>NC_088418.1:57804748-58495998 GCF_034236695.1 Oncorhynchus nerka
CAAGATGGAACCAGCCTGGCTAAAGCTGTTAGAGGACAAGATGTAACCAGCCTGGCTAAAGCTGTTAGAGGACAAGTTGTAACCAGCATGGCTAAAGCTATTAGAGGACAAGATGGAACCAGCCTGGCTAAAGCTGGTAGAGGACAAGATGGATCCAGCCTGGCTAGAGCTGTTAAAGGACAAGATGTAACCAGCCTGGCTAAAGCTGCTAGAGGACAAGATGTAACCAGCCTGGCTAAAGCTGTTAGAGGACAAGATGTAACCAGTCTGGCTAAAGCTGCTAGAGGACAAGATGTAACCACCCTTGCTAAAGCTGATAGAGGACAAGATGTCACCACCATAACTAAAGCTGCTAGAGGACAAGATGTAACCAGCCTGGCTAAAGCTGTTAGAGGACAAGATGGAACCAGCCTGGCTAAAGCTGTTAGAGGACAAGATGTAACCAGCCTGGCTACAGCTGTTAGAGGACAAGTTGTAACCAGCCTGGCTAAAGCTATTAGAGGACAAGATGTAACCAGCCTGGCTAAAGCTGCTAGAGGACAAGATGTAACCAGCCTGGCTAAAGCTGCTAGAGGACAAAATGGAACCAGCCTGGCTAAAACTGCTAGAGGACAAGATGTAACCAGCCTGGCTAAAGCTGCTAGAGGACAAGGTGTAACCAGCCTGGCTAAAGCTGTTAGAGGACAAGTTGTAACCAGCCTGGCTAAAGCTATTAGAGGACAAGATGGAACCAGCCTGGCTAAAGCTGGTAGAGGACAAGATGGATCCAGCCTGGCTAGAGCTGTTAAAGGACAAGATGTAACCAGCCTGGCTAAAGCTGCTAGAGGACAAGATGTAACCAGCCTGGCTAAAGCTGTTAGAGGACAAGATGTAACCAGTCTGGCTAAAGCTGCTAGAGGACAAGATGTAACCACCCTTGCTAAAGCTGATAGAGGACAAGATGTCACCACCCTAACTAAAGCTGCTAGAGGACAATATGTAACCAGCCTGGCTAAAGCTGTTAGAGGACAAGATGGAACCAGCCTGGCTAAAGCTGTTAGAGGACAAGATGTAACCAGCCTGGCTACAGCTGTTAGAGGACAAGTTGTAACCAGCCTGGCTAAAGCTATTAGAGGACAAGATGTAACCAGCCTGGCTAAAGCTGCTAGAGGACAAGATGTAACCAGCCTGGCTAAAGCTGCTAGAGGACAAAATGGAACCAGCCTGGCTAAAACTGCTAGAGGACAAGATGTAACCAGCCTGGCTAAAGCTGCTAGAGGACAAGGTGTAACCAGCCTGGCTAAATCTGTTAGAGGACAAGATGTAACCAGCCTGGCTAAAGTTGCTAGAGGACAAGATGTAACCAGCCTGGCTAAAGCTGATAGAGGACAAGATGTCACCAGCCTGGCTAAAGCTGCTAGAGGACAAGATGTAACCAGCCTGGCTAAAGCTGTTAGAGGACAAGATGTAACCAGCCTGGCTAAAGCTGATAGAGGACAAGATGTCACCAGCCTGGCTAAAGCTATTAGAGGACAAGATGGAACCAGCCTGGCTAAAGCTGGTAGAGGACAAGATGGATCCAGCCTGGCTAGAGCTGTTAAAGGACAAGATGTAACCAGCCTGGCTAAAGCTATTAGAGGACAAGATGGAACCAGCCTGGCTAAAGCTGGTAGAGGACAAGATGGATCCAGCCTGGCTAGAGCTGTTAAAGGACAAGATGTAACCAGCCTGGCTAAAGCTGCTAGAGGACAAGATGTAACCAGCCTGGCTAAAGCTGTTAGAGGACAAGATGTAACCAGTCTGGCTAAAGCTGCTAGAGGACAAGATGTAACCACCCTTGCTAAAGCTGATAGAGGACAAGATGTCACCACCCTAACTAAAGCTGCTAGAGGACAAGATGTAACCAGCCTGGCTAAAGCTGTTAGAGGACAAGATGGAACCAGCCTGGCTAAAGCTGTTAGAGGACAAGATGTAACCAGCCTGGCTACAGCTGTTAGAGGACAAGTTGTAACCAGCCTGGCTAAAGCTATTAGAGGACAAGATGTAACCAGCCTGGCTAAAGCTGCTAGAGGACAAGATGTAACCAGCCTGGCTAAAGCTGCTAGAGGACAAAATGGAACCAGCCTGGCTAAAACTGCTAGAGGACAAGATGTAACCAGCCTGGCTAAAGCTGCTAGAGGACAAGGTGTAACCAGCCTGGCTAAAGCTGTTAGAGGACAAGTTGTAACCAGCCTGGCTAAAGCTATTAGAGGACAAGATGGAACCAGCCTGGCTAAAGCTGGTAGAGGACAAGATGGATCCAGCCTGGCTAGAGCTGTTAAAGGACAAGATGTAACCAGCCTGGCTAAAGCTGCTAGAGGACAAGATGTAACCAGCCTGGCTAAAGCTGTTAGAGGACAAGATGTAACCAGTCTGGCTAAAGCTGCTAGAGGACAAGATGTAACCACCCTTGCTAAAGCTGATAGAGGACAAGATGTCACCACCCTAACTAAAGCTGCTAGAGGACAAGATGTAACCAGCCTGGCTAAAGCTGTTAGAGGACAAGATGGAACCAGCCTGGCTAAAGCTGTTAGAGGACAAGATGTAACCAGCCTGGCTACAGCTGTTAGAGGACAAGTTGTAACCAGCCTGGCTAAAGCTATTAGAGGACAAGATGTAACCAGCCTGGCTAAAGCTGCTAGAGGACAAGATGTAACCAGCCTGGCTAAAGCTGCTAGAGGACAAAATGGAACCAGCCTGGCTAAAACTGCTAGAGGACAAGATGTAACCAGCCTGGCTAAAGCTGCTAGAGGACAAGGTGTAACCAGCCTGGCTAAATCTGTTAGAGGACAAGATGTAACCAGCCTGGCTAAAGTTGCTAGAGGACAAGATGTAACCAGCCTGGCTAAAGCTGCTAGAGGACAAGGTGTAACCAGCCTGGCTATAGCTGCTAGAGGACAAGGTGTAACCAGCCTGGCTAAAGCTGCTAGAGGACAAGGTGTAACCAGCCTGGCTAAAGCTGGTAGAGGACAAGGTGTAACCAGCCTGGCTAAAGCTGATAGAGGACAAGATGTCACCAGCCTGGCTAAAGCTGCTAGAGGACAAGGTGTAACCAGCCTGGCTAAAGCTGCTAGAGGACAAGATGTAACCAGCCTGGCTAAAGCTGTTAGAGGACAAGATGGAACCAGCTTGGCTAAAGCTGCTGGAGGACAAGATGTAACCAGCCTGGCTAAAGCTGCTAGAGGACAAGATGGAACCAGACTGGCTAAAGCTACTAGAGGACAAGATGTAACCAGCCTGGCTAAAGCTGATAGAGGACAAGATGGAACCAGCCTGGCTAAAGCTGTTAGAGGACAAGATGGAACCAGCCTGGCTAAGGGAATAGAATATGGAAATCAGTGTCCCAAATGGCCTTTTGACATTCCAAGCATAACCATGTCTAGGCAGTGTTTCTACCTTTTTAGAGTCAGGGGTACCTAGGTGTCTTTATTCAATGCAACAAGGTCCTCTAGAAAACTAGCCTGTAAAAGACAAGACAGTAAGCTGAGCGAGGGAACGAGGCTTAGGTGAAGATTACGACATACACAAAAGCCAACAGTAGTAAATTCCCTTCGCTTAGTGTCTCGCCTCAGCTTTCCCTGACAAGAGATTGCTACTGTTTGTGGGATATATAATACCAATGCAGTGGAGGCTGGTGTGAGGACTTATAGGAGGATGGGATGATTGTAATGGCTGAAATGGAATTAATGTAACCGAGTGGTTTCCATAACTTTGATACAGTTCTATATATTCCATTCCAGGTATTACAATGACCCTGTCCTCCTATAGCTCCTCCTGAGGTGGTCCAAAAGCATATTGGTTTGTGTTCCCTTAAACAAAGTAAATGCCTGTCCTGTGTCACATTGATTTCAGTCCTCCACACAACCTATATTTTTAGTTCCTTTTCAGATACTTAAAACTTTGCATTGTAGTTTGTAATCACTAACCTGTTCGCTTTTGTACAAGTGAATTGTGGCTGGTAATTTTCAGTCGTTTTCTCTTGAGACCCTTGTCACTGACGTCCTAATTGACTCCAGATGTACCCACATGCTAGTAGCAGGTGTGTGGAGTGAACAAATTAGTGCTTGTGCCCAACATTCAAACACCTTTTCCGAGTTGTTTTTATTAATATATTCCACAAGCACCTGTCTGAGGTTAGATATCCATAGAGGGGGGTTTAATTCAATAGGAAAACATTCCTCTATTGTACTTGTGTGTGGATGTGCCATATATTCTGTTCAGTTGTTTCTGTTTGTTGGATGGGAATATCCAGATTGGAGTTAACATTGAAGTGTAGATAAACAGCCGGGGATGATGTTGTGTCTGTGCTGATCTGTCTGGGTGGATAGTAGTCTAGACTAAACAGGATTGAAAATGTTCTTTGAGCTCTCGAACAATAACTGCATTTTAATAGCCCTCAAAGGTTAATCAAGTTCATGTGATTTGATCGTAAGCAAGTTGTTGGAGCAGGTCCTTAGCTTGGAGTATGAAGATGGGGAACTGAAGGCAACCTTAATATCGGCATCAGGAATAAGTTACTACTTTTTGACGACATACAGTAAATGTCTACATGTTGGTGGTATATAGTGGGTGTGGTGAATTATACCTTTTACCATCCTTCCTATGATTAAAACCTAATCTTTCTCTCCCACCAAGTGTTAGAGTGCTCATGTATCGTAACCTTTACTATTATACCGTGGCATATTCATTTATAAAGCATTTATCATACAGACCTACAGAAGCTTTTGTTCTTTTGTGTTAAATATCCCTCAATACTCCACCATGAACAAAATGCTCTTACTGTTCCAGAACAGATTTGGTTCATTCTGATGGCGCTGGGATCTTCCAACTGTATGACGCAGAGGCTCTCATGATCTGTAGTAGTTGCAGACAGACAGCGACCTCTCTCCCCCTCCATTCGGTTGTGTAATCCTGAACGAGCACCAGGCCTTTGTTCAATAGGCAACTCTTGTGGAACGTTGCAAGTAGAAAGTCAAGAATAGAGAGGACATTATCTCTTCTTCTACAGAGGCGTGTTTGTTCTACAGTTTATATTTATATCAGTTTCTATTTCCTCCAAAACGTTGTGCCTTGCTGAATGCAGCCCACATCCCTTCTCTCCTGAAATACTGAACAGGCTCTACTGTCTTCCACTGCTAATACAGGCAGCAATAGCCTTGTACTTCATCATGCTTACAGCTCTCTGCCTTGCTTGGCTTCCATACATCCAGTCTCTTTTGTCTTAGTATAGCGAGTGTTTCCATTGATTTCTCTTCATAATATTTCCCGCTCTAGCGGCTTAAATTATATCTATCTTCACAACTTCACTGAAATCTCCATGTGTAGGTGTTTTTTGTCTCTTGAGAGAATGGCTTTTGTTGACATTCAGTCATGGAAAAGCTTGAGTTCTAGTCCTTCTCATTAACTACACACTGCCCTCTTCTGGGCTGTCTTAGGTACTGCCTGAAGAAATGAGGACCAGTGTTATAATATTTATGAGAGTTTCTGTAAAATGTCAAATCGTCCTAGGGATAGAGGGCTACTGTATGCTTTCACATATAGGACGTCTCCAGTCATTCATAAACAGGCAGGCTCAGTACTATGGCTGAATAACATGTTTGTGACATTCAGATCATGTATTCCCTTATGCATGGACTATGAAGGACTTGTTGTGTCTGGCATGTTAAGGGTGTTCTGTGCCCTGAGGCAAAAACGATTCATCTTTGATAACAAATCATTTTGTCAGGCTTTGATTTTACACCAAGTCTCCACTGAGCCTGAATCATTCAAATATCAGTATGAGACACTGATCTAATGCGAGTAGTGGCGGAGCAAGAATTTGACACTGGTGCTTCTCCTGAGTGCCCACCATTTTGGATTAGACACTAAACACAAAGACAGACAACACAGTCTGAATGGAGAAATACATTTGGCCATAGTGCCCAATCAAAATTCAGCAAGTTTACAGTAGTCAGTAGTCAGTAGTCAAAGCAGAATGATCACTCTCCGATGGTACAAGCACCAGATTGTCATGAGAGAGAGAGGCTCACGTCTGCCATGTACATTTAGTTTCATTTCTCTTCCATAGAGTCTTATTCTAGTGTCTGTCGGCAAACAAACTCTGAATTACCACTGAGCACAGATCTCAGTTCAACGTCTAGTTTTGATTGACATTTGGTTGAGTTGTCAACTAACATAAATTTAACGTGAAATCAAAATATTTCACCATGTCATTGGATTTAGTTTAAAAAATAATTACATTTCCTAACATTGTTGACTATTTTCTAATCCAATCAGTTTTCCACACTGATTCTACATCATCACATTTAATTTTTTGGATGAAATGTGGGAACATTGATTCAACCAATTTTTGCCCAGTGGGTGTGTGTTCTGAATATGGACCCAGAAGATATTTACAGGCACATGGATGGAGCATTGTCTCTATTTAACTACTTGCACTGTCCATATTTAACTACTATTTCTGACTTTCTGCTAATTTAATTACACCATCTGTCAATATGGGCTAGATGCACTAGTTCTTATTTTCAGCTCTCTGGGATGCAGAGAGGGGGGGTATTTATTACAAATGGTGGGTGTGAACAGATTGGACAACCCTGTTATGTCAAGGACATGACTCCAAGCCAAAACAAGTCATGTCTTCGGGGCTTTTTTGATGGAGGGCCATGGGATGGGCCATGCCTTCAGTGTAAAAGTATATTCCTCAAATCCTG
Source organism: Oncorhynchus nerka (assembly GCF_034236695.1). Classification (NCBI taxonomy): domain Eukaryota; kingdom Metazoa; phylum Chordata; class Actinopteri; order Salmoniformes; family Salmonidae; genus Oncorhynchus; species Oncorhynchus nerka. The sequence goes on from NC_088418.1 coordinate 57,811,477, forward strand.
TGTTTCTCCAACATTTTCTGTAAGCTATGGTACTTCCTCCTCAAGGGACTGATTACAATATACTGTAACTAAATTAAAACTGACTGTCACGGCTGGCTGAAGGACTGGACCAAGGTGCAGCATGGTAAGCGTAGACTCACCGGGCTGGGGAGACACACAGAAGACCTGGCTCTGGGAGCAGGCACAGGACTCACCGGGCTGGGGAGACATCCAGGAGGCCACTTCCTTGGCCGAGGCACCGGATACACTGGGCCGTGGAGGCGCACTGGTGGTCTCGAGCGCAGAGCTGGCCCCACCCGTTCTGGCTGGATGCCAGCTTCCACCTGGCAAATGCGGGACGCTGGCACCGAGCACACCGGCCTGTGAATGCTCCGCTTTAACATCGTGAGCATCACCCCATAGCACGGGGCCTGACCAGTGCTGCTCTCCATGGTAAGCACGGGGAGTTGGCTCAGGTCTGCTTCCTGACTCTGGACAACTCCCTGTGTGTTCCCACATACCGCTGGCTCCTTTCTCCGGCTGCCTCTGCTCTCCTAGCTGCCTCCCATGTGATCTCCTCCCATGTGTAGACTCCCTTGCCGTCCAGAACGTCCTCCCATGTCCAGGAGTCCACCTTACCATGCTGCTTGGTCCGTTGGTGGTGGGAAGTTCTGTCACGGCTGGCTGAAGGACTGGACCAAGGTGCAGCATGGTAAGCGTACATTTTCTCTTTATTAAAAAATTACGCCGACAAAACTAAGAACAAAAACCAAACCGTGAAGCTTTGGGCTATGTGCCCTGAACAAAAACAAAGTTAACTTCCCACAAAACAGGTGGGGGAAAAGGGTACCTAAGTATGGTTCTCAATCAGAGACTCTGATTGAGAACCACACCTGGCCAAACACATAGAAAATCATAGAACATAGAACATAGACTGCCCACCCAAATCACACCCTGACCAAACCAAAATAGAGACATAAAATGCTCTCTATGATCAGGGCGTGACACTGACAAAAACATGAATGTCAACGAACCATCAGAGGTACCGGTCAGCATCATCCCAGGGACCGATGCTTGTTCCAGAACTGGAGGTTGAGAAACACTGCTCAAATGTTTCTTGCCAAGGGACCCCCTCCCAGGCAAACTGGCGACCCATAGACCCCATCATATGTTAGCAAGAAAAAATATGTGCATCTTGTCTTATCATCAGGTGAATGATAATGGCAAGTAGAAGTAATCAACATTTTAAAATGAATAGATTTGGCAGACAGATTCATTATTTTGACCTCCCCACAGTTCATTGGAAGAGGAAGTAGAAACTCTAGGACAGCTTCAAAGCTAGCAACAATTCTACACAGCTTGACATGGAGCTGAGACAATTTTGCAGTTTTAAAGCAAATTTTCTGCAATTCTATGCATTTTGCAATGGCTAATAATGTGTTCTTCTTCTCAAACATTATAACAAAGTCAATGGGCAGGTGCTTTGAATGGCCATTCACTTTTTATTTTGCTGGTCATGCTCTAGATTGGTTTATAAATTACCTATCAAATCGTACACAATGTGTATTGACGGATGGTTGTAAATCTGAGTCCATGGAGGTGTGCTCATGTGTTCCGCAAGGTTCTATTTTGGGCCCACTGTTGTTCATTTTGAATATCAACAACATTGGGAATCTTATTGAAACAGCGGATGTTCATTTTTATGTCGATGATACTGTTCAAGTGGTAGTAGTTTATCTTTAGCTTTTGAAAATGCCCAAAAGAGCATTTAACACCATACAACAGAATCTGTATGATTTAAAGCTGATTCTAAATTTGGGTAAAAGAAAATGCATGTATTTTCAAATGCCAGGCATGTTACAAATCATGTCATTGCTACATTGGCTGGACATACTATAGAGCAAGTTAAAGTGTACAAATATTTGGGTGTGTGGGTTGATAAGCTGAGCTTCACTGTGCATGTAGAGAACTTGATAAGGAAGCTCAAGCTGAAAATAGGATTTTATTACCGGCATAAGGCTTGTTTTTCCAGGAAGGAGCTGGTACGATGTACATTACTGTCGGTTTTAGATTTTAGTGATGTTATATATATGCAGGCCTCAGCCACTACCCTGAGATCACTTGATTATGTTTATCATGCAGCCCTCAGGTTCATTACAAATCAGAAACGTCTAACACAACGTCTAATATCTACAGCGCTGTTGGCTGGTCGTCATTGATCTCACGTAGGCTTAAACACTGGTATCCACTGATTTATAAGGCCATATTGGGTAAAATGCTATTTTATCTCTGTTATTTTTAGTCAGGTCAGTAAATAAATATCAATTACGGTCCCATTCTGATTTGCTTCTAACAGTACCAAAATTTAGAACAGGTCATGGTAGAAATAGTTTTAGTTAATTGGCACCGTGGTCCTGGAATTCTCTCCTGAACATTTTAAAATGTGATGATCTAGTTTCGTTGGTGGAGTTTAAACACTTGATCGATGTATATATCATAAAAGAGTGTAATTGTTTTTAGGCCCGCTGTTTTTAGTCAAGGTGTTTGTGTTTTTAATGTAATACAGTGCCTTGCAAAAGTATTCGGCCCCCTTGAACTTTGCGACCTTTTGCCACATTTCAGGCTTCAAACATAAAGATATAAAACTGTATTTATTTTGTGAAGAATCAACAACAAGTGGGACACAATCATGAAGTGGAACGACATTTATTGGATATTTCAAACTTTTTTAACAAATCAAAAACTGAAAAATTGGGCGTGCAAAATTATTCAGCCCCTTTACTTTCAGTGCAGCAAACTCTATCCAGAAGTTCAGTGAGGATCTCTGAATGATCCAATGTTGACCTAAATGACTAATGATGATAAATACAATCCACCTGTGTGTAATCAAGTCTCCGTATAAATGCACCTGCACTGTGATAGTCTCAGAGGTCCGTTAAAAGCGCAGAGAGCATCATGAAGAACAAGGAACACACCAGGCAGGTCCGAGATACTGTTGTATCTCGGATTTGGATACAAAAAGATTTCCCAATCTTTAAACATCCCAAGGAGCACTGTTCAATGGAAGGAGTATCAGACCACTGCAAATCTACCAAGACCTGGCCGTCCCTCTAAACTTTCAGCTCATACAAGGAGAAGACTGATCAAAGATGCAGCCAAGAGGCCCATGATCACTCTGGATGAACTGCAGAGATCTACAGCTGAGGTGGGAGACTCTGTCCATAGGACAACAATCAGTCGTATATTGCACAAATCTGGCCTTTATGGAAGAGTGGCAAGAAGAAAGCCCTTTCTTAAAGATATCCATAAAAAGTGTTGTTTAAAGTTTGCCACAAGCCACCTGGGAGACACACCAAACATGTGGAAGAAGGTGCTCTGGTCAGATGAAACCAAAATTGAACTTTTTGGCAACAATGCAAAACGTTATGTTTGGTGTAAAAGCAACACAGCTCATCACCCTGAACACACCATCCCCACTGTCAAACATGGTGGTGGCAGCATCATGGTTTGGGCCTGCTTTTCTTCAGCAGGGACAGGGAAGATGGTTAAAATTGATGGGAAGATGGATGGAGCCAAATACAGGACCATTCTGGAAGAAAACCTGATGGAGTCTGCAAAAGACCTGAGACTGGGACGGAGATTTGTCTTCCAACAAGACAATGATCCAAAACATAAAGCAAAATCTACAATGGAATGGTTCAAAAATAAACATATCCAGGTGGTAGAATGGCCAAGTCAAAGTCCAGACCTGAATCCAATCGAGAATCTGTGGAAAGAACTGAAAACTGCTGTTCACAAATGCTCTCCATCCAACCTCACTGAGCTCGAGCTGTTTTGCAAGGAGGAATGGGAAAAAATTTCAGTCTCTCGATGTGCAAAACTGATAGAGACAAACCCCAAGCGACTTACAGCTGTAATCGCAGCAAAAGGTGGCGCTACAAAGTATTAACTTAAGGGGGCTGAATAATTTTGCATGCCCGATTTTTCAGTTTTTGATTTGTTAAAAACGTTTGAAATATCCAATAAATGTCGTTCCACTTCATGATTGTGTCCCACTTCTTGTTGATTCTTCACAAGAAAATACAGTTTTATATCTTTATGTTTGATGCCTGAAATGTGGCAAAAGGTCGCAAAGTTCAAGGGGGCCGAATACTTTCGCAAGGCACTGTATGTAATTGTCGTACTGTATGTGTGTTTATAGTTTTGTTTAATGTTGTGTTAGTGTATGCAAGTTGTTTTGTCTGAAACGTTGTTCCCCCTGCTGCTATTGGACCAGGTCTCTCTTGGAAAAGAGATTATCTCAATGAGAAAAAACCTGTATAAATAAAGGTAAAATAAAATATAAATACATTTTTAAAAAGGGTGGCTACTTTGAAGAATCTAAAATCTAAAATAGATTTTGATTTGTGTAACACTTTTTTGATTACTACATAATTCCATATGTGCTATTTCATAGTTTTGATGTCTTCACTTTTATTCCACAATGTAGAAATTAGTAAAATAAAGAAAATAAATCATGAAAAACCCTTGAATGAGTAGGTGTGTCCAAACCTTTGACTGGTACTGTATATAGTTCAATATCTTTTCTGAATTCTTTGTATCTGGTTTCGGTCAGTTAAGCTGTATGTAAGAATGATGTTCATTGACAATAGCTCAGCACTCAACACCATAGTACTCTCCAAGCTCATCATTAAGCGCGGGACCCTGGGTCTAAACCCCGCCCTGTGCAATTGGGTCCTGGACTTCCTGACAGGCCGCCCCCAGGTGGTGAAGGTAGGAAACAACATCTCCTCTTCACTGATCCTCAATACTGGGGCCCCACAAGGGTGCGTTCTCAGCCCTCTCCTGTACTCCCTGTTCACCCATGACTGCTTGGCCATGCACTCCTCCAACTCAATCATCAAGTTTGCAGATGACACAACAGTAGTAGGCTTGATTACCAACAATGACGAGACAGCCTGAAGGGAAGAGGTGAGGGCTCTAGGAGTGTGGTGTCAGGAAAATAACCTCTCACTCAATGTCAACAAAACAAAGCAGATGATCGTGGCCTTCCAGAAAAAGGGAGCACCCCCCTATAGGGATCCACATCGATGAGACATCGATGAGACAGCAGTGGAGAAGGTGGAACGTTTTATGTCCCTCTGCATACATATCACTGACAAACTGAAATGGTCCACCCACACAGACAGTGTGATGAAGAAGGCACAACAGTGCCTCTTCAACCTCAGGAGGCTGAAGAACTTTGGCTTGTCACCTAAAACACTCACAAACTTTTACAAATGAACAAATGAGAGCATCCTGTCTGGCTGTATCACTGCCTGGTACAGCAACTGCACCGCCCACAACCGCAAGGCTCTCTATAGGGTGGTGCGGTCTGCACAACGCATCACCGGGGGTAAACTACCTACCCTCCAGGACACCTACAGCACTCGATGTCACAGGAAGGCCAAAAAGATCATCAAGGACAACAACCACCCGAGCCACTGCCTGTTCACCTTCCTATCATCAAGAAGGCGAGGTCAATACAGGTGCATCAAAGCTGGGACCAAGAGACTGAAAAAACAGCTTCTATCTCAAGGCCATCAGACTGTTAAATAGCCAGAGAGGCTGCTGCCTACATACACAGACTTGAAATTATTGTCCACTTTAATAAATGGAACACTAGTCACTTTAATAATGTCACTTTAATAATGTTTACATATCTTGCCTTACTCATCTCATATGTATAGTATATACTGTATTCTATACTATCTACTGCATCTTAGTCTATGCCGCTCAGACATTGCTCATTCATATATTTATATATTCTTAATTCCATTCCTTTACTTAGATTTGTGTGTATTAGGTATTTGTGGTGAAATTGTTAGAAATTATTTGTTAGATATTGCTGCACTGTCGGAACTAGAAGCACAAGCATTTCGCTACACCCGCAATAACATCTGCTAAACACGTGTATGTGACCAATAAAATGTGATTTATTTGATTTGATTTGGAGATATCGGGATACCTGATCTGTTGCATGATCTGCTAGTCTGTAGATGTAGCGATACTAGATCTGTTGGATGATCTACTAGTGTACAGATATAGGAATACTAGAACTGTTGGATGATCTGCTAGTGTAGAGATATAGGGCTAATAGAGCTGTTGGATGAAGAGCATGCAGCCAGCCAGCCACTCGAAAACATGTGCAGCAGAGCCATGAGAGATCCATCGCTTGGGGCACTGTGACGTCAGTCAGCAGAGAGGGCTGATGGGAATTCGATACACAGCAACGCTGCCTAATTTATTCCACAATAAAACCGACAGAGGCTTGTTTGTCTGTTTCTGTGTGCACTGGCTGTGGAATGTACTACAGTATATGCACACATTACTTACTGATGCTGAAAGATTCATCTGAGAAAAATGATTTGTCGTTGCATTGATTTGTCGTTAAAGAGATGGATATTTGTATGCACTGTATGAAGTCAAGTCCAGCCTTTATTATGAAAATGTGTTATTAGTTAGCTGGCAGTGGAGGAGGCTGCTGAGGGGAGGATGGTTCATAATAATGGCTGGAATGGAGTAAATGGAATGGTATCAACCACATGGAAACCACGTGTTTGATGCCATTCCATTAGCTCCATTCCTGAGATTATTATGAGCCATCCTCCCCTCAGTCTCCAATGCTAGCTAGGTATTTTGAATGTTACCGTCTCAAACCATACTAACCAGAACTATTCTTGTCATGACACAATTAGTGTCTCCTTGGCATATTTGAATCAGAGTACCACACATAAAATACAACATCAACTCAACATTGTCTTAGTCAGCTTTATGTACTTCCATTGCCAAAACCAAAGGTCCCAAACATACACACACAAGTAAAAGCATTTGCATGTGAAATTCCTGCCTCAGTTTCTTTTCAGAGGCTATTTCATTTATTCTCCTTAATGAGGAACATTCTGCCAACCCTGTCTACCAACTTCATCTGTTCACATCACTGGCCTCATCCCCTTCAACACATGCTATTCCCATCCATAACACATGTATTGTTATCCTTGTTCCCAAATGGCACCCATCCTATATAGTGCACAACTTTTGACCAGGGCCCCTAGGGATATGGTTCCATTTGGGATGCACTCCCTGTTAACCCACCAACATGAGTATCTGTAACGTATATGCAGGGAGTCAGGAAGCAGGTGCAGAATGTCAGTTCAATAATAAACATGACAATAATACAAAACAGAGGCTGCATGCTGAACCTAAACCAATACTACTTGATGAATGAAGCAACTGAGGGCTATATGAACGGAGAGTAATCAGGGTGGTGATGAAGTCCAGGTGTGCTTAACATGGGGAGCAGGTGTGCACAATGATGGTTGCCAGGTGAACGCAGTGTGGGTTGCCAGGACAGGTGGTTAGTAGACCCTAAATACATGCTTCTTTCCAAAGGACAACTTGCAAGTACATTGAGGAGCTCTTTTTTTTGCTGTGGAGTGCTTATAGTTTTCCACTTTCATCCTCCTCAAAGGGAATAACACTCCTGGGAGCCAGCATACATGACAACCTCCACGCAATCCCTACATTTCTTCTCAGAAAAAAACTAAATGTTTCTTGCAGTGTTCCCCTCACTGTCACTGGTCATGGTAGGATCAAGATAGTTTCTGGCCACCTGCTCACAGACACAGCACAGCCCAAAGCATTGACCGGGTCCTTTCAACATGCCACAGAACATTACGCAAGACTGCGCAGAAACACCCTCCTTTTCCATGAGTTGAAGTGTGGTTGGTTGTGCAACGTGCCATGCCTTCTCTGACCACCTCTGTCACATTGAACTGGGTCACACAGACAAACAGGTTATGGCATATGTGATTTCCCCCTCAGAGAATACATCACAACAGATCGGCACGTCAAAACTGAAGAACTCATTTCAAATCACACTTTTTTTAATGATCCTGACCTGTCTGTCTGGGTGTGTGTTTGTATAGTTATCTAATACCGTTTTCACACTTCTGCGTCAAACCAAGCTGAGCTGTACTGGGTTGTCATGGTTACACATCCACCATAGTTGCATAAATTGGTTATTCACTGGGTTGGGGAGTAAGTGATTACATGTAATCTGATTACAAAAACAACTACAACTAATCCGTTACCAGCTAAAATATTGTAATCAGATTACAGATACTTAAAAAATATATATGTTACTTGGATTATATTTAAATTCAGAAAGGATGTTTGCAAAAAAAGACATGACAACTTTCTGTTTTATCAATGACATTCAATTCAGCATTGAAAATAGGCACCATTTTAAAAATATTGTAATCAGATTACAGATACTTAAAAAATATATATATATATATATATATATATATATATATATATATATATATTACTAATTGGATTATATTTAAATTCAGAAAGGATGCAAAAAAAGACATGACAAATTTCTGTTTTCTCAATGACATTCAATTCAGCATTGCAAACAGGCACCATTTTAAGTTTGTTCCACCTGAGCGAATCTGACCACAAGTCAAAGACCACTATGACCAAATGCGTTTGATGGATCCTTTTCATCATCTTCTAATGTCTCTTAAGGGTAAAGTAATCCAAAAGTAATCAGATAACGTTACTGTGTTTGGGTAATCTAAAAGTTACATTACTGATCATTTTGGACAGGCACTGTAACGGCTTATATTTAGAAAGTAACCTAACCAACCCTGGTTGTTGATGCCGGTTTAGCTGTTGGCCCCTTCTCACAACAGTCTGACAGTGTCCACAGTGCAGCATCAGTGTTCAGCTCACGATGCACTGGTCCAATTAGCCCCCAGGGGCTCTCTCCGAGCAGCTCCAGGGGGTGTCTGGCCTGGATGACCGGCACAGGGGGATGACAGAAAATCCCCCTCAACCAGCAGACGCAAATCACCAGGGGCATTACCCAGTTACATGTATGGTGCAAACCGTTAGTGTTCATCCGATGGGTACGAGAAACAAACTTGCTTCAACAATTTCTTCTATCTGCCTGACTACCTTTCTCTCTGGACCTTGGTTTCTCCCCCCTTCCCTGGAGATATACAATTCCTGAGGAGAATATGGAAGTTTGTTCACAAACACAAGTAGTACATCCCCGAACTTCGTTGGAATCAATGTTTCTCTGCCTTTTGAAACATGGAGGTTTTCCTCTGCCTTTTGAAACATGGAGGTTTTCCTCTGCCTTTGAAACATGGAGGTGTTTCTCTACCTTTTGAAACATGGTGTTTCTCTGCCTTTTGAAACATGGTGTTCCTCTGCCTTTTGAAACATGGAGGTAATTCTCTGCCTTTTGAAACATGGAGGTGATTCTCTACCTTTTGAAACATGGAGGTGATTCTCTACCTTTTGAAACATGGTGTTCCTCTGCCTTTTGAAACATTGAGGTGTTTCTCTACCTTTTGAAACATGGAGGTGTTTCTCTACCTTTTGAAACATTGATGTGTTTCTCTACCTTTTGAAACATGGTGTTCCTCTGCCTTTTGAAACATTGAGGTGATTCTCTACCTTTTGAAACATGGTGTTCCTCTGCCTTTTGAAACATGGAGATGATTCTCTACCTTTTGAAACATGGTGTTCCTCTACCTTTTGAAACATGGAGGTGATTCTCTACCTTTTGAAACATGGTGTTCCTCTGCCTTTTGAAACATTGAGGTGTTTCTCTACCTTTTGAAACATGGAGGTGTTTCTCTACCTTTTGAAACATGGTGTTCCTCCTCTGCCTTTTGAAACATGGTGTTCCTCTGCCTTTTGAAACATGGTGTTCCTCTGCCTTTTGAAACATGGAGGTCTTTCTCTGCCTTTTGAAACATGGAGGTGATTCTCTGCCTTTTGAAACATGGAGGTGTTTCTCTACCTTTTGAAACATGGAGGTGATTCTCTACCTTTTGAAACATTGAGGTGTTTCTCTACCTTTTGAAACATGGAGGTGTTTCTCTACCTTTTGAAACATTGATGTGTTTCTCTACCTTTTGAAACATGGTGTTCCTCTTCCTTTTGAAACATGGTGTTCCTCTGCCTTTTGAAACATCTACCTTTTGAAACATGGAGGTGATTCTCTGCCTTTTGAAACATGGAGGTGTTTCTCTACCTTTTGAAACATGGAGGTGATTCTCTACCTTTTGAAACATGGAGGTGTTCCTCTGCCTTTTGAAACATGGAGGTGTTTTTTTTGCCTTTTGAAACATGGAGGTGTTTCTTTGCCTTCTAAAACATGGATGTGTTTCTCTGCCTTCTGAAACATGGAGGTGTTTCTCTGCTTTTTGAAATATGGAGGTGTTCCTCTGCCTTTTGAAACATGGAGGTGTTTCTTTGCCTTTTGAAACATGGAGGTGTTTCTCTACCTTTTGAAACATGGTGTTCCTCCTCTGCCTTTTGAAACATGGTGTTCCTCTGCCTTTTGAAACATGGTGTTCCTCTGCCTTTTGAAACATGGAGGTCTTTCTCTGCCTTTTGAAACATGGAGGTGATTCTCTGCCTTTTGAAACATGGAGGTGTTTCTCTACCTTTTGAAACATGGAGGTGATTCTCTACCTTTTGAAACATGGAGGTGTTCCTCTGCCTTTTGAAACATGGAGGTGTTTTTTTTGCCTTTTGAAACATTTGAAACATGGAGGTGGAGGTGTTCCTCTGCCTTTTGAAACATTGTTTCTTTGCCTTTTGAAACATGGAGGTGTTTCTTTGGTGAAACATGGAGGTGTTGATTCTCTGCCTTTTGAAACATGGAGGTGTTTCTCTACTTTTCTCTACCTTTTGAAACATGGAGGTGTTTTTTTTGCATGGAGGTGTTTTTTTTGCCTTTTGAAACATGGAGGTGTTTCTTTGCCTTCTAAAACATGGATGTGTTTCTCTGCCTTCTGAAACATGGAGGTGTTTCTCTGCTTTTTGAAATATGGAGGTGTTCCTCTGCCTTTTGAAACATGGAGGTGTTTCTTTGCCTTTTGAAACATGGAGGTGTTTCTTTGCCTTCTGAAACATGGATGTGTTTCTCTGCCTTCTGAAACATGGAGGTGTTTCTCTGCTTTTTGAAATATGGATGTGTTTCTCTGCCTTTTGTATACAGTCAGGAGAATTTGTGCTATTGGTAAAAAAAAAGAGTAGAAAGTTCTAATGAGCCATGCCCTTCTCTGGTGTTAGTGTAGACCGGCTGTCTCTCACTATGAGCTGTGGACAGAATACTAATGTATGACTACTGGGGTGCCTGTCTCTCGCGCTCTCACTCTCCAACCCGCTTCCTCTCTATTTCTCAATCTTTCTTCCTGCCTCTACATTGTTCTCCTCTCTCCCTCTCTCTCCACCTTTCTTCCTCCCTCTCCACCGTTCTCCTCTCTCCTCTCTCTCTCCTTCTTTCTCTCTTCCTCTCTCTCTCCTTTCTCTCTCTTCCTCTCCCTCTCTCTCTCTTCCTCTCCCTCTCTCTATCTCCCTCTCTCTTCCCCTCTCTCTCCCTCTTTCTTTCTTTCTCTCTCTCTCCACAACAAACACAGTATGTGTTAGCCATAATCCACCACATTGAAGACGCAACTTCAAGCACATTAAAGATTGTTTCCTTAGTGAGGGATTTGCAAAGGGATTTCTGAGCCACACAAGTCAGTCTGGGGGAATTTAGTGGGAGGTTTAATGAGGACAGGGATAAAAAGCGTTCTTGAACGTCCCCCTGAGGCGCTGCTGAAGGCAACCCTCCTCATAGTTGTTGTGATCCTGAAGCTCTGATCACCTATTGGTGGGTACAAGCACCGCTTTGGTCTTAACTCCATAGAGTGGGCTTACCTAATCCCCCCCCCCCTAGCCGTTCTATGTAGTAAAGTTATCAAATCATTCTCTCACTCCTGAATGCATCCCTCAAAGAAATAAAAACATCCCAGAACGCTATCAGCTTGTGAACGTCTCCACAGAGTCCGATTAAAACCTGGTGAGATTTAAATGGAGTAGGATTAAGCTCCATATTTAACGCACAAAGTCTGATTACATTTGACTTTAACAAGGACTTTGAAATATAGCTTTTTGCAACATCTCCAATTCAGGCAACTTTAAAAACAGCCGTCATCCATAACTGATGCAGATAAAAAAAGAAAAACAAGTGCAGAACTAGGCAAAGATAAGAGGATGTCTGGCATTGATTGCAGGCTTGATCATGGACATGCAACGTATGCTCTTGTTTTTAACAAGAATTGATCAAGTCAGAGACAAATACAAATAGATTATTGATAAATGGATTGGATCTAATGTCATTTGTGATGCTGGTCTGTTGGCAACATCCTTTTATTCATCATAATCATTCATCAATCAGCTTCAAAATCATCTCCGCATCACAGTATATCGAATATAGGCTGTCTAACTTAATTCCATCAGAACTTTCCATTTGAGCAGTGCAATGCCTTGTCATTAGGCTATAATCCCCATTCCACTGCATCTCTCATTTGCATTAGCCATCCTATTAGCAGTGAGAATGGAATAAGAAAACAAAGTGGTAGAATGCTGCAGGATACTGCTCACGCTCAGTTAATCTTTCCATTCACCTTGAGTGGACTGGCCACATCAGTGGAAATGGCTCTCAGTTTTGTCTGTCTGTACAGCCGTACAGACTACCTGTCAAGGGCAGACAGACTGACAGTCCCCTAAAGACGGACTATGGTTCATCAAACCAATATGGGGAGTATTCTTGGAGGGTGTCTCAATCATTTTCTGTATTTCCTTTTTAGCCCTGCACTGTTTATGCCTGACGACAGTCTCCTTTCTGATTAACAGTGGCCATAATATTGAATAAAATCCTCTATGGTGGATCGAAGTAACTCAGCCACAGTGCAACTAAAACGTCAGGTAAATACAATGAGATTAGCATTGACTGCCTTTATAGATTTTAACATTTAGATTTTTGCATTGGAGGTGGCACATAGACTGTATGTCATGTTATTGTGCCCTCAAGGAGTGTTACATGTTATATAGGCACCTCTATTGCCAGGAAAGGTTGCCGAAAGGGACGTGGATAGTTGCATTTTCCCAATACGCATAAAAGGACACATTTAATGTTGTATGTAATGGATTGTTGCATTTATATAGTGCATTTAAATGCATCAGTAAGCATGTTTAGTACTTGGAGAGTTTCCCTAATACCATATGGAGAAAAGGTTACTACTGGCCCTCCAGCACCACCTCCAACAACAGCAACCACATTTTCCTATGTGGTCTCCCATCCATGGATTAATCCAGCCCTACCCTGCTTAGCTTATGTAAACCAGTCGATTTTAACAATGCAATGTACTGTAAGGATGGATTGTCACTATGTAGAATGTGCTTCATGATTGATGAATGGCTCTGAATCTCACTTCTACACACCACATACAAGAAATCATACCGCCACATGACACAGACATGAAAGCATAGATCCCTACATCTCTTCTTCTCGGTCAATTATTCCACTGACTTGCCCCCTTTCTTTATTTTTCTTACTCTCTCTCTCTCTCTCTCTCTCTCTCTCTCTCTCTCTCTCTCTCTCTCTCTCCTCTTTTGCTCTCCCCCTCTCTTTCACTCTCTTATCTCTCACTCTCTCTTCCCCTCCTCTCTCTCTCTTTCTATCTCTTCCCTTCCTCTCTCTCCCCTTCCCTCTCTCTATCTCCTCTCTCACTCCCTCTCTTTCCTCTCTCTCACTTGCTCCTTCTCTTTCCTCTCTCTCTCTCTCTGTCCTCTCCCTCCCTCTCCATCCCTATCCCTCTCTCTCTCTCCATCTCCCTATCTTCTCCCTCCTGTGTTCTCTCAGTTCATTAGACAAACACAAACAGGCTGGTCCCCCATGGTGTGGTAACTGCAGCCTGTACACACAAACACAGAAAGTTTCTCGCTCTCTCTCTTTCCGCTCTCTCTCTCTATCTTGCTCTCTCTCTTTGCCCTCTCTCTCTCTCTTCCTCTCTCTCTATCTTGCTCTCTTTCATCTCTCTCTCTTTTTCTCTCTCTCGCTCCTGCTCTCTCTCTTTCCTCTCGCTCTTTCCTCTCTCGCTCGCTCTCTCTCTTGCTCTCTCTGTCCTGCTTGCCTCTCTCTTCTCTCTCTCTCTCTCTCTCTCTCTCTCTCTCTCTCTCTCTCTCTCTCTCTCTCTTTCCTCTCTTTCCTCTCTGTCCTGCTCTCTCTTTCCCCTCTCTCTCTCTCCCTCTCTCTCTCTCTCTCTTGCTCTCTCTTTCCTCTCTCTCTGTCCTCTCCCTCCCTCTCCATCCCTATCCCTCTCTCCATCTCCCTATCTTCTCCCTCCGGTGTTCTCTCAGTTCATTAGACAAACACAAACAGGCTGGTCCTCCATGGTGTGGTAACTGCAGCCAGTACACACAAACACAGAAAGGGAGACATGCTCATCCTATACACACTCAGACACCAGACTCCAAACTTCTATCAAAACAGACACTGGACTCCAAACTTCTTTCAAACAGACACTGGACTCCAAACTTCTATCAAAACAGACACTGGACTCCAAACGTCTTTCAAACAGACACTGGACTCCAAACTTCTATCAAAACAGACACTGGACTCCAAACTTCTATCAAAACAGACACTGGACTCCAAACGTCTTTCAAACAGACACTGGACTCCAAGCGTCTATCAAACAGACACTGGACTCAAAACTTCTATCAAAACAGACACTGGACCCCAAACTTCTATCAAACAGACACTGGACTCCAAACGTCTTTCAAACAGACACTGGACTCAAAACTTCTATCAAAACAGACACTGGACCCCAAACGTCTTTCAAACAGACACTGGACTCCAAACGTCTTTCAAACAGACACTGGACTCCAAGCGTCTATCAAAACAGACACTGGACTCCAAACGTCTTTCAAACAGACACTGGACTCCAAACTTCTATCAAAACAGACACTGGACTCCAAACTTCTATCAAACAGACACTGGACTCCAAACGTCTTTCAAACAGACACTGGACTCCAAACTTCTATCAAAACAGACACTGGACTCCAAACTTCTATCAAACAGACACTGGACTCCAAACGTCTATCAAACAGACACTGGACTCCAAACTTCTATCAAAACAGACACTGGACTCCAAGCGTCTATCAAACAGACACTGGACTCTAAACTTCTCTCATGGCACCAGTCACAGTCAACAAGACTGTAGGGAGGCTTTATTTGCATTCTGATATTCTGATATATCTGATTCAACTTGACTGATTACATACGCATGCATGGGAATGCACGCATGTGCAGGCACACACACACACACACACACACACACACACACACACACACACACACACACACAAAACCCTGTCAGGTCACATATTGAGTTTTCCTTTCTTGTGTAATTGGTATTTACAGACAGACATCAACCCCCTGACCTATGACCTCACCAGCAGTGTGGGCCAATCAGAGGCCAAGGGATGGTGCCAGGAGTATGCCGGCCAAGCTGTGACTGTGGGAGACTAATGAACTAATTGATCAGGGTGGAAGGCCTCTGGCCGTCATTGTTCCTCAGAGGATCATACAGCCATTGAGGCCGATACAAGGGCCAAACCACAGGCGCTCCACAGGACATCACAGTCACAGTCAGATGTTTATATTACCACAGGCAAACTAGCTATCCACAATATTGGTACTCTCCAGAAAATTAATATTCATTCAATTCCTAAGAATATATTATTTGGCCATTGGTGGAAAGGTGGTCTGAATCTGAAGTTTGATGTACATGGTTATGTGATTTGAAGTCTGTCCCATCAAACACACAGTAAGACAAAAACACAGACAGACACACGAACAGATGGACACAGACATGATGCACCCATCAGATTCCTCCGTACAAAGAGACTCTGTCAAGCAATGGGCCAATGGCAGATTTCAAAACTGTGAAATTCATTCTCTCATAGCTGGATTTAAGGATTTTCAGTAAGCCAGAAATGGTTGCGGTTTTGTTGTCATGAAATAGCCATCTAATTGATGTCTCAATTAGAATATGTGCATTTCCTCAATTGAACATTTAACCATTTAAACGACACAGCCCCTCAGCTTAGACTAAATCCCATGCCATGATTACCTATGGACATTCTGAGAAGATTTGATGAAATAGAGAGCCAGTCACTTCTTAGTATCATAGTATCTTAGTAGCCTTTTCTAGCTCTGTGATAGTGGATACTGTTGAACCTTATCTCTCTTATTGCAGGGTCCCAGCTGACGGCTCTAGTCTAGCTACAGTACCAAACAGCATACAGCCCATGCACTTCCGAGCTCAGCCTGGTCCCAGAACTGTTGTGCTGTACTGCCAACTTATGAGGTTGTCGTTGGCATGACGACAGCCAGAGAGGGCTATTCGGTGAAAACAGGGGAAGGGGCTTCTCAGGGCCTAGACTGGGGTCCGTCTCTGGTTTGGGTCTGGCAGCCCTCTTCCTCCCTACCTCTCCAGACCCCATCAACAGCCTCTGTGTTCAGCCTACATGTGATGTGAGAGGTTAATGTGTACACCACAAGAATGAACCAGCCACTCAAAGTGGGGATCTTTGTGCATTTTCCTTATCCCTGCCACTCTCTCTCTCTCTCTCAGCCACTTGCTCCCTATAGACCGGACCTGGCTCCTTTGAGAGTGCTTCCCTTCCCCACTGTGAAGCAGCCTTCTTAGGCATCTCACAGACCGTTCTATACCTTATTGCTCCAGGTCTTCCATGGAGAGTGGTCACGTGAAATGGGTGAAATACATGGGTGAAATGCATTGGCTTTGTGTTCCATGCTGAATAGCATCTCTCAGTGTCGCACATAGAAAGTGTTTGAAATGTAAGGGACAACATAACATTCAGGGAAAACAGGATCCGTAAAATGTGCCCTGCCTTATCTTCCTCAAATGCCAGCCCTTTCATAAACGCCAGTGCACATTGACAAATGGGACTTGTTATGTGAGAGTTAGCTCACCGTCCTGGCTTCCATCCGGGCAGCTCAGCTCCACCTCGGGTCTCTCAATGAGCTTGACTTCCCACTGACCAAAGCTGGTTTCTCAAGCTCATCTCTCCACCTATTGCCTCATGTTTAATCTCCCAGCTCTTTCATTAGGAACACACCATGTGTTACTTCTAAAGCAATGAAGTGGCCAAAGCTCATTTAAATCTAGATCGAGACCAATGCTCTTTTGTACACAGTAGGAATGCTAGAGATGTTGGTTGAAGTTGGGGTTCCTATACCAGGGGTGAACATAACTATGGCAACACAGGCACAAGGTCTGCTCAACCATAGGAGTGCTACAATACCGATGCCCTCGGTTTCTCATTCCAGTCAGGCCTGACCCAAATTACAATATCCTGGGAAAAACACTGTCCCCGACAACACACATGCGCACGAACATGCACGGCCACGCAAAGAATACGCTCTGTCAAACACACTCACATACACTGCAAGCATAGGTCTTTATAAGAGGACACCAAACGAAGCCAATAAAATGATATCCTTGGAGAATGAAGGGTTATGTTCTGGTGGGCGTGCACCTCTGTAGAATTGGGAAGCTTGACTGATGGAGTGATTCAAGCAGTTGTGCTACAATATGAAGAAAAACAAAATATCATTTTAGACTAGAGGAAACATAGATGTTCTTAGAAGTCTTGAAGTTTGCAATGAGTCCTACAGCATGCTAAGTAGTTGGATAAATGCTACTTTTGGAGTTAATCCCTTACTGTAATGCAAACACTAAATATTACAGGGAGATGGTCAACACAAAGCCCTGCAGCTCTCTCTACTATTGTTATTTCCTCATGAGCTTGTTTTGAGCTTCTTGTTCTTTACCGTTTTATTTGTCTCACATACGAAGCCTGAAAGCGAAATATATCCAGTTTAAATGATAAATCCTTTGTAATTGAAAAAACAAGAGCTTTTATGTTCATATACCTGAGCCTCTGAGCCTTCCACCTTCAGAACTGAATAAACCATAGAAAACACATGGACAATCGAGATGGTTTACAGCAAAAGGGGATACAAAAACAACACCCATTACTTGTGGTGATTAGTATCTGCAACCATAAATTATAATCGAGATATCCAAGGAAAAAAACTCTCGAGCGATACTTTGGTTTGTCGCAGTGTTTAGTGTATTATTAGCCTGGGACGTGGCACGACATCCAAAACAAAGCAAGCCAGAGAACACTTACTACACAGAGAGTTAATAATGATGCTGCCAACTCAAAGACACCAGTTCCACTATCCCACAACACAAACATTCCCCCTACGCTCCTTCCGCTATCACTAATTGTCCATATCTGTCTAGGCTACAGTTGGACTCATCTGATTGAGTCTCGGCCCATTCATACTCCACAGCCTCCCAGCATTGCTAGTCCCTGTCTGCCTCTCACAGTTCTGAAATCTCCCTCCTCATCTCAGCCCCAATAGCTTCACACGCCACATCTCTCCTGGTCACCCAACTACCACCACACATGTGCACCTTGCTCCGGTTATAAGTACTTACTTTGAACTGGAGGTCTGGTGGTTGTTCCAACGCTTTGCAATAGTTTGTGAACTCTCCTCTTATCTGCTCCTCACCCCTGCTGTCAGTCACTCTCTAATTCTCTCTCTCTTCCTCCCTCTCTTTCTTTCACTTACTCTCTCACTCTTGTCTCTCCACAAAGCTGTTTTCTCTCTCTCTCTCTCTCTCTCTCTCTCTCTCTCTCCCCCTCTCTCTCTCCCTCTCATTTCTGTTGCTGAGAGAGGAGGGCGTTCTTAAAAGCTTGGTTTCCTGACTCGTGATCAGGATCTCATTGCCACAAGGTCACTCCAGGGACGGCCCGCTTGGCAGGGGAGCAGCACTCAGAGAGAGAGCGAGAGAGAGAAGAGAGAAAGAGGGGGTAGAGAGGGAGGCAGGAGGGAGGAGAGGGAGCACTTAGAGCCAGAACTGGAGCTATGGAGTCACACTGGGGACAGAGATAGAGCGAGAGAGAGAGAGAGAGAGAGAGAGGGAGAGAGAGGTTGGGTTGGGTTGGGTTGGGTTGGGGTGGGGTGGGGCTAGCTACAGATGGGCTCTGACAGGATAGCCCCAGTCATCTAATATACAGTAGTTATATAAACAACATAAAGAACAACATGGACAACAGCATGGAGAACAGTACCCATACAGGAAGAAATACATTTCAATATATTTAACGTCACATAAAATGTATTTCAAATACACTAACGGTTAAAAGTTTGGACACACCTACTCATTCAAGGGTTTTTCTTTATTTTACTATTTTCTACATTGTAGAATAATGGCGAAGACATCAAAACTATGAAATAACACATTTGGAATCATGTAGTAACCAAAAAGTGTTCAACAAATCAAAATATATTTTACATTTGAGATTATTCAAATAGCCACCCTTTGCCTTGATGACACAGCTTTGCACACTCTCTCAACCAGCTTCATGAGGCAGTCACCTGGAATGAATTTCAATTAACAGGTGTGCCTTCTTAAAAGTTCATTTGTGGAATTTCTTTCCTTCTTAATGCATTTGAGCCAATCAGTTGTGTTGTGACAAGGTAGGGATGGTATCTTTTGATCGGTAGTGTACATGTACATACATTTGCATCTTTGCTCAAATGCATGTAATGACTGACAATATTCCAGAAATGAATGACAGTGACACCTAGTCTACAGGGTGGTCAAAGTGGTTCCTATGTCAGCTTCTTAAATTACTGATTACGTATTGATCAATGGTGATAATTATTTTTGGTCCACTAAGCCCAAAATTGTTATGGTAAGTAATATAAGTTTGATTTCACCTAAATTTAACATTCTGTCATAAAGAGCACGTTCAACTTTATAAAATGTTCCCATCTCAAAAGAAAACATGTATTACTGTAGTAAGAGCCTCTCTTCAGCTTAATTAAATAATGACAAAAAAGCGAAGCTATTTTTATAATTTTTGTATTTGAGTTATCGGTTTAATTAAATAAAAACGATTCTTCGTACAACACTCCACAATATGTCAAAATGTTGGTGTAAGTCTTGTGCTTCCAATGAGTGGTATTATATGGATCTACAGTGGATGATTAGCTAGGTTATGTTGTGTTTGTATCCAAGTGGGGAGTGGGAATTTACCACATTTGGGGAAAATCCACTTGAACGGCCCTCAAACTGGTAATTACTAGTTAAATCAGCCACGAATCCCTTTGTGACAGGGGGAAAGGAAGCTCGTTGACTGCAGCAGGGAGAGGCAATTGAATGGGTAACAGGATTGATTTGTTATGTTCAACTCACTCAGTTTTTTTTACCATAAAGCACCAGAAAATGGCCAAAAAGAGTAGAACCAGCTCACCTGCTTTTACACTATGATTTGACCCATACCTTTTAAAAAGGAATAGTTTCTTAAAACAATTCAGTTCATGTAACAGTGTTGACCTTAAAATGAGGGACAGATGTAAATTAATCACTAATCACTTGAAATAAATACAAATCTTCAGAAATAACTTTCTGTCAAAGCAACGAAATAACTAGGGCTTTACAATGATGGTGAAAACTATTTTGTATTTTGTGGGGTTCGTGGGCTAAAATCTTCCTAAAAGTCTGAGGGTCCACGGAGAGACATGTCAAAATTCAGAATTTTGTCACTTTAGCCTTTATTGAAAATCATTGAAATATTTCCCGATGTATTTAACATATATTGTGATATAGACTTTACATACATACATATACATATATATATATATATATATATATATACATTTTAAATACATTCCATAATATATTTTGGAATGCATTTCTACTGTGTTAAATAAAATACAAATTATAAATTATTTGGCCAATTTTTTATATTTAATGTATCCTTAAAAGGTATATAAAAATATATTTTAGATGTATTGTTATTTCGATATGATTATAGTCAAAATACTATTGAGTAATAGGAGTTTGGATCAGGTAGACTTTAACTGGTATCATTCTCAATCAACAGCACTGTACTTCTATCGACTACAACTGCATTCGACAAAGTAACTTTCTGAAAACTCTCCCTCTTCTCAACTAATTTCAGTTCTAATTTGCTGTGGGATCCTCTTAATGGTGGCACTTTAACAAGTTGTAGGAGGATAATCACGTCCGCTGCAGAGCAGATGGCTCCAGATGACCTTATAGGAAGCGTCGCCCCCTGTTGCAGCTGGTTCCGACCGGTTTCGACAGATTACAGCACACTGAATCAATAACGTGTCATTAACACTGGATATTCCACAGCCCATGTACAATACTGACGTCAGACTAACACTGCCTATACAGACAGGCATGCGGGCACAAATAGACACACACACACACACGTTGAAAAAAGGCCTTTGATGCTGGTTTCGAAGTATTTATCAGAATGTTTGTTGAATGTCTGTTGTATCAATCCACGTTCTCATTTGAAATCAAATATCTGCTTGAAAAGATCTAATCTCTTTATGGAATTTATTTAGATTGCTGGAAAGTGCCTTTCTCTACGTCATTAGACAAAGGGAAAGGACTGAGTATTGTCCAATCTATAGAGGAGGACCCACCCTGTGTTGCTGGTAGAGGAAGAGGAAGCTATGCACTGCATTACATGCTTAAAATACCAATTTGAAGCATCAGCTCACATGCAGCCTCTTCTATCGGTGTCCCACTATAGTTAAAGTAACTCTTTAATTTGAGACATTCATCAGGAGAACATCATCAGTGGTCATTCGCCAGTATGAGTCATGGTCCCAGGTGGTAATATGCCACTCCACCATCCCCTTCCTTCCTTCTCATATTCCTCTCATCAATAATGAACTCACTCCATTTGGTCCCCTCCCCTAAGTGTGTTATATGTCCCATTATGTCCCTCTTGAGCTCTTTTAATGGTGCCATTTTCATCAACTTATTGAATGAGAAATGAGACTCGATGAATTTGAGACGCGATGAAAAAGGTCTCGGTCAACACCAGCCGTTTTATTCTATTCATTCAACCCAGAACAACTGTGGATTCACCATTATCTCAGGGCACCGCTCTCAAAAACACAATTCACAAGCAGAGGACGTTGAAAATTGCTCTCTCCGGCAGGACCAGTTCCTACCTCATTGTTTTTCATCAGTTTAAAGTGGTTGTTGGCCCTATGAACCTGGCAGAGTATAAGGGCTTTTTGTACCATTAAGTTAGCCCCATCCCATCCCTGTGTCACGACTTCCGCCGAAGTTGGCTCCCCTGCCTGTTCGGGCGGTGCTCGGCGGTAGTCGTCACCGGCCTACTAGCCGCCATCGATCCCTTTTTCGTTTTCTGTTTGTTTTGTCTTATTAGTTGCACCTGTGTCTATTTGTGTTTGCTTGATGGGCTTCCTTATTTAAAGTTAGTATACCCGCCCTTGTTTTGTGCGGGATTATTCTTGTGTTACGTGTGTGTTTTATTAGGTGTGTTCGTGCTCTGGACCTGGTACCCTGTGTTTTGGGTTGGTCCATATTCTTCCGCGCCCTGTGTTGTGGGCATTACTTTTGGTGCCGTATTAAAGTGCACTTCTTCCTGTGGAACTCTCTGCTCTCTGCGCCTGATTCTTCCTCACACACCTAGTCCCGCGTGACACCCTGTTTCTACCATTGGGTTAGCCCCATCCCACCACATCCCTGTTTCTACCATTAGGTTAGCCCCATCCCACCACATCCCTGTTTCTACCATTAGGTTAGCCCCATCACACCACATCCCTGTTTCTACCATTGGGTTAGCCCCATCCCACCACATCCCTGTTTCTACCATTGGGTTAGCCCCATCCCACCCCATCCCTGTTTCTACCATTAGGTTAGCCCCATCCCACCCCATCCCTGTTTCTACCATTGGGTTAGCCCCAACCCACCACATCCCTGTTTCTACCATTAGGTTAGCCCCATCCCACCCCATCCCTGTTTCTACCATTGGGTTAGCCCCATCCCACCACATCCCTGTTTCTACCATTGGGTTAGCCCCATCCCACCACATCCCTGTTTCTACCATTGGGTTAGCCCCATCCCACCACATCCCTGTTTCTACCATTAGGTTAGCCCCATCCCATCCCATCCCTGTTTCTACCATTGGGTTAGCCCCATCCCACCCCATCCCTGTTTCTACCATTAGGTTAGCCCCATCCCACCACATCCCTGTTTCTACCATTAGGTTAGCCCCATCCCACCACATCCCTGTTTCTACCATTAGGTTAGCCCCATCCCACCACATCCCTCCCACCACATCCCTGTTTCTACCATTGGGTTAGCCCCATCCCACCACATCCCTGTTTCTACCATTGGGTTAGCCCCATCCCACCACATCCCTGTTTCTATCATTAGGTTAACCCCATCCGACCCCATCCCTGTTTCTACCATTGGGTTAGCCCCATCGCACCCCATCCCTGTTTCTACCATTAGGTTAGCCCCATCCCACCACATCCCTGTTTCTACCATTAGGTTAGCCCCATCCCACCACATCCCTGTTTCTACCATTGGGTTAGCCCCATCCCACCACATCCCTGTTTCTACCATTGGGTTAGCCCCATCCCACCACATCCCTGTTTCTACCATTGGGTTAGCCCCATCCCACCACATCCCTGTTTCTACCATTAGGTTAGCCCCATCCCACCACATCCCTGTTTCTACCATTAGGTTAGCCCCATCCCACCACATCCCTGTTTCTACCATTAGGTTAGCCCCATCCCACCCCATCCCTGTTTCTACCATTAGGTTAGCCCCATCCCACCACATCCCTGTTTCTACCATTAGGTTAGCCCCATCCCACCACATCCCTGTTTCTACCATTGGGTTAGCCCCATCCCACCACATCCCTGTTTCTATCATTAGGTTAACCCCATCCGACCCCATCCCTGTTTCTACCATTGGGTTAGCCCCATCGCACCCCATCCCTGTTTCTACCGTTAGGTTAGCCCCATCTCATCCCTGATTCTACCATTAGGTTAGCCCCATCCCAACCCTGTTTCTACCATTAGGTTAGCCCCATCCCATCCCATCCCTGTTTCTACCATTGGGTTAGCCCCATCCCATCCCTGTTTCTACCATTAGGTTAACCCCATCCCACCACATCCCTGTTTCTACCATTAGGTTAGCCCCATCCCACCACATCCCTGTTTCTACCATTGGGTTAGCCCCATCCCACCACATCCCTGTTTCTACCATTGGGTTAGCCCCATCCCACCCCATCCCTGTTTCTACCATTGGGTTAGCCCCATCCCACCCCATCCCTGTTTCTACCATTAGGTTAGCCCCATCCCACCACATCCCTGTGTCTACCATTGGGTTAGCCCCATCCCACCCCATCCCTGTTTCTACCATTAGGTTAGCCCCATCCCACCCCATCCCTGTTTCTACCATTGGGTTAGCCCCATCCCACCACATCCCTGTTTCTACCATTGGGTTAGCCCCATCCCACCCCATCCCTGTTTCTACCATTAGGTTAGCCCCATCCCACCACATCCCTGTTTCTACCATTAGGTTAGCCCCATCCCACCACATCCCTGTTTCTACCATTAGGTTAGCCCCATCACACCACATCCCTGTTTCTACCATTGGGTTAGCCCCATCCCACCACATCCCTGTTTCTACCATTGGGTTAGCCCCATCACACCACATCCCTGTTTCTACCATTAGGTTAGCCCCATCCCACCCCATCCCTGTTTCTACCATTGGGTTAGCCCCATCCCACCCCATCCCTGTTTCTACCATTAGGTTAGCCCCATCCCACCACATCCCTGTTTCTACCATTGGGTTAGCCCCATCGCACCACATCCCTGTTTCTACCATTAGGTTAGCCCCATCCCACCCCATCCCTGTTTCTACCATTGGGTTAGCCCCATCCCACCACATCCCTGTTTCTACCATTGGGTTAGCCCTATCCCACCCCATCCCTGTTTCTACCATTAGGTTAGCCCCATCCCACCACATCCCTGTTTCTACCATTAGGTTAGCCCCATCCCACAACATCCCTGTTTCTACCATTAGGTTAGCCCCATCCCACCACATCCCTGTTTCTACCATTGGGTTAACCCCATCCCAACCCTGTTTCTACCATTAGGTTAGCCCCATCCCATCCCTGTTTCTACCATTAGGTTAGCCCCATCCCACCACATCCCTGTTTCTACCATTGGGTTAACCCCATCCCATCCCTGTTTCTACCATTAGGTTAACCCCATCCCATCCCTGTTTCTACCATTGGGTTAGCCCCATCCCACCACATCCCTGTTTCTATCATTAGGTTAACCCCATCCGACCCCATCCCTGTTTCTACCATTGGGTTAGCCCCATCGCACCCCATCCCTGTTTCTACCATTAGGTTAGCCCCATCTCATCCCTGATTCTACCATTAGGTTAGCCCCATCCCAACCCTGTTTCTACAATTAGGTTAGCCCCATCCCATCCCATCCCTGTTTCTACCATTGGGTTAGCCCCATCCCATCCCTGTTTCTACCATTAGGTTAACCCCATCCCACCACATCCCTGTTTCTACCATTGGGTTAGCCTCATCGCACCCCATCCCTGTTTCTACCATTAGGTTAGCCCCATCCCACCACATCCCTGTTTCTACCATTGGGTTAGCCGCATCCCACCCCATCCCTGTTTCTACCATTGGGTTAGCCCCATCCCACCCCATCCCTGTTTCTACCATTAGGTTAGCCCCATCCCACCACATCCCTGTGTCTACCATTGGGTTAGCCCCATCCCACCCCATCCCTGTTTCTACCATTAGGTTAGCCCCATCCCACCACATCCCTGTTTCTACCATTGGGTTAGCCCCATCCCACCACATCCCTGTTTCTACCATTAGGTTAGCCCCGTCCCACCACATCCCTGTTTCTACCATTAGGTTAGCCCCATCCCACCACATCCCTGTTTCTACCATTGGGTTGACCCCATCCCAACCCTGTTTCTACCATTAGGTTAGCCCCATCCCACCCCATCCCTGTTTCTACCATTAGGTTAGCCCCATCCCACCACATCCCTGTTTCTACCATTGGGTTAACCCCATCCCATCCCTGTTTCTACCATTAGGTTAACCCCATCCCATCCCTGTTTCTACCATTGGGTTAGCCCCATCCCATCCCTGTTTCTACCATTAGGTTATCCCCATCCCACCCCATCCCTGTTTCTACCATTGGGTTAGCCCCATCGCACCCCATCCCTATTTCTACCATTAGGTTAGCCCCATCCCACCACATCCCTGTTTCTACCATTGGGTTAGCCCCATCCCACCACATCCCTGTTTCTACCATTGGGTTAGCCCCATCCCACCCCATCCCTGTTTCTACCATTAGGTTAGCCCCATCTCATCCCTGATTCTACCATTAGGTTAGCCCCATCCCAACCCTGTTTCTACCATTAGGTTAGCCCCATCCCATCCCATCCCTGTTTCTACCATTGGGTTAGCCCCATCCCATCCCTGTTTCTACCATTAGGTTAACCCCATCCCACCACATCCCTGTTTCTACCATTGGGTTAGCCTCATCGCACCCCATCCCTGTTTCTACCATTAGGTTAGCCCCATCCCACCACATCCCTGTTTCTACCATTGGGTTAGCCGCATCCCACCCCATCCCTGTTTCTACCATTGGGTTAGCCCCATCCCACCCCATCCCTGTTTCTACCATTAGGTTAGCCCCATCCCACCACATCCCTGTGTCTACCATTGGGTTAGCCCCATCCCACCCCATCCCTGTTTCTACCATTAGGTTAGCCCCATCCCACCACATCCCTGTTTCTACCATTGGGTTAGCCCCATCCCACCACATCCCTGTTTCTACCATTAGGTTAGCCCCGTCCCACCACATCCCTGTTTCTACCATTAGGTTAGCCCCATCCCACCACATCCCTGTTTCTACCATTGGGTTGACCCCATCCCAACCCTGTTTCTACCATTAGGTTAGCCCCATCCCACCCCATCCCTGTTTCTACCATTAGGTTAGCCCCATCCCACCACATCCCTGTTTCTACCATTGGGTTAACCCCATCCCATCCCTGTTTCTACCATTAGGTTAACCCCATCCCATCCCTGTTTCTACCATTGGGTTTGCCCCATCCCATCCCTGTTTCTACCATTAGGTTAACCCCATCCCACCCCATCCCTGTTTCTACCATTGGGTTAGCCCCATCGCACCCCATCCCTATTTCTACCATTAGGTTAGCCCCATCCCACCACATCCCTGTTTCTACCATTGGGTTAGCCCCATCCCACCACATCCCTGTTTCTACCATTGGGTTGGCCCCATCCCACCCCATCCCTGTTTCTACCATTAGGTTAGCCCCATCCCACCCCATCCCTGTTTCTACCATTAGGTTAGCCCCATCCCACCACATCCCTGTTTCTACCATTGGGTTAGCATCCCACATCCCTGTTTCTACCATTGGGTTAGCCCCATCCCACCCCATCCCTGTTTCTACCATTAGGTTAGCCCCATCCCACCCCATCCCTGTTTCCCCATACCATTGGGTTAGCCCCACCCCATCCCTGTTTCTACCATTGGGTTAGCCCCATCCCACCCCATCCCTGTTTCTACCATTAGGTTAGCCCCATCCCACCCCATCCCTGTTTCTACCATTGGGTTAGCCCCATCCCACCACATCCCTGTTTCTACCATTAGGTTAGCCCCATCCCACCCCATCCCTGTTTCTACCATTAGGTTAGCCCCATCCCACCACATCCCTGTTTCTACCATTAGGTTAGCCCCATCCCACCACATCCCTGTTCCTACCATTAGGTTAGCCCCATCCCACCACATCCCTGTTCCTACCATTAGGTTAGCCCCATCCCACAACATCCCTGTTTCTACCATTAGGTTAGCCCCATCCCACCACATCCCTGTTTCTACCATTGGGTTAACCCCATCCCAACCCTGTTTCTACCATTAGGTTAGCCCCATCCCACCCCATCCCTGTTTCTACCATTAGGTTAGCCCCATCCCACCACATTCCTGTTTCTACCATTGGGTTAACCCCATTCCATCCCTGTTTCTACCATTAGGTTAACCCCATCCCATCCCTGTTTCTACCATTGGGTTAGCCCCATCCCATCCCTGTTTCTACCATTAGGTTAACCCCATCCCACCCCATCCCTGTTTCTACCATTAGGTTAGCACCATCGCACCCCATCCCTGTTTCTACCATTAGGTTAGCCCCATCCCATCCCTGTTTCTACCATTAGGTTAGCCCCATCACAACCCTGTTTCTACCATTGGGTTAGCCCCATCCCATCCCTGTTTCTACCATTAGGTTAGCCCCATCCCAACCCTGTTTCTACAATTGTGTTAGCCCCATCCCATCCCTGTTTCTACCATTGGGTTAGCCCAATCCCAAATCTGTTTTTACCATTAGGTTAGCCCCATCCCATCCCTGTTTCTACCATTGGGTTAGCCCCATCCCATATCTGTTTTTACCATTGGGTTAACCCCATCCCATCCCTGTTTCTACCATTGGGTTAGCCCCACCCCATCCCTGTTTTTACCATTATGTTAGCCCCATCCCATATCTGTTTTTACCATTAGGTTAGCCCCATCCCATATCTGTTTTTACCATTGGGTTAGCCCCATCCCATATCTGTTTTTTCCATTGGGTTAGCCCCATCCCATATCTGTTTTTACCATTGGGTTAGCCCCATCCCATCCCTGTTTCTACCATTAGGTTAGCCCCATCCCATCCCTGTTTCTACCATTAGGTTAGCCCCATCACATCCCTGTTTCTACCATTAGGTTAGCCCCATCCCACCACATCCCTGTTTCTACCATTGGGTTAGCCCCATCCCACCACATCCCTGTTTCTACCATTGGGTTAGCCCCATCCCACCACATCCCTGTTTCTACAATTGGGTTAGCCCCATCCCACCACATCCCTGTTTCTACCATTAGGTTAGCCCCATCCCACCACATCCCAGTTTCTACCATTGGGTTAGCCCCATCCCACCACATCCCTGTTTCTACCATTAGGTTAGCCCCATCCCACCCCATCCCTGTTTCTACCATTGGGTTAGCCCCATCCCACCACATCCCTGTTTCTACCATTGGGTTAGCCCCATCCCACCCCATCCCTGTTTCTACCATTAGGTTAGCCCCATCCCACCACATCCCTGTTTCTACCATTGGGTTAGCCCCATCCCACCCCATCCCTGTTTCTACCATTGGGTTAGCCCCATCCCACCACATCCCTGTTTCTACCATTAGGTTAGCCCCATCCCACCACATCCCTGTTTCTACCATTAGGTTAGCCCCATCCCACCACATCCCTGTTTCTACCATTGGGTTAGCCCCATCCCACCACATCCCTGTTTCTACCATTAGGTTAGCCCTGTCCCACCACATCCCTGTTTCTACCATTAGTTTAGCCCCATCCCACCACATCCCTGTTTCTACCATTGGGTTGACCCCATCCCAACCCTGTTTCTACCATTAGGTTAGCCCCATCCCACCCCATCCCTGTTTCTACCATTAGGTTAGCCCCATCCCACCACATCCCTGTTTCTACCATTGGGTTAACCCCATCCCATCCCTGTTTCTACCATTAGGTTAACCCCATCCCATCCCTGTTTCTACCATTGGGTTAGCCCCATCCCATCCGTGTTCCTACCATTAGGTTAGCCCCATCCCATCCCTGTTTCTACCATTGGGTTAACCCCATCCCATCCCTGTTTCTACCATTAGGTTAGCCCCATCGCACCCCATCCCTGTTTCTACCATTAGGTTAGCCCCATCCCATATCTGTTTCTACCATTAGGTTAGCCCCATCCCACTCCATCCCTGTTTTTACCATTAGGTTAGCCCCATCCCATATCTGTATGTATGTGTGTGTGTGTGTGTGTGTGTGTGTGTGTGTGTGTGTGTGTGCGTGCGCGTGCGTGCGTGCGTGCGTGCGTGCGTGCGTGCGTGCGTGCGTGCGTGTGTGAGCGTCTATCTGATGAAACCAAACGAAATCCCCCGTTAACCCCGTTGTGCCGCTCCCTCTTTGACATATGGAACACCTACCTACCCGAGGCCCAGAGACCCGGCTGTCATTCGCTCTGTCATCTCCCAGACACAAATACGTTGGCTGGGAGAAAATTGCTGAGCAGAGAGCAATATTGTTGGGGAAACATCGCTAAAATGGAGCATACGGCAGAAAGGGAGAATAACTTTTTTGTTTTCTTCATTCTTGTAAATGTTCCATTTCTGCTATGTGTCTGAATGGAAATTGAGATTGAACTTATTTCTGGGTCGAAAGGAGTCTAAACTCCTCTACCTTGATGGAAGGAAGAGTCCATTCCGAGTGGAGTGGAAATGACATAAATCAGCCACGCAAACAGAGCCATGCTGACAGCTAACACTCTGGCCATTGCGGACAGGTAACTGCATGCCTCTCGATCAGACTAGCACAGAGACAGGCTGGGTTGCCACTGTCTGGCAAGCTAGTCCTCTCCAGTGTCACACAGCACAGTAGAACAGCAACACACTGTGTTTAGATAGAACACATGAGATCCATCTCTTCTGTCTGGATCCATACTACACAGTGGCCCTCATCCAATTCATCTTTTCAACTTTAGGTCCAACAGACAGCAAGAGAACAAATGGAGACAATGTCTAGACCAGTCTCTGACCGTCTGCATGATTGAAAGTTTTGACCTAAAATGTATGGTCCAACTTCAGCATGTGGACGTCATGCCCCCCCACACCCCCATCTAAGTTCTCTTACACACACACAAACAGGCTGACTTCATACAAACACATTTGGAGCACCTCTGGGGCACTGGCAGAGACTGAGATCGAACAAAACCAAGAGGGGAGTGGCCTAGGGAATGGAACCCATCAATACAGGTGAAAGTGATGGCAATCTGTTGACCCAATCATTGAGGAGTTCTCAGGGGGTAACTCTGTTCTTCACTACATGTCACCGTGGAGCGTCTAAAATCTATCAGCCTGGTGATTAAATGTCAGTGTCCTTCGGTGCTCTTTGGATCCATTTATTTTTTATCTATTAAGACGCTCAGAATCCAAAGACATCTGCTCTTCACTTCATAATTGCCTCCAGGACAATGGCCAAATGAGTATCTGGCTGACTACGTTAATCGCCAGCTACGGTGAGCTCCAAAAGTATTGGGACAGTGACACATTTATGTTGTTGTGGCTCTGTACTTCAGCACTTTGGATTTGAAATGATACAATGACTATGATGTTAAAGTGCAGACTGTCAGCTTTAATTTGTGGGTATTTTTATCCATCTTGGATACACTGTTTAGAAATGACAACACTTTTTGTACATAGTTCCCCCATTTTAGGGGACCAAAAGTATTGGGACAAATTCACTTATATGTAAATAGTTAAGTGTTTGGTCCCATATTTACTAAATTTAATGACTACATCAAGATTGCGACTCATTTGCTGTTTGTTTTGGATGTTTCAGATTATTTTGTGCCCAATAGAAATTAATGGTAGATAATGTATTGTGTCATTTTAGAGTCACCTTTATTGTAAATAAGAATAAAATATGTTTGTAAACACGTCTACATTAATATGGATGCAACCATGATTACGCATAATCCTGAATGAAATGTGAATAATGATGAGTGAGAAAGTTAGAGGCATAAATATCATACCCCCCCCCCCAAAAAAAAAAAATGCTAACCTCCCCTGTTATTGTATTGTAATGGTGAGAGGTTGTCTTGGGATATGGTATTTGTGGGTCTTTAACTTTCTCCCTCATCATTACTTTGGAGCACACTGTATGTGATTTGAGGGTCTGTTGGCTAGCAACCAGGCTGGATGTGTCACAGGATCCAATCCTGAAAAACCACACACAATCTGACAGGTTGGCAAACATGTCAAAGACGAGGCCACTCAGTTCCATGTTGTTGGATGTTTCACTGTCTGGAAAACAAATAGGTTCACAATACAGTCTTTTCTTATCGGGATCAAGTCCTCTCCAACGCAGTTTAAAATCCAACATTTTTTTATGGCCCTTATTAATTCAAAATGAAGTAATGAAAGAAATTCTATTATGCCAATTTAATTTCAAAAGATTCTCAGCTGCATAAAAAAATCATGAGCTCTCGGCTGAGTATGAATATTTATGCGTCTGTGCCACTGCTTATAAAAGTAAAGAGGGTTTTTCTAAGCCACCCAAGACAACCCTTATCAGCATGATGTTTCCCTATAATGAAAGCCTTCGCAATGCACTTTCTGAGGAACAATTCATCGTTCTATATTATGCAAAAGTCTTTCAGGTCGACGTGTACTCTTTCTTGAATATACTACTACTACCACAACTACTACTAATATACGTACTACTACTATCACAACTACTACTACTGCTGCCTCATTGTATCATATGAATAGGATGCCCAGTTCAAAGTGAATTTCTCCCTGTGTCAAGGGATTTTACTACACAATGTATTACAGTTTGAACTAAATATTCCTAACTGAATGTACCTCTGATACTGATCCAACTGAAGCCTTCTCTCTTGTACCCACTCAGACAGCAGACACCATGAATCCTGGTCTAGTGCACCCAGTGAACTGATTCCTGATGCTTCTGACAGCTCCTGATGTGCTGCCCTTCTCCCCTGTCTCGAGAACCCAGAGCCTCGAAAGCCCTGGCTGTTTCAGGTTGCAATTGGATGGAAGGAAAGTTAATTTAGCCCTGACAATTAATCTGCAGGAGCCAAACACCCTGTCTGGCTGTTGAAGTGTGACAGCGCTGGGAAGCAGCAGCAACAGCCAGCCTGGACGGGTGCGATCTGTCTCTCAGCTCGACACTCTCACCCAGTCGCCATGCGCTTTCCCACCTACAGACACTTCACATCAGAAACTCATGCATTTTTAATGGCTTATTTCAATGTGCAAGGATGCCATGTGTTTGTTCTTATTAATGGGTTTTCAATCATATGCAGCAGAACTATAATTCTAAATGTTTTATTTGAGGGTCAATTTTGTAAACAAAAATGTATTTTGCAGTCAAACAAAGTTAAACAATAGCTTCCTGCAAGAAAAGAGGTTGTATTAATTAAATCCTCCAGTTCTTTGTTTTTTGGCATTCGAATACAAGTTCTACTTCAGTCTTCTGGGATCGGGAGGATGATGTACCTACACTAAAATAATGACTAGAGCTGCACGCACCGCAGGACTGGGTGTGAGAGGGAGAGAGGGAGAGGGGAGAGAGGCAGAGTGTGAAAAGAGAGAGGGTCAGAAAGTGAGAGGGGGGGGGCAGGTCTTGCAGTATTGTATCACTGCTTATAATTGAAATCTATACCCTGAGGTGACGAAAAACCTCTGTTAGATATGTGATTTATATGTGTTCTATCTTCCAGACTTTTCTTGATCACACTCGAAGATTTCTCCCCCAAAAATCTCAAAATAATCTGGTGAAATATTGAAAACAACTCATATTTTGTTTGTGTGCTCTGATTATGAATCCTCTGTTTAGAACAAACTTCAGACATGTTTGTGCATTATTCTGTCCTATCACAATGTCATATCTCGCTCTTTCTCTTCTTTCAAAGTACATTGTAAACATGACAAATCCAGTGAAGAAGAAGAATTTTCCTTTTCACATGTATCTGCAGTGTTGTGTTCTCGGGCTCAAGCTAGATTTAAATACATACATCTAATTACTGTGGAAGTCTGAACTGGAGCCATGTGGTAGAAATGCTTCTCTCTGTCATTCTAATAAGAAGATAATGGTTACACCTCCTACAGTGTAAATTGTAACTAATGTACAGTATGCACCCTACACATCCCTATGTCATCTTGGAATGCCCTTGATTGGCCCATGTGACTATACCAGTCCCTTCATAGCAACAGAGGAAGTGAGCCATTCATAGAGAATAGGGTTAAAAGTGCTCCCAGTTGTCTGCTGCACGTCACACGGACACAGACAGACAGTAGCATTAAACCGTGGAGGAGGGAAACCTCTCTGTGTTTCTCTGAGCGAACTGTCAGTGATCTTGGCAGCAGACTGAACACTGAGATTAGTGCCAGTGAACACTGAACAGAGAGTTAAGGTGGATCAAGCCTGATTAGGGCTGCTACAGATGATGGAACCTTGGGCCCTCGGGAGCATTCCACAAGCTCTGTGTTTGGTTTGGTCAGTTTGCTCTTTCTTTGTCATTTTTGTCTGTTGCCACTGGGTTTGTCTGCTTGCTCTCAGGTCTAGCCTTTTATCTTGCCTATGTAAAGTGCTGGAGAGCGAGACAGAGATGGGGCTGTGACCAGGAAATGAACCCCTCTATTCAGTATCACCTGAGGACATTGAGGAACTGTCTCTCTCCGAAACATTCATGTTGATAGCTGCTACGTGGCAGAAGATGCAGATTAGACATTACCCTCCTCACCCCACCCTTCCCCCTCCATTCCTGCCACAGAGGGAGACAGAACAGTGACCGGTAAATGGTGTGATACACTCCTTTCCATGAAGTTTATATTGAGAGCAATACCCCCAAAATAAAACACTTCTGTCTCACTCCAGCTGATCACTGGACATCAGTGATAGGAGAGAGGGGCCTGTAGTGGAAATCGATTGGAAAATAAATTACCACAGGCAGCATAGACCTCGCCAGAGGCCTGAGGAGAAAGAGGATGAATCTCCATTCCTTCTAAACTCCTTTGTGAGACAAATGTAAAAAACTATTTAGAAAATAATACTAATAAAGTTATAAGAATCCAAACCTAGCTAACGTTAATAATCAGATGGGGACGACATCAAGCACTGGCGTTGTTTATGGCTTTTTTTTCACTACTAGGGCATGCTGCTTCTTCAGCAGGCACTGAATTGTTTTTGATTGGCACGGGGCATCAGGCCCTCATTCGGGGTGGCAGGGTAGCCTAGTGGTTAGAGCGTTGGACTAGTAACCGGAAGGTTGCGAGTTCAAACCCCTGAGCTGACAAGGTGCAAATCTGTTGTTCTGCCCCTGAACAGGCAGTTAACCCATTGTTCCTAGGCTGTCATTGAAAATAAGAATTTGTTCTTAACTGACTTGCCTAGTAAAATAAAGCTTCTTTTTTTTATTCTCCTCTCCCAGCCTCCTCTCTAAATCAATGGAGTGTATAAACAGATCAGTTTAGTGGGCTGGTGCCTCGCTGTTCACAGGTGCTCACTGTCAATCCTGCCAGTACAAAAGTAAATACAAATCCATAGCATTGACACACAGCAATGCCTCGGTAATCTGTAATCAGTCTTCCTCAACCAGCAGTTTGGGTTAGATTCAAGACCGGACTCGAGCAGATTCATGGTAATGGATACTGTAACATCAAACCATTACAATGGAAATTAACATTATTGGTGGATTGTGTTTGCATTCAGATGTCAGAGTTTAATTTGACCTACACTACTATTCAAAAGTGTGATCTGTTTCACCTGCCCTTGCAATTGTCTCCACCTCCTCCATGTGTCGCTTATTTACCCCGGTGTATTTATCCCTGTGTTTCCGGTCTCTCTGTGCCAGTTCGTTTTGTATGTTTCCAAGTCAACCAGCTTTTTTTCCCGTTCTCCTGCTTTTTACATTCTCCTTTTTCTAGTCCTCTCGGTTTTGACCCTGGCCTGTTTCTGGACTTTGTACCCGCCTGCCTGACCATTCTGCCTGCCTAGACCACGAGCCTGTCTGCCACTCTGTACCTCCTGGACTCTGATCTGGTTTTGACCTTTTTGCCTGTCCACAACCATTCTCTTGCCTACCCCTTTGGATTAATAAACATTTTAATACTCCAACCATCTGCCTGCTGTTTCTGCATTTGGGCCTTGCTTTGTGCCTTGATAGAAATGTCCTTGTTTTTGAAAGAAAAGCACATTTTTGGTCCATTAAAATAACCACAAATTGATCAGAAATACAGTGTAGACATGGTTAATGTTGTAAATGACTATTGTAGCTGAAAACGGCATATTTTTAATGGAATATCTACATAGGGTACAGAGGCCCATTATCAGCAACCATCACTCCTGTGTTCCAATGGCACGTTAGCCAATGGCACGTGTTAGCTAATCCAAGTTTATCATTTTAAAAGGCAAATTTATCATTAGAAAACCCTTTTGGAATTATGTTAGCACAGCTGAAAACTGTTGAAAACTGTTGTTTGGATGAAAGAAGCAGCCTTATTAAATAGTACCCACAAAACACCAGTCTCAACGTCAACAGTATAGAGGCGACTCCGGGATGCTGGCCTTCTAGGGAGAGTTTCAAAGAAAAATCCATATCTCAGACTGGCCAATAAAAATAAAAGATTAAGATGGGCAAAAGAACACAGACACTCGACAGAGGGACTCTGCCTGGAAGGCCAGCATCCCAGAGTCCTCTTCGTTGCTGACTTTGAGACTGGTGTTTTGAGGGTACTATTTAATGAAGCTGCCAGTTGAGGACTTGTGAGGCATCTGTTTCTCAAACTAGACACTCTAATGTACTTGTCCTCTTGCTCAGTTGTGCACCGAGGCCTCCCACTCCTCTTTCTATTCTGTTTAGAGCCAGTTTGCGCTGTTCTGTGAAGGGAGTAGTACACAGCGTTGTACCAGATCTTCAGTTTCTTGGCAATTTCACGCATGGAATAGCCTTAATTTCTCAGAACAAGAATAGACTGATGCGTTTCAGAAGAAAGTCCTTTGTTTCTGGCCATTTTGAGCCTGTAATCGAACCCACAAATGCTGATGCTCCAGATACTCAACTAGTCTAAAGAATAACAGTTGTATTGCTTCTTTAATCAGAACAACAGTTTTCAGGTGTGCTAACATAATTGCAAAAGGGTTTTCTAATGATCAATTAGCCTTTTAAAATGATAAACTTGGATTAGCTAACACAACGTGCCATTGGAACACAGGAGTGATGGTTGCTGATAATGGGCCTCTGTACGCCTATGTAGATATTCCATTAAAAATCAGCCATTTCCAGCAACAATAGTCATTTACAACATTTTTTTTTTTTTTACCTTTATTTTACTAGGCAAGTCAGTTAAGAACAAATTCTTATTTTCAATGACGGCCTAGGAACAGTGGGTTAACTGCCTGTTCAGGAGCAGAACGACAGATTTTGTACCTTGTCAGATCGGGGATTTGAACTTGCAACCTTTCGGTTACTAGTCCAATGCTCTAACCACTAGGCTACCCTGCAACATTAACAATGTCTACACTGTATTTCTGATCAATTTGATGTTATTTTAATGGACAAAAACTGTGATTTTCTTTCAAAAACAAGGACATTTCTAAGTGACTCAACTTTTGAACGGTGATGTATATTGTCACAGCAAAATATTCCTTCAGCAACAGGATTGGAAAGTTTAGTCAATATTGTTGCTTGATCGGTGGTTAAAACTATTAGCTGGACAAAAAAGTAGGATACAGGAAAAGTACAATACTGTTAATATAACCATGTGTTAGTGTGAGTTTTCAGTGAATTAATGGAAATCACAGAAGCTCATCTGCATATCTGGCGGCTGAGAAAAATTCTCAGCAACAGAAGAGTGATCAAATTAAGATCCTATCTCTGTAGTTGTGTTATCTATAGGTACATGTATGGAGGTGGATGTATAGCATCTGGTGAGTGATGTCATCACTCAGAACACCTCTGGTAGGACTAAGAAAAACAAAGGTTATGAAACAACCTGGGACGTCAGAGTGAGTGACATAATCTCTAATCTAATGGCACTGCTTCCCAGCTAATCCCACATAATCCATTGTAATTACGGACAATAAAAAGGCAACTCTTTAAACACGGATTTTAACTTTGATCACAATATTCAGAGCTCATTTCGATTATTAATGAAAATCTATTCACAACTCAAATTTGAACGCTTTGAAGTGCGCTGGGTGTGCATTAATTTCCATGGCAATATGGAATATTGTAAAGATTACACATGATTGTACAATAGAACTAAATAAAGGCAGATTTAGCTTTAATCAGTTTGATGAGAATGAAGTACCACAGAATTGCTTTATTTCATTTCATTTGAAACTTCTCTCAGGGCTGAAATATACTGTAACTACTGTTATTAATATATCTAGTATTATTACTAGAGTTAATATCCGTGCAGGATACTGGAACTTGACGTGTTCCCATCAAATTTCAGTGGGGTCACCCGTGGTCAAAGAGGGTGGCCATTTCGATTTCACTACGCCTTTCTTCCTCTGGTTTTCAATTTGCAGGTGTTGTTAGAATGATACACTGTTTGTGTTCAGTAACAGCTTTAATAAGTGATTTTTGCATACTGGGGGTCAGACAAGGCAGCGTTCCAGACACATTGACATGTTTATTAGTCTGTTAGCATACAGATGAGGTCGTCTGGTGCTGGCGGTTCTGTGCTCTTCTCTAATGAGGTTGAGAGGAGGTCTGCTCTGGGCAGGGGAGTTCAACACCGCGTTGACCTTTACACCCCACACAAAAACCCATCACAAGGGTATGTGTCTGACGGCAAACAACCATCCCACCATCCACCCAGCGGACGCCATACATCAATCACCCTGTAAGTGACGAGACTGTATCAGAGAGGGAGGTCACTATGTGTGTCAGAGACTAGCCTGGTGCCACATCTGTTTGTGCTGTGTAGCCTACTATGGTGGTTGTTATGCCTGCTATGCTTGCAACACCTGGCATATCAACAACCATAGGAGTTGGCTATAGAGCACAAACAGATCTGGGACCAGGGCTAGGCAGAGACAGAGAGAGCAGTTGCAGCAGTCCTCTCTCTACAGGCACTGATAACCCAAAGAGATTTGCATCACTGTTGTCACGATGATCATGTCACCTCCCTCTCTGCTCCACTGTCTGAGCAGCAGTCAACTGCATCCCCCAGAGCTGCCTCACAGCAATGAAACATCATCCTCTGATGTCCATAACTACAAATGGAATGCCACTTACCTGACACCTATAGGGCCTACTACCGTTTCTGTAAACCATTGCATATGTATATTTTACTCCCCCTCAATGGCATTGCATTAGAAATAGAACAGCCTCCAATTCCTCTTGGCTAATGGACAGGTTTTTTTGTCACCTTGAATGGAGAAATGTATTTTGCATCTTTATGGGCCGCGTTGAAGACTCGTAAAATATACGATTCCGGCGATCGCTAGACTCAACAGTGCCATTATCCATAGTTTTGTTTTTCAAGTATGGTTATGGATAAAAACGCTGCCAAACTCTCAATAACGCATGACCTTCTCTGGGCACCATGGACACCAACAAAACAATTATCTCGCTTCGTTTCCCCCGTCTCTCCGCATCGGCTCATACATCATTGTTTCTCAAAATTGAAACCCTAGCATTAATTTGAGCTGCTGCAGGGCTGGCTCACGCTCCCCCCCTTCCCCCCCAGATCAATGGTTGATTGCACTGCTACTATTTTAAACAACAACCCGCCTCTCCTATCTCTGCTCCTCTCAGGGCCAGTCCACTCCTCCAGTCCCAGCCCCAGTCGATACAGATGGCAGTCAGATTATGGCCGTCGTTTATCACGTTACAGAGGGTAAAATAGGAGACTATCTTTAATAACCAGCTATTAGAATGATGAAAGGGGACTTTGTTGTTTTATGAACGGTGCAGACACACGAATACACACCTGATGTGTAGGTACTTCGGCATCTTCCATCTGTGACAGTCACAGACTGGAGCCGTCACATGCTGGATGGTCGATGGTCTGTTATGAGCAAGAGAATGAGGGACTACAAACCAGGATTTAAGACTATAGCCCCAATTCTATTTTCTTGTCATTTTCCTCAAATACAATTATTACGAAGCCTTCTAACTTCCTCGAAAACTCAATTTATGTCCCTCTGAAAGGCACTGGGCGATAAAAAATAGACCTTATTAGTTTCTCTCCACTCTCTGCCATCTTCTCTTTAATGGACTGGTTCCTCGCTACTTTTATGGACACATTAAAACATGTCAACAACTAAAAATCATTAGGTCTTAGAGTTGACATTTACTGGCAGCAGTTCTGCAAGTCATTCAGAGACACATCCCCGGTCCCCCTCGGTAGAAATGTCAGATGAATAAGGTACAAAACTAGGGACATCATCCGCACGGTTGTTAAATGACACAATGAAGCGATGCATTCCCCTGCCGTAGCCTGGCAACGG
This sequence comes from Oncorhynchus nerka, assembly GCF_034236695.1. Taxonomy (NCBI): domain Eukaryota; kingdom Metazoa; phylum Chordata; class Actinopteri; order Salmoniformes; family Salmonidae; genus Oncorhynchus; species Oncorhynchus nerka. Next base: position 57,851,415 of record NC_088418.1, read on the forward strand.
GACCATGTCTGTCCAGCGTCCACCCACAGAGAAGGAGTAAGGGGATGGGCTGGTTGCCGTGAGTGACGGCATCCCGTTTCATTCATCAGCTCCACTTTGGCTCCTTGCATGACAAAGAGGATGTAGGCTACTGTACACTGATGACTGAAACTCTAAATGGACTTGAGCTATGAGTAACTGTCGGTTATACCAGGGCACCACAGTGACGCACCTGTTATGTCACCTGCATGCCTAATCCTCGTTATCTATAGGTTAAAACTCCCTGATGACTCACTCCAACCTTCTACTTCCTCATTGTTTACTGAATGGTACTTTCTCTGCCCTCAGCAGCTCAAAGTATCCTGGGATTTCCTACGCTAACACACTAGTATGACGGGTCAGTGCTTAAAGACTGGGCTGATGCACTTTGGGGAGCTAATTTACTGAATGTTACTTTCTCTGCCATCTCCACTCAGTAGGAGGCCAGCGCACCAACTGATCAAATTTAAAACCACTAAGAAATGACTAATAAAAAGCATTAGAACCCCACAATGGCTACGAGCCTGAAGCATTTGACATGGGACAAAGGGTTGTTGGGACCAATGTGAGCTGTATGAGTTGTAATGTGATGAGGGATGCAGGAGAGCGGCTGTGAGGCTGGGACCGACTGCTAAGATTAAAGGATTATTTGCATTCTCGGTCCTGCAAGCAAATCAAAGAGGTTTTATTAATTAAATCTCCCCCCATGATCAGGATGGGAAAACGACATATGCAGAGGCCTCACGTCATCTCTTACTCTCAATGTAATCACATATAACAGTGATGTCTCAGAGGAAGGTTCATGTATTGTTACTGAACGGCACCATCTACTATCCACGGTCTCCAAGGACCCCATCCTGTCATGAATCAACCCCACCCAAGTCACGCTATTTCCAGCCAGCGGCAGCGGATGTGTCCCTGAACTCCAGCTCTGAGACGGATGCACGTGGCTGGTAGAGGTCAATGGAGGATTATATAGCGCCTTATAACCATTCCCATCTTGTATATGCCCCGCTAGCACACAGTTAATGAGGGCAGGATCCTTTCTCCCAGGGCAGCTCTTAATATCCCCTATCATTGGGACAGAGGCCCTGTTGTGCCATGATGGAGCATCACAACCATCCATCTTGGCTCTAAAAAGACTCCCAGTTTCCTCTAGCTACTACCTCCTTATCTGCCTGTGGTGTGAAGCTGGTCCTCTTCTCTTCACTGTGTGGCCCAGAGCTTAGAGCCTATCCCAGCAAACCACAGTGGATTAGGCCCCTCACCATTGACAATTACCATTTCTGCACTGTAGGCCATGTGACCTACTTGGAGACGGTCAATCTGTGACATTGGTTTGGCACCAACCTTTCAGATCAGCCCTAATAGAATGGATGCTACCCTAAACACCGTATTCTGGAGATGTCTACGGGATGTGATGTAGTGCCTGCGTCTGTGATCTGAATCACATTGTAACGTTTCTTATCTCTCCAGAGTGGGTGTTTCCATAATTGTCCCCAGTCACCATTTCAGGACATTGATGAAAGAAAAAAAATCCATAACATGAAACACAATTTCAGGAAGATGATTGTGAAAACCTTCCTTACACCAGGAGCGCTTTCCTCGCTCGCACCATCACGAAGCCAGAGAAAAAACTAAGAACGATTTGACAACCTTGTAATCACTCTCTCCCTCAGCTAGAGTTTAAAGGAAAGCTTGGGAATAAAAAATGAAAAGAAGAATGAGATTGGGGAGGGGAGAGTGGGTGTTGTATTGACCCGTCAGGTGTGGGTTATTGAATTGATGTTGCTCCTTTAAACTCTATTTGCAGTGGTGGAGGTGGAGGTATGCAGGGCTGCACACCCAATAACAGCTGGGCTCCCAGTGAATCCTGGAGATCTGGAATGTGAGGCCTGGCGACCTTCCAGAGCTCCAAGGAGGATAAAGTCTGAGTCCCAGGCTTCTTACCATTCTCTCCAAATAAGATTGACCTCACCTCTCATTCGTCCCCATGCAAGCCGTGGGCAAGACGTGTGTCTGTGTGTGTGTGTGTGTGTGTGTGTGTGTGTGTGTGTGTGTGTGTGTGTGTGTGTGTGTGTGTGTGTGTGTGTGTGTGTGTGTGTGTGTGTGTGTGTGTGTGTGTGTGTGTGTGTGTGTGTGTGTGTGTGTGTGTGTGTATTCCAGTGGTCAACACACATTTGGCCTCTGAGTAAGAATCCATAAATAAAATGGCTTCTGGGGAAACTTTCTAAACTGAATATTTTTTTCTTGTTTTTTTTCCCCATTGGTTTCATGTCTGTCTGAGATTGTTGTCAAGAGTCCCTCCACCAATACAGAGAAGGGAGAAAAGAATCAATATGACCGAAAAGGTAACTGGTACTTGGTAAGCAGCCAGCCTGGCCAGTCTGGTGATATTGTGCATTTCATCCAATTTATACGGAGGTCTCAATTCATATGTGAAAAGCAGAAATGAAATTCTCCTCTGATTAAATGGATGTGCTTGAGGTTTATTTCCTTTGACGCCCGTGGTCCTCTACTACTCAGAACGTGAAGGGAATGGAAATGATTGGTCGACACGTCACACAACAATTTCTTTCTGAATAGGAAATATTGATAAAGCATGACATACAGACCAAGCACCATGGTCTTCTTCCATCTCGGGGCTGTAACAATTACAGTTGTGTTTCAACTTGAGGATATTCATCTGCTAATGTCTTCCACTATTTACCCAAGGACTACTCTACAGGCCTGTTCCGTTGGTAGTTATTCACTGTGATCATTTGAGGAGCTCTCTCCCTTCATCTCCATCTCTCTCGCTCTTCCTTCCCCTCTACACTTTGCTCTCTTCAGTCCATAAGCACCCTAATAACTAATGGTCCCTCTTCTCACTAGTTACCGTCCACCATTACTGCGTAGCACAGCAGATTAATAGCCTATTGAATCGGTTTACACGAGGCTGCAATAAATGTGACACCGTTATACTATATTGATAACAACATTTAATATGCTCTCAGAGCCATCGGCATCAATACCTTCTGTCTCTCCAGAGGACAAGCTACAGGAAGGAGATCCACAGCAGAGTGGCATTGAGACATCGAACCCAGAGGAGGTGGGCATTTAGGGACAGACACTGGGCCCCAGCACCCTGTTCTCTCCCAGGACACGTGGGAGCAGTGCCTGTGTTATAGTACTCAGTCCAGGTTAGAGACTTGACTACAACGCTGGGCAGTGCTCAGCACACTGTCATACTGTGCTGTCAGCTTAAGAGAAAGAGGACATTTTGGGACAGGCACGGGGAACCACGAACCTCTCCTCTCCCCAGGATCCTTGGCGGAAGTGCGCCGCACACTCACACTTTGTACCGTGGAGAAACACTCTTTTCACCATTTGATCAGGAAATGACTTTTTCGCTGCAGGTTAGAAGAACTTGCGCAGCAGGTTAGGGTGATTAATGTAGCAGGTTAGGAGACAGAAATCCTGTCTTAACCTGCTACGAAAATCCCTTCGTATCCAAGGGGTATGAAAAGAGTCTGTCCTATGTACTATCAGCTCTGTAACACCCTGATAGAGGTGTGAGACTGGTGGAGGGGTCCTGATACTCTCCAGAAGGCATCTGTCACTGAGACGAGTCCCAGGGAGGATAGTAAGAGGGAACACTGCATGTCAAACTGCCCAAGCTCATTAGAACCTAGAGGGATTGACAGCCATTCTCAGACCCAATGAGGCTCCTAGTTGCCTGGCTGCCTGGGAAAACATTGAACGGTATGAGAGAAATAATGAATCCCTAAGCCTGCGTCCGTCGCACCGCCTCCCTGCCACTCTCCATCTGAGAGAGAGAGAGAGAGAGAGAGAGAGAGAGAGAGAGAGAGAGAGAGAGAGAGAGAGAGAGAGAGAGTCAGGAGACAATATTTAGTTGAGGCTGTTGAAATTGCTTGCTAATAAAATGACAGTAACCCTTGGTGTCTCACATATTTGAAGCAAATTGGATTAACTTTAAGACAATTTTCCATCTAGATTTAAAAGTATGTAACACATAATAACAGCACATCTCATCGGGTGACCTGTTTGTATACTTATACACGACTAAGTAACAGTACAATGTACGTAGTTTGGAATGTGTTTCAAAGTAACAACTGTTACTGACATCTAGTGGTAATGTATTGTTCTCACAACACAGGTACAGCAGGTACTTCACTAGTTTAATTAGAAGTTTTATTATTGTTGTTTTATGTCACTCTAGTCTGTACAATATATTTCCTAATAGATATTACAAAGGTGACAGCTACATATTCACTGTATATACAGATACCAGTTGGTTTGACAAGAAAATACTTATTGTCTGACTGTTAGATTGTCATAATGTGGGTTGGTAGCACAGGAGGTTGGTGGCATTTTAATTGGGGAGGAAGGGCTTGTGGTAATGACTGGAGCGGAATGGGTGGAATGGTATCAAATACATCAAACACATGGTCTGATGACATTACATCCGCTCCATTCCAGCTATTATTAAGAGTCATTCCTCCTCTCAGCAGCCTCCACTGGTTGGTAATATTGTGCATATACCCCTGAGTCAGAGCCTTAGTTTCTGTCTGGAGCAAGCACAGTGAAATGTGACTGTAAGTTTTGGTTTTGTTGCCTAGCAACTCTCCATAATGAGAATGACATATAGAAACTGCTGGTCATTGTGGGTGGAGTCCATTTCAACACTATCAACCTGCACTTTGATCCAGCAAGCCACCACAACTTACATTGCCAAGTTGATCGATCCTAACATCGAACCAGGAGGGCATTTTGGGGCAGACACTGGGCCCCAGCACCCTGTTCTCTCACAGGACACTTGGAGTCAGTGCCAGTGTTGTAGTACCCGAGTCCAGGTTAGGGACTTGACTACAACGCTGGGCTGTGATCAGCACACTGTCATACTGTGCTGCTTAAGAGCTTAAGAGGAAGAGGACATTTTGGACTAGGCACTGGGAATCAGCACCCTCTCCTCTCCCCAGGACCCTTGGGAAGTGCACTGCACACTCACATTCTGTACAGTGGAGAAACACTCTTTTCACCACTTCGATCAGGAAGTGACATTTTTGCTGCAGGTTAGGAGAACTTACGCAGCAGATTTGGAGAACTAACGTAGCAGGTTAGGAGACTGAGTTAAGGTTAGGAAAAGGGTTAAGGTTAGGGTTAGCAAAAATGCTCTCCTAACCTGCTACGAAAATGACTTCGTATCGAAGTTGCGTGAAAAGAGTCTGTCCCCTGTACTATCAACTTGGATCCCAGATAAGGCTCCAAGTTGCCTGGCTAACTGGAAGAATGGAGGACAGTATGAGTGAAATAATCACTAAGCTTGCGTCCATCGTGCCGCCTGCCTGCCACTCTCCATCTTAGAGAGAGAGAGACATACAGACGGGAGACAATATTTAGTTGAGGCTGTTGGAATTGCTTGCTAATAAAATGACAGTAACCCTTGGTGTCTGACATATTTTAAACAAATTGGATTTACTTTAAGACAATTTCTCATCTAGATTTACATGTAATAACAGCATATCTCATTGGATGACCATGTCTGTATACTTATACTGTTACGACTTCCGCCGAAGTTGGTCCCTCTCCTTGTTCGGGCGGAGTTCGGCGGTTGACGTCACCGACCTTCTAGCCATCACCGATCCACTTTTAATTTTCCATTTGTTTTGTCTTTGTTTCCTACACACCTGGTTTCAATTCCCCCATTACATGTTCATTATTTAACCCTCTGGTTTCCCCCATGTTTGTGTGTGTGTTTGTTTTATTGTAAGGCTGTATTCTGACTGCTGGTATTATAGTTGCCGGGTTTTGTTGTTACGCCCGTTTATTTCGTGGTACCGGTATTTTTCCAGCACCATAGTATTGTGTTTTGTACTGGTGTTTTCCTGAATGAAATACCTTGTCCACGCATCTCAGCTCTCCTGCGCCTGACTCCTTTCACCAGTTACCCACAGCCTTGACATATACACTATTAAGTAATACTACCATGTCTTCACCAGGAGTAAGTAACAGTCTACAATGTAGTTTTGCTCATTGCAATGTCTGGATTCTTACTGATATCTGGGCTCTGGCTGGGCCACTCAAGGACATTGAGACACTCTTGCGTTGTCTTGGCTGTGTGCTTACGGTTGTTGTCCTGTTAGAGGGTGAACCGTCGCCCAGTCTGAGGTCCGGAGCGCTCTGGAGCAGGTTTTCATCAAGGATCTGTCTGTACTATGCTCTGTTCATCTTTCCCTCGAACCGGACTAATCTCCCAGTCCCTGCCGCTGAAAAACATCCCCACAGCATGATGCTGCCACCAACAATCTTCACCAAGGGATGGTGCGAGGTTTTCTCCAGATGCGACGCTTGGCATTCAGGTCAAAGAGTTTAATTTTGGTTTCATCAGACCAGAGAATCTTGTTTCTCATAGACTGAGAGTCCTTTTGGTGCCCTTTGGGAAACTCCAAGCTGGCTGTCATGTGCCTTTTACTGAAGAGTGGCGTCCGTCTGGCCACTCTACCATAAAGGCCTGATTGGTAGAGTGCTGCAGAAATGGTTGTCCTTCTGTAAGGTTCGCCCATGTCCACAGATGAACTCTGGATCTCCTTTAGAGTGACCATTGGGTTCTTGATCACCTCCCTGACCAAGGCCCTTCTCCCCTGATTGCTCATTTTGGCCCGGGTTGCCAGCTCTAGGAAGAGTCTTGGTGGTTCCAAACTTCTTCCATTTAAGAATGATGGAGGACACTGTGTTCTTGGGCACCTTCAATGCTGCCGAAATGTGTTGGTATCCTTCCCCAGATCTGTGCCTCGACACAATCCTGTCTCGGAGCTCTACGGACAATTCCTTCGAACTCTTGGCTTGGTTTTTGCTCTGACATGACTTGTCAACTGTGGGACCTTATATAGACAGGTTTGTGCCTTCACAAATCATGTCCAATCAACTGAATTTACCACAGGTGGACTCCAATCAAGTTGTAGAAACATCTCAAGGAGGATCAATGGAAACAGGATGCACCTGAGCTCAATTTCAGGTATCATAGCAAAGGGTCTGAAAACTTATAAATATTGTTTTCTTCCAACTTGTTCAAGTGAATTGAACTCCCTTTAAACGTTGTTGATTGACAGATTATACATTTTTTGTCATCTACTGCCATTTCAAGTTCTCACAACTAGATGAGGATATCATTCTACACAGAGTATATATAGTACACAGTAGTTTATACAGAATATCTATACAGAGACAGACAAACTGAACACTTGCAAACTTGAAATGACATCATTTTGATCTGAAACACCAGAGTCCAGATTGAAGAATTCACTTCAATACATAATGCGAGAGAGAGAAAGACTGCAATAGCATTTAGTTGGGGAATTGTTTGTTAGTAAGATGACCTGTACCTTGGTGTGTTGAAAGACAGGTTCAAAGTAAATTGGCTATTTTCCGACTAGATTTGAAAGTGCACTACATATAATAGCAGCATATCTCATTGGCTGACCATGTCTGTATACTTATACACTATTAAGCAACACTGCTATGTCTTCACCAGCAGTCTACAATGTAGTCTTGCAATGCTTTTCACAGTAATAACCGTTACTCTTTGCAATGGCTAGACATCTAGTGGTAAAGTCCTTGTTTGATTTAACATATTTTTTATTGTTGTTTTATATCCCTCTAGTGTGTGTTATATTACTCATTATTTCTGGTTGGTACATTACACACACCTGAGTTTCTGCCAGGATGCAGAGGGAAATGTGATAGTTCTGGTTTTGGTTTCATTTCCTGGAATATGAAAACGTAACTGTGGGTGGAGTTTTAGTCTGTATCATGTCTTTATAACCAGTATAACCTGCCCCCTGCGCTACAACTCAGTTAACCTGCTTTATGGATTCTAGCCTTAACCAAGACAGAATAGCACACAGAGTGATACATTATAATGGAAGCCAGCTTGTCTCTCCTGGAGGAACACCTCTCTTGTCCCGTGTGTTGTGACATATTCAGAAACCCCGTCGTCCTCAAATGCAGCCACAGCTTCTGTGAGGAGTGTCTCCGGAAATACTGGAAGGACTTGGAGATTTTCCTGTGTCCTGTATGCAGGAGAGAGTGTTCTCCTGAGGAACCGAGCCAAAGTTTGTCCTTAAAGAGTCTCTGTGAATCGTTCCAGAGAGGAAGTGAAAAGGAGAAAGGATCTCAGGATATCTGCCAGCTGCATGGAGAGAAACTCAAACTCTTCTGTTTTGATGACAAACAGCTCATCTGTGTTGTCTGTCACATATCAAAGAAACATAAAGGCCATGACTGCTATCCCATTGAGGAGGCTCTGCCTGATTTGAAGGTGAGACAGATTTCAACATGTTTGCCTTTATTTAACTGATAATTGTGTGATTTGATTTGTTAACTTTGCCCTTGTTTAAAGAAAAATGGATCCCTCTGTGACTGAATAAAGACATGACTAGCTGAATACTGTACAATGAACGCCTGGTTGATCAATTTCACTTTTTATGTCATTCTAGAGTGAAATCAAGGCTCCTCTGCAGAACAAATTGGGAAAAATGACCACCGCCAAACTGGAAGAGGAAAACTGTGTGGAACACTTAATGGTAGTTCACAGTAATACATTATTTCTAGTAAACGGAACGACTTGATTAGTGTAGTGTCAACAACGCAGCCAATGCCAACTAGCCTACTTAGTCAACAACGCAGCCTCTGCCAGCTAGCCTACTTCAGCAGTACTGTATCATTTTAATCATTTTAGTCAATAAGATTCTTGCTACGTAAGCTTAACTCTCTGAACACTCGTGACGTGTAGTCCACTTGTCATTCCAATCTCCTTTGCATTAGCGTAGCCTCTTGTGTAGCCTGTCAACTATGTGTCTGTCTATCCCTGTTCTCTCCTCTCTGCACAGACCATACAAACGCTCCACACCGCGTGGCCGCGGCCACCCTAATCTGGTGGTCCCAGCGCGCACGACCCACGTGGAGTTCCAGGTCTCCGGTAGCCTCTGGAACTGCCGATCTGCGGCCAACAAGGCAGAGTTCATCTCCGCCTATGTCTCCCTCCAGTCCCTCGACTTCTTGGCACTGACGGAAACATGGATCACCACAGACAACACTGCTACTCCTACTGCTCTCTCTTCGTCTGCCCACGTGTTCTCGCACACCCCGAGAGCTTCTGGTCAGCGGGGTGGTGGCACCGGGATCCTCATCTCTCCCAAGTGGTCATTCTCTCTTTCTCCCCTTACCCATCTGTCTATCGCCTCCTTTGAATTCCATGCTGTCACAGTTACCAGCCCTTTCAAGCTTAACATCCTTATCATTTATCGCCCTCCAGGTTCCTCGGAGAGTTCATCAATGAGCTTGATGCCTTGATAAGCTCCTTTCCTGAGGACGGCTCACCTCTCACAGTTCTGGGCGACTTTAACCTCCCCACGCCTACCTTTGACTCATTCCTCTCTGCCTCCTTCTTTCCACTCCTCTCCTCTTTTGACCTCACCCTCTCACCTTCCCCCCTACTCACAAGGCAGGAAATACGCTCGACCTCATCTTTACTAGATGCTGTTCTTCCACTAACCTCGTTGCAACTCCCCTCCAAGTCTCCGACCACTACCTTGTATCCTTTTCCCTCTCGCTCTCATCCAACACTTCCCACACTGCCCCTACTCGGATGGTATCGCGCCGTCCCAACCTTCGCTCTCTCTCCCCCGCTACTCTCTCCTCTTCCATCCTATCATCTCTTCCCTCTGCTCAAACCTTCTCCAACCTATCTCCTGATTCTGCCTCCTCAACCCTCCTCTCCTCCCTTTCTGCATCCTTTGACTCTCTATGTCCCCTATCCTCCAGGCCGGCTCGGTCCTCCCCTCCCGCTCCGTGGCTCGACGACTCATTGCGAGCTCACAGAACAGGGCTCCGGGCAGCCGAGCGGAAATGGAGGAAAACTCGCCTCCCCTGCGGACCTGACATCCTTTCACTCCCTCCTCTCTACATTTTCCTCTTCTCTCTCTGCTGCTAAAGCCACTTTCTACCACTCTAAATTCCAAGCATCTGCCTCTAACCCTAGGAAGCTCTTTGCAACCTTCTCCTCCCTCCTGAATCCTCCTCCCCCCTCCCCCCTCCTCCCTCTCTGCAGATGACTTCGTCAACCATTTTGAAAAGAAGGTCGACGACATCCGATCCTCGTTTGCTAAGTCAAACGACACCGCTGGTTCTGCTCACACTGCCCTACCCTGTGCTCTGACCTCTTTCTCCCCCTCTCTCCAGATGAAATCTCGCGTCTTGTGACGGCCGGCCGCCCTACAACCTGCCCGCTTGACCCTATCCCCTCCTCTCTTCTCCAGACCATTTCCGGAGACCTCCTCCCTTACCTCACCTCGCTCATCAACTCATCCCTGACCGCTGGCTACGTCCCTTCCGTCTTCAAGAGAGCGAGAGTTGCACCCTTTCTGAAAAAACCTACACTCGATCCCTCCGATGTCAACAACTACAGACCAGTATCCCTTCTTTCTTTTCTCTCCAAAACTCTTGAACGTGCCGTCCTTGGCCAGCTCTCCCGCTATCTCTCTCAGAATGACCTTCTTGATCCAAATCAGTCAGGTTTCAAGACTAGTCATTCAACTGAGACTGCTCTTCTCTGTATCACGGAGGCGCTCCGCACTGCTAAAGCTAACTCTCTCTCCTCTGCTCTCATCCTTCTAGACCTATCGGCTGCCTTCGATACTGTGAACCATCAGATCCTCCTCTCCACCCTCTCCGAGTTGGGCATCTCCGGCGCGGCCCACGCTTGGATTGCGTCCTACCTGACAGGTCGCTCCTACCAGGTGGCGTGGCGAGAATCCGTCTCCACACCACGTGCTCTCACCACTGGTGTCCCCCAGGGCTCTGTTCTAGGCCCTCTCCTATTCTCGCTATACACCAAGTCACTTGGCTCTGTCATAACCTCACATGGTCTCTCCTATCATTGCTATGCAGACGACACACAATTAATCTTCTCCTTTCCCCCTTCTGATGACCAGGTGGCGAATCGCATCTCTGCATGTCTGGCAGACATATCCGTGTGGATGACGGATCACCACCTCAAGCTGAACCTCGGCAAGACGGAACTGCTCTTCCTCCCGGGAAGGACTGCCCGTTCCATGATCTCGCCATCACGGTTGACAACTCCATTGTGTCCTCCTCCCAGAGCGCTAAGAACCTTGGCGTGATCCTGGACAACACCCTGTCGTTCTCAACTAACATCAAGGCGGTGGCCCGTTCCTGTAGGTTCATGCTCTACAACATCCGCAGAGTACGACCCTGCCTCACACAGGAAGCGGCGCAGGTCCTAATCCAGGCACTTGTCATCTCCCGTCTGGATTACTGCAACTCGCTGTTGGCTGGGCTCCCTGCCTGTGCCATTAAACCCCTACAACTCATCCAGAACGCCGCAGCCCGTCTGGTGTTCAACCTTCCCAAGTTCTCTCACGTCACCCCGCTCCTCCGCTCCCTCCACTGGCTTCCAGTTGAAGCTCGCATCCGCTACAAGACCATGGTGCTTGCCTACGGAGCTGTGAGGGGAACGGCACCTCAGTACCTCCAGGCTCTGATCAGGCCCTACACCCAAACAAGGGCACTGCGTTCATCCACCTCTGGCCTGCTCGCCTCCCTACCACTGAGGAAGTACAGTTCCCGCTCAGCCCAGTCAAAACTGTTCGCTGCTCTGGCCCCCCAATGGTGGAACAAACTCCCTCACGACGCCAGGACAGCGGAGTCAATCACCACCTTCCGGAGACACCTGAAACCCCACCTCTTTAAGGAATACCTAGGATAGGATAAAGTTATCCCTCTCACCCCCCCCCCTGAAAAGATTTAGATGCACTACTGTTCCACTGGAGGTCATAAGGTGAATGCACCAATTTGTAAGTCGCTCTGGATAAGAGCGTCTGCTAAATGACTTAAATGTAAATGTAAATGTAAAGATGCAGTGCATTCAGAAAGTATTAAGACCCCTTGACTTTTTACAAATGTTGTTACGTTACAACCTTATTCTAAAATGAATTCAACAGTTTTTTTCCCTCATCAGTATTCAGACCCTTCACTCAGTACTTTGTTGAAGCACCTTTGGCAGCGATTACAGCCTCAAGTCTTATTGGGTATGACGCTACAAGCTTGGCATGCCTGTATTTGGGGAGTTTCTCCCATTCTTCTCTGCAGATCCTCTCAAGCTCTGTCAGGTTGGATGGGGAGCATCGCTGCACAGGGAAACTAAAACAAAACATGGATTGCTGTCATACTTTGTCCATAGACTGCTTCAGGGTATAGAAACCAATATGTAAATCTGTCATTTGGGTGAACTATCCTTTTAAGTTTCCTTCTTGTCTATGGTAGGTCCAGGGCCAACTTGGAGAGGAGCAGATAAGGGGGGTGTTTAAGAAATTTTACCAGTTCCTAGAAGAAGAAGAGGCTGCCAGGATAGCTGCTCTGAAAAAGGAACAACAGCTGAAATATGAAGTGATGAGAGAAAGAATGGAGAAGTTGACCAAGAATATCTCAATGCTTTCTGAGACTATTGAAGTTATCAAAAAGGACATGGAGACAGATGATATCACATTCCTGCAGGTATGTGGGCCAGTATTATTTAATTTATGTCAATTGGTGGTGAATACAACTGTTTCACAACTGTCAATGGACACACCTGTAAGCTATGAGGCAAATAAGCATATTTACAATGATTGACAGGTTTATGGACTTTTATTTCACAGCCACCTCATACTGTAACAGTGTCATTTGTCCTTGTTGTTTTTATAGAACTACGAGGCCATTCTTGTCAGGTAAGTCCCATTTTATTTGATCTCCATACTTTTCCATTCCATTGAATGGAATCACTAAAGTTTAGTTATTACCCTAGAGCCAAGTGCACACCTCCAGACACTGCTGCAAATGCTGAGATGGGGCCAGGAGCATTCATTGACATGGCCAAGCATGTTGGATGTCTGACGTTCAAAGTCTGGAACAGTCTGATTAAGATTGTTGACTACTGTAAGTCTAGGGTATTTCACAATTCAATTCGCCAACATTTGTGAACAGAATATATCTTTCAATAGTTCTGTGAAATGATTTATCTGTATCTCCTTAGATCCTGTAACCATGGATCCAAACACAGTGTCCACAAAGCTCATCCTCACTGATGACCTCACCACTGTGACGTGCTGTGAGGAAAAGCAGAGTCTTCCAGACAATCCTGAAAGGTTTCATGTAGGAGTGTTGGGGTCTGAGGGCTTCATTAAAGGCAAACATTTCTGGGACGTTGAGGTAGGAGACAGCGATAACTGGTCTCTGGGAGTAGCCAAAGAGTCCATCGTGCGGAAGAAGCTAGTAAAACTGGATCCTGTGAGTGGATTGTGGACCATCAGATATATTAATGGGAAATACAGAGCAGGTGTGAAATCACGCCAAGAGATCAAGGTAGATGAATGCCCACAAGTGATCCGAGTATGTCTGGACTGTGACAAGGGGGAGGTCACATTCTCCGACCCCACTATGAGCAATACTCTGTACACCTTCAAACACACATTTACTGAAAAGCTGTTCCCATACTTTAGTATAGGCAGTCTTAAAAGCCCACTGCGCCTTTGTAAGAGACCCCTCACTAAGGTAACTGTGACGTGAGCTGGGGCACGAGGCAAATCTGCTCATTGGCCGCTGCACTGCGGATTCCCTCGGCTCCAGCTTCTCCAACCTAATGTGTGTTTGTGTATGTGTGTGTGTATATCGGAGGGGTTGTGGGGAAAAGCAGAAGATACTAAAAAGCAGAAAGGACAGATTAAAAGTAAATGGGATTTACTGTAGGACTATTTTCAGACTAGAGTTGAAATGATGTAACATATAATAGCAGCATATCTCATTGGACGACCATGTCTGTATACTTATAAACTGTTAAGCAATACTACGATATCTTCACCATCAGTAAGTAACAGTCTACAATGTAGTTTTACAATTCGTTTCACAGTAATAACTGTTTCTCTTTGCAATGTCTGGACACTTACTGACATATAGTGGTAGTGTATTGTTCTCACAACACAGGTACTAATTGGCACATCACTAGTTTGATTAAATAACAAAAAGGTCACTAGTCTGTACAGTGTATTTCCTAATAGATATTGGAAAGGGGACAGCTGCATATTTACTTTACTATGTATTATATGATATGTGTAAAAGCTGCTATGACAAGATAAGACGTATTAATACATGGCTGTGTTAGATCACTCATTATTGTTGGTTGGAACACTACACACATCTGGGTTCCTGCCAGGACACAGAGGGAAATGTGGTAGTTTAGTTTCCTGGAATATGAAAACTTAACTGTGGGTGGAGTTTTAGTCTGTATCATGTCTTTATAACCAGTATAACCTGCCCCCTGCGCTACAACTCAGTTAACCTGCTTGATGGATTCTAGCCTTAACCAAGACAGAATAGCACACAGAGTGATTCATTAAATTGGCAGCCAGCTTGTCTCTCCTGGAGGAACACCTCTCTTGTCCTGTGTGTTGTGACATAAATAAAACTCTTACTGATAGTTGTGGCTGCATTTCGTGATGTATTGTTGTCTCTACCTTCTTGCCCTTTGTGTTGTTGTCTGTGCCCAATAATGTTTGTACCATGTTTTGTGCTTTTACCATGTTGTGTTGCTACCATGTTGTATTGTCATGTTGTGTTGCTGCCTTGATATGTTTTTGTCTTAGGTCTCTCTTTATGTACTGTTATGTTGTCTCTCTTATTGTGATGTGTGTTTTGTCCTATATATATATACACTGCTCAAAAAAATAAAGGGAACACTAAAATAACACACCCTAGATCTGAATGAATGAAATATTCTTATTAAATACTTTTTTCTTTACATAGTTGAATGTGCTGACAGCAAAATCACACAAAAATTATCAATGGAAATCAAATTTATCAACCCATGGAGGTCTGGATTTGGAGTCACACTCAAAATTAAAGTGGAAAACCACACTACAGGCTGATCCAACTTTGATGTAATGTCCTTAAAACAAGTCAAAATGAGGCTCAGTAGTGTGTGTGGCCTCCACGTGCCTGTATGACCTCCCTACAACGCCTGGGCATGCTCCTGATGAGGTGGCGGATGGTCTCCTGAGGGATCTCCTCCCAGACCTGGACTAAAGAAACCGCCAACTCCTGGACAGTCTGTGGTGCAACGTGGCGTTGGTGGATGTAGCGAGACATGATGTCCCTAATGTGCTCAATTGGATTCAGGTCTGGGGAACGGGCGGGCCAGTCCATAGCATCAATGCCTTCCCCTTGCAGGAACTGCTGACACACTCCAGCCACATGAGGTCTAGCATTGTCTTGCATTAGGAGGAACCCAGGGCCAACCACACCAGCATATGGTCTCACAAGGGGTCTGAGGATCTCATCTCGGTACCTAATGGCAGTCAGGCTACCTCTGGCGAGCACATGGAGGGCTGTGCAGCCCCCCAAAGAAATGCCACCCCACACCATGACTGACCCACAGCCAAACCGGTCATGCTGGAGGATGTTGCAGGCAGCAGAACGTTCTCCACGGCGTCTCCAGACTGTCACAAACTGTCACATGTGCTCAGTGTGAACCTGCTTTCATCTGTGAAGAGCACAGGGTGCCAGTGGCGAATTTGCCAATCTTGGTGTTCTCTGGCAAATGCCAAACGTCCTACACGGTGTTGGGCTGTAAGCACAACCCCCACCTGTGGACGTCGGGCCCTCATACCACCCTCATGGAGTCTGTTTCTGACCATTTGAGCAGACACTGACTTAACTGACTTGCCTAGTTAAATGAATTTTAAATAAAAAATAAATATACATCACCCTTGTCGTCCTCAAATGCAGCCATGGCTTCTGTGAGGAGTGTCTATAGAACTACTGGAAGGATATGGACAATCTGCTGTGTCCTGTATGCAGGAACGAGTGTTCTATTGATGAACCTAGCCTAAGTTGTGCCTTAAAGAGTCTCTGAGAATCGTTGCAGAGAGGGAGTGAAAAGGAGAAAGTATCTCAGGACAATTGCCAGCAACATGGAACTCTTCTGTTTTGATGACAAGCCGTTCATCTGTGTTGTCTGTCACACATCAAAGAAACGTAAAGGCCATGACTGCTGTCCCACTGAGGAGGCTCTGCCTGATTTGAAGGTCCGTTTGTGAAAGTATCTGTTCCCTTTGCTTTTATTTGAACTGATCATTTAAATCACATTCTGTGACTGAGTAGAGAGTGACTGGCTGGATTAAAAGACTGGTCTGTGTAACATACATTTACCATGTTTACAAGAATCACTTTTCATTTATTTTTAGAGAGAAATCCAGCGTGTGAGTTCCACTTTGAAGAAGGAATTAGAAAGCATGAACACAGCCGGTATCTACCATTTTTTTTTTTAAGTTTTGAAATGTAGAAACATTTGAGCAGTGTTCAAGTTTGGTCAAGTCCATTATGGTCAAGTCCAGTGTGGAGAGGAGCAGATAAGGGGGGAGTTTAAGACACCACCAGTTCCTGGAAGATGAAGAGACAGCCAGGACAGCTGCCCTGAGAAAGGAAGAGCAACAGAAATGTCAAGCGATGCGAGAAAGAGCTGAGCCGTTGACCAAGCAGATTTCAACCCTAAAAGAGACTATTCAAATGATCAAGGAAATGGAAGTTGACAATATCACATTCCTTCAGGTAAGGGTAAAGATGTTTTAAATAACAAAGATGTAAATTCCCAACATGAGCTCATGAACTCACTGCAAAAACGAATGTTCGTCTAAAGGACGCAAGTGTCACACTGCTAGTCTACAGTCAAATGTCGTATAACGCCTTGAAATTATCAACCAGGTCGGAAATTACTGGTGAATGAGTTCACAACTGTAAATTAGTTATTTCTCTGTGAGTTTTTTCTCAATTATCTCAGTGTCATCTGATATAACATAGTGAAATATGTCCTTCTTTTGTACAATTACAAGGCCATAATAAATAGGTAAGTCGTAAATGAAGTCCCCTTTCATCCCTACTAAATACATGTTACACTCCATTTACAACAGCACTGATGTTTTCTTATTCCCATAGAGCCGAATCCACAGCAACAGACACTGCAGATGCTGAGGTAGTGTCCGGAGCATTCATTGACATGGCCAAGCATGTGGGATCTCTGAAATCCAAGGTCTGGAAGAAGATGCTTCGGATCGTTTACTATAGAAAGTCCAAGTTTTTCACAAATGTTGGTTTTTAATATCTTACTGTAGCAAATAAGGCCACAATACTTTGGAAATAAATGTATTTTTTCAATAGTTATTTGAAATAGTTTTATCTCCCATTACACCCACACACTTCAATATTAAAGTACAATATGAAAGTAAAATAAACTTTCCCCTTAAAGCTTCAGTGACCATTGATCCAAACAGCGTCTGCAAGGCTCATACTGACTCATCACCTGACCACTGTGACATACAGTGAGGAGAAGCAGAACATTCCAGAAAATCCTGAGAGGCTTAAAATGGGAGTGTTGGGTTCTGAAGGGTACAGTAAAGGCAGACATTTTTGGGATGTAGAGGTAGGATAAAGTGATAACTGGACCCTGGGAGTAGGCAAAGAGTCCATTGTGTGCAACAAGTCACTCAAAATGTAGATTGTGGAGCATCAGATATATTAGTGGGACATATAGAGTATGTGTAAACCCAGACATCCAGATCAAGTTGGATGAGAGCCCACCAGTGATCAGAGCACGTCTGGACTGTGACAAGGGGGAGCTGACATTCTGCGATCCCACTAAGAGCACTACTCTGTACACCTTCAATGATACATTCACTGAAAAAGTGTTCCCATACTTTTACAGTACCAATCAATTGGTCCCACTGCGCCTTTTGTCAGTTAGCCCCAACTTTGGGCAGAATATAAACATGAGTGGAGACAGGTTGCTAAGTTTATAATATGTGGGGACAAATATCTACTAACATGTTATTTAGTTGATGTATCAACTGTAGGGACCCCATTGTGTGAACTTTAGTTGAATCCAGTTCCATGTAAATAGCTGTAAGACTTGCCTCAACACAAAGCATAGTATGGGTATAAGTAGTGTAATCTAATTTATGCCAATGGAATGTGGTATGGTAACAACTGTCTATCTCATAATGCTTGTACAAGTGTTTAAAACAGTTGTTACAATATGTAAAATATGTAAAGTACAGTCAGCTATCTAAATAAATATTAAAAGTTTCTATTGCATTTCATGTTGTGCTTTTCTATTTAACTGAATGTACCTTCTTAATTATATAAGTGGGTTTAGCTCATTTAATTCATTAACACGTTATAAAATAAAGTTTCAATTTGCTACCATTGCAAATATTCACCACTAGATGGGGATCTCCAACTACCGGTATACAGTAGAGACCACTGTTGCTCAATGCCACACTGTAAAATGGGTCTATAGTCAGAGTGGGCCTACAACAAAAATGTTCATATCAATGGAGTAAATACATCCCACGGCAATGACATTAACATTCAAATAGTAGTTGATTTATATTATGTATGTGTAGTGCTCATGGCTTGACAACTCATTAGTGAAACATTACTTTTAATATGAATAAATAATTTGTTTACAAAGACAACAATGACAACAAACACAAACATTGGAGTAACAGTCTAGTACCACCAAATAATGAAACCAAAGTGAGCACAAAGTGGAACTGGTGGTAAAGTGTTAAAGAATGGTCTGCCTGGCTCCACCCCGATAAGGATGTGTCACACCATAACAGGAAGAAGGAAGTCAAAACAACTCTTGACGTCGCAGATAAAACAAGGAGCTAGTTACGTGTATTGGTTGCGTTCTGCTGTAGACGTGCCTTGGATATCAGGCGAGTGTCAATGTAACGTGTTCTATTAAAGCACTCCCAAACTAAACATCGACTTGTCCTAGGCAGTAAGTATGGCCATTTTGAAGTTCAGGCAGTATGTTGTTGAGCCCAAATATTTAGTTGGGTAAAGTTAAAGTAAATACTGTACCTTACAGAGGCCATTAGCTAACTAGAAAAAACAAGGGCCCACTCTGTGTTTGTCTAATGCCTGCAGCTCTGTGTGTCCCTTTGCCCTACATTCCCTTCCAGAGGAACAGTCACTTTCGTGTGAAGAAGGCATGGCCGCTCGATTCTCTGTCCCAGAGGAGGACCTCTGTTGCCCTGTGTGCTGTGACATCTTCAGGGACCCTGTGGTCCTCAAGTGCAGCCACAGTTTCTGTGCAGCCTGCCTACAGCAGTACTGGTCTGGGAAGGGCTCGGCCCGAGACTGCCCTCTCTGTAGAAGGGAGTTTGTGGACGAGCCGGTGGCCAGCCTCACCCTGAAGAACCTGTGTGACTCCTACATCCAGGAGAGTGGAGCGCTTGGGTCTACAGGAGAGCTGTGTGAACCGGGTGAGCTGTGCTCCCTGCACGGGGAGAGGCTGAAGCTGTTCTGTCTGCAGGACAAGGAGCCCATCTGTGTGGTCTGTCACACCTCCAGGAAGCATAAAAACCATGAGTGCTGCCCGGTGGGAGAGGCTATAGGCGACATGAAGGTAATCTGTTGTTGTGATAGGCAACCCTATAAATATAAATTGAGTTCTCTAGCTAGCATTTTATGAGTTCAGAGGTGAACATGAAGGTAAAGGGGAAAATGCTGTGATCTAATCTGTTTTATGCCTTCTGCAACTGTTTGCCTTTGAAGAACTGATATGTTTTGTTTACTCTATTCTTAGTCCAATTGTCTTTTTAATGTTCTTTGTAGGAGGATATGAAGTCTGTGCTTACTTGTTTGCAAGAGAAGACAGAGGCTTTTGACAAAATGAAGCAAAACTATGAAAATACAGTGACACACATTCAGGTAGTGTTGGTGGTTGGCCATAGTATGAAATAAATCAAACTCTCTCATATGTTAACACACAATCCTAACAAAGGTCTCATTTCAGGTCCAGGCCCGGTTTGTGGCAAAGAGGATTCATGAGGAGTTTGAGACACTCCACCATTTCCTCCAAGCTGAAGAGGCTGCTAGGCTTGCAGCTCTGAAAGAGGAGGAGGAGAGTAAGAGTGAGATGTTGAGGCAGAGTATGAGGGAGATGGACAGAACCCTGGCCTCCCTCTCTGACACAATCAGAGCCATGGAGGAGGAGATGGCTTTGGAGGATACTTTTTTTCTCCAGAAATGCAAGCAGACAATGAGAAGGTGAGTACATTACAACCCCTGGTGGGTTCACTGTCTACAGACAGTGATGAGTACTAACTCCTACTTGTTCTGGCTGTATAGTGCTCAGTGCAGCACACTGCAGGACCCAGATATGGTCTCTGGAGCACTCATCGATGTGGCCAAGTACCTGGGCTCACTTCAATACAAAGTGTGGGAGAAGATGCAAGGGATTGTTAAATACAGTGAGTACTAACTGCAGAGTGTTGAACATCACTCGGTGTCAAGACTAGTCTATTTCATTACATGATAGACTGAAACCTTAATTTTTTAAGCACTTAAAGTGCTTCTTAATGTGTATTGACACAGTAATTACAGTGGTGAGAACCACTACATCATGGTAACTGGATATACTTTCTCCTCAGCGCCAGTGACTCTGGACCCCAACACGGCTGCCCCCTGGCTCCTGCTGTCTGAAGACCTCACCAGTGTGAGGGACAGCGACGACAAACAGAAGCTTCCAGACAACCCCGAGAGGTTTGACCCTGACACAGGCGTACTGGGCTCTGAGGGCTTCAGCTCAGGAAAGCATGCCTGGGACGTGGAGGTTGGAGAGAACAGCGCCTGGGTCCTCGGTGTAGCCAAAGAGTCCATCCAGAGGAAAGACAAGGTCTCCTCCGTACTGAAGAATGGATACCTGTCCGTGTACTTTTACCACAAGATGTACTTTGCAGGGACCTCACCTCTGACACGACTCAATCTGAAGAAGAGCCCTCAGAGGATCAGAGTGCAGCTAGACTGGGAGAAGGGGAGAGTGTGCTTCTCTGACCCAGCTGACAACACGCAGATCTACACTTTCAAACACACCTTTTCTGAGAGGGTCTTCCCCTATTTCTGGGTTGGCTGTAAGCAGTTTCCTCTGAGGATTGAGCCATTAGAGGTCTCAGTGAAAGCTGTAGATCACACCTGAGAATGTGTTGGCGCATGGAATTATCTGTCTCTAGTGTCTTTCTTAATGTTGATTTTTATGTCATGAGAAACATCTAATGGATAAATAATATTTAAATATTTGCCACTCGTTGCCTTTAAATTAACACTTACATTTCATTTAATGGACACTTGTTGACATTTATTTTATTGTGTAGTATGGAATAAAAGTTTCGTTTTCTGTGTGGAATAAAAATGGAACATCAGACTTACTGTGGTGATATTTTATTATAAAATACTAAGATAAACTAGTATTTATATGCAGTCGTCATCAATTTCAAATAGTTGGGCTAAACCATTCCTGTAATAACACTGTCAAATGGTTTCCCCTGAAATCTATAAACA
This sequence comes from Oncorhynchus nerka, assembly GCF_034236695.1. NCBI lineage: Eukaryota > Metazoa > Chordata > Actinopteri > Salmoniformes > Salmonidae > Oncorhynchus > Oncorhynchus nerka. Next base: position 57,872,892 of record NC_088418.1, read on the forward strand.
ATCCTGTAAGAATATTGTTTGAAGACGACTTCCAGATCTTTTTTAGGATTCAATTTAAATGTATTTTAAGTTACTCACCAATCAATACATTTTTTCGCGTAAAACAAAACGTGGACAGATTCATTAGGCCTGAAACACTGCAAGTTAACAGGTAAAAAGTAAGTTCATGTTCTGTTTTTGCATTATGCGATGCTAGTAATTTAGCTAGTAAGAAACACGACGAAAAGCATCGGCAAAGTCTCAAGCATTCGTATTAATTAGTACCTTTATATTAATTCTACTTTATCTCTATACGCGTTTTTAGGATTCTAGCAAATTGGATTTTGGTTATGTTATGTGTTGCTTTTAAAAGTATTAGGCTTTTGTTTTGTCAGAGACTCGGGATATGATTGGGACATTTTAGTCCTTCATGTACCATGCTATGCCAACATAAACTGACCATTTACCCTCAAAAATATTGAAGATGACTGACCTTTCATCAATCAAAGGGAAGAAGAGGGGACCTACAACCGTGATCACAGAGGCCTGTCCAAAGTCTCCCAAGGTCAGTTTCCTCACTCCTTCTCTACTGCTCATGGAGGTCCCTTCTGACACCAACACCAGTCTGCCAGTGTGGGACGCCATTCACTCCCAACAAGTGGACGTTGTCTGGACTGTGACACCATACAGTATCAATGTCCGCTTCACTCCTCTCCCCTCCAAGTCAGGGCAGACTACTAGTGCCAGCAATACTCTTATCTGCTCTCCTGGCAAAAGCAGCAGCACCACCAGGATCATCCAGTTGTCGTCAGGCCCATCCTCAGCCCTAAGCCAGACCCAAATGATCATCCAACCTCTACCACAACAAATGACCCCAACCAAAATCCCCCCCAGTGTGCTCCTCACCTTTCCTCAAAGCACCCTCTTTCCTCAACCTGGAGCAATCACCATCTCACCTCACAAGCCCCAAAACATGACACCGGGCCCAGTCAAAACCACCTCTCTCATCCTCCCCCTGCCTGTCATCATCACCCAGCCACAGCCTGTCCACCAGCCTACCACCCAAGCCCAAACACAAGCCAAAGCCGCTAGCACTAATCGGCCCCCTGGTCCATCCAAGACGGCAGTCAGTCTGACCTTCCACACAAACACCTCCGGCGACATCCAGATCTGCGACCACTTTCTCACTTACTTCTGCAGGACGGGGAGCAACTGCAAGCAGCACCACACGCCATACCCCTTCCACTGGCAGCTGTGGGGCATCAACAGTCACCAGTGGGTAGACTTCACCCCCCGCGCCCAGGTTAATCTAGAGAGGGCCTACTGCAATGTCAACCGGGAGGAGATTGGAGTCAAGGAAGGGTGAGTAGTACAGGTAGTAGATGTTAATCATAAAACTGTCCATCAGTCCTCAAAATCTGTGATTTCCATACTTGTTGTCATTCATAGCTCCATAAGTACTGCTGAATTTTAATCACACAATAGTTTATCAATCAATGTATAAAATATTGCACATTTACAGAGTTTATGAAGAAGAAAAATACAGGAACTGAGACTCACCCACACACACACAGGGGAAGTGCCAGAGATGACATTAAGGATTTGATACCGTTTTTTTTAACGTAGCGCTACTTGCTACCCCACCATAACTCTTAACGTTATTTTGCTATGATTAGAGCTGGTTATTGGCAGATACCTCACGATACGATACTTAGGTGCCAATATGATATGTATTGCGTTTCGATACTGTGATTTCAAGCATATTGCTCACGATGTCTGCTGTAGAAGGGACAAGAGAAAACATGAGAGAACAAGTTCCGACCAGTCGTGAAAATAAAAGTGCTAAAAAAAATTGGTCTCCCTTTTTAAAAAGAAGATGGAGAACTATGAAGGAAAAATATTGAAATGTTGGTGCAGATACAGTGCCTTCAGAAAGTGACTTATTCTTTGACTTATTACACATTTTGTTGTGTTACAGCCTGAATTCAAAATGGATTCAACTGATATTTTTTCTCACCAATCTACACACAATACCCCATACTAACAAAAAGTGAAAACATGTTTTGAGATATTTTTGCATATGAAAAACAGAAATATCTCATTTACATAAGTATTCACATGAGTCAATACATGTTAGAGTCATCTTTGGCAGCGAATTACAGCAGTGAGTCTTTCTGGATAAGTCTTTAAGAGCTTTGCACAACTGGATTGTATATTTTTTTTATTCTTCAAGCTCTGTTGGTTGTTGATCATTGCTAGACAGCCATTTTCAAGTCTTGCCATAGATTTTCAAGCCGATTTAAGTCAAAACTGTAACTATGTCACTCAGGAGCATTCAATGTCATCTTGGTCAGCAACTCCAGTTTATATTTGGCCTTGTGTTTTAGGTTATTGTCCTGCTGAATGGTGAATTTGTCTCCCAGTGTCCCAGTAATTTTGCCTGTGCTTAGCTCTATTCCATTTCTTTTTTATCCCCAAAAACTCCCTAGACATTGCTGATGACAAGCATACCCATAACATGATGCAGCCACCACCATGCTTGAAAAATATGAAGAGTGATGTGTTGTTTTGGATTTGCCTGAAACATAATCCTTTGTATTCAGGACATAAAATTAATTTCTTTACATGCCACATTCTTTGCAGTTTTACTTTAGTGCCTTATTGCAAACAGGATGCATGTTTTGGAATACTTGTATTCTGTACAGGCTTCCTTCTTTTCAGTCTGTCGTTTAGGTTAGTATTGTGGAGTAACTACAATGTTGTTGACCCATCCTCAGTTTATGATCACAGCCATTATACTCAAACTATTTTAAAGTCACCTTTGGCCTCATGGTTTCCTTCCTCTCCAGCAACTGAGTTAGGAAGGACGCTTGTATCCTTGTAGTGACTGGGTGTATTGATACACCATCCAAAGTTTAATTAATATCTTCACCATGCTCAAAGGGATATCCAATGTCTGCTTTTTTAATTTGGACGCATCTACCAATTGGTTCTCTTCTTTGTGAGGCATTGAATCTGTGTTTGAAATTCACTGCTCGACTGAGGGACCTTGCAGATAATTGGATGTGTGGGGTACAGAGATGAGGTAGTCATTCAAAAAATAATGTAAAACACTATTATTGCACAGTGATTCCATGCAACTTATTATGTGACTTGTTAAGCAAATGCGTACTACTGAACTTATTTAGGCTTGCCATAACAAAGGGTTTGAATACATATTGACTCAAGACATTTCAGCTTTTTATTGTTGTTTAATTTATAAAACATAATTCCACTTTGATATTATGGGGTATTGTGTGTAGACCAGTGATACAAAATATCAATTTAATACATTTTGAATTCAGGCTGTAACACAACAAAATGTGGAAAAAGTCAAGGGGTGTGAATAAACTTCTGAAGGCACTGTATATTGTCAAAAAGTTCTATCCCGATACGTAACTGTATCTAATTCCCCCCCCATCACTAGTACGGATATGTTCACCCTGCACTTTGACAACATGACGTTGAAGGACGGGGAGAAATACGACCGGGTCAGAAGACTCCAGAACACCACAGACCCAACCAAGAACCCTCACCTCTACACCAGGTGGTGCTTCTTCTGGTGGAATAACCTCAGCTGGACAAAGTACAAAGACGTGAGTGCTTCAAACCCCTCTCTCCTACCTAATGAACTTTCGCTATGGCGGACTGGGTTTTGTTCATGACAAAAGATAATTCCCTCACAAATGGTTACCTCTGTTTCATGTTCATGTAGGCTTTGACTTACTGGGTTGTCTTGTTAAGGATGTGTCCAAGATCCTTCTGGACAAGAGGGATGCTGGGGAGCTGGAGTGTCGTTTGCACATCTTAGCGGTGGAATACAAGGTGGACTTCATCAGTATGATCCAGACCAACATCACCACAGGGTTTCAGCGGGCCATCCGACTCAGACCCTTCTACCGCTCCCTCAAGTCTCTGAGAGCACATTTGAGGTACGTATCCATGTTTTGTTTTAACCTTGAGCTGGTTGATTGGTTCAGTTACCTTACTTTCTAGGCTCTTTTTAACTGTGTTCAATTATCTTAAATCTAATTTACATGCACTTGTTTGTTATACACTACATGGCTACAAAAGTATGTGGATGCTCATCGAATCTCTCATTCCAAAATCATAGGTATTAAAATGGAGTTGATTCCCCCTGTCATGTAGTGTCATATGGCAGTCTCTATGGGGGTGCCACAGGGTTCAATTCTCGGGCCGACTCTTTTCTCTGTGTATATCAATGATGTTGCTCTTGCTGCGGGCGATTCCCTGATCCACCTCTACGTAGACGACACCATTCTATACACTTTCGGCCCGTCATTGGACACTGTGCTATCTAACCTCCAATCGAGCTTCAATGCCATACAACACTCCTTCCGTGGCCTCCAACTGCTCTTAAACGCTAGTAAAACCAAATGCATGCTTTTCAACCGATCGCTGCATGCACCCGCTTGCCCGACTAGCATCACCACACTGGATGGTTCCGACCTTGAATATGTGGACTCCTATAAGTACCTAGGTGTCTGGCTAGACTGCAAACTCTCCTTCCAGACACATATCAAACATCTCCAATCGAAAATCAAATCAAGAGTCGGCTTTCTATTCCGCAACAAAGCCTCCTTCACTCACGCTGCCAAGCTTACCCTAGTAAAACTGACTATCCTACCGATCCTCGACTTCGGCGATGTCATCTACAAAATGGCTTCCAACACTCTTCTCAGCAAACTGGATGCAGTTTATCACAGTGCCATCCGTTTTGTCACTAAAGCACCTTATACTACCCACCACTGCGACTTGTATGCTCTAGTCGGCTGGCCCTCGCTACATATTCGTCGCCAGACCCACTGGCTCCAGGTCATCTACAAGGCCATGCTAGGCAAAGCTCCGCCTTATCTCAGCTCACTGGTCACGATGGCAACACCCATCCGTAGCACGCGCTCCAGCAGGTGTATCTCATTGAGCATCCCCAAAGCCAACACCTCATTCGGCCGCCTTTCGTTCCAGTACTCTGCTGCCTGTGACTGGAACGAATTGCAAAATCGCTGAAGTTGGAGACTTTTATCTCCCTCACCAACTTCAAACATCAGCTATCTGAGCAGCTAACCGATCGCTGCAGCTGTACATAATCTATTGGTAAATAGCACACCCATTTTCACCTACCTCATCCCCACAGTTTTTATTTATTTACTTTTCTGCTCTTTTGCACACAAATATCTCTACCTGTACATGATCATCTGATCATTTATCACTCCAGTGTTAATCTGCAATATTGTAATTATTCGCCTACCTCCTCATGCCTTTTGCACACATTGTATATAGACTCCCCTTTTTTTTTCTCTACCGTGTTATTGACTTGTTAATTGTTTACTCCATGTGTAACTCTGTGTTGTCTGTTCACTCTGCTATGCTTTATCTTGGCCAGGTCGCAGTTGCAAATGAGAACCTGTTCTCAACTAGCCTACCTGGTTAAATAAAGGTGAAATAAAAAAATAAAAAAATATTATGTCTTGTTCCTGTTCTTTCTCTTCACTCTGTCTCCCTCTGCTGGTCGTATTAGGTTACCTTCTCTTTCACTCCTCCTCCAGCTGTTCCTCATATCCTCTAACTACCTCGTTCACCCTTTTCCCACCTGTTCCCTTTTTCCCTCTGATTAGGTCTCTATTTCTCTCTCTGTTCCTGCTTCTTTCTTTGTCAGATTCTCGTTTGAGTTTCTCATGCCAGAAACAAACTATCGTCTCGTTTGCTTCACCCTTATCCCGTCCCGTCGTGTCGGTATCTGCCTGGCAAGTGCATCCTGTACTCAGCTAACTGTCTTATCGTTTGTACTGTGTCCAGTTCATCTGATGCTACGTGAGATCAGGTACCACTGTTCCTCTACGACCCGCGCCTACCCAGAGAGATCTGCAGCCTGTCGCCGCTAACCCAGCTATTCTCCTCTGCTGCTAAGAAGGAGGCTCTTTTGTTATTATCAGAAGGACTTTTTGTTTCATTTGTCGCCCTCTTTGCGGGTTGTCTATTTTTCCATTATCTACATCTGAAGAGGATCTATGTCTTCCCTGTGTTTACATTAAAGGACTCTGTTTTTGTTAAACCGCTTTTGGGTCCTCACTCAAGTGCATAACACCCCCCCTTTGCTGCTATAACAGCCTCCACTCTTCTGGGAAGGCTTTCCACTAGATGTTGGAACATTGCTGCGGGTACTTGCTTCCATTCAGCCACAAAAGCTTTAGTGAGGTCAGGCTCAGATGTTGAGTGATTAGGCCTGACTCACAGTCAGCATTCCAATTCATACCAAAGGTGATTGGGTTGAGGTCAGGGCTCTGTGCAGGCCAGTCAAGTTCTTCCACACCGATCTCGACAAACCCTTTCTGTATGGACCTCGCTTTGTGCACAGAGGCATTGTTATGCTGAAACAGGAAAGGGCCTTCCCCAAACTGTTGCCGCAAAGTTGGAAGCACAGAATCGTCCAGAATGTCATTGTATGCTGTAGCGTTAAGATTTCCCTTCACTGGAACTAGGGTGCTAGCCCAAACCATGAAAAACAGCCCCAGACCATTATTCCTCCTCTACCAAACGAGTTGGCACTATGCATTTGGGCAGATAGCGCTCTCTTGGCATTGAACAAACCCAGATTCGTCCATCAGACTGTCAGATAGTGAAGCGTGATTCATCACTCCAGAAAACACATTTTTACACTGCTCCAGAGTCCAATGGCATTGCGCATGGTGATCTTAGGCTTGTGTGTGGCTGCTCCGCCATGGAAAGCCATTTTGTGAAGCTCCAGACGAACAGTTATTGTGCTGACGTTGCTTCCAGAGGCAGTTTGGAACTTGGTAGTAAGTGTTGCAACCGAGGACAGATGATTTTTACGCGCTTCAGTGGTCCCGTTCTGTGATCTTGTGTGGCCTACCACTTCGCTGAGCTGTTGTTGCTCCTAGAATTTTCCACCTCACAATAACAGCAGTTACAGTTGACCGGGGCAGTTCTAGCAGGGCAGAAATTTGACAAACTGACTTGTTGGAAAGGTGGCATCTTATGACAGTGCAACGTTGAATGTCACTGAGCTCTACAGTACGGGCCATTCTACTGCTTATGTTTGTCAATGGAGATTGCAAAATGTTATACACCTGTCAGCAACGGGTGTCGCTGAAATAGCCGAGTCCAAAGGGGTGTCCACATACTTTTGGTCATATAGTTTAACTCATAATTGGGGCCTGGAGAAATTCTCCACTCTTTTTAAAACCAGTAGTTTTGTCCTACAGCACCAAAAGGTTGATAGTGTCATCTCAAGCCACCTGTTGGCATTTAGACCCTGAAGGGGACGCATCTGTGTGGGAGGGGCTAGAAAGATACTCCTGACCTGTAAAATGACTAACCACGACTAACCATGTGTTCATTATGTTGAAATGTGTTTGGAAGAGGCTGTAGTGTCATCAGTAAAATGATTGATTGAACTGCAGGTTAATGTCATAGGTCAGGTGGTAGAGCATTTTTCCGGGTCCTACTCATAATGCTGGAATCACACCATATTAGTTGAGGTTCATCAATAATATGAACTACATTCACGAAAACAATAATCTACTTGATTTGTATAGGACAGGTATCCTGCTGGATGGTCTGGCCAGCACATCCACCGAGCCTTCCCCGGCCAACTTCAGTGTAGACCCTCTGGGGGAGTTCAGCACCTGGTACCCCCCAGTGTGGACCCCTAGCTCCGCCCCAGACCAGGACTACAGCATGGTGGATGTGCCGGCCAACACCCAAGCCTTCCAGAAGGTCCACAGCCTGTTCCACAAGACCCTGTCAGAGACCCGGGTGGAGATAGTCAGCCTCCACCAGATCCAGAATGTTCTCCACTGGGACAAGTTCCAAAGGTGTGGATGGGGACTCCCTCTGGCCCTCTTTGATATGTTTTCTATCCTTACGAGAATAGCCATTCATTTTCCTCATGTACTGTGTATATGACCGTCATGTGGGATAGGGATAAAGGATAGGGAAAAGGTAGATAACACGGTGCGACATTACATCACACAACAGATCAATTTCATTTTATTGATAAGGGTTATCCAAAGGAGATGAAGGCTTTTTATTTTCCTGCTCCATTTGACAATGAATAAATGTAATACTGATAAAAAAAACAATTGAATTTAAGATGAATTCATACATTAGGTGGCATTGTTTGTGTTGTAGGTACAAGGAGCACATGCGGAAGCGCGGTGACACCAAGGAAGACGGGGCTCTGGAGAGGCACCTGTTCCACGGGACCGTCGGGGACTTCATTGAGGACATCTGCCACAACAACTTTGACCCGCGCGTCTCGGGAGTCAACGGGTTCGTGTACGGCTACGGCTCCTACTTCGCCCGCGACGCCTCCTACTCCAACACATTCGCTGCAGTGTCACCTGACGCTGGGGTCCGTCACATGTTCCTGGCCAAGGTGCTGGTGGGAAAGGTGAGTGTGGGCAAGTGCAAATACCGCCGGCCGCCACCTGTCAGATCCACGAAGGAGGACTACAACCTATACGACACCTGTGTGGACCAGCTGGTCAACCCCACCATCTTTGTAGTTTTTGACCGGTGCCAGTGCTACCCCTACTACCTGATCAAATACAAAGAACTGCTAGTGGTGGACGTTAATGAGTAGGTTTGCCCTGGGAGAGCTATCGTTGCTGCCTGTGACGGTAACTGTTGTTGTTCACTGGATGTTCATTCCACACCAGACCGTAATGCAGCACCTTGCATTAAGGTGAAAGACAGCATTGAGAATAGATCAGTCAAAACTGCATCAAACTAAATGTTTGTGTATCCAGTCCAAAGGATAATGTTCAAAGCCTTCCAAAGACTTGGAATGTCTTTAGAATAAAAATGTGTTTTATGAAGTTTTACAATTACCGTTTTTACAGTAAGTTTCTACAACGTCCCATTTTAAAATGGAATTCTAAATGTAACACAAACAAGTTTGATATATTTTCGAAATGTTTTAATAATGGAAACAATTGTAATTTGATAATGTAGAAAGAAGAAATTATAAGTTCTAGATGTTGCTTTCAAAAAGGTTCGTTATAAACTGTAAAGTCGTTATGTTATTGACAATAAATGGGTTTACTGAATACATCAGGAGCAGTCGGTTCAGTTTATGATTACGGAGGACGATTTCTATTACAGAATATTGGATGACTGTCATTCATATTCCATTCACCCAGTTTAATGTAACATCGATAGGTTTAGGCTACTACATGATACTAACATTTTCCCTGTACCCATCATGAGGTTGCTACAACCTAGCCTACAAATGAAAGCAAAAATAAATTGCTAAAAGGCAACAAATTAGAAGTTTTGGAATGGCCTAGTCAAAGTCCAGACCTAATCACAACTCAGATGTTGAGGCAGGACATGAAACGAGCAGTACATGCTTGAAACCCCCCAAATGGCACTGAGTTACAGCAGTTCTGCATGCAAGAGTCAACCAAAATTCCTCCACAGTGACGTGAGAGACTGATCAACAACTACGGGAAGCGTTTGGTTGGAGTCATTGCAGCTAACTGGCACAACCAGTAATTGAGTTTAAGGGGGAACTTACTTTTTCCCACAGGGGCATTTGATGTTGCATAACTTTGTTTATGAAATAAATTAGACAAGTATGTAATTGTGTTATTTGTTCACTCAGGTTCCCTTTATCTAATATTAGGTTTTGGTTGAAGATCTGATAACATTTAGTATCAAAAATATGCAAAAGTAGAGAAAATCAGAAAGGGGGCAAATAATTTTTCACAGCACTGTAGGTGCAAATAAATGTATTTTACTGAATACATTAATTACTTAAGCTTACAGGGGGAGTCTTGTGCACTTTACAATATCTTCATTTATTCTATTTACAGTCATATTTCTGAAATTCAATCCCCCAAAAAAATGGTCAGAAAGTTAAATTATGAATGGAATGCAATTCCCCATAAGTATCTTGTAGTAAAACGTTATATTTCTCTCTTTTATATATTTTGTACAAACAAACCCTTTCCCTCTTTCTAACAGTACATCTTGTGAATTAACTTTGTTTCCCGACACTGTCACACATAATCAGTGTTAGTCTTGTTTGGACAGGAATCAAATGCATCCTGCAGGTTACCCAGGAATGTTCCTAATCCTCCAAGAACAAGAATCACACTACTGGACAGAAGCATCTCTATAGCACATCCATCCAGCTGAAACTTTAATCAAGGGTGACTTTTTCATGGTGCAAAATAGTTCAAACCTGTGCAAAAAATACTGTAAAAGTAATAATCTGGCATTGTGACTTTTCTTCAGCAACGAGCGCTGTAAAAGGCCACTATTTATGCATTTTTCAGTGTACTTAAAATTACTTTAAATAACTTGTTATGGTCATCTTTATATTTATTTTTGCACAGATTTGAACTATTTTGCACATTAAATGTCACCCCAAAAGTAATTTCCCACTGGGCATAGACCATCGTGAAATCAACCAAACATTTGACCCAGTCATTGGATTTAAACGTTGGGAAAAAAAAAAAAGACGCAATTCCTTTTTGCAAATCCAATCAGTGTTCCACGTTGATTCAAAGTCATCACCTCAAATGTTGGGGTTGAAATGACGTGGAAACAACATGGATTCAACCAGATTTCGCCCAGTGGGTTCTCAATGACTTCATGGTACAGTACAAGTGTAGTCTGCTGAACAGTTACAGTACATATAAATGTAGTATTATTATTCAATCTGGTATAATTTTAAATGTGTAGATACGTTTGGCATATAATGTAGACTGAGTACAGGGCGACCGTTGTCACTTCGAATCCAAACGGAATATTCCTCTATTGTTTGGATTCCAGGCTCTATTGTTTGGATTCCAGGCTCTATTGTTTGGATTCCAGGCTCTATTGTTTGGATTCCAGGCTCTATTGTTTGGATTCCAGGCTCTATTGTTTGGATTCCAGGCTCTATTGTTTGGATTCCAGGCTAACTCTTTTGGATTCCAGGCTAACTCTTTTGTATTCCACACATTGAAATGACATTTAGGCTGATATTTTATGATATTTGAAAATGAGCACTATGTCCAAACATTAAAACATATCTTACATAAAACTATAATAAAATCCTTTAATCGTGCTTGCTGGGCAACTCTATTGACTTTCCCGTGAGGTTTTAACTTGACATGGGGCTAAGACATCACAAAATGACATGTACAAAGGTATTGCAGTAAGAAATGTTCCCTTCCAAACTCCTCGGAATGCTACTGAGATACGTTAGTAAAAGTGTGTTTTTAAAACAAGAAAACAGATGAGGACACATTGGATGGATATGCAGGCAAATAAATTAGATTATGAGAAATGTATCTTCAAGAGGAAGAAAATTAAAAAAGGGTTGAAATAGTTTAACGTTAGAGTTATTGAACATCTTGATGCTGCAAAAAAAGAATCGCACAACAGTGATTGTGGAAGGCAACAGAATGTAAAATGGAGTAAAATGACACTTGGAATCAACATTAAAGGCAACTTTAAAAGCATCTGCTAAAAACTCAAGTTCATCAGACGTGTTGAGGCCTATAAAACATTCAAATCTGATATAAATCAAAGACACCATCTCCTGTGACCTGGTCTAGTCTGTGTTAGAAGTCCTGTCCCTAACAGGGAGTGTTTGGTCTATGATGCTTGGTGTCCTTTTTCCCTTTCAATCAATTTCAATACACATAAAATCACCAATATACAACAGCTAAAGCAACAAAAAGCAATACAAACTCATTGAAACAGAACTACAGATAAATACAAATAAAAACAAAGGCGCCTTGATGATTTGACAAGTTTCCCTTTGTGGACGGACGGTAATTTCATTTTTCTGCCAATAAGGAAAATCCTATATCCTCCACCCAAATCGACTTGCTTTTGTGCTCTCTCTCACACACCCAGTCTCTTCATCCGCTCTCCAAGTCAGCATGATTCGGGTGCCATGATTGGATGTACCACGTAGGGGTGGGAGGTCATAGTTCATGATTATTTCCATAGTGGCAGACTGCTGGCGAACTGACTGCTGACTGTACAAGGAAGGCGCTGAATCCTGTGACGGGGAGGGGCGGTGTTGTGGAGTTGGCGTTGTCCTGGAGGGGAGGGAGTAGGTTGAAAAGGCCATGGAGGGAATGGCGAGTTAGGAGTCGTGATGGGGTTGGTCACTCGCAGGCCAGTTTGCTGTCAAAACTGGACAGGCCAATGGCGAAGGCTTGCAGGGCACACATGGGGTAGTTGTAGTCTAAGGTGAATACGTCCTCGGCCACTCTGCCAAACTGCATTACGATGTAGTCCGCTGAGGGAAGAGAGAAGAGACGACTCAATAATGTGAAATCATTATTCCATTCTACCCAAGGAGAGGGAGTGAGAAATAGAGAGTGAAAAATAGCGAGAGAAAGAGAAAGAGAGGAGAGAAAGAGCCGAGGGAAGCACTGACGGATCGACTCACGATCGTTGTCATGGACGATCTGAAAGTTCTTGACGGAGGCCTGTGTGACGCGGCCGTGGAAATTGAGCACGTAGGACTGGGTGTCGTCATTCCACACAGGGGCCTTGTTGTGCAGCTCGATCAGGTTCTCCACTGAGTGGTTCTGCCACTTACTTAGAAGGCTGTCCTGCTCCTGGAAACACACAGACAACAGGGTTGTATTCATTAGGCACTAAACAGAAGAAATAGGACTGAAACAGGGAGTGACAACCTTGACTTACCCAATAAGAACGCTCTATTTAGTTTTCCGTTGCGTGCCCTAATGAATACGACCCAGACATCCAAACCATCTAATCTGACATCACTCCCCAGTGACCACATCTCACAGCCCTTAGTGGGTTAGCCTCAGTTTCCATTACATGATGTTGACTTCAATACTCACTCCATTATTCAGATTGTGCTAAATTATTTTCTATTTCAAGATGTAAGAATGCCAGAGTCTTAAATCAATCATGCCCTCTGACACGCCCCTCTGCCTTACTGTGCATAACAAGTACAGTGACTACAAATGTTAGAAGAAGTGATTGGAGTTGTACAGTCCCATGGGGCTGATACATACACTGTTTGGACGGACGGGAACCCTCTCAAAGTTCATGTTCATGCCTGGGATGATGACGGTCATCTTGCGGGGACCTTTGAACCCCAGAACGTTGGTCTCCTGCAGAGAGAACACAGGAGATCAGAATGTCACAGAATGTCACACAACCTTACAGGTTCAATTATATTTGTGTGCGTGTGTGTGTGCGTGTGTGTGTGTGTGTACACTCACATAGCAGATGGCTGCGAGTTCCTGTCGTGTGTTGCTCTCCTCCAGCAAAGCTCCAGGGTTCTTACAGGGGTTGGTGCCTTGGTCATATACCGTGAACTTGGTCCCCATCAGGTTAGACCTGCAGGATGACCAGACCAATCACATTAGAGTCTACAATGTCCCTCCAGCACTCACAATCCCACTTCACACCCAATAGGGTTATCAGATGCAGCCGAGGGCTCAAAACAATATGGAAAATGTTCATCAGCAAAGATTTAGAATTATATTTAGAGTTGTGAGACGAGTGAGATATGGTCCTACCTCAGTTTCCCCATGAAGCTCTCTCCCTCGCGTGACAGGTCCGTGGCGTCCACTGAGATCAGGTAGTTGGACGTCTTGCTCTTTTTTCTTTTCCTCCCAGCCAGAAGAAACAGCTGGGTGAAACAAAGAGAGTAAACTCAGGGTGAGAGGGAAACTCACAAACCATCATTTTAATCACCGCAATCAAAACAGGTGTTACTTTTACTTTATATTCTCACACCATTTCAAATGTAGCTATTGAGGAAAAGAAAATTAAACAGGCCTGTGAGAGAAGATGGTAAAATAAACCCATCTAGGTCTTGTCTCCATGTTAATCCACTATGACAGGATGTGAGGTCAATGTACCTTCCTGCCGTCCTCTCTCTCCATGTGCATAAAGTAGGTGGGGTACAGGCCGCGGTCCATTCCCTTCTTGTCCCGGGATATGCGGCACTTGACGGTGATGCCGCGGGGTGCGGGACGCACCACAAACTCCTCCAGGTTGTCCACTTCGATCAGGGTGCTCTCCGCCGTGGGCGACCCCGGTGCCACGTACTCCTGTGAGGGGGGGGGGGGACACACACACACTGCTACATCACAAAACATACCGGCCATTCGCCGTTATAAAGGAGATACGGTACAGGAGTAGGGAGGACAACATTCATCTGCCATCTTGTTGTTTCAGTGTCTTCAAGTAACAAGTTGATTTGCCATGTGTAATGAACACATTAGAAATCTCACAAGCCATAGCCACATAGCTATGTGTGTGCACCTAATGATATAACAGGACAGAGACAATTGTACGGTTGGACTCACTGTGTTGGACTTTGTGCTGGAGGCAGACGCAGGCCGGGTTGACTCTGGGTTGGGGGACAACGAGCGTGTCCGGTCTTCGTCACCGTGTTCCTCATCCTCACTGGCCTCTTCGTAGTTCATACTGCCTGACAGACCTGGTCAAGGGAGAAAGAGTGCACTATGGGAGATGTGGCCCACAGCTTATTGGTTGGGATCAGGAGTAGAGGTCGACCGATTAATCGGAATGGCCGATTTCAAGTTTTCATAACACTCGGAAATCGGTATTTTGGGACACCGATTTGCCAATTATTATTATTTTTTTATACCTTTATTTAACCAGGCAAGTTAGTTAAGAACACATTCTTATTTTCAATGACGGCCTAGGAACGGTGGGTTAACTGCCTCGTTCCGGGGCAGATCGACAGATTTTCACATTGTCAGCTCGGGGGATCCAATCTTGCAACCTTACATAGTCCAACGCAATAACGACCTGCCTCTCTCTCGTTGTACTCCACAAGGAGACTGACTGCCTGTTACGCGAATGCAGTAAGCCAAGGTAAGTTGCTAGCTAGCATTAAACTTATCTTATAAAAAACAATCAGTCATAATCACTAGTTGACTACACATGGTTGATGATATTACTAGATATTATCTAGCGTGTCCTGCGTTGCATATAATCTGGCTGAGCATACAAGCATCTAAGTATCTGACTGAGCAGTGGTAGGCAGAAGCAGGCACGTAAACATTCATTCAAACAGCACTTTTGTGCGTTTTGCCAGCAGCTCTTCGTTGTGCGTCAAGCATTGCGCTGTTTATGACTTCAAGCCTTTTTTTCCCCTCTTTATTTAACTAGGCAAGTCAGTTAATTAAGAACAAATTCTTATTTACAATGACGGCCTAGGAACAGTGGGTTAATTGCCTGTTCAGGGGCAGAACGACAGATTTGTACCTTGTCAGCTCGGGGGTTTGAACTTGCAACCTTCCGGTTACTAGTGCAACGCTCTAACCACTAGGCTACCCTGCCGCCCCTATCAACTCCCGAGATGAGGCTGGTGTAACCGAAGTGAAATGGCTAGCTAGTTAGAGCACGCTAATAGCGTTTCAAACGTCACTCGCTCTGAGCCTTCTAGTAGTTGTTCCCCTTGCTCTACATGGGTAACGCTGCTTCGATGGTGGCTGTTGTCGTTGTGTTCCTGGTTCGAGCCCAGGGAGGAGCGAGGAGAGGGACGGAAGCTATACTGTTACACTGGCAATACTAAAGTGCCTATAAAAACATCCAATAGTCAAAGGTTAATGAAATACAAATGGTATAGAGAGAAATAGTCCTATTATTCCTATAAAAACTACAACCTAAAACTACAACCTAAGACTCATGTTAAAAGGAACCACCAGCTTTCATATGTTCTCATGTTCTGAGCAAGGAACTGAAATGTTAGCTTAAAAAAGTGCAATATGTGCAATATGGATTATTTAAACCAAATTGAACATGTTTCATTATTTACTTGAGGCTAAATTTATTTTATTGATGTATTATATTAAGTTAAAATAAGTGTTCGTTCAATATTGTTGTAATTGTCATTATTACAAAAAATAATAATAATAATCGGACGATTAATCTGTATCTGCTTTTTTGGTCCCCCAATAATCGGTATCGGCGTTGAAAAATCATAATCGGTCGACCTCTAATCGGGAGGACCCATGGTTCTCTATGCAGACAGGAGAGATCATCTCAGATGCCCAGCCAAGATACAACTCCTCCATATCTCCTCAGTAATCCCATAGGTTCTTATTGCCATGACTTTTAGATTATTTTCTCCTGGGATCCAAAGGGATTAGCCTGCATGTAATGGATATGGGCAACGTATTTCTTCAAATGTATGCACATTTTGCTTTTGATCACATAGCCTTTAATTTGTTCCAACTAAGTCATCATACTACCTCAGTTGAAAATATGAACTGATGCAATATTTCTGCAATCGGAAAAGGCCACATATTACAATATGCAGCTAAAATTGCTCTTTGAAATATTTAGTAGTCCCGAAAAAATTTGAGGAGACAACCTAACCTCAAAACAGCTGGCAGAGGATAGGAAGGAAAGTGGAAGCGAAATAGTGCTGAGTAACTGTTGAGACCCATTGAGGAAGAACTTTTCTGGATAGACGAGACTACAGACGAGACTACCCAGTAACCAGGTTACGATAGAAGAGACCTGTTATGAACCTCTAGCCATCCCAGCAGCCTTCATTATCCCCAGACACCACTGTTAGTCCACTTCAGAGCCCTATACATTTCCACATTGGAAAGAATACTGTTGAAATACAAGACAATAGATTCTCCATCTTCAGTGTGTTTTATCCATCACTGAGAGCTGGTTTCCTGGACCCAGATTAAGCCAAGTCTTGTACTAAATGCACGTTAAGCATGCTTTTCAGTCCAGGAGTAATCTGTGTCCGCGAAACCGGCTCTGATTGTCCAATGTAAAGGGGTTAGTTAGTTAGGCAGAAATCCTATTGAGAGATACCAGCCAGACAGACACAACACGGTGTGGTCAGACAGGCCTCTGTGGGAGCTGCTCTGGACAGGTGTCAGTAATGCTGCTAATTGGATTTACCAGCCGTGACTCTGGCTGGTGCTGTGGAATATTTTAATGAGAAAGCATTTTTTTAGGTGTAAAAGCATAATTCAAAGTGAGAATGGGAAAAATGTCCGCTCTCAATGTGTTCCATTGTTGATGATACAAGAAATATGAAATGTTTTTCTTCGGTGTGGCTTGAGGCCAGAGTATAATACCTAGCACTTTACATCCAAAGACTAGGTTATTATCAGTAACTATAGAATTCACTGTTGTTGTATCCTCCCTCAGTTTCACCTCTGCTCCATAGAGTTAGTGCTACAGAGAGAGAGGAAAGGAGGGAGGGAGGCAGAGAGACAGAAACCCAGCAACCTTCACTTCAGCCCTGTCACCATGGGAACGGCAGGCTGCTCTCTACTACCTGACTGGAGTAGTTTCTCCCTGGCAGACAGTGGGCTCTCTGGCCCCTCCTCCGGCCCCTCCTCTGGGCCCTCATCCACTGCACCAACCAACTGGACCACCCTGTCGTTGGCGGGGTCAGAGAGGGGGAGGGGCTGAGAGAGATGTCCCACGCCTCTGCAGACAGACACATATGTATTGGCCAACGTGGCTAGAAACAATATGTACACAGTGGTGTTCACTCCATCTAGCCCCAGAGATGTCTAAATGTCAGGGTACTGACAAACATGAAATACAGACCGCAAATGTCAGCTACATTCTAATAGTGACTCAAAGGCATCAATTAAAACAGCACACAAAGTTTGGAAATGGAAATGTCAACGCTCAGGTTGCAAAACCAAAACTTGCCAGGTGATCATTTCAACGGCTTTCTCTGTCTCACAGCACATGGAGAACTTGGGAACTCACTGACCAGTTTTGATTGAATAGCGTCCCCAAGTCAAATCCAAATGGAGGCAGTAGGCTATTACTAATCTTTTGCCGTTTCCATTTCAATTCATTTCCACTGGGAAATAAGAAAGCATGGGCAGACAGATACTATCTAAAGGCACCTGAGGACAGGCTGTATCTCAGTAGCACTAAGCAGACCAGGCATTCATTCATGATGAAGGTTTGCATTATTGAGAGGGGAGTGTCACCTCTGCCCTCTTGTTGCTGTCCAGGAGAAGATCCTTAAAAACTGAGGCTAATGCAGTAATACACTGCCCTTAATCTGGGTCTCAGGTTTAACTAGGTAATACATCACTCTCCCGGATATAGACCTGGCTATCTTAATTTAGTTTGTCATTTAGCACAGTAACAGTACAGAAGGATATTGAATTAGTCTCAGGAAATGAAAGAGATTTCAACACTCTTCGTGGACCAGCCAGAAGGAGGGGAGGTGAGGTGGCATAAATAGGTACTGTGGTAGGTGGATGCTACTCTTGCCCTTTACACATGATAAAATGATCAAATTCTCACTGTGTCACAATCAACATTGCCCTCCGCCATCTCTCTAACTGCACACTGCAGCAACACAGCCCTGGGAGGAGAAAGTCTCCCAGAGCAGGGAAAAGGTTTTAGCACTGCGCAATGCCTTTTAATGAGGGTAACTGAAAGAACAGCAGCAACAGCTGCAACAATAAACCACAACCTTCATAGTTCTTGAAACTGTCCCCGAACAATGATGTCGACCAGATACGCTCCCATTTCTCATCTGTCCTCCTTTCATTAGCTTCTCGCCCCCTACCTCTCACTCTATCCTGCATTTCTCTCTCTCTCTCAGTTCAGCCTGTCCTCTCACGAGACTACAAAGTGCCTCTACCAGCCCAGAGGTGTGAAAGAGACACTTATATTGAGTGCCCTGTCGGTGTAGCCCGCCAGAGCAGCAGACGGGATGTGATCTCTGAAGCTGCTTGGTATTCGTGTGCTGAGGCGACCCAGAGGATGTATCAGGGTAGATGACGATGAGGATATAAATGACTGACTTGCATGTGTACACACTCTCCTAGGTCTTCTGTCTACAGCACTACTACGTATGAGACATTGTCTGTGCAGTGGAGGTCATAGGGCTAGGACTATTTCCTGGTCACATGGTCTGACCATAACTAGGCCCCGGTGTATTTCCTGGTCACATGGTCTGACCATTACTAGGTCCCGGAGTATTTCTTGGTCAGGTAAGGTGTTCAGGAACCCCCCCCAGCCTTACCTACTGACAGAGCTCTTTATAACACTGTACTTTAACACTCCAACCTTCTGTCCAAACTGGCTGTCCTGACTCCCTGTCCTGACTCCCTTCTCAAGCTCCCCCCCCGGCTCACCTCGTTTCTGCAGCAGCTCGTGGATGTCCGTCTTGGGCTCCAGCAGAGTCTCCGTGTCTCCGTCCCGGTCTGGCTCCTCTGCGGGGGGAGACTGGGGCAGCGGCTGGGACAGGGACAGGGGCTGGGACTTGCTCACCGACAGAATCTGGATCTTGGCACCCAGGTCTGGGGCCTCAGAGCCCATGAAGGCAGCAGGGCCGTCGATACCTGCAGGGTGGGGTGCATTCACAGACGTTTTAGAATTATGTTAATGACTTTGTCCTGCTTGTCTGTGTGTTTGAGCACCCAGCTGTTTACTTCTCCAAGAGCTGTTCTGTATTCCTGTCTATGCTTCCCTGAGGTGATTTGATTTGTACCTACTCCTTATTACTTAGCTGTCTGCTTGCAGCTGCGTTTCTCTGTAATACCTCTCCTCTATGTTCATGTCAGAGCTTAGCCTTGTGCCATGGAGTGATATGCTGCACTGAGCAGGTGGCCCTTTTCTTGCCTGGGAGTCTGAATGCTGCTCTGCCTCTCTGAATGTGAATCTCTCCTCCCCATCTGAAGGCCCCTCTGAGCATCAGAGAACAGCTTCCTGGGTGTCTCCTCCACTACCTTAAACAGTCGCTTCTCCACATGTCCCAAGACTGAGGGAGGCGTTATTAGACACACACACACGCACCACACACACACACGTCATCATATTAGCTTCCTGATTGTTTGTAGGAACATTGTATTGTATCTCAGTAAGTGAGAGACTAAAATATATTGCATGCCAATGTATAGGTGATTGGTATCAGAAGTGGGACACACCAATGTTTATGATCCTATTCTACCTACCAATTTTACCTACCTCTTCCCCATACTGTTTATATTTATTTACTTTTCTGCTCTTTTGCACACCAATATCTCTACCTGTACATGACCATCTGATCATTTATCACTCCAGTGTTAATCTGCAAAATTGTAATTATTCGCCTACCTCCTCATGCCTTTTGCACACATTGTATATAGACTCTTTATTTTCTTTTTTTTCCAACTGTGTTATTGACTTGTTAATTGTTTACTCTCTGTGTTGTTGTCTGTTCACACTGCTATGCTTTATCTTGGCCAGGTCGCAGTTGCAAATGAGAACTTGTTCTCAACTAGCCTACCTGGTTAAATAAAGGTGAAATAAATCAATCAAATATAAGCACCTTTTCTCTAGTCTTGTAATTCCTGACTGGTCTCCTCTACCTCGATCTGGAAAGCCACTCTGCTCCTCCAGAGTGAGCTCCATGACTAGCTCCTCTTCCTGCTTTCCTGGGCCCCACCTTCTCCCACCACTCCCTCTCACTGTCCTCACCTGATATACTGTCCTCACTCTGGACTGGAAAGCAAATTGATCATTAAAGTATTCTTCTTCACAGCCAACACCAACAACTGTCTATCTCTTGACTGTAGACTGGGGTTCAATCGCTCAGCACTGATCCTGCTTCCTCAGACCCATTACTTTATCCTGATGGTGAGAGCTGACCCCGGAAAAACTAGCTAATACAGTAGCTAACCCCAAGAACCAAGGCTCACCATCCATGATGACATCGCTGGTGATGCTGAGGCGTGACTCCACCAGCGGGGCCTGCTCCTCACTGCGCCGAGGCCTGGAGCGCCTGGGCCGGGCCTCTGGGTTGGGCTGCACCATCAGAGGCTCCTGCCGCTTCCGCCGCTGCTTCTGCTCCAACAGCGCCCTCTGTGGACGGGAGGGGAATTACGACAGTGAGAGTTTACCATGCAAATATTGTCTGTATGTCCCTACCTGCCCAAGACTGACAGCTGGACTGACAGCTGGTGATAAGGCTCTAGTGTTCCTCTCTCTCTGGACCCTATCTGTATCTGTCCAGGTATACCTGGCCTCTCTTCCCCACAGTCCATGAGGACTAGAGGTCGAACGATTAATTGGAAAGGCCGATTAATTAGGGCTGATTTCAAACTTTCATAACAATCGGAAATCGGTATTTTTGGACACCGTTTTGGACAACAAAAAAACATTTTTTTACACCTTTATTTAATCTTTATTTAACAAGGCAAGTCAGTTAAGAACGGTGGGTTAACTGCCTCGTTCAGGGGCAGAACGACAGATTTTTACCTTGTCAGCTCGGGGACTCAATCTTGCAACCTTACAGTTAACTAGTCCAATGCTCTAACCACCTGATTACATTGCACTCCACGAGGAGCCTGCCTGTTACGGGAATGCAATGGAAGCCAAGGTAAGTTGCTAGCTAGCATGAAACTTATCTTAGAAAAAATAATCAATCAATCATAATCACTAGTTAACTACACATGGTTGATGATATTACTAGTTTATCTAGTGTGTCCTGCGTTGCATATAATCGATGCGGTGCGTATCGTTGCTCCAATGTGTACCTAACCATAAACATCAATGCCTTTCTTAAAATCAATACACAGAAGTATATATTTTTAAACCTGCATATTTAGCTAAAAGAAATCCAGGTTAGCAGGTAATATTAACCAGGTGAAATTGTGTCACTTCTCTTGCGTTCATTGCACGCAGAGTCAGTGTATATGCAACAGTTTGGGCCGCCTAATTTTCCAGAATTTTAGGTAATTATGACATAACATTGAAGGTTGTGCAATGTAACAGGAATATTTAGACTAATGGATGCCACCCGTTAGATAAAATACGGAACGGTTCTGTATTTCACTGAAAGAAAAAACGTCTTGTTTTCGAGATGATAGTTTCCGGATTCGACCATATTAATGACCTACGGCTCGTATTTCTGTGTGTTATTATGTTATAACTAAGTCTATGATTTGATAGAGCAGTTTGACTGAGCGGTGGTAGGCACCAGCAGGCTCGTAAGCATTCATTCAAACAGCATTTTAGTGCGTTTTGCCAGCAGCTCTGCTTCAAGCCTATCAACTCAGATTAGGCTGGTGTAACCGATGTGAAATGGCTAGCTAGTTAGCGGGGTGCGCCCTATAGCGCTTCAAACATCACTCGCTCTGAGACTTGGAGTGGTTGTTCCCCTTGCTCTGCAAGGGCCACGGCTTTTGTGGAGCGATGGGTAACGCTGCTTCGAGGGTGGCTGCTGTTGATGTGTTCCTGGTTCGAGCCCAGGGAGGAGCGAAGAGAGGGACGGAAGCTATACTGTTACACTGGCAATACTAAAGTGCCTATAAGAACATCCAATAGTCAAAGGTTAATGAAATACAAATGGTATAGAGAGAAATAGTCCTATAATTCCTATAATAACTACAACCTAAAACTTCTTACCTGGGAATATTGAAGACTCATGTTAAAAGGAACCACCAGCTTTCATATGTTCTCATGTTCTGAGCAAGGAACTTAAACGTTAGCTTTTTTACATGGCACATATTGCACTTTTACTTTCTTCTCCAACACTTTGTTTTTGCATTATTTAAACCAAATTGAACATGTTTCATTATTTATTTGAGGCTAAATTGATTTTATTGATGTATTATATTAAGTTAAAATAAGTGTTCATTCAGTATTGTTTTTAATTGTCATTATTACAAAAAATAATACTAATAATAAATCGGCCAATTAATCTGTATCGGCTTTTTTGGTCCTCCAATAATCGGTATCGGCGTTGAAAAATCATAATCGGTCGACCTCTAATGAGGACACCATCCCTTTCCCTCATTAAAACAGATAGACTGTACTTCCTGTACTGTACTTCCAGTACTGTACTTCCAGTCATTGCTCAAACACTAGATAGCATTGGCTGGCGAAACTACCGCTAACTTCCTTCCTACTGGATGCAGAGACATAAAACTGGTATCCACGAGTTCATCTGACTGGGGAAGAATTACTTTATGATGACTTCCTCATCATCAAGCCAGACACTCATCTATATTCAACCTTATACAGACAGCCTTAGACCTTATCCAGATCACTCAAAATGCTGAGAACCAGACAATCAGTAACGACTCTGTCCTTATCAGACACTTTGTGGTGGTGGTGTTGTTTTGAAAAACAGTGCTCTCTCTCAGAGTTATCTTAAGCAATACGACAAAACAAATTAGCAAAAAAACTAATTATCGTGGCTTGCCAGCTTCCGTTTCAGGGGTGTCAAACAAGATGCATGTTCCTATGGTAACCGTGTCAGAGTGTCCTTGATAGACTCCACATTCTTTGTTGTTGTCTTTCACCACTCCCACTGTTGTTGAGGGAGAGGACAGAACATGATGGCCATTCAATGTGAATCACAAACCCCAGATGGCTTTGTAAACAACACACACACAAGCGTCATGACCCGACCTGGCAAATCATTCAGCCACAGTAAAATGTCATGTTTTCTTCCTTCAGAATCTTTGAGACTAAATTGGAAGGCAGAATAAGCAACTCGCATAGAAACAGGACAGGTGAGGTAAGGTTGGCTAGGCTATATTTATCTCATAGTAAAGGTCACAGAATAATGGACCTTTGTATCCTAGCAATACCACTAGAGGAAATGGGACATAAGAGAGTTAGCTACTCAGTGAAGGAACCTTCAGCAACAAATCCATTGAAATCAATTTAGAAAAACCTTTTACATGGGTCCTGGACAAGTAAGCCTAGACTGTTGTAAAAGATGCTGAGACAAAGTAACAGAGTGCTTGACATACAGTGCAAACAATTCAAACTACTTAGTAAACCTAGAGTTGGAAATGCTGGCTGAGGCTCTGTTCAGCACGGGGAAAGAGAGACTGGAGACAGTGACAAGGCAGTGGGATCATTAGAGCTGACATTGTCACAGCCATCACAAACACTCTGGGAAACTAGGGACAACAGCGACGAGGGTTGGTCCCCTTTAGATTTCTGGCTAAACAATACACAGCACAATGTCTCTATGAATAAAAAAAAAAAGCTTCACACTAGAGAAATGGTCCATTTCCATGAATTATGGTGACATTCATCAGTTGGCCCTGCAGTCCTGGTCTCTGGTCAAAGTAGGCGATGGGTTACGTAACTGCTTCAATTAGTGGGGAGCATCAAAACAACAAGCGGTGTTTAGTGACGAACTGGGCTGGAAAGAGACGAGAGGTCCTTGTCTCTCTGAAGCCTCATTGATTAATCACCACTACAGAAAGGTTTTATTACTCAGGGCTAACGCAACACACACATTCAGGGCCAATGCAACACAGGCGCACCCACAAAAGCACAGACACGCACGCTCATACATACACACACACACACACACACACACACATGCTCGTGCACACACACACTACCATGGCCTGCTTCTATTTGACACCTGAATCTCAAGGTGCACCTGAAAAATTATATTCATTAAATACCCAAACTTGGTCTTTGATTCAAATTAAAATAAGACCAGATGAAAGGCCTCTGGGAGCTTAATGGTTTCAACTTGGAGTCTGATGGTTTACATTTCGAACAGGCTTTGTTTTAAAGGGACACTTTGGGCTTTTGGCAATGAAGCCCTTTATTTACTTCCCCAGAGTCAGATGAACTCATAAATAGCATTTTTATGCCTCTGCATCCAGTATGAAGGAAGTCAGAGGTAGTTTCACGAGCCAATGCTAACTAGCGTTATCCCAATGACTGGACGTCTATGGCATCTACTAGCATGCTAGCAATTACCATAGACTTCCAGTCATTGCGTTAACACTAGCTATCAATTGCGATAATGCTAGTTAGCAACTTACATCAAACTGCACGTAGAGACATACAAATGGTATCCACAAGTTCATCTGACTCTGGGGAAGTAGATAAAATCCTAAAGTATCCCTTTAAGAGGGGAACTGGGTTCGCCTCTTCATTTTCTTCTAAGGCTAAAAATAGCAGACAAATGAATAAAACATCTGAATGGATTATCATAATGAAACAGACTGTTAATTTGGACACAGGATACAGATTCCATGTAAACAAGAAACAAAAGCCCCACAATGCTTCACGATGAGATCCTATTTAAAAATGTTATCAAGAGCCACACATCTGACCCAGGAACTGATTAAACTTTGAAACTCTTTTGTCTAGTTTCTTCGTCTTCCCTCTTTGCTCTGGCACGCAGTCGTCTTCCTGTGTAAACTGGCTAGCAGTCGCCTTCCAGTGTAAACTGACTAGCAGTCGTCTTCCTGTGTAAACTGGCTAGCAGTCGCCTTCCTGTGTAAACTGACTAGCAGTCGTCTTCCTGTGTAAACTGGCTAGCAGTCGTCTTCCTGTGTAAACTGACTAGCAGTCGTCTTCCTGTGTAAACTGGCTAGCAGTAGTCTTCCTGTGTAAACTGGCTAGCAGTAGTCTTCCTGTGTAAACTGACTAGCAGTCGTCTTCCTGTGTAAACTGGCTAGCAGTAGTCTTCCTGTGTAAACTGGCTAGCAGTAGTCTTCCTGTGTAAACTGGCTAGCAGTCGTCTTCCTGTGTAAACTGGCTAGCAGTCGTCTTCCTGTGTAAACTGGCTAGCAGTAGTCTTCCTGTGTAAACTGGCTAGCAGTAGTCTTCCTGTGTAAATTGGCTAGCAGTAGTCTTCCTGTGTAAACTGGCTAGCAGTAGTCTTCCTGTGTAAACTGGCTAGCAGTAGTCTTCCTGTGTAAACTGGCTAGCAGTCGTCTTCCTGTGTAAACTGGCTAGCAGTCGCCTTCCTGTGTAAACTGACTAGCAGTCGTCTTCCTGTGTAAACTGGCTAGCAGTCGTCTTCCTGTGTAAACTGGCTAGCAGTCGTCTTCCTGTGTAAACTGACTAGCAGTCGTCTTCCTGTGTAAACTGGCTAGCAGTCATCTTCCTGTGTAAACTGGCTAGCAGTCGTCTTCCTGTGTAAACTGGCTAGCAGTAGTCTTCCTGTGTAAACTGACTAGCAGTCGTCTTCCTGTGTAAACTGACTAGCAGTCGTCTTCCTGTGTAAACTGGCTAGCAGTCGTCTTCCTGTGTAAACTGGCTAGCAGTAGTCTTCCTGTGTAAACTGACTAGCAGTCGTCTTCCTGTGTAAACTGACTAGCAGTCGTCTTCCTGTGTAAACTGGCTAGCAGTCGTCTTCCTGTGTAAACTGACTAGCAGTCGTCTTCCTGTGTAAACTGGCTAGCAGTCGTCTTCCTGTGTAAACCGGCTAGCAGTAAACTGTCTGGGAAATTCTTGCCAGCCTTATCATGTTTTATATCATGTGTAAGCTGTTTTTCTCTCACTGGTGTGATATTGATCTGTAACTAAGATGATATTGCTGCTGGAATCTTAGCAATGGCCACTCCTGGATGTAACTAATAATAACGTTTTTACAGAACGGTTACCTCACAAAAACTCACAGCAGTAGAGCAGAAACGGAACTGTCTCACTCGCTGACAGAACTCATCAGTGGCCACGACACTTCACTTCACTGAATTAACCCTATCCAAACTGAACAGAACTCAAACCTAGTTCCTAGCTTGCTTGGACTACAGTCTTAGCACTTATTTTTCTAACTTGAACGTTGAACAGTTATACAGCTGTCCCCATAGGAGAACCCTTTAAATAACCCTTTTCGGTTCCAGGTAGAACCCATTGAGTT
This sequence comes from Oncorhynchus nerka, assembly GCF_034236695.1. NCBI lineage: Eukaryota > Metazoa > Chordata > Actinopteri > Salmoniformes > Salmonidae > Oncorhynchus > Oncorhynchus nerka. Next base: position 57,899,542 of record NC_088418.1, read on the forward strand.
CCAGGTATAGAAGGATTCTATAGATAATCCTTTCTATAGAGGGTTCTACCTGTAACCCAAAAGGTTTCTACCTGTAACCAAATAAGGATGATCCTATGTAGACAGCCGAAGAACCCTTTTGGAACCCTTTTTTCTAAGAGTGTATAATCCGAACATAGAGTATGGCCGGAAAATGAGGAATAGTTATGCTTTAGGCTACTCATTGTTCAACTATTTGCATATTCAAACAGCAACATAATGAGTTGATATAATCTGTTGAATAGGCTATTTCTTCCCAGTACACCACCATTACACAGATCATACCTCTAAATTATAAAACATGAGAATCTTTTTTTTTAAACTGGAGAAAAGAACGTAGGCTACTAGAAACAAAACTGCCCTACAATTAAAACAATCCATTGTATTACTGTCAATTTAAAACAAAAGACTTAAGAGGATAGGATATGAGAAAAGGATATGACTCAATACACTGTTTCATTCACCGTCCTGAGGCTGTGGGAGCAAGACATTGTACAGGCCTAAAACAAGACACAGGAGGCTAATGAAAATAGCAGACTAGGAGATATCCCACATCCACGGAAGTGTGTCCCACCAGAGACAGGCTATAACAATGATATCACCAGGATGAGCTGAAATCAAATGCTCGCAGACATGCACAGTACACACACGCAAGCATGTACATATGCAAACACACACACACATACATACACACAGAAATATACACACCAAAATACACTCACGCAAGCATGTACCTGTGCACAGACAACTTCCCATGTTACTCTCAGATCAAAATAGTCAACCATAAATGACATAAACAGAACAGAGAATAAGAGGTGCTGACCCACCCTGTCCATTAGTGTCCGGAGTGAGACAGAGAGTAAAAGTGAAGTGCAGAAGTTTCTCTGTGGAGCTCAGGGTTCCATGCTCTGTGAGACCCCGTCACGTCTAAACTCTCTCCCACCGAGCAGCACTCGTGCCGGGCATGCCTCTGTCTCCCTGCCCTCCACTACCCCTGGATCAGGCTTTCAGATCAGACAACTAACACGAGGATAACCACGCAACACCAGCTTCCCTCTCACTCCGAGTCCGTGTCTCCTCCTCAGCCTGTGAGAGAGTGTGAGTGAGAGAGAACTAGAGTGTATGTGCGTGTCTGGGTGGTCACTGTAACTAACTGAATCAGCGGTGTTACTCACCCCAAGACAGAGTGGGGAAGAAAGAGAGAATGAGTGAGATGGAGAAAGGGAGGGAGGGGGATAGAGGTGCTGCAAGTGTCTGTGTTTGTGTGTGGGTTGGTGTTTCTGTCCTTGTGGGAACCTAAAATCCTCAAAAGTCCCCACAAGGATAGTAAAACAAGAAAAATTATCCTTTGTGGGAACATTTCCCACATCCTCATGAGGACAAAGGCTATTTTAAGCGTAGGGGTTAGGTTTAGAGTTAGGGTTAGAATTAAGGTTAAGGTAAGGGGTTAGTGGTTAGGGTTAGGTTTAGCGTTACAAACTTTATAAGTCTTTTTAAAACTCAAATACACTACAAGTGTGCATTTCCTGCTGTGCAGGAAAATCCTCAGCAACAAAAGCAACAAATTAAGATCCTACATCTGTAGGCATACAGCTCACTACACAGACTGTCTACTGAAACCCTTCTACGGTTATTCCCTACATAGTGCATTACTTCGTTAGTGCACTACTTCTGACCAAAGCCTATGTAGGGAACAGGTTCCATTTGGGACGCAGGCATCGAGTCAGTCTATGTGCCTACCAATCATCTCATCCATCTTTTACTCCATTGTGTGACTGTTGCTTAAGGCTGGTTTCTTAAACCAAATCAGTCAGTTTCACTTTAAAACAGCGTGGGTGGTGATAAGGATACTGCAGGCAGGAGGGATTGTAAGGAACAATCATCAGACACGCAGACCAGGAAGAGCTGTTCGCTGAGAAAGGAGCAGATTGGTGCTTTATCTCTACAATGAGTGCTAAAACAATTCACTTCCGGAAAAATATGTTTCTTTCTGCTAATTGGACAAATTGTACTGCCTTCGAAAATAAAAGAGTTCAAAGACACCCTGTTTTCCCTCTGTTTCATGACAATCAGCCGTACTGTGCTGATGGTCGGAAATACAAATGCTATTACAAAGCCAACTAAATTCATAGCCTGAGTGACACCGGAGGCAGAAAACCAGGTCATTTGTACACTCGCTGCCAGTCAAATGTTCAAGCTTGACAGGCTCACAGCTATAAACATGGACTGAGACCTCAAAAACAATTCTGACAAAAACATGAAAAGACACCAAAAACAACCAAAACGCAAAATGCCTCTAGATATAAATAATATGGACTAGTCTGGTCATTTCTGCATCATAAATAGAATACTCCTGACATATACCCTGAACAAGTCTATGGGAGCTGTAATGTCTATATGGGAGCTGTAATGTCTATAGAGTGGCTATGTGTGTTGAACAGGTGCTGTAACTAGTTAAATTAAATGTGTTTAATAAAGTTAGTCATTACCTGCTTTTCCAGCTTCTGCTGCCTGAGGCTGGTGCTGTCATCATCAAGGGCACTGAGAAGAGACGAAAGACAAAATGGTTACTATCCACTCATAACTCATATCTGACTGAGACATAATACAAGTGGTTCTGTGGTTAATACCAATCTGTTAGGGGAACGGCACCTCAGTACCTCCAGGCTCTGATCAGGCCCTACACCCAAACAAGGGCACTGCGTTCATCCACCTCTGGCCTGCTCGCCTCCCTACCACTGAGGAAGTACAGTTCCCGCTCAGCCCAGTCAAAACTGTTCGCTGCTCTGGCCCCCCAACGGTGGAACAAACTCCCTCACGACGCCAGGACAGCGGAGTCAATCACCACCTTCCGGAGACACCTGAAACCCCACCTCTTTAAGGAATACCTAGGATAGGATAAAGTAATCCTTCTCCCCCCTTAAAAGACCTAGATGCACTATTGTAAAGTGGCTGTTCCACTGGATGTCATAAGGTGAAAGCACCCATTTGTAAGTCGCTCTGGATAAGAGCGTCTGCTAAATGACTTAAATGTAATGTATGTAAATGTTATCTGGGTCTCATCTGTTATCTGTTATATTTACAATAAGAAACAATTTGCTACAGTGGTCACTAATGAATGCACCTCTGATCGAGGTTGGGTGGTATGCAGATTTCTATACCGCTTCTGTACCATACCGGGGTATTTGGTATTACCGGAAGTGCACACAGGGGGCCTTATTTATTTTTGAAAAAGGTATTGAAAATCATACCATCGGTATATCTACAGTTGTCAGTTGGAAGTTTACATACACCTGAGCAAAAAAAAACATTTCAACTCAGATTTTCACAATTCCTGACATTTGATCCTCGTAAAACAAATCCCTGTCAGTTAGGATCACCACTTTATTTTAAGAATGTGATATGTCAGAATAATAGTAGAAAGAATGATTTATTTCAGCTTTAATTTCTTTCATCACATTCCCAGTGGGTCAGAAGTTTACATACACTCAATTAGTATTTGGTAGCATTGCCTTTAAATTGTTTAACTTGGGTCAAACGCTTCGGGTAGCCTTTCACAAGCTTCCCACAATAAATTGGGTGAATTTTGGCCCATTCCTCCTGACAGAGCTGGTGTAACTGAGTCAGGTTTGTAGGCCTCCTTGCTCACACATGCTTTTTCAGTTCTGCCCACACATTTTCTATAGGATTGAGGTCAGGGCTTTGTGATGGCCACTCCAATACCTTGACTTTGTTGTCCTTAAGTCATTTTGCCACAACTTTGGAAGTATGCTTGGTGTCATTGTCCATTTGGAAGACCCATTTGCGACCAACCTTTAACTTCCTGACTGATGTCTTGAGATGTTGCTTCAATATATCCTCATAATTTTCCTTCTTCATGATGCCCTCTATTTTCTGAAGTGCACCAGTCCCTCCTGCAGCAAAGCACCCCCATAACATGATGCTGCCACCCCCATGCTTCATGGTTGGGATGGTGTTCTTCGGCTTGCAAGCCTTCCCCTTTTTCCTCCAAACATAACGATGGTCATTATGGCCAAACAGTTCTATTTTTGTTTCATCAGACCAGGCGACATTTCTCCAAAAAGTACGATCGTTGTCCCCATGTGCAGTTGCAAACTGTAGTCTGGCTTTTTTTATGGCGGTTTTGGAGCAGTGGCTTCTTCCTTGCTGAGCGGACTCTCAGGTTATGTCGATATAGGACTCGTTTTACTGTGGATATAGATACTTTTGTACCTGTTTTCCTCCAGCATCTTCACAAGGTCCTTTGTTGTTGTTCTGGGATTGATTTGCACTTTTCGCATCAAAGTACATTCATCTCCAGGAGACAGAACGTGTCTCCTTCTTGAGCCGTATGACGGCTGTGTGGTCCCATGGTGTTTATACTTGCATAATATTGTTTGTACAGATGAACGTGGTACCTGCAGGCGTTTGGAAATTGCTCCCAAGGATGAACCAGACTGTACAGCACTCTGAGGTCTTGTTGATTTCTTTATATTTTCCCATGATGTCAAGCATAGAGGCACGGCATTTGAAGGTAGGCCTTGAAATACATCCACAGGTACACCTGCAGTTGACTCAGATGATGTCAATTAGCCTATCAGAAGCTTCTAAGGCCATGACATCATTTTCTGGAATTTTCCAAGCTCTTTAAAGGCACAGTCAACTTAGTGTAAACTTCTGACCCACTGGAATTGTGATACAGTAAATTATAAGTAAAATAATCTGTCTGTAAACAATTGTTAGAAAAAATACTTGTGTCATGGACAAAGTAGATGTCCTAACCGACTTGCCAAAACTATAGTTTGTTAACAAGACATTTGTGGAGTGGTTGAAAAACGAGTTTAAATAACTCCAACCTAAGCATATGTAAACATCTGACAACTGTAAATTCCCCGGTATATGGTATATTGGCGCCCCCCCTTGGGTTGTGCCGTGGCGGAGATCTTTGTGGGCTATACTCGGCCTTGTCTCAGGATGGTACGTTGGTGGTTGAAGATATCCCTCTAGTGGTGTGGGGGCTGTGCTTTGGCAAAGTGGGCGGGGTTATATCCTTCCTGTTTGGCCCTGTCCGGGGGTATCATCGGATGCGGCCACAATGTCTCCTGACCCCTCCTGTCTCAGCCTCCAGTATTTATGCTGCAGTAGTTTATGTGTCGGGGCTAGGGTCAGTTTGTTATATCTAGAGTACTTATCCTGTCTTATCCGGTGTCCTGTGTGAATTTAAATATGCTCTCTCTAATTCTCTCTTTCTTTCTCTCTCTCGGAGGACCTGAGCCCTAGGACCATGCCTCAGGACTACCTGGCATGATGACTCCTTGCTGTCCCCAATCCACCTGGCCGTGCTGCTGCTCCAGTTTCAACTGTTCTGCCTGCGGCTATGGAATCCTGACCTGTTCACCCGACGTGCTACCTGTCCTAGACCTATTATCTGACCATGCTGGTCATTTATGAACATTTGAACATCTTGGCCATGTTCTGTTATAATCTCCACCCGGCACAGCCAGAAGAGGACTGGCCACCCCTCATAGCCTGGTTCCTCTCTAGGTTTCTTCCTAGGTTTTGGCCTTTCTAGGGAGTTTTTCCTAGCCAACGTGCTTCAACACCTGCATTGCTTGCTGTTTTGGGTATTAGGCTGGGTTTCTGTACAGCACTTTGAGATATCAGCTGATGTACGAAGGGCTATATAAATACATTTGATTTGATTTGAAAATGTGATATATTGCTCAAGCCTACCCTGTTGTCACTTACATCAATGACACTAATGATTTTCAATGGAATTCCACCAGGGGGCATCGCTACTGTGAATAATAACTGTGGACAAGGCACCGAAATGTCCTGGCAGAACTAGAATTGAACGTTACCAAGGTGTTCGCTTGAAAAAGCAGTTACACTGCTGCACATAACTAAGACTGACATACAGGATTACTGTCATACCTTAGGCTATAACTGTTTGAGCTTAGCCTGACTGCATGATCTGCACACTGTAAAAAAACATGTAGTTGTTAATAAATATAATTTTGTCCAGGAGTTGTTCATGACCACAGAGGCTAACTTGAAGAGAAAAGCTTAGGGCTCAAGCTACAAAACGCCTCACTTTCCTGGTGAGGTCAAAAATGATACTGTATCAGGACTGTATAATGCAATAGAACAACGCATCAGACAGCAGCACTACTGTGCTACAAAGCAACAGCAAGTCTAGATCTAAAACACAGTTCTCCATAGAGTCCTGTCTCTGGCCGTCATAGTGGTGGCTGTTGTTTGGGACTACTTTTCCTGGACTACTGTGAAAAGGCCCGCTGGGTACATGTTGCTAAGCTACAGTGGAGAAGGAGAAGAAGGTGGGAGTAGCAGTGGGAGTCTATTCAGAGGCACAGAGCGAGTTAGAGGAACCCACCGCTACTCTACCCAGCCACAGACATAACCTACAAGACACTCTCACTGACAGACATAATCTACAAGACACTCTCACTGCAAGAACACAGCGTATGTGGGGAGGGGGGGTGATGGAGGATGGGGAGTGTGTGATGGAGGGATGGGGGAGATTGTGATGTAGGATGGGGGAGTGTGTGATGGAGGGATGGGAGAGTGTGTGATGGAGGAGTGTGTAATGGAGGGATTGGGGTGATGGAGGATGGGGAGTGATGGGGGTGATGGAGGATGGGGAGGGATTGGGGTGATGGAGGATGGGGAGTGATGGGGGTGATGGAGGATGGTTGAAGATTGGGAGGGAAAAAAACAAGGTTCTGCCACCACCTGCTGAAATCTCTCAGAACAATTTAACATCTCTGGGCTTCACTAATTTCTCTGTCAGTCCACATGCTCACACCATCTGTTGCTGTCAAACAGCCTCGGCTGTATTATACCCTTTACATCTCCCATTCAGACAGAGCGTGTTACAGGAGCAGGACAAGAAGAACTTCATTAAGCACAACTATCTACAGTAAATAACAATCTCTCCATACCACTGATTCTCTCTCTATCTCCATGAGGATATAAGGGCCTCATTATGTCATCATCACCATTTCTGAAGGACCCGCACCAAATGCCAAGAGGAATAGAAAGCAGGATGATCATCTGCTGAGAGGCAAACATCATCCGTCTATTACGTGAACTCAGATTATTACAGACAACAACACCGATGACTTGGCCACGTCCTCCAACATCCTCAGAATGATGGATTCAAATCATTAGGCTAAGTAAGTAAGTAAATTACTACAGATTGAAATTCCACATTCTGTGGCAATAAGAAATACCAATGTCATCGAACCAATGAGTTTTGGACCTGACTTGGCGAGTTGCTTGTCTATTTATTCAACAACAACCCGTTTGGTCAGCTTAACATTAATGATCAGTCATCTCAGAGGCTGTAGAGCACTCTGTTTTAGTATACTGATTGTTACAGCCCTCTTTGAGTCTAATCAGCCCAGTGCAGCGCTATCCATACAGGCGTGCATATCTGTCCACAGGGAAACCATTACATGGCTCTGAGCAGGTGTTGGTGACGGTAGTGACGAGTGAAGGATGATGGGAGGTGTTAATTACACATCCGGGATGGTCATTACACTCAGAATAAAAAGGTGCTATCTAGAACCTTAAAGGGTTCTTTGGCTGTCCCCATAGGAGAACCCGTTGAAGAACCCTTTTTGGTTCCATGTTGAACCTTTGCTATAGACGGTTCTTAATGGAACCAAAAAGGGAAGAACCCTTTTAACCCTTTTTTCTAAAAGTGTAGGGTGTCCAGAGGAGGAGCGGAGGAAGAGCAGGGGAATCTTTCTTTTCAACAGCTGTCCAGCTAGGGACCTGGGTGGAGACGCAATGGGAATACTCTCCACTGGGGAAAGGCTGGAGGCTTGGTGGGTATGGTTACTATCAAAGGGTGTTTGACCTCTTTTGGACTGGGGGAAAAAACATAGTTGGGATACTGTCATTAAATGTGCCGGCCTGTAAAACTGACCCTTTTTAGGTGGCTCTAACACCCGAAAAGTGTCCCCATTCAACCCTAGAGGTAGAAGAGTGACTGTGTGTGGCCACTGTGGACATTCCTTGATTCCATTCATCTACTTGACACCACAATCAATATGGCTATCCATCTCCCAACACTCAACCTAGTCTCTCTGACAACACAACAGCTCTTTCTAGTAGACCCTTATCCAGACTGTTCTGCACAAATTTCACTTCACCGGTTGCACTACAGGGCCTTTACCTGGCACTCACAAAAACAGAGCATTTCTGAAGTAGTCTGTCAACTGACCTATTGGACAATACTATTGAGTAAAAAAAATATTCTTTGACCATGAAATGACTAGTTGATGGAAGCTGTGGGTGCCTGGGTGGGTGGTTAATCACAGGTATTTTAATTGATGAGTGCTAAAGATGTAGGATCTTAATTTGAGCCAGTTTGCTACAGCAGTATAATAATATTGCAGCAACAGGAAATGTTCATTCTTATGTGGTTTATAGTTATTGGACATTTTTTGTAGGGGTGATGCATTTTTCGTAAGGGAAAATAAAGTCTGAAATTTCAAAGTGGAAATTACAAACTTCAGCAGCCTCAAATATACTCCAAGTTTTAAATCTCCTGCATTGGGTGATCAAGTTAAGATCCAACATCGGTGCTGCTTACCTTGCTGTTGAGGTAGAGGAGAAGCTGGCGGAGCTGGAGGGTCTTCAGAGCCATGGGGTTTTCAAACAGGAACACAGGACACAGAGAAGAATAGAGTTAGCAAGAGATCAGTGACACCAAAAAGAACCATGCTAAAACGGGATGCTTTGGTACTGTTCTGACAGTACTGTTCTGACAGTCTCTACACGTGTGTAGTCCTTCAGCTTGAGAAGCACATGATCTTTCAAGCTTACAGGGAAATGGAAATCGATCCCCAGTCCATAACACATAATAAGCTATATATTTTTCATTTATCTAAAATAGGCCTACCTGAGCTAGCAGACATAGAACAGACAGTGGCCTGTACAGTAGTACTACAAATTAACACCTATATGACTGTGGCGTGGTCACAGCCCCCCAGACAGTGAATGAACACCTATATAACTGTGGCGTGGTCACAGCCCCCCAGACAGTGAATGAACACCTATATGACTGTGGCGTGGTCACAGCCCCCCAGACAGTGAATGAACACCTATATAACTGTGGCGGGGTCACAGCCCCCCAGACAGTGAATGAACACCTATATGACTGTGGAGTGGTCACAGCCCCCCAGACAGTGAATGAACACCTATATGACTGTGGCGTGGTCACAGTCCCCCAGACAGTGAATGAACACCTATATGACTGTGGAGTGGTCACAGCCCCCCAGACAGTGAATGAACACCTATATGACTGTGGAGTGGTCACAGCCCCCCAGACAGTGAATGAACACCTATATGACTGTGGCGTGGTCACAGTCCCCCAGACAGTGAATGAACACCTATATGACTGTGGCGTGGTCACAGCCCCCCAGACAGTGAATGAACACCTATATAACTGTGGCGTGGTCACAGCCCCCCAGACAGTGAATGAACACCTATATGACTGTGGAGTGGTCACAGTCCCCCAGACAGTGAATGAACACCTATATGACTGTGGCGTGGTCACAGCCCCCCAGACAGTGAATGAACACCTATATGACTGTGGCGTGGTCACAGCCCCCAGACAGTGAATGAACACCTATATGACTGTGGCGTGGTCACAGCCCCCAGACAGTGAATGAACACCTATATGACTGTGGCGTGGTCACAGTCCCCCAGACAGTGAATGAACACCTATATGACTGTGGCGTGGTCACAGTCCCCCAGACAGTGAATGAACACCTATATGACTGTGGCGTGGTCACAGCCCCCAGACAGTGAATGAACACCTATATGACTGTGGAGTGGTCACAGCCCCCCAGACAGTGAATGAACACCTATATGACTGTGGAGTGGTCACAGCCCCCCAGACAGTGAATGAACACCTATATGACTGTGGCGTGGTCACAGCCCCCCAGACAGTGAATGAACACCTATATGACTGTGGCGTGGTCACAGTCCCCAAGACAGTGAATGAACACCTATATGACTGTGGCGTGGTCACAGCCCCCCAGACAGTGATTGAACACCTATATAACTGTGGCGTGGTCACAGCCCCCCAGACAGTGAATGAACACCTATATGACTGTGGCGTGGTCACAGCCCCCCAGACAGTGAATGAACACCTATATGACTGTGGCGTGGTCACAGTCCCCAAGACAGTGAATGAACACCTATATGACTGTGGCGTGGTCACAGCCCCCCAGACAGTGAATGAACACCTATATGACTGTGGCGTAGTCACAGCCCCCCAGACAGTGAATGAACACCTATATAACTGTGGCGTGGTCACAGTCCCCAAGACAGTGAATGAACACCTATATAACTGTGGCGTGGTCACAGCCCCCCAGACAGTGAATGAACACCTATATGACTGTGGCGTGGTCACAGCCCCCCAGACAGTGAATGAACACCTATATGACTGTGGCGTGGTCACAGCCCCCAGACAGTGAATGAACACCTATATGACTGTGGCGTGGTCACAGCCCCCCAGACAGTGAATGAACACCTATATGACTGTGGCGTGGTCACAGCCCCCAGACAGTGAATGAACACCTATATGACTGTGGCGTGGTCACAGCCCCCATACAGTGAATGAACACCTATATGACTGTGGCGTAGTCACAGCCCCCAGACAGTGAATGAACACCTATATGACTGTGGCGTGGTCACAGCCCCCCAGACAGTGAATGAACACCTATATGACTGTGGCGTGGTCACAGCCCCCATACAGTGAATGAACACCTATATGCCTGTGGCGTGGTCACAGCCCCCCAGACAGTGAATGAACACCTATATGACTGTGGCGTGGTCACAGCCCCTATAAAGTGAATGAACACCTATATGACTGTGGCGTGGTCACAGCCCCCCAGACAGTGAATAAACACCTATATGACTGTGGAGTGGTCACAGCCCCCCAGACAGTGAATGAACACCTATATGACTGTGGCGTGGTCACAGCCCCCATACAGTGAATGAACACCTATATGACTGTGGAGTGGTCACAGCCCCCCAGACAGTGAATGAACACCTATATGACTGTGGCATGGTCACAGTCCCCAAGACAGTGAATGAACACCTATATGACTGTGGAGTGGTCACAGTCCCCAAGACAGTGAATGAACACCTATATGACTGTGGCGTGGTCACAGCCCCCCAGACAGTGAATGAACACCTATATAACTGTGGCGTGGTCACAGTCCCCAAGACAGTGAATGAACACCTTTATGACTGTGGCGTGGTCACAGCCCCCCAGATAGTGAATGAACACCTATATAACTGTGGCGTGGTCACAGCCCCCCAGACAGTGAATGAACACCTATATAACTGTGGCGTGGTCACAGCCCCCCAGACAGTGAATGAACACCTATATGACTGTGGCGTGGTCACAGCCCCCCAGACAGTGAATGAACACCTATATGACTGTGGCGTGGTCACAGCCCCCCAGACAGTGAATGAACACCTATATAACTGTGGCGTGGTCACAGCCCCCCAGACAGTGAATGAACACCTATATGACTGTGGCGTGGTCACAGCCCCCCAGACAGTGAATGAACACCTATATAACTGTGGCGTGGTCACAGCCCCCCAGATAGTGAATGAACACCTATATAACTGTGGCGTGGTCACAGCCCCCCAGACAGTGAATGAACACCTATATGACTGTGGCGTGGTCACAGCCCCCCAGACAGTGAATGAACACCTATATAACTGTGGCGTGGTCACAGCCCCCCAGACAGTGAATGAACACCTATATAACTGTGGCGTGGTCACAGCCCCCCAGACAGTGAATGAACACCTATATGACTGTGGCGTGGTCACAGCCCCCATACAGTGAATGAACACCTATATGACTGTGGCGTGGTCACAGCCCCCATACAGTGAATGAACACCTATATGACTGTGGAGTGGTCACAGCCCCCCAGACAGTGAATGAACACCTATATGACTGTGGCGTGGTCACAGCCCCCCAGACAGTGAATGAACACCTATATGACTGTGGCGTGGTCACAGCCCCCCAGACAGTGAATGAACACCTATATGACTGTGGCGTGGTCACAGCCCCCCAGACAGTGAATGAACACCTATATGACTGTGGAGTGGTCACAGCCCCCCAGACAGTGAATGAACACCTATATGACTGTGGCGTGGTCACAGCCCCCCAGACAGTGAATGAACACCTATATGACTGTGGCGTAGTCACAGCCCCCCAGACAGTGAATGAACACCTATATAACTGTGGCGTGGTCACAGCCCCCCAGACAGTGAATGAACACCTATATAACTGTGGCGTGGTCACAGCCCCCCAGACAGTGAATGAACACCTATATGACTGTGGCGTGGTCACAGCCCCCCAGACAGTGAATGAACACCTATATAACTGTGGCGTGGTCACAGTCCCCAAGACAGTGAATGAACACCTATATAACTGTGGAGTGGTCACAGCCCCCCAGACAGTGAATGAACACCTATATGACTGTGGCGTAGTCACAGCCCCCCAGACAGTGAATGAACACCTATATGACTGTGGCGTGGTCACAGCCCCCCAGACAGTGAATGAACACCTATATGACTGTGGAGTGGTCACAGCCCCCCATACAGTGAATGAACACCTATATGACTGTGGCGTGGTCACAGCCCCCATACAGTGAATGAACACCTATATGACTGTGGCGTGGTCACAGCCCCCCAGACAGTGAATGAACACCTATATGACTGTGGAGTGGTCACAGCCCCCCAGACAGTGAATGAACACCTATATAACTGTGGCGTGGTCACAGCCCCCCAGACAGTGAATGAACACCTATATAACTGTGGCGTGGTCACAGCCCCCCAGACAGTGAATGAACACCTATATAACTGTGGCGTGGTCACAGCCCCCCAGACAGTGAATGAACACCTATATGACTGTGGCGTAGTCACAGCCCCCCAGACAGTGAATGAACACCTATTTAACTGTGGCGTGGTCACAGTCCCCGAGACAGTGAATGAACACCTATATAACTGTGGCGTGGTCACAGTCCCCCAGACAGTGAATGAACAGCTATATGACTGTGGCGTGGTCACAGCCCACATACAGTGAATGAACACCTATATGACTGTGGCGTGGTCACAGCCCCCCAGACAGTGAATGAACACCTATATGACTGTGGAGTGGTCACAGCCCCACAGACAGTGAATGAACACCTATATAACTGTGGAGTGGTCACAGCCCCCCAGACAGTGAATGAACACCTACCTATATGACTGTGGCGTGGTCACAGCCCCCATACAGTGAATGAACACCTATATGACTGTGGAGTGGTCACAGCCCCCCAGACAGTGAATGAACACCTATATGACTGTGGCGTGGTCACAGCCCCCCAGACAGTGAATGAACACCTATATGACTGTGGAGTGGTCACAGCCCCCCAGACAGTGAATGAACACCTATATGACTGTGGCGTGGTCACAGCCCCCCAGACAGTGAATGAACACCTATATGACTGTGGCGTAGTCACAGCCCCCAGACAGTGAATGAACACCTATATAACTGTGGCGTGGTCACAGTCCCCCAGACAGTGAATGAACACCTATATGACTGTGGCGTGGTCACAGTCCCCCAGACAGTGAATGAACACCTATATGACTGTGCCGTGGTCACAGCCCCCCAGACAGTGAATGAACACCTATATGACTGTGGAGTGGTCACAGCCCCCCAGACAGTGAATGAACACCTATATAACTGTGGCGTGGTCACAGCCCCCCAGACAGTGAATGAACACCTATATGACTGTGGCGTGGTCACAGTCCCCAAGACAGTGAATGAACACCTATATGACTGTGGCGTAGTCACAGCCCCCAGACAGTGAATGAACACCTATATGACTGTGGCGTGGTCACAGCCCCCCAGACAGTGAATGAACACCTATATGACTGTGGCGTGGTCACAGTCCCCCAGACAGTGAATGAACACCTATATGACTGTGGCGTGGTCACAGTCCCCCAGACAGTGAATGAACACCTATATGACTGTGGCGTAGTCACAGCCCCCCAGACAGTGAATGAACACCTATATGACTGTGGCGTAGTCACAGCCCCCCAGACAGTGAATGAACACCTATTTAACTGTGGCGTGGTCACAGTCCCCCAGACAGTGAATGAACACCTATATGACTGTGGCGTGGTCACAGTCCCCCAGACAGTGAATGAACACCTATATGACTGTGGCGTGGTCACAGTCCCCCAGACAGTGAATGAACACCTATATGACTGTGGCGTGGTCACAGTCCCCCAGACAGTGAATGAACACCTATATGACTGTGGCGTAGTCACAGCCCCCCAGACAGTGAATGAACACCTATATGACTGTGGCGTGGTCACAGTCCCCCAGACAGTGAATGAACACCTATATGACTGTGGCGTGGTCACAGTCCCCCAGACAGTGAATGAACACCTATATGACTGTGGCGTAGTCACAGCCCCCAGACAGTGAATGAACACCTATATGACTGAAGCCCCCAGACAGTGAATGAACACCTATATGACTGTGGCGTGGTCACAGCCCCAGACAGTGAATGAACACCTATATGACTGTGGCGTGGTCACAGTCCCCCAGACAGTGAATGAACACCTATATGACTGTGGCGTGGTCACAGCCCCCAGACAGTGAATGAACACCTATATGACTGTGGCGTGGTCACAGCCCCCAGACAGTGAATGAACACCTATATGACTGTGGCGTGGTCACAGTCCTGAATGAACACCTGACTGTGGCGTGGTCACAGTCCCCCAGACAGTGAATGAACACCTATATGACTGTGGCGTGGTCACAGTCCCCCAGACAGTGAATGAACACCTATATGACTGTGGCGTGGTCACAGCCCCCAGACAGTGAATGAACACCTATATGACTGTGGCGTAGTCACAGTCCCCCAGACAGTGAATGAACACCTATATGACTGTGGCGTAGTCACAGTCCCCCAGACAGTGAATGAACACCTATATGACTGTGGCGTAGTCACAGCCCCCAGACAGTGAATGAACATTGATCAAGTGCTGTGTATTTGCTTAATCCGCCACAGGGTATCATCATTCTATACTTTAATCTGAGAATACACTGTGTCCTCCACCTCTATCAAACTTGGAGGACACAGTCTTTCTGTCCACTTCACAGGTATCTACGCGGTAATCAATGTTTCATAACACTGACACTATGCTGTAAAAGACTTAATGACTGACAAGCAAACAAGACGCAGGCCAGTAATAGCCTATTACTTTGTCACGAACAAGATTTAGGATACCCTCCATGTCATGGCATTGTCCTCGGTCTGTTGGTGAAAAAGCTTGAGAATAGGATGAGACTCCTGCATTCAGATGACAATATGATGCAGTTCCAAACGTGTCTCTGGAACTGAGCATAAAATGAGAGACTTTATTATCAGGCGAGAGACAAGGGAGAAGCGTATTATCAAACTGCAATAAAATTATTCTCATTCATATATTTCACAGCTTTGGACTAATTTAAATCATGTTTTAAAGTTCATCGAATAAAGTACATTTAATTTCCCCTTCGGCAAATGACTTTCCGGGGTTAAAAAGAAAGACTGAACGAAGTCTAATTAAACTTCTATTTCCCCGGAGGTTGGAGAGAATGGCTTCAGTTCCAGTTCAGCGAGTGAAATCACAAGAGAGAGGGATTATTCAAAACAGGGTGATGACATGGGTGAGATTAGACTGTTTTTGATTCCCTGGCAGTCAGATCAGCTCTGCGTCAAGTTAAAGCTAGAATTTGGGATTCATTTTTTTTGTGTGAAACAGCAGCCCTGCTATATACCAAGAATTGAAATGACCATTAAAACAGATTTCCAGATTGCAGATTGTGCCTTTAAGGAAGCCAGACGAAAAGACACCAGCTGAATAAATGATCAACGCATGGTGAGGTATAGAGCATGAATAACACTGTTTAACTAGGCCTAGGATATTATAGGACTCATACAAGCAAAACGACAGTTTTCTCAACACAAGCAACTTCAATCAAATTCTTTCATGTCAGGTACTTGGTCAAATATTCTTAGCACGTCCTTAGAACAAACAGCTGTAAAACAAAACCTCACAATATAACATGTTAGAAAGAAACTTGTTACAGTACAAGAGGTGGAGCTCTGAATAAGTAACGACAATGCACCAGACACAACATGAGAGTGGGAGAGACCCTTAAAGGTAAACTTTCTTTTTATTAGCCCACTGTTGACACTGCATTTGGCCGGTGACACTTTGCTTCTTGAAATTCCAATATCTTTAAAACTTCACTGCTGACATACAAAACATTTTGGGGCTGTATCAACAGTGGGCTCATGAAAAACCACTCAAAAACAACCTTTTGGTGTTTGTTTCCCTTTAACAACAGGTAAGCCATTCAGCCCAAGGAGAACAGAGAACCGGGGTGTGGGTAGGAGGTAAGATCAGTGGGAACAGGAGGAAGAGATGCTCAAAGCCTATCTGTCTGTCACAGGCACGACAAACACCTGACTCACAGGACACAGACCCCTCTCAGTTCCTCTATCACCCTACAGTACACATTTATGAGATATCAAGCACAGTGTGTGTGTGTGTGTGTGTGTGTGTGTGTGTGTGTGTGTGTGTGTGTGTGCGTGTGTGCGTGCGTTCGTGCGTGCGTTCGTGCGTGCGTGCGTGTGTGTACAATATGATCATGTCTAGGCACGAGCGTGTGCCTACATAGGTAGTGGCTGTAGACAGGCTGGGAGACACCACTCTTTACACGGTCCATGATGCTGTTTCAGTCAGTCTAGGTGTATGATAGTCCAGCAGCAGCTCCGGTAATGTATGGTGCTCCCAACCCGGTCCAGAGTCAGTCTGAAGGTCTACCTGAAGCTCCAACTACAACCCTGCTACCCTGCACGCTAAACTTGGTCCTCTGACTTAGTTACATGCCCATCTTTCTTCAGTTTCTAAGATGTATCAGATATATAGACTGATAGGCCACGTGCTAAAACTGGACATGACTGTATCGTAGTAGCTAAAAATTCTTTCAGCAGAACTCCACAGACGCCATTTCCTCTGACTCACAGGGAGATATTACACATATCAAAACCGCAGACCATTTACACAAACTGAATTTAACACCAATTAGGAAAGTTTACGTTTTGTGAGCTTTAGCCTAGGCCCAGTATCTTAAGTAAAATATTCCAACACTTTTATTTTGACAGAAAATGCCAGAACATTGAATTTGCTTAGTCATAGCAAAATGAACCAAACGGTTTCTTGTCAATGTGAAACCACATTATTCTGGTTTTCTGCCTTTCTACATAGGCTTTTCATACATGCTCCTTGAATCCGTGTAAGTAGAGCGGTTTCTGGATGACAACCACAGTTACTCCCAATTACCAGAAGTATAAACAAACAACCCTCTCATTCCTTAAACTGGCAAGAAGTGGGGGACCTTGATCCTGTTGCTAGGAGACCACAGGACCTTTAAGTCATATCGTCTTCTGTTTGTGTACGTGTGTTTGCATGCGCGTGCCAGCGAAGGGAAAATGGCATTCTCCTCAGCTGAGGGCAATCTGGGGAATGATTCACCTGAGAGTAATTAAACACTGTCAAAACAAATGATGGAAACAAGAGCTAAGTGTAGACTGGTCAGCACTCGAAGCCCCGCCTTACATCCATATAACAATGACGAAAACCCAAAGACCGGAACTACAGAAGCTCGTTATCTCATGCATCCCATTGAGTCACGGCAGATTCTTCGGTCTACACGCAGAATCGGCCCACGGGAGATTAGGTAGGCTAAAATGATGTAGCCTACATGATACAGTTGAGAACCAGCCTACCTATTGCAAATACCAGATTTGTTTCTCTTTCTGTCAGTCCCTGAGTAAAATGGGTGGATTGTCCAAGCCACTGAGGAGGCATGTGTTTGGAAAACAGGAAGTAAATTTCACTTCATTTTCTACCCTGTTGAAACGGCTTTCTCACCCACAGGTCTTGTACAGTTAGATACTTGAGGTCCAGCTGGTTTGTTATAGGTCTGCTGAGCCATTGTGAAATAGGGATACAACAACCACACCTTTATGGAAAGGGAATTACTGATACTGATTTAAGACACATTGAATTAAACCAGGAACAATTTTCCTACAGCAGACTGAATGGTAACTGATTTTGAGTGAGACTGTGAGTGCATGATTATCTTTGGTCACTGACCACGATAATCATGTGCACTATACCTTACAGACACCCTGATTTTCATTTGTCCATCCATGCGCTTGTTCAGTAGTTTCATGTGCTGCATTTTTCCCTCCACTCTGAGGTTTGTGGTATCAGCCTCAGATGCTGCTGTGTTAAGGTCCCTTTCCACCCCTCTGTTCAGCTCTTAAAACAGACACTCGCATCCTCTGCCAACTGAGTCACCCAAGCATGAAACCCACAGCAGAGAGAGAAGGGAGCCTCAGTTGCCCTTACAGAGAAAGAGAGAAGGATAGGCTACTGGAAAGGGCTTGAGAGAGGGGTGAGATGTTTTACATGCCAGGATTGCATCTGTGCTATCTTTGTGCATGCCTGCTGGACACAAACAAACAGTGTCTGGGTGTTTGGGGAGCTATAGGACAGGTCGTTTGCAAATTATATTATACAAATATTACATTTTGAAGTTGTGTTTTATTACTTCTTGTAGGCTAAATGTTTTTTTGTTTTTTTTTATGATATTCATTTACGATTTACGAGCAGGGATGAAGACGCAATGGGCAATGTTTTGCTTTTCGATAAACCCGTCTTGCTGATATAAGAACATCCAATGCATATGGATGGTTCCAACCTAGAATATGTGGACATCTATAAGTACCTAGGTGTCTGGCTAGACTGTAAACTTTCCATCCAGACTCATATCAAACATCTCCGATCCAAAATCAAATCTAGAGTCGGCTTTCTATTTCGCAACAAAGTCTCCTTCACTCACGCCGCCAAACTTACCCTAGTAAAACTGACTATCCTACCGATCCTCGACTTCGGCGATGTCATCTACAAAATAGCTTCCAATACTCTACTCAACAAACTAGATGCAGTTTATCACAGTGCCATCCGTTTTGTTACTAAAGCACCTTATACCACCCACCACTGCGACCTGTATGCTCTAGTCGGCTGGCCCTCGCTACATATTCGTCACCAGACCCACTGGCCCCAGATCATCTACAAGTCCATGCTAGGTAAAGCTCCGCCTTATCTCAGTTCACTGGTCACGATGGCAACACCCACCCGTAGCACACGCTCCAGCAGGTGTATCTCACTGATCATCCTTAAAGCCAACACCTCATTTGGCCGCCTTTCCTTCCAGTTCTCTGCTGCCTGTGACTGGAACAAATTGCAAAAATCGCTGAAGTTGGAGACTTTTATTTCCCTCACCAACTTTAAACATCAACTATCTGAGCAGCTAACCGATCGCTGCAGCTGTACATAGTCCATCTGTAAATAGCCCACCTAATTTACCTACCTCATCCCCATATGTTTTTATTTATTTACTTTTCTGCTCTTGTGCACACCAGTATATCTACTTGCACATGATCATCTGATCATTTATCACTCCAGTGTTAATCTGCTAAATTGTAATTATTCGCCTACCTCTTCATGCCTTTTGCACACAATGTACTTTGACTTTTTTTTCTACTGTGTTATTGACTTGTTTATTGTTTACTCTATGTGTAACTATGTGTTGTTATCTGTTCACACTGCTTTGCTTTATCTTGGCCAGGTCGCAGTTGTAAATGAGAACTTGTTCTCAACTAGCCTACCTAGTTAAATAAAGGTGAATGAAATAAATAACTTTTTTTTAAATATAATAATAATAAATAAATATGGATGTCCGGTAAATTTCTCAAACATCCGGTAAATTAAAATCTTGCCGGTCACGGTGTCCACCGCCTAATTTTCCTAATGGAAACCCTGCCCAGGCTACATGTCTGTTCCTTACACTAATCCTCTACACACATCCTCTGAAAGAATACACAAGCAGATTACATCAAATAATCACAGTCCACATTGCAGCAATAGAACAGGAAAGGGTGGGAACTGCCCTCTGATTTTATTCTCCTCTCAGGGTAAAAATGGACCTATGGATTTCACATTTTTTTCTGCAGAGTTAACAGTAGAGGTCGAACGATAATGATTTTTCAATACCGATACCGATTATTGGAGGAACAAAAAAAAGCTGATACCGATCAATCGGCCAATTTTTTTTACATTTATTTGTAATATTGACAATTACAACAATACTGAATGAACACTTATTTTAACTTAATATAATACATCAATAAATTCAATTTAGCCTCATATAAAAAATGAAACATGTCCAATTTGGTTTAAATAATGCAAAAACAAAGTGTTGGAGAAGAAAGTAAAAGTCCAATATGTGCCATGTAAGAAAGCTAACGTTTAAGTTCCTTGCTCAGAACATGAGAACATATGAAAGCTGGTGGTTCCATTTAACATGAGTCTTCAATATTCCCAGGTAAGAAGTTTTAGGTTGTAGTTATTATAGGAATTATAGGACTATTTCCCTCTATACCATTTGTATTTCATTAACCTTTGACTATTGGATGTTCTTATAGGCACTTTAGTATTGCCAGTGTAACAGTATAGCTTCCGTCCCTCTCCTCACTCCTCCCTGGGCTCGAACCAGGAACACAACGACAACAGACACCCTCGAAGCAGCGTTACCCATGCAGAGCAAGGGGAACAACCACTCCAAGTCTCAGAGCGAGTGACGTTTGAAACGCTATTAGCGCGCACCCCACTAACTAGCTAGCCCTTTCACATCGGTTACACCAGCCTAATCTCGGGAGTTGATAGGCTTGAAGTCATAAACAGCGCAATGCTTGACGCACAATGCAGAGCTTCTGGCAAAACGCATGACAGTGCTGTTTGAATGAATGCTTACGAGCCTGCTGGTGCCTACCACCGCTCAGTCAGACTGCTCTATCAAATCATAGACTTAGTTATGATAACATAATAACACACAGAAATTCGAGCCTTAGGTCATTAATATGGTCGAATCCGGAAACTATCATCTCGAAAACAAAACGTTTTTTCTTTCAGTGAAATACGGAACAGTTCCGTATTTTATCTAACGGGTGGCATCCATTAGTCTAAATATTCCTGTTACATTGCACAACCTTCAATGTTATGTCATAATTACATAAAATTCTGTCAAATTGGGCGGCCCAAACTGTTGCATACACTGACTCTGCGTGCAATGAACGCAAGAGATGTGACACAATTTCACCTGGTTAATATTGCCTGCTAACCTGGATTTATTTTAGCTAAATATGCAGGTTTAAAAATATATACTTCTGTGTATTGATTTTAAGAAAGTTATTGATGTTCATGGTTAGGTACACATTGGAGCAACGATACGCACCGCATCGATTATATGCAACGCAGGACACGCTAGATAATCTAGTAATATCATCAACCATGTGTAGTTAACTAGTGATTATGATTGATTGATTGTTTTTTGTAATATAAGTTTAATGCTAGCTAGCAACTTACCTTGGCTTACTGCATTTGCATAACAGGCAGTCTCCTCGTGGAGTGCAACGAGAGGCAGGTGGTTAGAGCGTTGGACTAGTTAACTGTAAGGTTGCAAGATTGAATCCCCGAGCTGACAAGGTGAAAATCTGTCATTCTGCCCCTGAACGAGGCAGTTAACCCACCGTTCCTAGGCCGTCATTGAAAATAAGAATGTGTTCTTAACTGACTTGCCTTGTTAAATAAAGATTAAATAAAGGAGTAAAAAAAAATTGGCGTCCAGATTTCCGATTGTTATGAAAACTTGATATCGACCCTAATTAATTGGCCATTCCGATTAATCGGTTGACCTCTAGGTAACAGTAACCTCTTACGCACACAGCACCATGCTCTACTCTCAGGGCACCTCTGGTCAGCACAGTCCTAATGCACAGACATCAAACAGACATCAATAGGAGTGCTGGGGGACCATAGGGAGAGTTGATTTCCCTCAGACAAGCCATTACATTAAGCACAGTTCTGAAACTGATTGAAAAGCTAGAGTAAGACGAGGCAGGGAGAGGCATGCTCCAACATGTCATGTCAGTGTTTCCCCTGTATTCATAAAATGTTTTCAGTGTAAACTTAAACAACTAAAACCAGATATAAAGTATGCAGAAAAGATAATGAGGGTACATATTTTTAAATAAGATAATCATTGAACTATTGATTTTGTTATAATGTTTGAGTCACTCAGATAGCATAAGAACACAGCATAAGCCATGGCAAAATGTGTAGAATTGCATGAAATTTGCTTAAAGGTAGCTGTCCAGTATTTCCAGATTAATATGACCTATAATGAATTACAATATGAGTAAAATAGTTTTCCTTCCAAAAAAAATGTAATTAAGTATGCACAGCAGCTTTTCTGTGTTGGAATGGTTTAGGCGTACCCCAACAACAGAATGGCGTGGGCATATACCGGTCATTAAAAAAATGTAATACGAGTAGACCGCTGATTGGTCAGCTCAACCTCGTTAGGAGTATTACATCATACTCCACGAGGAAATAGCAAGCTCCAATTTGTGGTTTGGCCACAAATACGAGTATAGGATGAGTCAACAACATTATTTCAATATGAGAATAGTATATAACAGAATATTACATTTTAAAAGTGAGATTTTCACTGGACAGTTACTTTAAAACTGCACATTTTCCCTCAGTCCCATGGCAAAATGTGTAGAATTGTAGGAAAGGATTAGCAAGTTACTAGAGTAAAGTCAGCATAAATATGGAAAACATCAGATCATGATAGAAATTTAATTTGGTGTTAACAGGTTACGCTAGCTAGCTAACACTACTTTAATTTGCTCATCAAAAGAACCATCAACTCGGGTAGAAAGTTGTCAGCACCTGATTCGTCATCAGCTCAACAGTATAGCTATCATTTAGCCATTATAGCTAACCATCTTTTTCTGCCCCCGGTGGGAAAATGTCGATGTGGCTGTAATTTATGCTTTGGCCACAAATTCAAGTACAGGACGAGTCAACAACATTATTTTGTAGTTAACAGAATATAAACTTTTTAAAGTGAGATTTTATGTGGCCAGTTACCATAAAACTGCTAATGTTATCTCATCCCAATGGCAAAATGTTTAGAATAGCATGAAACTAGCTATAAAACTGTCAAATGTTTTCTCTGCCATATGGCAAAATGTGTAGAATTGCAGGAAATTAGCTTTAAAACTGCAAGATTTTGTCTCAGCGTCCAACATCTAAAATGTTTGGTGGAAATCCTAGAGGAAACACTGTATTTATTTATTTTATTTCACCTTCATTTAACCAGGTAGGCCAGTTGAGAACAAGTTCTCATTTATAACTGAGACCTGGCCAAGATAAACGCAAAGCAGTGCGACAAAAACAACACAGAGTTACACATAAACAACAGTACAGTCAATAACAGAAAATAAAATAAAAATAGAAAAATCTATGTACCGTGTGTGCAAATATAGAAGAGTAGGGAGGTAGAGGCGAAAATAATTACAATTTAGCATTAATACTGTAGTGATAGATGTGCAGATGATGATGTGCAAGTAGAGATACTGGGGTGCAAGAGGGTAAGTAAAAATATGGGGATGAGGTAGTCGGGTGTGCCATTTACATACTGGCTGTGTACAGGTACAGTGATCGGTACGCTGCTATGACAGCTGAGGTTTAAAGTTAGAGAGGGAGATATAAGACTCCAGCTTCAGAGATTTTTGAAATTTGTTCCAGTCATTGGCAACAGAGAACTGGAAGGAAAGGCGGCCAAAGCAAGTGTTGGCTTTGGGGATGATCAGTGGAATATACCTGCTGGAGCGCGTGCTATGGGTGGGTGTTGCTATGGTGACCAGTGAGCTGAGATAAGGTGGGTCTTTACCTAGCAAAGACCTATAAGCTGACTACACCGCTTGTGTCGCGTGCATGAGCTTTGCAAAATAAATGTATAAATCTATATTATTCAATCATTGCACCCACACTGCTCACGCATCTGCGTTGCCAAGGGTTAAAATAGAAGTTCTATTTGTAACACAGATCGCACTGCAAGTCCTGCCTCTCCCATCTACTCATTGGTTTATAGAAGCAGGTACCAACGTGCCATTTCCTCATTGTTTATACCCACGTGGGTGACTGAAAGACGAACAAGGTTAGTGGCGGTAATGCACCTAATTTATGAAAGTTGCCAATCGCAATATAATGTCAAGAGAAGAAAAGGCCTAGGAAAGATGACTAGAAACAATTCGACTGACAGTTTTGTGTGTGGATTAATTGTCAGAGTAGAGGACCTTGTGCATTTCAGGTAAAATAACAACTCAATGTTTATATCCCAGGACAAATTAGCTAGCAACAGCAAGCTAGCTAAATAGGTCAAATTAGCTAGCAAGTGTAAGCTAGCTAGCTAAATTGCCATAAATGTTTAATGCTTTTCGACCTGTCCCCAAATTAATGTAATTGGTTCAGTTTGTTTTGATATTTTAACCTGCGTGTCGTGATCGCGTTTGGTGTTGGGGACAAAATAAATGTATGCACGATGGCACACGTGCTCGGACGGTTTGGGTTCCATGTTATAGATGACCTGGAGCCAGTGGGTTTGGCGACGGATATGTAGTGAGGGCCAGCCAGCGAGAGCATGCAGGTCACAGTGGTGGGTAGTAAATGGGGCTTTGGTAATAAAAACGGATGGCACTGTGATAGACTACATCCAGTTTGCTGAGTAGAGTGTTGGGGGCTATTTTGTAAATGACATCGCCAAAGTCGAGGATCGGGAGTATAGTCGGTTTTACAAGGGTATGTTTGGCGGCATGAGTGAAGGAGGCTTTGTTGAGAAATAGGAAGCCGATTCTAGGTTTCATTTTGGATTGGAGATGCTTAATGTGAGTCTGGAAGGAGAGTTTACAGTCTAACCAGACTCCTAGGTATTTGTAGTTGTCCACATATTCTAGGTCAGAACCGTCCAGAGTAGTGATGCTAGTCTGGCGGGAGGGTGCGGGCAGCAATCGGTTGAAGCGCATATACTTAGTTTTACTAGCATTTATAAGCAGTTGGAGGCCACAGAAGGAGTGTTGTATGGCATTGAAGCTCGTTTGGAGGTTTGTTACCACAGTGTCCAAGAAACAAGCTGAAGTTATACCTCTGTATAAGAAGGGGATAAAGTCTGACCCTGGGAATTATAGGCCTGTATCTATCCAATGTGTAACATCAAAGATCCTGGAGAGAATTGTACATGAGCAAATGTATGAATATGTTAACAAACAGGGTCTAATGTATGATTTTCAATCGGGTTTAAAAAAAAACATACTCCACTGATTCATGTCTACTTTACTTGACTCACTTCACAGGAAAGAGATTGATGAGGGAAATCTGTGTGCAATGGTACTGCTTGACCTACAGAAGGCCTTTGATACAGTTAACCACTGTCTCCTAATCTCCAAACTGGAGGCACTGGGGTTAAGCAGTATCCCTCTAGGCTGGGTAAAGTCCTATTTATCAGGAAGGGAGCAAGTAGTAGAGGTTAATGGTTCACTGTCAAAACCAATGAGTTGTGGCGTTCCTCAGGGGAGGGTGCTTGGGCCTCTGCTGTTTTTATTGTATATTAACGATACGAAAGATGCTTGTTCTTTCCGTCTTTTTCTTTATGCGGATGACTCTACACTTCTGGTGTCTCATAAAAAAGTTAAACTATGTTGGAGAGCATACTTAGCACAGAGCTTACTAACATTAGCAAATGGCTTGGAGATAATAAGCTATCTCTGCATTTAGGGAATACTGAAGCAATTATTTGGGGATCCAGACCTAAATTGTGTAGGTCGTCTGAAATCAGAGTGGAGTTAGGGGGTGAGGTGCTGACTACTAAAACCTCTGTTAGCTACTTGGGATGTATCCTTGATGGCAGCTTGGGAGGTGTGAGCATGGCCAATAAGGTGCTAGGGAAGGTTAATGCCAGGACTAAGTTTTTGGCTAGAAAGTCCAAGCTGCTTGATAAGGACTCCATGAAAGTGCTAGCTATTGCCCTCATTCAATGCCATTTCGACCATGCTAGTACTTCCTGGGTTGGGGGCTTATCTAAACTTATGAAGGGGAAGCTCCAGATAGCCCAGAATAAGCTGATCATGGTAGTATTGAAGGTGAGTCCACGTACTCACATAGGCAGGAGCTGCTTTCAGGAACTAAACTGGCTGCCTGTTGAGGCTGGGGTGTCCCAGATTAGACTAGGTTTGGTTTACAGGAGTATTTATGGTCCTGCGCCCAGATATCTAAGTGATTACTTTCCTCGTGTTAGGGATGCACACAATCACAGCACCAGATCAGGTGTTGCTGATGTGTGCTTATACAGGTTCAGGAGTAATGCTGGGAAAAGTACTTTCTTATTTACTGGAGCCTCAGAATGGAATGAGTTGCCTCTGTCTATAAAAACATAGTCCTCTCTGGACAGCTTTAAAAAGAAAGTAAAAATATGTTTGATGTCTTCTGTGCCCATATGAATATGATGTAACTGGAATGATGAGATAGGTGTTCTTCTTCTATGTTTTTGTTTTATTATTTCAATGACGTACTGTGTTTGATCTTGTCTAGCCATCTTGTCTCAAAAGGACCACAATGGAAATAAGTCCCAGACTTTATTGTGTGTTATCCTCGATGATTTTATTCATGTGCATGTAAGGCTTTTAAGTTTTATATGTGCTTGTTTTTTTAAATGGTCAAATTAATAAACTAAACTAAACTAAAAAGGGCCAGATGTATACAGAATGGTGTCGTCTGCATTGAGGTGGATCAGAAAATCACCAGCAGCAAGAGCGACATCATTGATATATACAGAGAAAAGAGTCGGCCCGAGAATTGAACCCTGTGGCACCCTCATAGAGACTGCCAGAGGTCCGGACAACAGGCCCTCCGATTTCACACACTGAACTCTGAGAAGTAGTTGGTGAACCAGACGAGGCAGTCATTTGAGAAGCCAAGGCTATTGAGTCTGCCATAAGAATGTGGTGATTGACAGAGTCAAAAGCCTTGGCCAGGATGATGAAGACGGCTACACAGTACTGTCTTTAATCAATGGCGGTTATGATATCGTTTAGGACCTTGAGCGTGGCTGAGGTGCACCCATGACCAGCTCGGAAACCAGATTGCATAGTTCTTGTGTCAACATGTTTGCCTATTAATTGTCCTGAGCCCTTTTCAACAGTGTGCATTAATGTCACAAAGGGAATAGCCAATAATATTGTTTGTTGTGGGTGCAATGGTATTGCAACATTCGTAGGCACTCTTTAAAAAGCAAAGACTGTGGAATTCTCTATAGCCTCCAGATAGTCACATAACATTCAGCCATACTACATTCCAATCCACAATAATATGGGGGAGGAGTGTCATTATTTTGACCAGAAATGCACAGCATAAGGAAAATGATTGCTTGTGAAATAAGCATTAAGAATCCCTAAATGACACTCAACTTAACAGGGTGAAATGAAGTTGAAAAAAGCAGGGTCATAAACAGTATAAAGTCAATTGTAATTTTAATGAAAAGTTGTCATGACTGTGTTTATGACAGCTGATTCTGTTATGCAGAAGGGTTCAGGTAGTGTTAAATAATAATCATACTCTGACTGACATATTGTAATTTGTCTATTGCCTCCATGTAGCATATCACATAACTATCACATCCTTAACCACGAACTGAACCATCCAACACCCTATTCAACATCGGATTGTCCCCATGTTGGCCACAGAGCCATACAATCATTATCCTATGACATTAGCTTGATTCACCTGCTTTTGTTGATGTTGTTCATCCTGTCACTTCTTCCGTTTCGGGAGACTTCTTTGGTGGTGACCGTGCCGAGTGATGTTGCCAAGATTGCCCCCCTCATAGGCCCTAATACTGTATTTTTTAGCAAGCAGCATGCTATAGTACCCACATTTATGCGGTGCCGTCTCCAAGGACAATGTCGCAAGCTCCTATGACAAAGCCACAGTAACTCGAGAAATCGAGTGTAATATATTCCCCATCTGATGGCTTTCGTGACGCAATAATGTAACGTTAGCAACCCAACATATTCAAGACTTGAGCCTTGCCAGATGTTTATAACGTCGTTATAGCTCCGTTGTCAACATGCATGTTCATACAATTTTGACATTTTTCAGATGGAACGTTGTAGCTAGCTAACAAGTTAACATTTTAAAAATACTCTCTCATTTTCAAACACATTACTGTTACAAAACATGAATCAAAAAGTTTACGAGCAATCCATGAAGAATTGTGTGCTTTCTGCTTAAACCGTTAACACGCACGCTAACGTTAGCTAGCTAACAATCGATGGAGTTTTCCTAGCTACAATTCACTGACCAGCTCATGCTTCCTTTTCGTGATAAAACGATGCCCAAATCGTTAAAAATAAGCGTTTAACTCTGCTTGATTCCTGACAAGAAAAATAGAATAGTTAGCTACATTTAAAGTTGTGAAAAATATGTATTTTAGTTTGTGCTTGGTATTATCTTCCATGATTGATTTACCACTCAGCCTCTGTTCTAGTCTCTTCACGGAGCACGCTATCTTCAGGCAAGCAAGAAACGTTAGCTAGCTAGCCTAACATTAGCCAAACTAGCATCAGTCTTCTCGAGCAGCAGTGCCTTCTGAAAAAGTTAAGTGACAGACCAGTCTCGCGCACCACCCACCAGACACACTTCGCCCATCACATTTGGTCACCGCATGTCTACATAATATCATGGGCAAAGAACTATAAGAACTATCTATATAAGAACTATCTCTATATATATATATTTTTTTAAAACTTACCTTATGCTGTAGTAACTCATGTTTATCCACGGTTACTATGGATCCCAGCTGGTGGTGGCCTCCTGGTGCAGCAGACAACTTTCCTTGACACGCCCACAGCCCTAGTTACCGCACATGACTACAACACAGTGTTGCCAACTCCTCAGTAAGGAAAGTAGCTATTGGCTGTCCTAGAAGTCGCTAAATGACGCCATCGACTAATTTGCATAATTGGCCATGTGCATGTAATTGTGATGGATGCTGTATGAGAGAGGAATAAAGTCGTGGGAGAGACAAAAAGTTAGTAAAAAACACCCTGAATATGTTTAGAACTACAAATTAACTTTCTAAGAAGCAGTGCGGCTTGGTTGGGTAGTGATGAGACAAGACAGTCACTACTAACAATTGGATACCACGAAATTTGGGAGAAAAAGGGTGTAGAAAAAAAAGAAAAAGATTAAAGTCACAATTCCAACCCTCCTCCTTTATCTGGACTTGGGACCGGCAAAAGTGACCCAAAAGAGACACTGGCGGAGTTACTTCTTTGTTTAT
Organism: Oncorhynchus nerka; assembly: GCF_034236695.1. Taxonomy (NCBI): domain Eukaryota; kingdom Metazoa; phylum Chordata; class Actinopteri; order Salmoniformes; family Salmonidae; genus Oncorhynchus; species Oncorhynchus nerka. The sequence continues at coordinate 57,928,979 of NC_088418.1, forward strand.
TTAATTTTTTGTTTTTGTTTTTTTATTTTAGTTTTCTTAATTTGATTTGGTTTTTAACCTCAGGGTCCATTTAGGAGGCTACAACAAGTCACAGTAAAACATGAACATTTTTTAACATTTTTTACATTTTTAATTGTATACAATCTACATTATCAATCTAAATGGACCAAAAAGAGACAATAGAAAAAACTGTCAATGTGAGAAAATTATGGTAACTAGTCTGGCCCTAATTCAGGTTAATAGTTGTTTTTTTTACAGACCCGCCTCCACACACACACAGGCTGTGCTGGCTCACAGAAAGAGTGGGTCATTGTCATTTTGGTCAGGGCTCTCTATGGCAGGTTCAGCAACTGAGGGAGCTGACTTAAATAAGTAAGCAGCTGATGTGCCAAAAAGCTGCAAAACATTATCAGGCAGCTGGTGCTCATAGCAAGCCTCACCAGACAGCTTCAGTCCATATCGACTGTACAGGATGGAGTTAAGGGTCTGCAAGGACATCCGATTTCTAAGTTAGCTTTTTACCACACTCATCTGGCTGAATACACTCTCGACTTCAGCATTCGTGTTTGGCAAGGACAAACACAGACACAGCAGCCAAGGCAAGTTCTTGAAACGGGTTGATATCAGCTGCATCCCTGAACTTCCAAATCTCACTCCAGAAGCCCAGTGTGTTTTTTGTCTCATTCCATTTACTAAGATGGATGGCACGCCATTGCTGGACAATCTTGTCTATCTCTGCAGGGGAGTCGCCAAGGAGCTTGGCTATTTTTTTTTCTCCAGGACTCTTATTGTGCTTTATAGTTTCCTCCACATTGAAAACTGACATGTACTGCAATGCTTCGATGTTGTCTGGCAGTCTCACCCTCAACTCATTAGTGAGGGAGATGGTGAAGGCTACACACCGCTTTCTGACATTGTTTTTATCCTCAGGTGCAAGGTGGAACTCAGCTGCCTTTGACTCAAAAAGGTAACCAAGGTACGGTTTGGGACAGATGTATCCATCTATTGGCCCTTTGAGTACATCAACATTTGCCAGTGGAATCAGCACACTACTACTCACAGACTTGATCAGGCGAACCAAGCTGTCAAGTAGCTTAAGAGGATCTACTTGCTCTCCTCTTTGAGGATCACTGTACATAGAGTAGAAAACCTCAGCCATGTAGCAGTGTTCACTGGACTTGGTGACTGTGAAATGCAGCCTACGCTCCTCCCACTGGTCATAAATGTGTGAAACCGTGGGTTCAATGGAGAGCCAACATGTGGCACACACCTTGGTTATCTGTAAAGGTTTCCACCCACAATTGATGGTCTCATATATGGCCTTGTAGGCCTCCCTGCGCTTTGGAGACACTGAAAACCAGTTATAAGTATCTCGTACCAAGTACTCCACACTACGGGGATGGTGTTATTGGAAGCATGACTTACAGCAAGCTGCAGAGTGGCACACACAGCGAATAAGAAACAGATATTTGAGGCCATACTCCTCCTTCAGCACTTTATGGACCCCATTGTTAATCCCCATCATAACAGAGGCATTGCCAGTTCCTATCCCCAGGAGTTTCTATTTTTTAAGACAACACTTCTTGAGGAAAGCCACAACAGCACAGGCTATAGATTTAGCATCTCCTCCCTCCAACTCAACAAGCCCCAGAAATGCTGATACAGTTGTCTGCTTGGTGTCACTAAAGTACCTTATCACAACCCCCAGGTACGTAGAAACACTTGCATCCGTGTACTCATCGAGGAGGCTGAAACGCAGGTCACCCACATCTGTGACCAACTTTTTGAGAAAGTATGGTGCTAGAACACCATTAATAATTTCTGTGCACTTTGCCATGTGCATTTTGAAGTGGGTAGCAGCGGAGTCTGAGAAAGCAGCTCTACATGCTTCTCCAATGTGATCACATGCCAGCATGGAACAGTGCTCAGCGATAGCTAATGCTATGGTGCCTCAGCCTTTTTTGCAGTCAATTATTTTAATCATAAATGGCAGCTTGTTTTGGGTGGAACTGTTATAAGGCTTTGCCTTTTGAGTATGTTTTTGTCATGTGTTTTTTACATCACTAAATTTGGCGTAGAAATCAGCCTTACAATACAGGCAGTATGCCCGTGTATCATCTCCAATAAACAGCTTCAACCAACCTTTGAATTCAGGTTTTAATTCCCACTTTCTGTATTTTTGAGTGTACAGTTTAGACTGAGACATGATGAGCTAGCCAGCTAGATGTTTAGCTTATGTCACAGAGAGGCACACACACAGTGGACAAGGTGAGTAAGTGACTGAGGCAGTGTGAGTCAAATGCAGTGATTTATTTTTGTGCAGTGATTTTATTTTAGACAAAGAGCATTTTACATTTGCATCCCGCCCTGAATGTAAGCCAGGGCAGGATCAGCCAGCGGCAGCTTCCCGCATGCGCAATCCATTTGCAGTCTGGACGGGGAGGGGTGAACATCTCCTGCTCTGACTGCAGCTGGGAGGGACTGCTGCGCGAGGACTGGGCCACCTGTGAGTGCTTTGGGACAGTCTCCAATAACACCAGAAAGTCGCTAGATTTGTCGCTAGTCGAATTTTTGAAAATGTGACGATAGAGGGGTCTGAATACTCGCCAAAATATAGCAACAAAGTCACTAAGTTGGCAACACTGACAATAATATTGGATGGCAAATTATATAGGCTGAGTGATTGGACAGGTTTCTTTGCTTCTGCATGACATGTTACCACACATGTAGCTAGTAAATAGACCCCTCTACTTATACCCAAGTTACTAGCTAGTGTTGTAACACTCACACAACAGAAATTCATTATGTATTTATGTTAAATTGAAAAACAACCAATTTAAAAAATAAAAAAGATTTCATGTGGACCCAGGGTACAAAGAAAACAAGAACCTAGACAGAGCCACATCCATAATGGGCTGAACTACCAACTGCACATGGACAACATGCCAAGTTATCTCAAGCAGCAAAACAATTGAGTGGACTCGATAATATCCCGAGTAGCAAAACAATTGAGTGGACTCTATATTTACAGTTATATTGATTAGATGCTAATCAGTGCCTCTGCACTTGAAAGATAACCTCGGTCCCTCAGCAACCTCATCAGCCCTTTCCTCCTCCTCCATGTAACCTTGACTCCATAGTCCCTCTCTGGCATGTCTGTTGCTAAAATCTCTGAAATCACGGTGTGTGGCGGGGTCATCGGCTGTGACGCAGGCAACAGGAGGCAAAGAAAGGAGGAACTACCATCATGGTGTAATTCTGGAGTCTCTACATCAGGTGGGGACAAAACATTGTCCGTGCCAGGGGTGTGGTGTGTTGCTGAGGCAGGAGTCCGAGCAGAGCATGACGCTGGGCTCTTGCAATGTCTGGCAACATTGGCAGCTGACGTTCTAAGAACCCCCACACATCTGCTGGAGGTTGATGCTGCATCTTCCGGTGTTACCTCTGACAACCGTCTCCTCTCAGCTGTCCCTTTCCTGGGAGAAGTTATCAGTGTTGGTGTCTACGTTTCATCTTGATTACTTAGGTACTCTGTACTTAGAGAACCAACCTTATGCGCTTGCAAGGAGAGATTGGACTGTTGACCTTCTCTGAAAAGATAAGGCTTGGAACTTGCAAATACAACTTTTTTTCTGGATAACTGAGAACTCCTGTCAAGAATTCTTGTTGCAGAGAGGCACTTCTTCTTCCCTCGCCTTCCTCTGCGTGCAGGGGGCGGTAGTTAATCAAACTGTGGACTCACCTGAAATTGAGTGAGAGACGAGACATCTTTGAACATGTTAGTTATACATTATTTATAGTTTGAACGGACAACATTCAGAAGATAGTAAATAATTACATTAAAAACATGATTGATTATCATCATACACATGATCAGTTATCCTAAACTGTGATTACCCAAGAACTACAGGCTGTGCTGTGCAGCTGTTCTGTCTCTGCTCCTCAAACAGAAATGACTTGGGATTGAGTACGCCTCTCACTTGAGGCACGTTGTGGTATCTGGCGTCATCAAGTGGTGGATCAAAAAACAACAGCGACGGCTTCTGTGAGTTTGGAAAAGATGTCTTTCTTGTTTTACGTGGCATCAGAGATCATGGCTGAGGAGCTGATGGGATCAAAAGAAGGTGAAATATAAGGTGACGTATCAAAGTAATGCAGTATGGAACAGATGTGGTATATAAGAAACGTTATAACGCTATAGCTTGCTTTGGGTTAAGTAGCTAGTTAGCTACAACAAAATTAAGAGTGAAGTACCCTTCCATGAACACAGTACGGCTTCGTATATCACAAGACGTACCTGGGTGTATACTGCATGTCAGAAGTAGCTAGTTATCAATGTTTTGAATAAATAATGTCAGAATCAGAAAGGACACAGATTTGGCATTTGCTCCGCTGTCCTCCAAGTCTTGTGGTTAACATAATGGCTAAAGCTGATTGGTTTTCACATCCACTGGGTTCAGCCCATTGGATATGCAAAGACCACATGACCGGATTTGCAAATACTGCGCCAAAATTCAAACCCCCTTTCACACTGAATGAAAGGAGGTAGAGATCTAAAAACTACCTATCAACTTTCATTTTCGATTGTCATTGTTTAATTAAGGAGTCAAGTAACCCAGAACAAAAGCGCTTCACCATAATATGAAGGTTTGTTATCTTAAACATGGTTAAAGTTGCTAGTTAGCTGGCTAAATAACTGGATTAAAGTTAGCTGACAAACTAAACGCGCTAACTACTACCGCTAGCTAGCTAACTCCTAGTTTACGTTATTTTGGGGAATATTTTTCTACCTTGGTATGTTAGCTAGCTAACTATAAACCCGTCGATTAGCTAATTTAGCTAACGCCATCATGTTCTAGAAGACTGCGTCATAACCATAGCTGATATTTGAAAGACTGGTATTTCTATTCTAAAATCGTTAGCTAGCTAGCTATAGTAACAATTAGCTGGCTGCTTTATTTTTAATTGAAACAATCCAAAATATTTTCGTATAGTTAAGTTAGCAAGTTACTAGAGTAACGTCAGCGCAAATATGGGAAACATAAATTCATGATGTTACCAGGTTACCCAAGCTAGCTAACGCCACTTTAATTTAACCATCAAAAGAACCTTGTATTTTTTTTTTGAACTAACAGCTTTTGCATCGACAGTCTTGCTTGCTTAGTTGCAGCATATCAACTCAGGTAAAAAGTTGTCAGCACCTGATTCGACATGAGATCAGTTTCGCTATCATTTAACCATTATAACTAACTAGCTCTAATCTAACCAGCTTTTTCTGCCCCATGGGAAATGTTGTTGTGACTTTAACGTTACCTGTTATCTCTTCAGACATCAAGTGAAGTCAAAGGGCCAGCCTCTGTAATCTGAGCAAAATGAAACAGAGCCCAAGAAGGCCCCTGATCCTTAGGAGGAGGAAGCTTCCTTTCCAGCTAAATGAACCAACACTTGATGGCTCAATTGAGGAGCCGGATGGACTACGACACAAGGAACCATCCACATCCAAACCCTCAGGTGGCCAGTGCTTTCCTGATGGCATCCGCATCATGGACCATCCCACTATGCCTGGCACACAAGTGGTTGTCATCCCCAAAACTGCAGACCTCAGAGTGTAATTGGGGCCCTCACTGCCAAGGGGAAGGAGTGTGGCTCTCAAGGACCAAACAAATTCATCCTTCTAAGTGGTGGCGGCTGTATCGAGGATGGTGCAGATTCTTTCTGTCAACCTAGCTATATGAGAGGACGCAACTCTGGTAGGGGTAGCATGGCTCTTGTCACACAGCTAGAGAAGGCAACACCAATGGACTGCCTAAAGGATACTAGGACTTTGACTACAATTAAACCATGTATGTTTATTTTCTTTCATGATTTTGGGTTAAATTACCCTCCACTTTTTAGGTGTAATTTAACTGTTTGATGAACATTGTTGATGCGCACAGTTTTTATTATTTCACAGTGAATAGGGACCTTGATTGCAGTCCTCTAGATGACAGCCTTACTAACATCCAGTGGCTTGGGAGGATGAATACAGACGGTCTTGACCCAGATCCTGCTAAGAAAGCTGCCAACAAAGAGAATCATGACACTTGCCAACAGATTCTCCAGGTTTGGCTCCTCTTTTAGCTTCTGGGTGTGATTGTCAACGGACGTATGTAAACAGTGATGCTCAAGGAGGGTGTCACCGGCAACGTGTTATATGTTTCTCTAGAATGTTTCAAGTGTTGCACTCAAGTGTGATATTAGTTCTGTGTGCATTTGTTGAGTCTTCAAAGAGTAGTATCTAAATAGGCCAAACAAAGCCAACCTCTCTTTTGTTCTGTTTTGCACACAGTCACAAAGTGAGCGAATGGAAGCACACATGGTTGTCAAAGACCCCTTGTCAGAGAGACCACCCTACTCGTACATGGCAATGATTCAGTTTGCCATCAACAGTAAGAAGAGCAGGAGGATGACATTGAAAGAGATCTACACTTGGATTGAGGATCACTTTCCATATTTCAGAAAGGTGGCCAAGCCAGGCTGGAAGGTAAACATCCACAATAAGCCCTTGGTCACAGATAGATTTGATTGGTGTCACTGTAATAGTTGAGGACAAGATCGTGTTACAATAGAAGCAGAAGAATACCCCTTAAGCACCCAACAAAAACTTGTATAATTGCCAATGGCATGAGCCACATCCTTTTAGTTTGATATTGTCTATGCTCCTTGACAGAATTCCATCCGCCACAATCTTTCCCTGCATGACATGTTCATCCGTGAGACAACACAAGATGGCAAGATCTCCTACTGGACCATCCGCCCAGAGGCCAATCGCTGCCTTACTCTTGACCAGGTTTACAAGGTCAGCATGATACCCACTTTTCTGTTCTAGGTCATATTTTGTCGCTGGCCAATTACAACTATGGGACTCCACAAAATGACAAATCCCTGCATATAACAGTCTTAACTCTGATATTTACTCATCTCTATGATAACTCTGTCCCTTTTGACCAATTGTCCACCCCCACAGACTGAGTCTGATCCAACTTCCATCTGGTCTCGGACCATGCAGGTCTGTGAACAACATGTAAGCTTGTTTTTACCCTTCTTTTCATCTGTGGCAGTCAGTCAGGGAGGACAGGACAGTCAGAGAGAGGACAGGACATGCTTTCCATCTGCTCTTGTTTAGCTCATTAAGCTGACAATTCATTTCAGGGGAGATGCGAGGTGTAGGCAGAGAGGCAGACATCACAGGACCACCGTACATAGTCAGTAACTTCTTCTACACAGGTCTAACTCATGCCGTCTTCATATGTTGTCTTTGAGAAGAGAAAGGGACCATTTCAATTAGAATAGTTGTGTTGAGAATAAGAAGTTAACATCTCAATTGTCTCCCGCAGCAACAAAAGAGAATTGCTCCGGAAATCAAGAAAACATCTGCCAGTGTCCCTGGTGAGTGAGGGAAAGACGTGGGGGGAAACAAGCAGCTGGACGATTACCAAACCTTTGAGAGTTGGAAATGATTGATGTGTAGCTGTTGCCTCATTACATTTTTTTCTGCCATCCATATGTTCAGAGAGGAAGATGAAGCCCCTTCTTCCTCGTACAGACTCCTACCTGGTCCCCATCCAGCTTCCTTTCACTCAGTCACTCTTCCTGTCCTCATCCACACAGCTCCCCCTCTCTGCCCCCCAACAGAAATCTAGCTCCTCAGGAGGGGGCAAGAGGGTCCGTATAGCTCCTAAGGTAAAGTCTCACCATCACCATACGTTTTTTTTATTGTGAAGTCCCGGGAGGTTACTTGATTCTCTATAGTTATTAAATGAATACTCTGGGACTGTGTGTTTGGCAGGTTACGTACAGTGATGCCTCCACAGTGATGCTGTATGCTCCTCCAGTTGAGGAGATGAAGGAGGAGCAGGTCTGTGTGCCCCTGACCTCCGTTGCCCCTAAGGCTGTTCTGACCAACACCAGGAAGGAAGTCAGTAGCTCCCGTCGCAAGCAGCGCCTCGTCCTCCCTTCCAATGAGGAGCCCATGCTCCTCTTCCCCGACAGCACCTTCTTCGACTCGGGCCTGGCCTCCGACGGCTCCGCCTTCCAGGACGCCGAGCTCGATCCCCAGCCGGAGCCTGACAGCCCCTGCAGGGAGTTCTCTTTCAAGACCCCCATCAAGAGCAGCCACCCAGCCTCCTCCACCCCCAGCAAGCCACCCACTGTGCTGTTAGAGCCCTGGAGGGTGACCCCGCTGGGCAAGGAGAGAGGCGGCATGCTGGACTTCAGCCCCATCCGCACCCCCGGCCCCAACTTCACCCCGCACCGCCATGACCACACCCCCTTCAGCTTCAGTAGCACTCCCTTTAAGGACCTGCCCTTGTTCAACTCCCCTCGCGAGCTGCTCACCTCTGCACGCTCCTCATCTGCGGCTGACACCACCGACACCTGCTCCCCGGGGGCGAAGCGTCTGCAGGGCTGCTCCAGAGTGCTCCAGATCGGGGGTCCCTCCACAGCTAACCGCTCCCTTACGGAGGGCTTGGTCCTGGACACCATGAACGACAGCCTGAGCAAGATCTTGGTGGATATCAGCTTCTCTGGCCTGGAGGATGATGATCTGGGTATGGGGAACATCAGCTGGTCTCAGCTCATCCCTGAACTCAAGTAGCCACTGCCGAGCAGAGAGCACGACCCTTTCAAAGTTCTTTGCTAGATGATGAGACTATGGCATCCTCATTACCCAAGCTGCTCACATCATCTTCCAATCTGTAAATGTGGGAGTTTTTCTAACTTAGATTTTTTTTTCTTTGTCGTTGGTTGCTTTTGTCAAAACTAACCAGTCTTTTTCCTCTCTCTTGGTTGTGTTTCATGCCACAAGCTTAAGCGACCATATTTTGATTACAATTCACTGCCTCCCACGATAGTCTTGAAGGAACTACTAGAGAACCGAAAAGTATGTTGATGTGTAGCCTGCATAGAATATGTATGTTAATTTGCACATTTTGTAATAAGTTTTGCTCTTTAAAATGTACATTTATACATAGATAAATCATCAAACTATCCAGTGAGACCGACACTACCATGCTAGAATATAAGATGTGGTGCCTGAGCGAGTCTCCATTTGATTGGACCTCTGAAAGGACGTAACATGATGTACAGATGATCAACCACCAATGAGAGAAAGTAATAAACAAGGACTGTCTACACCCAAAGGAGATGCCATTTTTGATTGACCAAGTCAACACTTATTCTAGTGCACTTTTGTAACTTATTCTAGGCATGACAATGTCTAATCTGCTTTGTGAATTTTAAAGAGTGGTAGTAGTTTCTTACTCACTATGTAAAAGCATAAAGTAGTATGGTGATTGTCTTATATTCCTGTGTTACTCCGTCTGGGTAGAAGGGAAATATATTTGAATAAAAAAAATGTTTTAATTGTCATTGGAAGTTTTTTGGCTAGAAGGTTTAAACATTTAATGCATGAGTTTATGGTTTTATCTTGATCAAAGGGTCATAGTTGTTACTTTGTTATGGGAAAGGAAGACGGCATTATTTGTATATGACCAATTCTGAATGATGTATGGCTTTTTATAGTTCTTCTCAGTTCCTTTGTTAGCTGTGCTTGTGGACACATTCAGGTTAAAGTTTGAGGAGCATCCTGTCTGCTAGTGTTTAATATCATGGCATGGGCTTGCTGGTGATTGACTTGGTTTCTTATCTTTACAGTATTGGTGTCTTGGAAACTGTAGCTAATGTAAATGTTTAAAGTGCCTTTTTTCTTTTTGGGTGGGTATGCTGACTACAGTGAAACCCGCTGACTTTGCTGCTCCTTTTCACATTGGTTGGGTTTAGATGTCTTAACTTGACTAGATTCACACAGTCCTGGGTTTCTTGTCCCATATCATTTAAAAGTATGATAAACTGGAAGAGGCATGAACACCACATAATATTCAAGAACTTTTACATTCTGGTTCAGTATTTATTACATGACCAGTACAACAGACCCCAGAGGGAGGTTTGGGGAGAAACTGACATGGGTAAATTTGGGGATGTTTAAGAAAAGCATGTCTGTTTTATGAATCCTATGTAAATGGAATAAATTAATGTCACAGTTTCTCTTTTTGTTTTATTTGAGTATCAAATCAAATGTATTTATAAAACCCTTCGTACGTCAGCTGATATCTCAAAGTGCTGTACAGAAACCCAGCCTAAAACCCCAAACAGCAAGCAATGCAGGTGAGTACCAAATACCAGTATGTCAACATTTGCTGATGAGCGTCATTTTAAATGTAAATAATCCACACAAAACATCTATCGTATTCAAAGCGTAAAATTACATCTCATTAATTCAAGTAAACCAAAACAAGTGGGGTTTTTTTCTGCAGAACTACCTTTCCCAGCAGTGAATGTTGTAGAGTTAACGGCTCATTTTCCAAATCTAACATGGCTTGGTATTTACATCCATATACAATATGGAGGGCACAGCAATGGGTGTCTGTCCGTCCAGTCAGTGTGTGAGTAGAGGTGTCTTTAGTAGGTCTGAACTTCCTGCTGAGCCACCTCCAGCAGTATCTGGAGCTGCTTACTGCAGTAGTCTGGAGAATAGAGAGGCAGTCCTGTCAGTGACTCGCAACAGCCATAACTATCCCACACAACACCCTCATCTGACATTTCTGCTATCAGTAATTCAGTATGATGACAACGACATTATAGTGGCATGATAAGGATGTGACTTACTGAATATTTTTCTCCATCGAGTGGGCAGGTGTGAGCGGTGCACGGTCAGGTAGTAGACAGGGATTCCAGACAGGGTGAGAGCACAGCTGCCCCCTGTGTTCCAGGGGTCTGAGTACAGAGACAGCCCAACGATGAAGAAGCACACCACTGTGAAGGTGACTGCAATGGCCAGCGGCACCTAGTAGACATAGAATAGAATTATGAGCTGATCATAGGAATAAAACTAGGTAAACAGTCAAGAAACTGCCAACTAGTAAGTACCAAACAAGTGACATTAGTTAATTATAGTAGCCATAGCAACCTTGAAGGGTCTTGGGTGAAGGGGGAAGCGGTAGCGATGGATGAGCATCCCCATGGTCGCCATGGCAATGAAGAGCCACCGAGAGAAGGAGGCAAAGTTGATCAGCTGGAATATCTCTCCTCTTGCCACCATCACTACCACCAACGGATACTGCAGGAAGGACAACACAAACATCTCAACTGGACCATGAAAGCAAAGCATAGACCTACCTCATCAACCCAATAAGGACATCCCCACAATACAGATGTCTGTAAAGAGACTCTAATAGGGTTAGCAAGGATGACTATGGGCAGTAGTAGTAGACTATACCAGTAGCAGAATAGCAGGCAGAGGCGTGTTTCTACGGATATGGATCATTGAGAAGAGGACTGGCCAGTGTCCCTCCCTGGCCCCCACGAACAGCATCCTGCACCACGGACAGACAGACGTCTCGTGAATAAAACCAGCCAAGCGTACATCAAGGGGTACATTTCTGAATTACGAGAGTGCAGCATTATTACCTGGGTGCTCCAAAGAAGCCACCGTTCAGCGCACCAAGACAGGATACAGCTACCAGTACAGGAATCACAGAGGCCAAGCCGTGAAGCGCACGATTGGCAAACGTCTGCGATAAACAGACAGCATATATGAGACTGACATGCAGTTTACTTCATATGCAGTTATTTTCCGTCTCTTGGCTTTGACCATCTGATGCCACAGTACTGACCACAGCCACAGCGTCAGACACAAGAAGCTCCTCTGCTGTCATCATGGTGTAATAGGCCACGTTGACAAGAACGTAGCACACAGTCACCGTCACCATGGAGAAGATGATTGCCCGTGGGATGTTTCTGACAAAATAGAGCAGACAAACTAAGACATGAGGTTACTTGATTTTTTGTGTGGAAATAATTGGTAAATTGTTTTTTTTATATAAAATACCTATTTGGGTTAATGACCTCCTCTGTGACAAAATTCAGATAAAACCTGCGGAGAAAGTAAAAGATGTTAATTTATCAGTTAACAGTTCTTTATGGATAACACAACAATGGTATGATATGGGAATTTCTTGTGCACTGTTTACCATCCACCATAGGCATATAGACCAGAATAAAAGGCCAATGGTAGCTTATCCAGTGTTAATGTATCAATCTCAAAGCCATTCTGAAAGTTCTCTGTCTGTCCTGGGGAGGGGAGAGAGGAAAATGAGTTAGCAGGGTTTGATTGATTAGGGTCCTGTGTATATTGTGTACATTGTGTATCATGTAACTCTACCAAAACCACTACCCCACCTCTGGCTAATGCCGTGATGCCAGGAACGATGATTAGGACCAGGGCAAACATCTTGATGAATGTCAGCGTGACCTGGGTGCGAGATGCCAGGGTCACACTCCAGCAGTTTATCGCCACCACAAATGCTACAGTGAGAGGAGGAAGATAAACCTTGTTGAAATAGTATACCATAGTAATCAAACAATTCACAAAGTCTTATCGGTTGTATTTTATCACTCACTCACTCCAAGGATGCTGACCAGTTTAATCAGTGCTGTGGGAGGAGCACAAGGGCTGTAAAAGGGATCCACCACATAGCGTCCGAACGCCAGGGACACGTAGGATGCTACAGCTGGCCTTTACAGTCCACATGGAGTACAGTATTAAAGTATTAGAAAAACTTGTAGTAAACTATACTGTCTCCTAAACTATTCTAAGAGTGTATGCACAGAGACACAGAGATACAGGCTGCTGACCTGATGAATAAAAACTCTGCCCAGAGACGCAGGAACGCAGGCAAGGGTCCTAATGTTTCAAGCAGATAGGTGTAGTGGCCCCCTGACTTTGTAAAGGTGGTTCCCAGCTCAGCATAGCACAAGGCCCCTGGACAAAGGGCAGAGACAGATGACACATCTCCCACAGGGCATAGGCATCAGTTCAAAGTAAAGTTTTGATTTACATTTGGCTGAGTTGTCAACTAACGTGAATTCAATGTGAAATCACAAAAAATGTCACCAAGTCATTGGATTCCTTGGGTGAAAAAAATACAAAATTCCCTTAGTTGATTACAAGTTTTTGCTCAGTGGGCTGGGATATTTTCTATTGTATAACGATCTCTATACATTCAGGAAACAGATATTTTTTTAAATATTAATTATTCAGTGCATATCATTAGTTATAGCTGTGCTTATAGCTGTGGTATAATAAAGTTAAAAACTGGGTAATACCTGGGAAAGGTCAGGCATACATCCACCCCATGCTACCCTTTGATCTGTTTATTTGGTCAGCCATAGGCTATTACCCTATAAACAGCCGTAATGAATAGTACAGATCTTCATTTTATCACTTTTATTCCTAAGAATTTTCCTGCACAGCAGTAAATTCAAACTTGTAGTGTATTTGAGGTTTAAAAAGGCTTCTGAAGTTTGTAATTTCCACTGAAATTTCTATTTCAGACTTGATTTGCATCAACCCCTACACAAATGGCCATTAATTATAATCCACAGGCTCATTTTCCTGCTGTAGCAAACTGGCTCAAATTAAGATCCAACATCTGTATATTAACCCATCAGTTTAATAGTAAACATTTGGACATCTGTGCAAGGACTCATATACTTGAAGGATAATAAATGTTTTAAATTATGTTAATGGTACATGTATGACAATAACTGGTACAGTGAATGATCTGGCCAAGGTCCACAATCCTCTGGTATTTGCACATGCGAACAAACCTTTGTACCTATAAAGTAACTTTGACTTATCTTATTTAATTAAGGTAACCTAATAATTAAATAAGATAAGTCAAAGTTACTTTATAGGTACAAAGGTTTGTTCGCATGTGCAAATACCAGAGGATTGTGGACCTTGACCAGATCATTCAACTAAGTGAATACATCCAGCACAGTTTACTGCCAGCGAAAATACAGTGAGTACTAGATTACACCTCTGAGGTGGCCTACATTTCCATTAGAAGAGTGAATGTTGTGTGCTGTCTGTGAATTAAAGGGGCAGTGCAGTCAAATGCATGATTTACCTGTGTTTTATATATATTTCCACACTATGAGGTTGGAATAAGCTGTTTGAAAAGACTGCCTGAAATTTCAGCTTGTTTTGCCCTGCCTGGCTACATCACCGGGCAGTGTAAATTAATAGACCAATAACAGCTAGTTTTCAGGTTACATTCCCTCCCATTAGGCTCCTCCAATTAGGCTCCTCATTCAGACCTTTCCCATACAGTCCAAGCAAAATTCTTGCGAGATAAATTGCTTTTTGCTAAGAAGCTATTTTTGTATCTTTTTAACCATTTTAATTGGGAAAAAAATCACAGTAAGGTGCTTCACTGTTACCTAGAAATGTTTTAATATTGAGATAAAAACGGCTGCATTGGACCTTTAACAATACTGAATCAGACTGATGTGTGAATATCTAATACAAATGTTTCAAGACGGATATTGTGTTAGCAACTGCCACTCTCAAACATCACAATTATGCTCCTCTTGCTCTCATAGGTACCCAGTACCTCTTTTAAAATGACAGTTGGTGCTTACCGAAGGTGGAGAGGACCCCACACAGTGCCCAAACCACCAGTGACAGCCCCACACTACCACTGTTCATCAGAACCCCTTTTGGTGCAATGAAGATGCCGCTGCCCACCACGGTACCGATGATGAAAGAGATAGCCGGAAGCAGACCTATTGTCCTCCTCAGGTGGATCACTTCATCTTCTTTCTTCTCCTTCACCTCATCCCCCTCTTCCTTCGACTGAATTCCATCTATGCCCATGCCTAAGCAGCCTTGAAGGTGTGAACACACACCTTGTTTAGATAGCCAGCCTTACACCAACACGTTCCAGTGAATAAATCAAATACCAAAGAATTACGTTTAAGCAGCAAAAATCCCTTCACATTCCAGTTTAAAGAAAACACAGAAGTAGTTCATTTAAGTGAACAAAAAAGTATACTCTCTTTATGAACTCAAAAATATAGTAATTCCCTTTATGGATAAACTATAAAATTAACATATCCCTTTTCTTATACTGAAACTGCTTGTATTTATCCAATGAAGATTGCTTGATGTAGAGGATGAGTGTGAAAGACGAGACAAGCTAGGGGAGGGTGACAAGCCGAGTGGAGCTGTATGAGCTGAACGGGTAGACTAGTATTCCCCTCACACTTGCACAAGGCCCTTTCCCCTGAACTTGTTTTTTATCCCCTCATTGGCTCTTGCAAATCAGCACAGCCAGTAACCATAGAAACTCACCAATCCTGCACAAGCAGAAAACAAAGCCAGCAGTCTTCCCAAGCTTCAACAACATGAGTAATTAAGGTAGTTTAGACGGTCAAAGCCATGGTGCATTCATTGTACTGTGTGTGTGTGTGTGTGTGTGTGTGTGTGTGTGTGTGTGTGTGTGTGTGTGTGTGTGTGTGTGTGTGTGTGTGTGTCTGTGGGGGCGTGCGTGCGCGTGTGTGTGTGTGTGTGTGTGCGCATGCACTAAACACGGAATACCATGGGTGAGAGAAGTTTTGCAAACAGCTATAAACACGGAATACCATGGGGAGAGAACACAAACACCCCTTGTAGCGGCAGCTGTACAAATAACAGGGGGTCGCTTACAACAACAACTTCACAACAGAGAAACTATACATGCTATAGGAGCAGATGGCCTAGTTGATGTTCTCACTAATATCCACAAAATATCAGTATAATTAATTCAGAACCAAATCAGAACCAAATAACATCCAATTTGACAAAAATGTCAACACTATAAAATGGGGTTGAATGCAACATCAAACAATTGGCATGTCATTTCTGTCTCTCTGCACACACGCCTGATGAATAAAACCAAGGTCATGGAGTTTGTCCCTGTGTGTGAACTGTGAAGTATTTCTGACATGAGCAAAGAAACTTCAGCTTGAGATCACATGTGAGGGATCAAACAGCAAACTGTAAAAAAATTATCTGGCCTCTCTTTCCTTAATGCTTGGGAGACTGTGGCTGCCCATTTCAGTTAATCCATCGCTTGGCTCCCTATTGTTAAAAATCTTTCAACACAGCAGTTAACAAAGGCATTATAGCTGCTTTATTTTCATTTGACATGTTTGTTGTAATTGCATGTGTTGACAATGGTTGTCAGCATTTCCGGAAAACTAAGTATCACAATATTTTACCACTCTACACCATCACATTATGTGATTTGAATAGTACAGAAAGGCAAAGTATGCCATTTATTTGTTTATTGAGCTGAAAGTTGTGAGGATGTTTGAGAGAGATCCCTACTGCTATGAAAAATAAGTATTTCAAACATCAAGTCTAATATTTAGAACCTTCTAAATCTGTCTCTCAACAGAAAATTAGTAAATGAAAGTCTCTTAACACGCAAACCTTACTTTGCACAGTATAATCAGCTCATGGCATAGAGTTATTTTGAGTTTTTCCAACTTCATTGCTTTCTGTCCTTGTCTTACAAAACACTGACGCAAATGTATGTGCAAATGCGCCATTGTTCCAGAGATACCACAAATCAATTATCATATTCAGTGGTTATATTTATGAATTAACTAATAATTGAATATCGCATAGCGAAATCTGCTTGACAACATTCATTTTTTGGGGAATTGCAAGCATCTTTTGGAGGATGTCAAAAGAGGTCCCAAACGATCATCTGGAACCCCACCATTCCGGCACGCCGGGCGAGCTAAATCAGCACACCTGGAGGTTCACGCATGAATAAGAACGCAAGTGATTGGCTGCCTTGTGTTCATGACTAATCTCCGAAAATGATTGTTGGTGAATGCGGAAGCAAAATAAGAGCATGTAGATTGCCTCAGAATGTAAACAAATTGGTACAAGGCAGGTACCACCGTTTTTTGCAATTAAACTTACCACCACCACATAATTGACGGCACGTTTCACATATTGGTAAAAACGTTACTAATGTTTGTTTGACAGTCGGTGATCCATATTTCCATTTTGTCGGCACAAACAACTTAAAGAGAAGAAACGTTAGTTACAGTAAAATGAGGAGCAACTCATCCATCTCAATGGCTCAGACTCTCAGTTTCGGGTCTGTCCGTCAAAGCCCCCGGCTGAGTTAAAATGTTGCGCTGACACATGGACTGTTGGACTCAGCTGTCCAGCTGCTAATGGTTCGGGGGGATTTCCAAGCTGCTTTCGACACATGTGAGAGAGGTCTGGAGAGCATTTTAAACGCGGAGCAAAAGGACAGCAGGTGGGTACTAATTCTTAGAATGTGCTCTGCTTTTATGACATGGTCGTTGTTGCATTGCATTATTGGACTAAACCGTTGTCCAGCTGACTTTCAGGTATAGGGAGTTGACGGCTGCACTCAGCATTGTGGGGATTCAACCATTGGCTGAACTCAATCAGTGACCTGGTGCACTGGCATGGATTATGCAGCATTATGCGTGCCCTGAGAAAATACCTGCCAAAGTAATGCAGATGTGGTGAGGAAAATGTAACATGGTTAATTTGCAGGTTCTCATTTCTTCCACCCCATTTATAACAGTGCTATACACTGTAGACACTGGACATTGTGGTGAGGTCAGAGGTATTGCATTCACAGAGGACCAGAAACAAACAGCACTGGATATCATGGAGAATAAAGAGAACCTCAGCCAAGAACAATCCCCAAGCCCTAATCCCAACACCAGTCTTGTGGTGGAGCTGCTGGACTTAACACACCTCAAGGTGCATCTCACTTACAGTTGCATTAACCCTTTGTATTGACGTTAATGCTGCCAGACAGTGTGACTGACTGTGTGTTTGTGCTTTATAGGTGCTGTGATTCAGAAACTTGAGGCCTTGCTTAGACTTTTGAACAGAGGACTATCGGTAGCCAGTGCTGGGTCATTCCCTATTCTGAGAGTCTTTCTGGCTGTGGTCCTTCTCTACATGCTTTTTGTCCGGATGGATCCAGGTAAATAAATACAAAAAATTTGAACATCAAATAATGTGGTTGCTTTAGTTAATACTAGTCTAGCACTTAGCATACAGCTTTTGTCTAGCTTTTGATTGCAGCCAACCTACCTATAGTATTTAAGCAACTAAGCACTGAACAGCGACTAGATATCAGAACAAAAAGCAGAAATGTTATGATGATTCTTGGATATGGTTTCTCCACAGCTCATCCCTCATCTTTCCCCTGGATCTCACAGATGCTGCAGATGCTGAAGCAGATGTGGGACGCCATGTTTGCTCCTTACTATCGAGACTGAGCTCAGAGCTAACTGTAAAACCATACAGCCTGGTGCTGGGATATCAGGTTTAAATTTGACTGAGACTGAAGAGCTCACCATTGACCATCTAATCATGTAAATATTAATAAGGGACTGAGATAAATAGAGAAATTCAGGGGGGCTTTTGTTGGCAAAAACACCTGTGAAGGCAGAATGTGAACAACATGGAGACCTGTGAAGGCAGAATGTGAACGTAATAGGCAGAATTTATTTCCCTGGTGTTGCAGATTCAGTTGCTCCCATATAGGTGTGTGTGTGAGCGAGCGAGAAAGCGATTGAGTGTGTGTGGTGACACACATTTTGTGTTGATATGAATGGCCCAGTCCAAAACAACTGTTAAATGTAGGCAATATAATTATAATCAGATGCATGTCAGACAAAACTTTTACATGACAGTAAAATATTTAATTGGTCAAATTAGAATTTGGGGATGCGTGTTTGGAACAATACTGGCTGTATCCAAGGCTGCGAATGAGTGATTGGTATCTGGACCAATACTGGGTCTATCCAAGGCTCAGCCAATCGTTCACATAACTATAGCAGAATTAAGACATGTGAAGCTACTGATTCCTCACCAAGTCATCGAAAGTCTTCCTTGCGCCATAAAATAACGCCATGAATTAAAGCCATGAATTAACAAGGACTGTCAATGGAGACACGTATTTAAGGCGTCAAACTGCCGACGCATTCACGTCATGTGACACGTACACGTCATGTAGACTAGTGTTCATGTCGTGTAACGTGTCAGTTTGTGTGTAGGTTTATTTTGAATGATCTTACCATGAACGCCTTAACGTCTACATGTGTTACGTGTAATTTTAAGTGTCTGTTTAGTTTATTATTCTCACCATGATCTCACCTTACAAAAGTCTACATGTAAATGTTTTTATAAAAATATATTTTTTTAATTTGTCAATTTCATTTGTCGATTTAGCTAAAAATAGGCCTATCACCTCAATAGAAGACTTATTAGGCAAGTTGATATCACAACCAGCCACCATTACTGTGTAGATATGCCTATTTATCGTGCAAACGAAAGGGCTTCTTGATAGCTTAGTGGGTAGAGTGTTGGGCCAATTAACCGAAAGGTTGCAGGATCGAATCACTAGCTGACAAGGTAAAAATGTATCATTTTGCCCAAGCAAGGCAGTTTAACCCACTGTTCCCCGGGCGATGAAGATGTGGATTTAGATTAAGGCAGCTCCCCGCACCTCTCTGATTCAGAGGCTAAGAGGTAGCCTCGGTCTTTACTGGTGCATTCAAAACAACTCGGAAGTTGGCAATCTCTGACTTCCGACTTCAGTGCATTCAAGACAACTGGGAACTTTGAAAAAAACAATCTCAGACTGGGATTTTTGTTTTGTGTTGAACAGTCATCCAACTCGAAATTCCAATTCAGAAACTCTGGCATCTTTCACTGACCTGAAAATCACTGATGTCATGATGTGACCTCGTTTTTTCCCACTTCCCAGTTTACTGGATTAACAGACACAATCACTGTCACCAAGCAATCTTTAGTCTATACATTTCTGTTGAGATGTCTTATGGTTAAAAGCAGGGTTCTAATTGAGGGGGTAGGGGGTATGTGAGAATATAGGCCTTGTTATAGAGATGGGCAAAAAGCATATGCTACATAAACATATGTCTTCTTATCCATAGGAAAAGCAACAGTCCAGATTATATAAAGTGATCTAGGCTATAACAATGATTAGCTCCACGATTATTTATACATAGTCTACTCTCAGCCTAAACATCATAGGAACATGTGGTTGGCTTATTAAATGCTCTGCAATTTAGAGCTATGCCTACCGCAAAATACAAAAACGTTAGGCTCGGTATGGGTCTATGCATAGACCAAAAAGTTTAACATATAAAAACATGTGTTATTCAGGAGAATCCCATTGAATCAGGCTATTTATTTCAGTGTAGTTGTGTTCTTACGCATATCCTTAGACTAAACGGAACCGAAAACACCCCAGCCTGTTTTAATCACAGATCATGATAAAACCTGAACATTTCAGCTGTTTGTCATTGACTTAGTCCACAATCGCCTACAGGTTTGATAGACATGAAGACCTATATTTAATCTGGATTTGACAAACAAAAGCCTGACTAGGATCTCGACTTTCCCCCACGTCATATTTATTACCAATTAGGCTAAATGTATTTCTATTAGTTGCATAGGCTAACCATTGTGATTAATGTTATTTACCATCTTCTGCTTTTTATGAATAAACAGGCATCAGGGTAAAAAATAATATAACCCCCCCCCACACCAACATTAATGTTACTTACCTTACAGATCACAAAGTGAGCTAATTTCCACTCCATTCATATGCAGATATACTTCATTCATACACTGGCTTGTCTGGCTGGCATGTTATCATTTTAAGCAGGCCTTCCCTTATCAACACTGAAATAATATTAGTCCTCTATTTTGATTTTTTTTTAATAATAGCTCATTAGTACACCTTTGTGGTTTAATATTTATTTTTTATTTCACCTTTATTTAATCAGGTAGGCAGGTTGAGAACAAGTTCTCATTTACAACTGTGACCTGGCCAAGATAAAGCAAAGCAGTTCGACACATACAACAACAGTTACACATGGAATAAACAAACATACAGTCAATAATACAGTGGAAAAACAAGTCTATATACAATGTGTGCAAATGAGGTGAGATAAGGGAGGTAAGGCAATAAATAGGCAATGGTGGCGAAGTAAATACAATATAGCAATTAAACACTGGAATGGTAGATGTGCAGGAGATGAATGTGCAAAGTAGAAATATTGGGGTGCAAAGGAGCAAGATAAATAAATAAATACAGTAGGGGATGAGGTAGTTGTATGGGCTATTTACAGATGGGCTATGTACAGGTGCAGCGATCTGTGAGCTAGTGAGGGAGATAAGTGTCTCCAGTTTCAGTGATTTTTGAAGTTCGTTCCAGTCATTGGCAGCAGAGAACTGGAAGGAGAGGCAGCCGAAGGAGGAATGGGCTTTGGGGGTGACCAGTGAGATATACCTGCTGGAGCGCATGCTACGGGTGCGTGCTGCTACTAAATTATGGTGTGTGGAATAGAGAGGAGGTGGGTGCTGTGTGGATGGGAGGTTCTGCCTGTCACTTGTTTTTAACAGGTAGTCAGTCTTGGAAGGTGAACTCGAAGAGGGAAACTGCAAAGTCCAGGCACTGCTGACCTCTTTGTTCTGAGTGTTTGTAGTGCTAGTGTTTTTAGCTAATCTTGTGCAGCTCACATTATGTGCCCAGTATGTTGTTTTCTTGCTCTATCTTAGCAGATAATGACAACTTGACAATAACAGTAGCTATTGTATTGAAAAGTTGGAGGGTGGTTGGTAATGGAGGACATCAGGTGGATCCATGTCTGGGTGTTAGGCAGAACCCCTAGGTCCTGAAGAACAGGAGCAGAGTAAAGGGTAGGACACAGACGTAAACAAGCAAACACACAGGTTAAATGATTATCAGGTATTTAAAAATACTAGGGATGCACGATATATCGGTGAACATATCGGAATCGGCCGATATTAGCTAAAAATGCCAACATCTGTATCGGCCCGAAGTCTAGTTTAATCCCTATGTTAAAAACCGATGTCAAAGCTACCGTGCATACCTTTATAACTGCAGTCTTGACGTAATAATGCCACGTAAGCCCACACAATGTCTGCTGTGTGGATCGAGCAGTCAACAAGTTGAGCACTCATTTGAAAGAGTAAGAAAATTTCAGCTAGACAACTCAAAGGCGAAATCCATTAAAGCCAAGATAATGGAATTCATTGCCCTTGACAATCAACCTTTCTGTCGTGGGTGATGTTGGCTTTCCCCGACTGGTCAAGCACCGGTACACACTACCAAGTGCAGTATTTTTCAGATGTTGCCCTACAAGAGTTACACAGTAATAGCGACACTGCTATTAGCTTCACAATATACATACTATGGAACGCCGTTTGAGTCTTTGCATGTCAAATAATATACAGTAGCATTGTCAAAGCTGTACAAAAAATCTGCAAACAAGCAAACGCCGGCCACGAACGATGTGTTTACAATACCGCGTTGGTAAGAAGCATAAGTTGTTCGACCAGAACTTCTGGGGTAGCTAGCTTTAGCTTGGTACCTAGCTAGCACCAATACAACCAGCCTGAAAATAATGACCAGTAGAAACTGCAGTCATTTTCATTATTCTTAACAATGATTTAGGAATCTTTGTAAGTATTAGCTAGTTTGCCACTTGTTGTTCGCCTATTGAAATTGAACTTCAGTTCATGAAAATAAATTGCTAGCCAGCTAATTAACCCTGTTGCCCAAAGCTAACGTTATAAGCAGCCAGCTAGCTTCATCTGGCTAGTGAGGCTCAACCGGACTGGGTTATGTGCTGTGAAGCTAGCCACAATAAGGATTAACCACAAATAGTGGTTTGTATGTCATTGACAGTGTTGCAAATGAATACAAATAGAATTATGCCATACTTTTAATTTTAAGGCTAGCCACGAAGTCCATTATTGTGGCTAGCTTCACATAGATTGGTCCGACCACCATTAATCAAATAAGAACTGTCTTATAAATTAGGGTTATTTCAGATGACACCTAGCTATATAGATAGCTAGCTAACTAGCTACTGAAACAGATTATGTCAGGTTATTTGACACGTCAAATAGTGTTATTTGACGTGTATCTTTTTTGACACGCAAAGACCCAAATGCCTTTCCATAGAAATCCTGGTTGAGAATTAAATGACTGAACAACGAAACAGCACAGCAAGTAAGTGAAAGAAATAGTCTGGTCGTTGATGGGCATCATACAAAATAATTTAAAAAATTGGTTCCAAGCACCCTTTTTAAATGGGTTTACAGAAGGGAATTCAGAGTTAAGCACGTTCCCTTCCTTTACAGAACTTCATGGGTATTGCCTCCACCCACTTGGTAAAATAATCGGTCGCCATCAGGCTAGACAAGTACTCACCTTTAAGCACAAGGTGACACATTGAAACATTGTGTTCTCTGTGATATGCCATTCATTGAAATCATAATACGGTGGGGAGAACAAATATTTGATACACTCCCGATGCACGTTTTCCTACTTACAAAACATGTAGAGGTCTGTCATTTTTATCATAGGTACACTTCAACTGTGAGAGATGGAATCTAAAACAAAAATCCAGAAAATCACATTGTATGATTTTTAAGTAATTCATTTGCATTTTATTGCATGACATAAGTATTTGATCACCTACCAACCAGTAAGAATTCCGGCTCTCACAGACCTGTTAGTTTTTCTTTAAGAAGCCCTCCTGTTCTCCACTCATTACCTGTATTAACTGCACCTGTTTGAACTCGTTACCTGTATAAAAGACACCTGTCCACACACTCAATCAAACAGACTCCAACCTCTCCACAATGGCCAAGACCAGAGAGCTGTGTAAGGACATCGGGGTAAAATTGTAGACCTGCACAAGGCTGGGATGGGCTACAGGACAATAGGCAAGCAGCTTGGTGAGAAGTTCAAGATGACGGTCAATCAATCTCGGTCTGGGGCTCCATGCAAGATCTCACCTCGTGGGGCATCAATGATCATGAGGAAGGTGAGGGATCAGCCCAGAACTACACGGCAGGACCTGGTCAGTGACCTAAAGAGAGCTGGGACCACAGTCTCAAAGAAAACCTTTAGTAACACACTACGCCATCATGGATTAAAATCCTGCAGCGCACGCAAGGTCCCCCTGCTCAAGCCAGCACATGTCCAGGCCTGTCTGAAGTTTGCCAATGACCATCTGGATGATCCAGAGGAGGAATGGGAGAAGGTCATGTGGTCTGATGAGACAAAAATAGAGCTTTTTGGTCTAAACTCCACTCGCCGTGTTTGGAGGAAGAAGAAGGATGAGTACAACCCCAAGAACACCATCCCAACCGTGAAGCATGGAGGTGGAAACATCCTTCTTTGGGGATGCTTTTCTGCAAAGGGGACAGGACAACTACTCCGTATTGAGGGGAGGATGGATGGGTCCATGTATTGCGAGATCTTGGCCAACAACCTCCTTCCCTCAGTAAGAGCATTGAAGATGGGTCGTGGCTGGGTCTTCCAGCATGACAACGACCTGAAACACACAACCAGGGCAACTAAGGAGTGGCTCCGTACGAAGCATCTCAAGGTCCTGGAGTGGCCTAGCCAGTCTCCAGACCTGAACCTACATACGGGGTCTTCTTCTTTGATACTATGGCAGTCTGCAAACAAGTGCATACCCCCAGCCATTCTTGTGATTGTTATGAATTTGCCATTGTAATTGTTTGTAGGCTTATGTAGTCTAAATTGAATCTATTATTGTATGCTATCCATTTGGTTTTTGTATTTTGTTCTTTGTATGTAATTGTAATATTTGATAATTAACCAATGATATTAGGCCATACTTGGCCATGATTACAGACACCCGTGTGTGTCTTTTGACACTATATAAACGAGTCCCCCTGCAGTGTTTGTGATTATACCCTGATGAAAACAGCTTGCCTGCGGAAACGTTGGACATTCAATTTTTGCATCTGAGCTCTTAGAGTGTGAGGCTCTCCTTTATTTTCAACTGTCACAAGGTTCAAACATACCGTATCTGTGGAAATCTCTAAGAAGAGACATTCTCACAGAAGTCCTTGGGTCACTGACGCCAGGGGAGGTGTGAGGACAGATGAAAACGTGAATAAACTAAATTAATGTTACTGTGTAAATTATATTGTCATGTTTGAATTTTTCAAGAGTTCACAAAGAGCTACGAATTTGTATATCTTTTATTGTACTGTAAGTGCTATGGATTTATTGTTATACAAAGTGTTATTATGTTAGTCGGGAAGCCGATAGTTCAAAGAGGGAGAGATACAAGGATGCGTGCCTATCATTTACATTGAGCTGATTAGATTCGAATCTGGCTGTTTTCCTGTCTTTTGTTATAACTAGCCAAGTGCCAAGAAACGTTAATTCATGTTGGGCGTCAGTTTCTGCTTGAATTTGGTTACAGTAGTCATTTAAAAGGACAGTGAATTTGTTCATACTTTGAGAACTTGCTACCAAGCTCATTTTTAAAATTATTATTATTTTCTATTTCACCTTTATTTAACCAGGTAGGCTAGTTGAGAACAACTTCTCATTTACAACTTGGACACAGTGTCCAAGATAAAGCAAAGCAGTGCGGCACAAACAACAACACAGAGTTACACATGGAATAAACAAACACACAGTCAATAATACAATAGAAAAAAAGGATATATACAGTGTGTGCAAATGAGGTAAGATAAGGGAGGTAAGACAATAAATAGGCCATTGTGGCGAAATAATTACAATATAGCAATTATACACTGGCGTGATAGATGTGCTTTACCTAGCAAAAACTTAGATGACCTGGAGCCAGTGGGTTTGGCAAAGAATATGTAATGAGGGCCAGCCAACGAGAGCATACAGGTCGCAGTGGTGGGTCATATATGGGGCTTTGGTGACAAAACGGATGGCACTGTGATAGACTGCATCCAATTTCCTGAGTGGAGTGTTGGAGGCTATTTTGTAAATGACACCGCCGAAGTCAAGGATCGGTAGGATAGTCAGTTTCACAAGGGTATGTTTGGCAGCATGAGTGAAAGATGCTTTGTTTGCGAAATAGGAAGCCAATTCTATATTTAATTTTGGATTGGAGATGCTTAATGTGAGTCTGGAAGGAGAGTTTACAGTCTAACCAGACACCTAGGTATTTGTAGTTCTAGGTATTTGCTGTTCCACATATTCTAAGTCAGAACCGTCCAGAGTAGTGATGCTGGACGTGCGGGCAGGTGCAGGCAACGATTGGTTGAAGAGCATGCATTAAGTTTTACTTGCATTTAAGAACAGTTGGAGGCCACGGAAGGAGAGTTGTATAGCATTGAAGCTCATCTGGAGGTTAGTTAGCACAGTGTCCAAAGAAGGGCCAGAAGTATACAAAATTGTATCATCTGCGTAGAGGTGGATCAGAGAATAATCAGCAGCAAGAGCGACATCATTGATGAATACAAAGAAGAGAGTCGCCCCGAGAATTGAACCCTGTGGCACCCTCATAGAGACTGCCAGAGGTCCGGACAACAGGCCCTCCGACTTCACACACTAAACTATGTCTGAGAAGTAGTTGGTGAACCAGGCGAGACAGTCATTTGAGAAACCAAGGCTGTTGAGTCTGTCGATAAGAATGTGGTGATTGACAGAGTCGAAAGCCTTAACCAGGTCGATGAATACAGCTGCACAGTATTGTCTCTTATCGATGGCGGTTATGATATCGTTTAGGACCTTGAGCGTGGCTGAGGTGCACCCATGACCAGCTCGGAATCCAGATTGCATAGTGGAGAAGATACGGTGGGATTCGAAATGGTGGATGATCTGTTTGTTAACTTGGCTTTCGAAGACCTTAGAAAGGCAGGGTAGGATGGATATAGGTCTGTAGCAGTTTGGGTCTAGAGTGTCTCCCCCTTTGAAGAGGGGGATGACCGCGGCAGCTTTCCAATCTTTGGGGATCTCAGACGATACAAAAGAGGTTTAACAGGCTAGTAATAGGGGTTGCAACAATTTCGGCTGATAATTTTAGAGAGAGAGGGTCCAGATTGTGCAGCCCGGCTGATTTGAAGGGGTACAGATTTTGCAGCTCTTTCAGAACATCAGCTATCTGGATTTGGGTGAAGGAGAAATGGGGGAGGCTTGGGCAATTTGCTGTGGGGGGTGCAGGGCTGTTGACCGGGCTAGGGGTAGCCAGGTGGAAAGCATGGCCAGCTGTAGAAAAATGCTTATTGAAATTCTCAATTATCATGAATTTATCGGTGGTGACAGTGTTCCCTTGCCTCGGTGCAGCTGGGAGGAGGTGCTCTTATTCTCCATGGACTTTACAGTGTCCCAGAAAATGTTTGAGTTTGTGCTACAGGATGCAAATTTCTGTTTGAAAAAAGCTAGCCTTTGCTTTCCTAACTGCCTGTGTATATTGGTTCCTAACTTCCCTGAAAAGTCGCGGGGGCTATTTGATGCTAATGTAGTACGCCATGGTATGTTTTTGTGCTGGTCAAGGGCTGCCAGGTCTGGAGAGAACCAAGGGCTGTTCCTGGTTCTCAATTTTTTTGAATGGGGCATGCTTATTTAAGGGTGCGCTCTCATCATTTAAATATAGCTGATTAGATTAGATTAATTTACTTTTAAAGAACATTTAACATACATTAACATTAACATTAACAACCTAGGGGTCCATTTTTAAGAACAACCTAGGCATCCTCTACTGATGGAATGAGGTCAATATCCTTCCAGGATACCCGGGCCAGGTCGATTAGAAAGGCCTGTGGTTACATTTGCTTCTCTCTGGCAGCTGGCTGTGATTCGCTGCAGATCCTTACACAGGAGTATCATTTTTGAGGCTGTCACATAGCTGAAAAGAGAGAACAGTAACTTATTAGTTCAGGTTCATGTTTTGTCTACTGATACTACATTTTCATCTACTGATCATACACATATACAATACTGGATTAAATAATGATGTAGTAATAATTGCTTACTGTACCTCTCTCCACTGATCTCCACAGTGACCAGCTCAAAGGGTTCCAGGACTCTGCACACCTCCTCCACCACCTCCCATACTTCTTGGGTCAGAGCATCAACAGGTGCATTGACAATGGCCAGGGTAGAGATGATGGCATCCCTTGACTTAAGAAACTGCTTCAACATATAAAATGTTTAATTCCACCTTGTAGTGCAGTCTTGTTTAGGCCTCAGTTCAGGCATCCCCATCTGGCATTGTGTAGACTTTAGTTGTTCAGCACCTACTGCGCTCCTGTGGAAGTATTCCACAGCCGCTTTCACTTTGTCCACAGTGGGCTTCGTCACCTTCAGAGCATCTCTTACAATCAGGTTGATTGTGTGGGTACGACGTGGATGATGGGTCCATTTTTAAATTTTCATGGCTTTGGTTATGTTAGCTGCATTGTCGGTAACACAACAGACCACTTTTCCATCTACTTGCCATTCTCTGGCTCTCAACAATTCCTCTGCCAAGTTCTCTGAAGGTTGTCTGTCGCTGAACTCAAAGCAGTCCAGAAGACAGCTAGAATCGAAAAATCTTCAATGAAGTGACATGTAAACTGACCTGTAAGAAGTGGTTATCCCTGATGTCCAGCAGTCAGTGGTAAGGCAAACTGCAGTAGCTTTTTGGACTCTTTCCCGCACTGAAGCCTGTGTGCTCTCGTACAGTTGTGGAATAAGTGATTTTGAAAGGGTTTTCCTGCTTGGAATTGTGTACATTTGATTTAGACTATTGCTATAATTTCTAAAAACCTATGTCCTCCACAATAGAAAATGGCTGGAAATTGGTGGCAATCATTTTAGCCAATACAATATCAATTTGGCCTTGTTTTTCTACAGACATAGACTTTGCCATAAACTGGTCCATAGAAGACTGCGTTGCTGTGGGTCGCTGAGTAGGCCTACTTGACGTGTGGAGGTGCTGGCTCCACTACAGCTAGCTTCACAGTTGGGTGCACAGTTCGCATATGCCGGTGTAGGTTGTGCGTAGAACTGGCTTTATATGAGATTTTGTTTTGGCAAATTCTACACAGTGCTCTAACATTGTCTACATTATTCAAATGCATCTAAATGCTACTGTGCCTCCGAATCATTTTCGAGCTTCCTCTCTGTCCTCGGTTGCTAAGTGTGTGACTGAGTGAGTTGGCTCGGCCCTCCCTCACGGATCTTTGGTTCACTGGTTGACACTGCGTGTCTGATTAACAGGTGAGGCTGTTAGTCTGAGCAGACAGTCAGAATGAATATGTGCGCTTGAGCATTTATGTCTATATTATTATTTTTTTTATTTTTTTTTTGTTCGTTCTTTGAATTAGTTAATTCTATTAATTTAAATCTTATTCATATCTTATTTTTTTTAAATATATTTGTCTCTTCTGACATGCGAGCCGGCTCCCAACGTTCACCTACAAGAGTAATTTACCAGCTACACCAGCGTGTCCCTTGAATGATAACGAAGAGGTAGGTGAGAAGCCTGACCACGGAGACAGGTGTGAGGAAGGTGATGAAGCATACTTCATGAGCTTTAACCGAAAAACAACTGGCATTTGGAAGGTTTGAGGCAGGGATCCAAATCGACAGCATCCGGTGAAGCTGGAGCGCGCCAAATTCAAATTACAAAATTGTAATATTAAACATTCATGAACATACAAGTGTCTGTGAGGATTGAAAATATGCTTGGCCTATCATGAGGGTGTCTGTGTATGTTAAAAGCAACATTTTGCAACATATGGTGTGACTAGCGGAAAGGCTGTGGCTGGCCTTGGGGGTAGGCAGCTATCATGAGTTGTGGGAGACACGTACAGAACGTAGGCAGTTAAACAGACGGTCTTTTGTTAGAACTCAAACTTAGCAATAACAGGAACCAAATAACGGTATCTAGGGTATGAGCGCATAGATATTCTACACAGCAACAGTTACATCTATCAACTGGAGCGCCCGGGGGCTGGGACCAGCCTGTGCACCAACAATCAACGATAGGCTGGGTGAGTTTAAACCACGCCCAGTCTCTACTCTGTGACAGGCCGGCTCGGAACCAGGAACTACTTCTGTCAGAGTATATTATTATATCTTTGTCAGGAACAAGTCAGTTCTCTGTTTGCCCTGCGAGGTGTGACAGAGAGCCCGTATATACGAAAATTGCATTTACCACTTATTGCTTAGCTAATAAAAAGTACATAGTATACAATCGGTGACTCATTGTCATATTTATCCTGATACCAGATTCGATTGACGCAACCCTTAAAATGTTTTACATAATTTAAAAAGCTTAACTTCTTGTTAATCCAACCACATTGTCAGATTTCAAAAAGGCTTTACGGCGAAAGCATACCATGCGATTATCTGAGGACAGCGCCCCACATCAAAATACTTTTTCAACCAGCACCGGCTTCACAAAAATCACAAATAGCGATAAAATACATCACATACCTTTGAGGATCTTCCTCTGTTTGGAATCCCAAGGGTCCCAGCTACACAATGAATGTTTGTTTTATTTGATAAAGTCCTTCTTTATATCCAAAAAGTCTGTTTAGTTGGTGCCATTGATTTCAGTAATCCACTCCTTCAACATGAATACAAAAAGCTACCAGTAAACTTCGTCCAAACAAGTCAAACAATGTTTCTAATCAATCCTCAGGTACCCTAATATGTAAATAAACAATAATATTTCAGACGGAAAGAACAGTGTTCAATAGAAAAGGAAAATAACGAAGAGCGCGCCCTCGTTCACGCACGCCAAAAGTCTACCTGTCCTGATGAGAACACCTTGGATAAACTACAACTACTTGTTAGTTTTTCAAGAAACAAGCCTGAAACCCTTTCTAAAGACTGTTGACATCTGGTGGAAGCCATAGGAACTGCAATCTGGGGCCTATTTATTTGTATATCCCATACGCTAGCATTGAAAAGGCCTGTGACCTCAAAAAAGAGATGTACCGGAATGATTTTCCTCTGGTTTTCGCCTGCCATATCAGTTCTGTTATACTCACAGACATTATTTTAACAGTTTTAAAAACTTCAGAGTGTTTTCTACCCAATACTACCAATTATGCATATTCTAGCTTCTGGGCCTGAGTAACAGGCAGTTTTCTTTGGGCACGTCAGTCATCCGGAAATTCAGGATACTGCCCCTAGCCCTAAGAAGTGTCTTACTAGTTGGATCGAATTCTCTGCTAGCTAGCCAGAGAAATATTGAGCAACATTAGCCAACTTAACTGATCAAATAATTGAGTTTATGGTGTGAAAATGAGCTGGCTAATAAAGTCAAACAGCTAACGTTATCTAACTAACATTACAACATCATGAGCAAATGTTAGTAGCCTAACCAATACGCTATAGTATTAACTGGTATACGACTCCTTGCCGTTCCTCAAGCTATAATGCGTTAGTTGCTTACTGGACCCTGGCAATCTGTGAAATGTTAATGAGTTAACTAGCTAACGAACTACCTACTATCTGTGAACTAATGTTTTCCCTCTACAGTACAATATGTGGTTAATTTTCAGAATGAGAGAATTAGGTGAAAATGAGGCGTTGCTTGTTAAGCAAGTGGATTCAAGTGTAGCTGGGCCGGGCTTTGGTTTAAGCTGGATGCCACTATAGAGTTGAAAGGAACAGCACACACTTTCCCTCTTTCTCAATACAGTTCATAAATAGGGGTATGCCATGTGTACTCTGTCTGAAAGATATCAATTATGCCAAAAAAGGGTATCATGTTCTGCTGGCACATTGTAGAACAGATGTCCACAGGCAGAAAGTGTATAATGTAATACTGTGCAGTGTAGCCAAAATATTGTTTTTGTTGTGTTGAACTTGACAGTAACATTTGTGTGAGTGAGGGGGGATTATCTATTTTTTTACTCAGTGAATGTTATTTTTGCACATGTAGCCTTGTGCACCTGATCAATGTCTACTATAGTGGCCACTATAACAGAGTATAAATATGATGCCTGTTTGTTTCATTCTATTTCTAAATTTAAATATGTTTTTTCCCCCCAAGTGCAATATTTAGATGTGTGTGGTCACAAGCGTTATATTATAAAGGCTGTCATGGCTAACTGCAATATTAGTGTATTGTTTTCTCAAGACTTAAGTGTCATTTGCAGTAAAGTCTAGGCAACAAATAACATTGGATTGCTTACTTTACATTTTTTAGCTGTGAGTTGGGTTCACATTAACCACTTTATTTTACACACAGAGACTGATCGTGTAGATCATATTCTTTGTTGTGTAATTAGTTAAAAGCTGCATGTTTCAGTGCCAAAAAAAACTGTTACCCTTTTGTCCCCTCATCAGTTTGTATCCCTGTACATTAGAGCCTTGTTCTAAAACCGATTCAATTGTTTTTCCCCCTCAATCTACACACAATACCCCATAATGGCAAAAACTGGTTTTAGACATTTTTGCAAATGTATTAAAAATAAAAAACTGAACTATCCAATTTTCATAAGTATTCAGACCCTTTACTCAGTACTTTGTTAAAGCACCTTTGGCAGCGATTACAGCCTCGAGTCTTCTTGGACATGACACTACAAGCTTGGCACACCTGTATTTTGGGAGTTTCTCCCATTCTTCTCTGCAGATCCTCAAGCTCAGTCAGGTTGTATGGGGAGCGTCACTGCACAGCTATTTTCAGATCTCTCTAGAGATGTATGATCGATCGGGTTTAAGTCCGGGCTCTGGCTCACACGGGAGACCCAGTGAGCAGAGCCGACGCAGGATATCCTGGCCCGAGGAGACGCACTGGCTGTCTGGAGAGCAGGGCTGACACCATCCGTCCTGGCTGGATGCTCACCCTAGCCCGGCAGATGCAGGGAGCTGGGATGTAACGCTCCACCGCATAACACGGTGCCTGACCAGTACAACGCCCGCCACGGTAAGCATGGGGAGTTGCCTCAGGTCTCCAACCTGACTCTGCCACACTCCCTGTCTGCCCCCCAATTTTTTTGGGGGGGGCTGCCTCTTGGGCTTCCTTGCCAGCCGCGTTTGTGTCGCCAACTCCATTCTCCGGTACCCCTCCTCGCACTGTTCTAGAGAATCCCAGGCGGGCTCCGGCACTCTCCCTGGGTCGACCGACCACCTCTCTATCTCCTCCCAGGTTGTCTCATACTCCAGATAGCGCTGCTCACCTGTCCAGGAGTCCCTTTCACCACGCTGCTTGGTCCTTTGGTAGTGGGTAGTTCTGTGACGGTTTTCCTCCTCTTCTGAGGAGGAGTAGGAAGGATCGGACCAATATGCAGCGTGGTACGTGTTCATGTTAATATTAATTTAAACTGAACACAAAACAACAAGAGAATGACCGAAAATGAAACAGTTCTGTCGGGTGCAGACACAGAGACAGAAAACAACTACCCACAACCCATAGTGGGAAAACAGGCTGCCTAAGTATGGTTCCCAATCAGAGACAACGATTGCCAGCTGCCTCTGATTGGGAACCATACCAGGCCAAACACACAGAAATAGAAAACATAGAATAGAAAACATAGAATGCCCACCCCAACTCACGCCCTGACCAAACTAAAATAAAGACATACAAAAGGAACTAAGGTCAGGACGTGACACAACCAGACAAGCCCTAACCTAAATTTTTCAAAGTCATTAAATGCACTATGCGTTATGTGGGTTGAATGCTCTAACAACACAGAATAATACTTTTTAAAATGATGGTAGTGACTGCCCATTACTGCTTATCACTTATTAACCATAATTTATTCACATTACTATATTTCAGACGTTGTGTATATTACATTTGTTTTATTGGATGACTGTTATTTCATTCCAAGTCATCATCTCATCTCTATAGAGCTGATGCCTATGCTGTCTGACAAAATCACAATTTTAATATTTCTTCAAAGTAAATACGGAATACTTTTATCACTGATGAATACCAACTATCAGTCACTTAGATAAAGTATTTTCAGGTAGAGATACCTAGCAAAGCAACTGTTCTCTATCCCTGTCAATCATGCATTCTTCTATATCTTCTCCCCATGTCTGCACCATAGACATTAAAACCAGGTCTGCCCGACCTACTTCAGTGTGCCCAACACTAAACTAATATGGAAGGCATAAAATAATCACACAGACCAGGTAAGTAGGTGCGCAATGGATTATAATCATTGTAGTTAAGTACCACGCTTTCTGCTCTAAACTATGAAGAATATTGGCCTGTTGGAAACTTCCACTCTCTACTACATCTTACTACATCTCGATCTTGGCTTGATCTGATTTCTAGCAAAAGGTAGGCTTACTGCAGAATGTTGGCATTGACCTCAGAAAAAGAAAGAACAATATGGAATTCAAATATTGAACCAATGTCGGTCAATTACACTGAACAAAAATATAAACGCAACATATAAAGTGTTGGTCCCATGTTTCATGAGCTGAAATAAAAGATCCCAGAAATGTTCCAGACGCACAAAAAGCTTTTCTCTCAAATGTTGTGCACGCATTTGTTTACATTCTTATTAGTGAGCATTTCCCCTTTGCTGACATAATCCATCCACCTGACAGGTGTGACATATTAAGAAGCTGATTAAACAGCACGATCATTATACAGGTGCACCTTGTGTTGGGGGACAATAAAAGGCCACTCTGCAGTCTATGTGCAGTTTTACATTCACATTTACATTTAAGTCATTTAGCAGACGCTCTTATCCAGAGCGACTTACAAATTGGTGCATTCACCTTATGACATCCAGTGGAGCAGCCACTTTACAATAGTGCATCTAAATCTTTTAAGGGGGGGGGGATGAGAAGGATTACTTTATCCTATCCTAGGTATTCCTGAAAGAGGTGGGGTTTCAGGTGTCTCCGGAAGGTGGTGATTGACTCCGCTGTCCTGGCGTCGTGAGGGAGTTTGTTCCACCATTGGGGGCCAGAGCAGCGAACAGTTTTGACTGGGCTGAGCGGGAACTGTACTTCCTCAGTGGTAGGGAGGCGAGCAGGCCAGAGGTGGATGAACGCAGTGCCCTTGTTTGGGTGTAGGGCCTGATCAGAGCCTGGAGGTACTGAGGTGCCGTTCCCCTCACAGCTCCATAGGCAAGCACCATGGTCTTGTAGCGGATGCGAGCTTCACCTGGAAGCCAGTGGAGAGAGCGGAGGAGCGGGGTGACGTGAGAGAACTTGGGAAGGTTGAACACCAGACGGGCTGCGGCGTTCTGGATGAGTTGTAGGGGTTTAATGGCACAGGCAGGGAGCCCAGCCAACAGCGAGTTGCAGTAATCCAGACGGGAGATGACAAGTGCCTGGATTAGGACCTGCGCCGCTTCCTGTGTGAGGCAGGGTCGTACTCTGCGGATGTTGTAGAGCATGAACCTACAGGAACGGGCCACCGCCTTGATGTTAGTTGAGAACGACAGGGTGTTGTCCAGGATCACGCCAAGGTTCTTAGCACTCTGGGAGGAGGACACAGTGGAGTTGTCAACCGTGATGGCGAGATCATGGAACGGGCAGTCCTTCCCGGGAGGAAGAGCAGCTCCGTCTTGCCGAGGTTCAGCTTGAGGTGGTGATCCGTCATCCACACTGATATGTCTGCCAGACATGCAGAGATGCGATTCGCCACCTGGTCATCAGAAGGGGGAAAGGAGAAGATTAATTGTGTGTCGTCTGCATAGCAATGATAGGAGAGACCATGTGAGGTTATGACAGAGCCAAGTGACTTGGTGTATAGCGAGAATAGGAGAGGGCCTAGAACAGAGCCCTGGGGACACCAGTGGTGAGAGCACGTGGTGAGGAGACGGATTCTCGCCACGCCACCTGGTAGGAGCGACCTGTCAGGTAGGACGCAATCAAGCGTGGGCCGCGCCGGAGATGCCCAACTCGGAGAGGGTGGAGAGGAGGATCTGATGGTTCACAGTATCGAAGGCAGCCGATAGGTCTAGAAGGATGAGAGCAGAGGAGAGAGAGTTAGCTTTAGCAGTGCGGAGTGCCTCCGTGATACAGAGAAGAGCAGTCTCAGTTGAATGACTAGTCTTGAAACCTGACTGATTTGGATCAAGAAGGTCATTCTGAGAGAGATAGCGGGAGAGCTGGCCAAGGACGGCACGTTCAAGGGTTTTGGAGAGAAAAGAAAGAAGGGATACTTGTCTGTAGTTGTTGACATCGGAGGGATCGAGTGTAGGTTTTTTCAGAAGGGGTGCAACTCTCGCTCTCTTGAAGACGGAAGGGACGTAGCCAGCGGTCAGGGATGAGTTGATGAGCGAGGTGAGGTAAGGGAGAAGGTCTCCGGAAATGGTCTAGAGAAGAGAGGAGGGGATAGGGTCAAGCGGGCAGGTTGTTGGGCGGCCGGCCGTCACAAGACGCGAGATTTCATCTGGAGAGAGAGGGGAGAAAGAGGTCAGAGCACAGGGTAGGGCAGTGTGAGCAGAACCAGCGGTGTCGTTTGACTTAGCAAACGAGGATCGGATGTCGTCGACCTTCTTTTCAAAATGGTTGACGAAGTCATCTGCAGAGAGGGAGGAGGGGGGATTCAGGAGGGAAGAGAAGGTGGCAAAGAGCTTCCTAGGGTTAGAGGCAGATGCTTGGAATTTAGAGTGGTAGAAAGTGGCTTTAGCAGCAGCGACAGAAGAGGTAAATGTAGAGAGGAGGGAGTGAAAGGATGCCAGGTCCGCAGGGAGGCGAGTTTTCCTCCATTTCCGCTCGGCTGCCCGGAGCCCTGTTCTGTGAGCTCGCAATGAGTCGTCGAGCCACGGAGCGGGAGGGGAGGACCGAGCCGGCCTGGAGGATAGGGGACATAGAGAGTCAAAGGATGCAGAAAGGGAGGAGAGGAGGGTTGAGGAGGCAGAATCAGGAGATAGGTTGGAGAAGGTTTGAGCAGAGGGAAGAGATGATAGGATGGAAGAGGAGAGAGTAGCGGGGAGAGAGAGCGAAGGTTGGGACGGCGCGATACCATCCGAGTAGGGGCAGTGTGGGAAGTGTTGGATGAGAGCGAGAGGGAAAAGGATACAAGGTAGTGGTCGGAGACTTGGAGGGGAGTTGCAATGAGGTTAGTGGAAGAACAGCATCTAGTAAAGATGAGGTCGAGCGTATTGCCTGCCTTGTGAGTAGGGGGAAGGTGAGAGGGAGAGGTCAAAAGAGGAGAGGAGTGGAAAGAAGGAGGCAGAGAGGAATGAGTCAAAGGTAGACGTGGGGAGGTTAAAGTCGCCCAGAACTGTGAGAGGTGAGCCGTCCTCAGGAAAGGAGCTTATCAAGGCATCAAGCTCATTGATGAACTCTCCGAGGGAACCTGGAGGGCGATAAATGATAAGGATGTTAAGCTTGAAAGGGCTGGTAACTGTGACAGCATGGAATTCAAAGGAGGCGATAGACAGATGGGTAAGGGGAGAAAGAGAATGACCACTTGGGAGAGATGAGGATCCCGGTGCCACCACCCCGCTGACCAGAAGCTCTCGGGGTGTGCGAGAACACGTGGGCGGACGAAGAGAGCAGTAGGAGTAGCAGTGTTATCTGTGGTGATCCATGTTTCCGTCAGTGCCAAGAAGTCGAGGGACTGGAGGGAGGCATAAGCTGAGATGAACTCTGCCTTGTTGGCCGCAGATCGGCAGTTCCAGAGGCTACCGGAGACCTGGAACTCCACGTGGGTCGTGCGCGCTGGGACCACCAGATTAGGGTGGCCGCGGCCACGCGGTGTGGAGCGTTTGTATGGTCTGTGCAGAGAGGAGAGAACAGGGATAGACAGACACATAGTTGACAGGCTACAGAAGAGGCTACGCTAATGCAAAGGAGATTGGAATGACAAGTGGACTACATGTCTCGAATGTTCAGAAAGTTGAGCTTACGTAGCAAGAATCTTATTGACTAAAATGATTAAAAATGATACAGTACTGCTGAAGTAGGCTAGCTGGCAGTGGCTGCGATGTTGACTTTGTAGGCTAGCTGGCAGTGGCTGCGTTGTTGATTCGGGGGCTAGCTGGCTAGCTAGCAGTGTTGATTACGTTACGTTGCGTTAAAAGAACGACAATAGCTGGCTAGGTAACCTAGAAAATCGCTCTAGACTACACAATTTTACCACACAACATAATGCCACAGATGTCTCAAGTGTTGACGGAGTTTGCATTCCTGCAATTGGCATTGCAGGAATATCCAACAGAGCTGTTGCCAGAGAATTGAATGTTAATTTCCCTACCAAAAGCCATCTCCAACATCCTTTTAGAACATTTGGCAGTACGTTCAATTGGCTTCACAACCGCAGACCACCTTTACCCAAGCCAGCCCAGGACCTCTACATCTGGCTTCTTCACCTGCGGGATCGTCTGAGACCAGCTACCCGGACAGCTGATGAAACTGTGGGTTTGCACAACCGAAGAATCTCTGTACAAACTGTCAGAAACCATCTCGGGGAATCTGATTTGCATGCTCGTCGTCCTCACCGGGGTCTTGACCTGACTGCAGTTATGTGTCGTAAACCGACTTCAGTAAGCAAATGCTCACCTTCGATGGCCACTGGCACACTGGAGAAGTATGCTCTTCACAGATGATTCTCGGTTTCAACTGTAGCGGCCAGATGGCGTCGTGTGGGCAAGTTGTTTTCTGCTGTCAACGTTGTGAACAGAGTGCCCCATGGTGGCAGTGGGGTTATGGTATGGGCAGGCCTAAGCTATGGACAACAAACCCAATTTCATTTTATCGATGGCAATTTGAATGCACCGAGATACCGTGACAAGATCCTGAGGCCCATTATCATGCCATCCATCACCTCATGTTTCAGCATGATAATGTATGGCCTCGTGTCTCAAGGATCTGTACACAATTCCTGGAAGCTGAAAATATCCCAGTTCTTCCATGGTCTGCATACTCAGCAGACATGTCACCCATTGACCATGTTTGGGATGCTCTGGATCGACATGTACAACACTGTTCCAGTTCCTGCCCATATCCAGCAACTTTGCACAGCAAATGAGTAGGAGTGGGACAACGTTGCACAGGTCATAGAGGGGAATGGTGGTCACACCAGATACTGACTGGTTTTCTGATTCATGCTCCTGCCTTTTTTTTCAAGGTACCTGTGACCAACAGATGCATATCTGTATTCCCAGTCATGTGAAATCCATAGATGAGGGCCAAATGAATTTATTTCAATTGACTGATTTCCTTATATAAACTGTAACTCAGGAAAATAGTTGAATTTGTTGCACGTTGTATTTATATTTTTGTGTGGTTGTTTTTAAAACCAAAAATAACTGTCATTTCGGTTCATCGCTCAGCACTATTAGAAAAGCAAGCAATAACTAAATGTACTGAATAAGACTCACATTCCTTTCTCGATAACCTTCTTCAGGAGCATCGGCACCCCCATGCCGGAAGTTGGAGTAACAGTGCTTTAGCAGCACGAGTAGTATAGTCGATATGATGATAGAACTTTGGCAGCCTTTTCCTCAACTTTGCTATGTTAAAATTCCCAGCTACAATAAATGCAGCCAAAGGATATGTGGTTTCCAGTTTGTATAAAGTCCAGTAAAGTTCTTTGAGGGCCGTCGTGGTATTGGCTTGAGAGGGGATATACATGGCCGTGACTATAACCAAATACAAATCTTTTGCTAGATAATACGGTAAGCATTTGATTGTGAGGTATTCTAGGTCAGGTGAACAAAAGGACTTGAGTTCCTGTATGTTATAACAATTACACCATGAGTTGTTAATCATGAAACATACACCCCTGCCCTTCTTCCCGGAGAGATATTTATTCCTGTCTGGGTGATGAACTGAGAACCCAGTGGGCTGGACCAATTCAGACAGTATATCCCAAGAGAGACATGTTTCCGTGAAACAGAGTATGTCACAGTCCCTGATGTCTCAGAAGCCCTCGCCCAGAGCTTATCAACTTTATTATCCAAAGACTGGATATTTGTGAGTAATATACTCGGAAAGAGTGGGTGGTGTGCATGCCTCCTAAGTCGGACTAGAATACCACTAGAAGACCACTTGGCTTCTGATATCAGTTCAATTGCCCTGGGGGTGCGAACAAAGGATCCGATTCGAAGAAGTCGTATTTCTGGTCGCATTGCTGGTAGTGCTGATGAGTTACCGTCACTCTGATATCCAATAGTGTCTTCCCGGCTGTATGTAATAACACACAAATGTTTTATGGGCTAACAGAGTAAGAAAGAATACATTCAAAAATTCATAAGAGTGGGAAACGAGGCAGCCCTCTCTGTTGGAGCCATTTTAAAGAACATCTAGCCGCTTGACAACACCCTTACCTGCCAATCTATAAATTACATATCCGTAATCTAGCATGGGTTGGATGGTCATCTGAATCAGGGTTA
Source organism: Oncorhynchus nerka (assembly GCF_034236695.1). NCBI lineage: Eukaryota > Metazoa > Chordata > Actinopteri > Salmoniformes > Salmonidae > Oncorhynchus > Oncorhynchus nerka. Next base: position 57,969,039 of record NC_088418.1, read on the forward strand.
GTTTGGCAGCTGGGGTGGAAGAAGAGCAATTAGGATAAAGGAAACCAAGTCTAGATTGAACTTTAGCTTGCAGCTTTGATATGTACTGAGAGAAGGACAGTGTATAGTCTAGCTATACTCCCAAGTACTTGTATGTGGCTACCTCAAGCTCTAAACCCTCAATGGTAGTAATCACACCTGTGGGGAGAGGTGCGTTCTTCTTACTAAACCACATTACCTTTGTTTTGGAGGAGTTAAGAACAAGGTTAAGGGTAGAGAAAGCTTGTTGGACACAAAGAAAGTTTTGTTGTAGAGGATTTAACACAAATTCTGGAGTGGGGCCAGCTGAGTATAAGACCGTATCATCTGCATATAAATGAATGAGAGAGCTTCCTACTGCGTGAGCGATGTTGTTGATGTAAATTGAGAAGAGCGTGGGGCCTAGGATCGAGCCTTGGGGTGCTCCCTTGGTGACAGGAAGTGGCTGAGACAGCAGATGTTCTGACTTTATACCCTGCACTCTTTGAGAGAGGTAGTTAGCAAACCAGGCCAAGACAAACAAGACCCCTCAGAGACAACAATACTCCTTAGCCTGCCCACACGAATGGAATGGTCTACCGCAGTGGTCAACAACCTTTTTAAGCCCAAAATGTAAATCAAGATCTACCACTTGCAAAAAATGACGAAAAAAACAAGGCCACAATGTAGTTCCACTTTGACATTCTTTATTTTGTTACCTGTCAGTCACAAGCAAGATATTAATTTAATTATACAAATACTATAATCAGAAGTAAGTGCAACTATCATTCAACATTTTATAACAGTCACATTACATTTTTCTATATTTCCACAGGCCTATTACTCATTCACCATTCATATATAACCTCAATCATCAGTCAATTACAGGCCTAAGCCAATCATGTACAGTACTGTTTCACTTTCCCTTTATAAACATCATATTTCAAGACACTTCAAAATGACAATACTCAAGTAAGTTGTGGTGGTTAATTTCTGTATTATCAAATGAGGAGAGACAAACTTCACACAAGTCAAAGTTATACTTAAACGACATCTTTAATAATAAGAGCTTTGCAATAGCAATGACTTTCAACGACCATTTCTAATGAACCGTTGAATGTGATAGAACAAAAGTACAAAGGTCTTTTATAACCAAGATACACCCCTTTCAACCTACATGACAAGCAACAGATACATACAATGGGTCACAAGGTTAAGATTTGTATGAAAGATATCTATAATACATAGCAGACAGCAACTGCTGTGTCAACAGTTTTCATTGTATAGACCAGTGTCTGGCCCTCCGTGTTACGATCAACTAGGAGTGGTGGGTGGAATCTGGCGCAGAGAGCAGGGTTCAGTCTTTCTTTCAATTTATTCCCCAGCGCAACAAAACAGTCACGCCAACACACAGGGCGTATATAAGTTGCCAGTCCAAACAACAGGACAAAATAGTCCGGAGAATAAATATACGAATAACTCACACCATCAAACACAGAGTAACACAAACAAGCCCGCACAAATACCCAGCGGGCCTAGTGCCCTTAAATCCCCTACAAACAAACCCTAATAGAAAACAGGTGTACCCAATTACCCAAAAACCCAAAACAAACGGAAAGGGAATCGATGGTAGCTAATAGGCCGGCGACGACGACCGCCGAGCACCACCCGAACAGGAAGAGGCACCATCTTCGGCAAGGTTCGTGACAGTACCCCCCCCCTGACGCGCGGCTCCCGCAGCGCGCCGACCCCGGCCTCGAGGACGACCCGGAGGATGAGGCGCAGGGCGATCCGGGTGGAGGCGATGGAAATCCCTCAAGAGGGAAGGATCTAAAATGTCCCTCCCCGGTACCCAGCACCTCTCCTCCGGACCGTACCCCTCCCAGTCCACGAGGTACTGCAGGCCCCTCACCCGGCGTCTCGAGTCCAGAATAGCTCGTACTGTGTACGCCGGGGACCCCTCGATGTCCAGAGGGGGTGGAGGGACCTCCGGTACCTCACTGTCTTGTAGGGGACCAGCTACCACCGGCCTGAGGAGAGACACATGAAACGAGGGGTTAATACGATAATAAGAGGGAAGTTGCAATCTATAACACACCTCGTTTATCCTCCTCAGGACTTTAAATGGCCCCACACACTGCGGCCCCAGCTTCCGGCAGGGCAGGCGGAGGGGCAGGTTTCGGGCCGAGAGCCAGACCCTGTCCCCTGGTGCGAACACCGGGGCCTCGCTGCGGTGGCGGTCAGCGTCTCTCTTCTGCCGTTCAGAACTGGACTGCCCGCCAGGTCTCTCTAGAGCGCTGTACCCACTCCTCCACCGCAGGAGCCTCGGTCTGACTCTGATGCCACGGAGCCAGGACCGGCTGGTAGCCCAGTACGCATTCGAATGGCGACATATTCGTGGACGAATGCCGAAGAGAGTTCTGGGCTAACTCTGCCCACGGGACGTACCTCGACCATTCTCCTGGCCGGTCCTGGCAATACGACCTCAGAAACCTGCCCACTTCCTGGTTTACTCTCTCCACCTGCCCATTACTTTCAGGGTGATAACCAGAGGTAAGGCTGACCGAGATCCCCAGACGCTCCATAAACGCCTTCCAAACCCGAGACGTGAACTGGGGACCCCGATCGGAGACGATATCCTCTGGAACCCCATAGTGCCGGAAGATGTGGGTAAATAGAGCCTCTGCAGTCTGTAGGGCCGTAGGGAGACCAGGCAATGGGAGGAGACGGCAGGACTTAGAGAACCGATCCACAACGACCAGAACGGTAGTGTTCCCCTGAGATGGGGGAAGATCAGTAAGGAAATCTACCGAGAGATGGGACCATGGCCGTTGTGGAACCGGGAGGGGCTGTAACTTCCCTCTTAGAAGGTGCCTAGGAGCCTTACTCTGAGCGCATACCGAACAGGAAGAGACATAGAGCCTCACATCCCTAGCTAAGGTGGGCCACCAGTATTTCCCCCTAAGACCCCGCACTGTCCTATCAATCCCCGGATGACCCGCAGACGGTAGTGTGTGGGCCCACCGAATCAACTTATCACGGACACCAAGCGGTACGTAACTCCTACCAGTCGGACACTGTGTAGGCGCAGGTTCAACCCTCAACGCCCACTCGATGTCCGCCGCATCCACCTCCCATACCACTGGGGCCACCAGCCGAGAGGCTGGTAGGATGGGAGTGGGTTCGATGGACCGGTCCTCGGTGTCATAGAGACGGGACAGCGCGTCGGCCTTAGTGTTGAGGGAACCTGGTCTGTAAGAGATCGTAAATCTAAAATGTGTAAAGAACATGGCCCACCTAGCCTGACGCGGATTCAGTCTCCTCGAATCAGGCGCAGAGAGCAGGGTTCAGTCTTTCTTTCAATTTATTCCCCAGCGCAACAAAACAGTCACGCCAACACACAGGGCGTATATAAGTTGCCAGTCCAAACAACAGGACAAAATAGTCCGGAGAATAAATATACGAATAACTCACACCATCAAACACAGAGTAACACAAACAAGCCTGCACAAATACCCAGCGGGCCTAGTGCCCTTAAATACCCTACAAACAAACCCTAATAGAAAACAGGTGTACCCAATTACCCAATAACCCAAAACAAACGGAAAGGGAATCGATGGTAGCTAATAGGCCGGCGACGACGACCGCTGAGCACCGCCCGAACAGGAAGAGGCACCATCTTCGGCAAGGTTCGTGACACTCCGACTCCAAACTGGAACCATCTCTCCCTGGTACGGTATAGAACAGAAACATTAACTCATGCTCTGGAATGCTCTTTAGGTTTTATCACCCAAAGACATCTCCTCTGTCAATGTTATCTCATAGAGGCCCATCCTCAGTAGAACACACACACAATAGTTAACAGAATACTCTATCTATTCTGTCGAATAAAACAACCACTATAATGCAATACAAGCATTATAACATAATCTTGCAATTTCCATGACAAAGTGCAACTAGCATTCAAAATATTATGACAACAGTCACATCATTCAATTGTTCAAAAATACTTTCACACAAATCACAGCCCTACTACAATTCATTTCCTCAATAATCAGTCAATTACAGGCCTAAGCCAATCATGTACAGTACTGATTTATTTTCCATTTTTTGAACAACATACAACACAGATCATATACTTTTGTAAACAATATAGCCTACAACAGATTTGAAACTGGCAATACTCACTCACTCTGATGGCTGTGGATGAGACCCCCCCCCACACACACATACACATTCAATGTGATGGCCATTTTCTCCAGGTTTGGGAAGTGCACCATTCTTCCATTTTTCAACTGAGAGGCCCACACACCCACCTTGGCCTTAAAGGCATTGACAGCGCGGGTCATGTGTGCCATGTCTTTGTCTTTTCCCTGAAGCTCATAGTTAAGCTCGTTTAGTTTTGCTGTTATGTCCGTGAGGAAAGTCGAGCAGCCATGCATCATCACACAGTTTCTCATGCTCCTCATTTCGTGACTCCAGAAATGATTTGATCTCGGGCAGCAAGTCAACAAATCGCTGCAGTACTTTCCCGCGACTCAACCACCTTACGTAAGCGTGGAGAATCAAGTCACCGTATGCAGCATCAAGCTCATCTAATAAAGATTTAACCTGTTGAGTGTAGGGGCAGTATTTTGATGTTTGGATGAAAACGTACCCAAATGAAACTGCCTATTTCTCAGGCCCAGAATCTAGAATATGCATATAATTGTCAGATTAGGATAGAAAACACTCTAAAGTTTCCAAAACTGTCAAAATATTGTCTGTGAGTATAACAGAACTGATATTGCAGGCGAAAACCTGAGGAAAATCCAACCAGGAAGTGCCTAAGAGAAACGAATCTCCCTGTTCCATTGCATGCCTATCCTCCATTTTAAAGGGATTTCAACCAGATTCCTTTTCTTATGGCTTCCACATGGTGTGAACAGTCTTTAGACATTTGTTTCAGGCTTTTATTTTGAAAAATGAGCGAGAAAGATCACATCGCGTCATTGTATGGCTGGGTGCCAGCAGCGTTTTGCATTTTCTCTCTCTCTCCTATTGAAGAGGCTACAGTCCGGTTTAAATATTATCGATTATATATTGTAAAAACAACCTGAGGATTGATTTAAAAAAACATTTGACATGTTTCTACAAACTTTACGGATACTATTTGGAATTTTCGTCTGCCCCGTTGTGACCGCTCGAGCTTGTGGATTTCTGAACATAACGTGCCAACCAAATGGAGGTATTTTGGATATTGAAAATAATATTTTTGGAACAAAAGGATCATTTATTTTGTAACTGGGAGTCTCATGCGTGCAAACATCCGAAGATCATCAAAGGTAAGTGATTCATTTAATTGCTTTTCTGACTTTCGTGACCAATCTACTTTACTGCTAGCTGTTTGTAATGTTTTGTCTGCTGAGAGATATGTCCTTACATAAACGCTTGGTACACTTTCGCCGAAAAGCTTTTTTGAAATCTGACATGCCAGGTGGATTAACATCAAGCTAAACTGTGTTTTGCTATATTGCACTTGTGATTTCATGAAAATTTAATATTTTTAGTAATTTAATTTGAATTTGGCACTCGGATGTTGACGAAAATGATCCCGCTAACGGGATGGGTGCATCGAGAAGTTTTAAACCATGTCAGGGACAGGGTGACAGCTTTAAGTAGCAGTAAGATTAGCATTTAAAGCCATCTCTCTGAGACAGAAGATGGACTGATGGACAACAGCATTATCCTCACGCCACTGATTTAATTAACTCAGCTAATTCGTTATATTTAAACCATTGTTTTCTGGCTAACACAGCTATAGATACAGTGCCTTGTAAAATTATTAATCTTCCTTGGTGCTTTTCCTATTTTGTTGCATTACAACCTGTAATTTAAATAGATTTTTATTTGGATTTCATGTTATGGACATACACCAAATAGTCCAAATTGGTGAAGTGAAATAAAAAATATATATTAAAAATGGAAAAGTGGTGCATGCATATGTATTCACCCTTTGCTATGAAGCCCCTAAATAAGACCTGGTGCAAACAATTACCTTCAGAAGTCACATAATTAGTTAAATATAGACCACCTGTGTGCAATCTGTGTCACATGATCTGCCACATAATTTCATAATTTCATATATATATTTCATATATATATATATACCTGTTCTGAAAGGCCCCAGAGTCTGCAACACCTTTAAGCAAGGAGCACCACCAAGCAAGTGGCACCATGAAGACCAAGGAGCTCTCCAAACAGGTCAGGGACAAAGTTGTGGAGAAGTACAGATCAGAGTTGGGTTTGGCGTTCGCCAAAAGGCATGTGGAAGACTCCCCAAGCATATTGAAGAAGGTACTCTGGTCAGATGAGACTAAAATTGAGCTTTTTGGCCATCAAGGAAAACGCCATGTCTGGTGCAAACCCCACACCTCTCATCACCCTGAGAACACCATCCCCACATTAAAGCATGGTGGTGACAGCATCATGCAGTGGGGATGTTTTTCCATCGGCAGGGACTGGGAAACTGGTCAAAATTGAAGGAATGATGGATACAGGGAAATTACAGGGAAATCCTTGAGGGAAACCTCTTTCAGTCTTCCAGAGATTTGAGACTGGGACAGAGGTTCACCTTCCAGCAGGGTAATAACCCTAAGCATACTGCTAAAGCAACACTCAAGTGGTTTAAGGGGAAACACTTAAATGTCTTGGAACGGCCTAGTCAAAGCCCAGACCTCAATCCAATCTGCTAGGACAGCAGAGTCCCTGCCCATCTTCTAAAAACATCTGAAACCCTACCTCTTCAAACAGTATCTTTAATAATCCTCCTCCTCACATCGACCCCCCCCAAACAACAAAAAAAGTAATAATAATAATAAATGACAGAAAATGCTAAGTGACTTAAATGTAAATGAATATTTGACTAAAACATTCTGTAACATTTGTATACGATCACATGTTTCTCTATATTATACTTGGGAACAGATTTCTTCAATTAAAATCACTTGGAAATGATTCCCTGTTGTTTTTAGTCTATTATGTCCAACTTTATAAAGTGTTATTATTTGAACATAACACCTTCAAGTCTGGAAACCAAATAGAAATCCATTGCTCCACAATAAAGACCAATTTTCAAAACTCAGATTAAGCCTAGTCATAGACGAAAAAGCATTTTCAACGGAAAGTCTCCTTTGAACATGCTTTTTACTTTTTAGCCAGAAAACAAGATGTTTACCGACTGGTTTTGATCCTCTCAGTCATGGAACAGCAAGTGGACTTAATGTTATGTACACACAGTGTAAATAAAAAAATACATAGCAATAGGGGTGTTAGTAAGTTGACTTTTTTTATTGAACTTGATAATTGATATATTACAAATGGAGAACACAAATTGTTACAAATGACAATAACTACATTTTCAAATGAAGACAATCAGTTTGACGGCAGATGACACAAACTAGGAGTGTTTTGTAAAATCCCTCGACCCCCCCCCCTCCCACTGTATTCACTAAGGCCTGGTCAATCATCACAGCAGCGAACACAAATGTATAATGGCCAACGGAAAGTCCTTATCAAGCACTGAACACAACAATTAAATTCAGGTTCATCTGAATCAGAGGGATTTGGCTGGGGAGCAGGGTTTGGTGGAGGAGCAAGGCCAGGCTGGGGAGCAGGGTTTGGTGGAGGAGCAGGGCCAGGCTGGGGAGCAGGGTTTTGCTGAGTGCTACCATCACTGTACTGTATGAGGTACTCGGGGTAAACCTGATGCGTTTCAAAAACTACAAACACTCTGGGGTCTTGAATGTTGTCCACACAGCTGTCATAGAAGCTGGATCCTCCGGTTTCTTTAGGAGGTGGTTTCTCATATCTGGAGTTTCCCACAGTGTAGTCTCCCACCAGCACCTGACAAACAAACATGGACCTCAATCCTGACTGGCTGGTGTATGCGTGTGAGTACTTAGCATCCCTAGCAAAGTAACTTCCTGAAAATAAGAAACATTAGACAACATTTAGCCCAGTATTTAAAAAAAAATCTGCTTTTTATATATATCTTTTGTCCACACTGACAGTAAGGAAAAATAAAATTACAACATTTATTAAACCAGTTGTGTTCAGAGACATTTCATTATGTAAGAATGTGTGACTTCACTTTTAGAGAACACATTTTAAATTATATTATTTATCCCATAATGATATTCAATACACACAGACATAGACAAGCAAATTGTCAATACAACATTTATTAAGTCTCTCTGGATAAAAGTGTCTGCTAAATTACTAAAATATAAATGTCAAATTAATTTGGATTTATTGAAACATTGCATACATAGGACTGGCATCCTACCTTTTCCGTAGGAAGTTCCATTCTTTCCACATATTCTCCAGTCAAAGTTGTCTCTGCAAATACTGTCAAAGTATTTGGAGTCAGTACCATGGAAAAGCTGCTTCTCATTGATGCTTGTCAAGGAAGATTTCATTTGATCTCTTTGTCTAAAAAGGAATATTCGTGAATCAACCTATTTTAGTGTGCCATTATTTACATTTAATAAGACTAACAAATGTGTCATTAAAATGGTAAATGCAGAATCACTGTACAGTTGCATAAATCAAGGCTAACATCATAAAATAACTAATTAGAAGCTGCATAGTGTTGAAAATCACTTCATTAACTGTGTTATTTCTATTTTGAATTGAGATCAGTTTCAGTAAATATCATCCACATGTTTTCATAATACCAAAATGTTAGCATGATTATCAAAATATGCACTTAAACTGTCAGAGACGTCCACGGTAAGAAGAAAAAACAGATTTGTATTTTGGGTGAACTATTTTTAAAGAGACATACAGCATGTAGAACTTCCATAGGGCTGGGTTTTGTACTCTCTCAATGGTGTGTATTTGAAACCCCACCACAGTTTTCTCAAAAAGGGCCTTGATGTCTTCGTGTTCACCTGTTGAGCTTGACAACATAACTCTCTGTGAAGAAAAACCCTTCGTAAGCTCACTCATAAACAATAATACATGCTTTTAGAAGACACCGTGTGGTACTGCATGCTATACAATTTGTTCAGAACAATATGATGCTGGTTTGTATTCAAACAAGTTAATCTGATAGTTTAATGTAACATCCACAGTGAACATTAACACAATGCATGTATGTTTTATGCTTTTTGGGTGTTTTTCCAATACCTCAAAGCCGATCCCAGGCAATCGAGACTGGTCCCAGAAAGGTGGCACAATCGAAGTGTTGGTATTGGATGTGCTTAAGGAAGAAGTGAGGGGATATAGAGGGGTAATTTACACCTTGCATTATCCTTATACGAACAGCTGTGATAGGATTACATTCCGAACAAGGGCCTCACATTTACTTGCAATTACACCTGGGGAGCTATTTTCGGCTGGTGGTAATGAGGCGCAAGTGTCAAACACACGTTAGATTTGACATGACAAAATTGCAATCTATCTCACTGGCACTTTCTAGCCCTTACGCCAGGTTCTGCGATTTACCTGTCTAACATCAACGGGCTTGCGCTGAATTTCAGTGAGGGCAACTACGGATATTTAAGACTGGTCTTAGTGGTAAAGCAATTGGTTATGGCATTGATTTTCCCAACGGAGGCTGACAAAGTAGTCTTATGTAGCCTTATGTGCATCATCAAAATATCACAAACAGTCAGACATTCCCCTGTTTATTTATATTGAACACTATTTGTCCAGGTTCTGTGAAACGTTTGGACTCATTAAGTGTGATGAGATTGTGTTGTGGTTCTGATGGTCGCTTGTTTGTTTGTTTGCTTGGCAATCACCCTGCATTATCACATTCACGCATGCAAAACACTCACTTACACTACTGATTACTGATTACACACACCATTGTATATTATATTTATTTGCTTTAGGTAATAAATATATATCTTTCTACCATTATCTCCACGTTGTCTCCCTTTGTTACGGGCTTTGCCCCTGAAAGGTATCAGTAGCCATGTTTCCATTCAATTATCCAGTCATTATTTTTTGGACATTTAGAAAGTAATTTTGACATTTTACAGTAGGCTTATACCGACTGTACAAAACATTAGGAACACCTTCCTAATATTGAGTTTGCACCCTCTTGCCCTCAGAACAGCCTAAATTCGTCTCGGCATGGACTCCACAGAAATGCTGACCCATGTTGACTCCATTGCTGCTCACATGTGTGTCAAATTAGCTGGATGTCATTTTTGTGGTGGACCATTCTTGGTTCACACCGGAAACTGTTGAGTGTGAAAAACTCAGTAGGGTTGCAGTTCTTGACACACTCAAACCGGTGTGCCTGGCACGACTACCATGTTATTAAAACAGAGCCCCTGGTATTAAAATGTGTGGACATCGACCGGATTGTTTCTGCATACAAGCCACTAGGGACAACGTGAGTGCCTATGTTGTGGATGGGTTAAGGACAGGAATGAACTGGGAGGATTGGGGGTTCAACCCCAGTGATCGGCACTCATTTAGTAATTTTACTTTTTCTGTTTTAACACCATGCCAAACCTTAACCCTTAACTACTCAAGAATTAATGCCTAAATATAGTTTTTTTTTCTTCCCTTTTGTGTAGTCTGACTGGCAGATAAAATACGTCAAAATGTGCTGTAATTAAAGCAGAAACATGCCATAATCTACAGACCGTACCACAGACGGCACCACACTCCGTAATTAAAGCAGAAACATGCCATAATTTACAGATGGCCCCACACTCCGTAATTAAAGCAGAAACATGCCATAATCTACAGACCGTACCACAGACGGCCCCACACTCCATAATTAAAGCAGAAACATCCCATAATCTACATACCGTACCACAGACGGCCCCACACTCCGTAATTAAAGCAGAAACATGCCATAATCTACAGACCGTACCACAGACGGCCCAACACTCCGTAATTAAAGCAGAAACATTCCATAATCTACAGACCGTACCACAGACGGCCCCACACTCCGTAATTAAAGCAGAAACATGCCATAATCTACATACCGTACCACAGACGGCCCCACACTCCGTAATTAAAGCAGAAACATCCCATAATCTACATACCGTACCACAGACGGCCCCACACTCCGTAATTAAAGCAGAAACATGCCATAATCTACAGACCGTACCACAGACGGCCCCACACTCCGCAATTAAAGCAGAAACATGCCATAATCTACAGACTGTACCACAGACGGCCCCACACTCCGTAATTAAAGCAGAAACATGCCATAATCTACAGACGGCCCCACACTCCGTAATTAAAGCAGAAACATGCCATAATCTACAGACCGTACCACAGACTGCCCCACACTCCACAATTAAAGCAGAAACATGCCATAATCTACAGACTGTACCACAGACGGCCCCACACTCCGTAATTAAAGCAGAAACATGCCATAATCTTTCATACGGCCCTACACTCCGTAATTAAAGCAGAAACATGCCATAATCTACAGACCGTACCACAGACGGCCCCACACTCCGTAATTAAAGCAGAAACATGCCATAATCTACAGACGGCCCCACACTCCGTAATTAAAGCAGAAACATGCCATAATCTACAGACCTTACCACAGACGGCCCCACACTCCGTAATTAAAGCAGAAACATGCCATAATCTACAGACCGTACCACAGACGGCACCACACTCCGTAATTAAAGCAGAAACATGCCATAATCTACAGACGGCCCCACACTCCGTAATTAAAGCAGAAACATGCCATAATCTACAGACCGTACCACAGACGGCCCCACACTCCGTAATTAAAGCAGAAACATGCCATAATCTACAGACCGTACCACAGACGGCCCCACACTCCGCAATTAAAGCAGAAACATGCCATAATCTACAGACCGTACCACAGACGGCCCCACACTCCGCAATTAAAGCAGAAACATGCCATAATCTACAGACCGTACCACAGACGGCCCCACACTCCGCAATTAAAGCAGAAACATGCCATAATCTACAGACCGTACCACAGACGGCCCCACACTCCGTAATTAAAGCAGAAACATGCCATAATCTACAGGCCGTACCACAGACGGCCCCACACTCCGCAATTAAAGCAGAAACATGCCATAATCTACAGACTGTACCACATAATCTACAGACTGGCCCCCACACTCCGTAATTAAAGCAGAAACATGCCATAATCTACAGACGGCCCCACACTCCGTAATTAAAGCAGAAACATGCCATAATCTACAGACCGTACAGACACTCCGGCCCATGCCATAATCTACTCCGTAATTAAAGCAGAAACATGCCATAATCTACAGACTGTACCACAAATGGCCCCACACTCCGTAATTAAAGCAGAAACATGCCATAATCTACAGACGGCCCCACACTCCGTAATTAAAGCAGAAACATGCCATAATCTACATACCGTACCACAGACGGCCCCACACTCCGTAATTAAAGCAGAAACATGCCATAATCTACAGACCGTACCACAGACGGCCCCACACTCCGTAATTAAAGCGTAATTAAAATGGGCAGCCATAATTCTGTTGCTGCAGTTACGGCAAGGGATGGTGTTTCATTTGGAGCTTGAGTTGATATTTCCCTTCATCGCGAGAACCAATAATGATTTCAGAACTGCAATGTATTTTTACTGAAGGTTTGTATAAAAATGAAGTGTACATTACATGTCATTGGAGTGCACTTTCCTTTTTTCACGTTAATCGTTTTCCCTTTTCCATTGACCTTATGCCTGTCGTGTTTCTAATACATTGATATATTGTCACTCAATTAATCAAGGAAATGTTATGATCCAAAAACATATCATGGGAAAACGTCATTCTTTTCACAATTTTTCAAAAAGTTAGGCATCAACCAATTGACGCTTATGTCAATTGGTCATGCTCCCAGTCGGCTTTGTGGTGCGAATGGGAAAATAAAATTGTTACAGAGTTGATGCTTATATCAATATACGTGCAGTCAATGGGAAAAGATGAGCTTCGATGAATTGACGCTTCAACACTGTGACACGTATCTTTACCCATTTGACTGGAATGTCTTTAACCACCCCCTTTATTAGAATGGATTAACCACAGATCATTATCTAGGCTATATTACAGGCAGCATATCATTTTTGATGATGTCATCATATCATCACTATCACATGCCTGTCTCTCGCTCCCCTTTAGACTTTCCCTATCAATTCATTTGATACATTGTGTCTTTGTTACGGATCCCCTGGTACTGCTGCTCATTCCGTATGCCAGTTCCGGAGGTCTACGTCACCAGTCTCTAGGCGTCACTGAACTGTCTCATTATGCACGCCTGGTTCCCTGTCCCCCTGATTAGTAATTGTATATATGTGCCCTCTGTTCACCATTGTCTTGGTCGGTTATTGTTCCCATGTCTGTTGGTCTTGTGAGTACCTGTGCTTTGTTGTCTCGGCTTTCGTGATGCGTGTATTGAGTACTCATTATTACGGGTCTCGTCCAGTGTATTGTTGTGCACTTGTTATTACAGGTCTGGTCCCGTGTATTGTATTTATGGGTCTCACGTTGTATTTTTGGGTGGAGTATTATGACACCTTGTTCCGATGGTATAAACAGGGCTAAAGGTACACTACCGTTCAAAAGTTTGGGGTCACTTAGAAATGTCCTCGTTTTCCATGACAACATACATGAAATGAGTTGCAAAATGAATATGAAATAGTTAAGACGTTGACAAGGTTATAAATAATGATTTTTAATTGAAAAAATAATTGTGTCCTTCAAACTTTGCTTTCGTCAAATCATTTGCAGCAATTACAGCCTTGCAGACCTTTGCCATTCTAGTTATCAATTTGTTGAGCTAATCTGAAGAGATTTCACCCACAAATTGGATCGGCTTGATGGGCACTTCTTACGTACCATACGGTCAAGCTGCTCCCACAACAGCTCAATAGGGTTGAGATCTGGTGACTGTGCTGGCCACTCCATTATATATATACCAGCTGACTGCTTCCTCCCTAAATAGTTCTTGCATTATTTGGAGCTCTGCTTTGGGTCATTGTCCTGTTGCTGGAGGAAATTGGCTTCAATTAAGCTCCGTCCACAGGGTATGGCACGGCGTTGCAAAATGGAGTGATAGCCTTCCTTCTTCAAGATCCCTTTTATCCTGTACAAATCTCCACTTTACCACCACCAAAGCACCCCCAGACCATCACATTGCCAACACCATGCTTGACAGTTGGCATCAAGCACTCCTCCAGCATCTCACGAATGTTCTTCTTTGTGATCCGAACAGCTCAAACTTAGATTTGTCTGTCCAGTGTCTGTTCTTTTGCCCCACTTAATATTTTATTTTTATTGGCCAGTCTGAGATATGGCTTTTTCTTTGCAACTCTGCCTAGAAGGCCGGCAACCTGGAGTCACCTCTTCACTTTTGACGTTGAGACTGGTGTTTTGCGGGTACTATTTCATGAAGCTGCCAGTTGAGGACTTGTGAGGCGTTTGTTTGTCAAACTAGACACTCTAATGTACTTGTCCTCTGGCTCAGTTGTGCACCGGGGCCTCCCACTCCTCTTTCTATTCTGTTTAGAGCCAGTTTGCGCTGTTCTGTGAAGGGAGTAGTACACAGCGTTGTACCAGATCTTCAGTTTCTTGGCAATTTCTCACATTAAATAGCCTTCATTTCTCAGAACAAGAATAGACGGACGAGTTTCATAAGAAAGATCTTTGTTTCTGGCCATTTTGAGCCTGTAATTGAACCCACAAATGCTGATGCTACAGATACTCAACTAGTCTAAAGAAGGCCAGTTGTATAATGCTTCATTAATCAGAACAACAGTTTTCAGCTGTGCTAACATAATTGCAAAAGGGTTTTATAATCATCAATTAGCCTTTTAAAATTATAAACTTGGATTAGCTAACACAACGTGCCATTGGAACACAGGAGTGATGGTTGCTGATAATGGGCCTCTGTACACCTATATAGATATTCCATCAAATAAAATCTGCCGTTTCCAGCTACAGCAGTCATTTACAACATTAACAATGTCTAGTGGTGTGGGGGCTGTGCTTTGGCAAAGTGGGTGGGGTTATATCCTTCCTGTTTGGCCCTGTCCGGGGGTGTCCTCGGATGGGGCCACAGTGTCTCCTGACCCCTCCTGTCTCAGCCTCCAGTATTTATGCTGCAGTAGTTTATGTGTCGGGGGGCTGGGGTCAGTTTGTTATATCTGGAGTACTTCTCCTGTCCTATTCGGTGTCCTGTGTGAATCTAAGTGTGCGTTCTCTAATTCTCTCCTTCTCTCTTTCTTTCTCTCTCTCGGAGGACCTGAGCCCTAGGACCATGCCCCAGGACTACCTGACATGATGACTCCTTGCTGTCCCCAGTCCACCTGGCCATGCTGCTGTTCCAGTTTCAACTGACCTGAGCCCTAGGACCATGCCCCAGGACTACCTGACATGATGACTCCTTGCTGTCCCCAGTCCACCTGGCCATGCTGCTGCTCCAGTTTCAACTTCCACCTGACTGTGCTGCTGCTCCAGTTTCAACTGTTCTGCCTTATTATTATTCGACCATGCTGGTCATTTATGAACATTTGAACATCTTGGCCATGTTCTGTTATAATCTCCACCCGGCACAGCCAGAAGAGGACTGGCCACCCCACATAGCCTGGTTCCTCTCTAGGTTTCTTCCTAGGTTTTGGCCTTTCTAGGGAGTTTTTCCTAGCCACCGTGCTTCTACACCTGCATTGCTTGCTGTTTGGGGTTTTAGGCTGGGTTTCTGTACAGCACTTTGAGATATCAGCTGATGTACGAAGGGCTATATAAATAAATTTGATTTGATTTGGTTTGATTTGATACACTGTATTTCTGATTAATTTGATGTTATTTTAAAATGGACAAAAAATGTGCTTTTCATTCGAAAACAAGGACATTTCTAAGTGACCCCAAACGTTTGAACGGAAGTGTAGCTATTACAAATTTGGAGGCATAAACTTCCCAGACCATATATTCCCCCAGCAACGGGAGGTCAAGTGTCACCTTGGTCTCTCCTGTCTGTGACCTAACATTTCCTTACTGTTTGTCCCTCTTCATATCCTCCCGATCTACTACATCTCTACCACTAATGTACTACTATACAAAAAAATGTATATAGGCTTATATATTTTTTTTAAAGCATAATTGCTTAATTAAATGATCTTGCCTAGATTATTTGAATGTGGTATTAATTACATTAGCTGTATTTCACTCTTACCAAATTGCTCTCTGAACATCTATGGCAGAGTTGAAGATCGGCCGTCTTCTGACCCATCTTTGGGTGTGTGAGCTCTTGTTACTCTGGATCATGTCTAAAAAAGAATATCTTTCTCAGTTCAATATCTTTCTCAGTTCATCTTGAAAGTAAACTTGTTCTCAGGTTAAATAAAGATAAAATAAATAAATAAAATAAAAGATACTAAAGCAGGTAGATAATATCAGCCTACCTTCCAAATTGACTTCATAGGTGTGTCGTCCAGCAGTGAACTCAAACACTGAGCCAAGAGAGGGATCACTGTACACCCTCTCTAGGTCCTCCATAGTCTTAGTGTACACACACACACACACACACACACACACACACACACACACACACACACACACACACTTTAGGGATACTTTCTTTCTTCCTTTCTTTGTGCCATATTAGAGGGTGAAATTAGGTATCACTACATACTGATGACCAAAATGCATTCCAGCATTCATCCTCTTCTTCCCAGTACCAAGCCCACTTGGTAGCAAGGACAGCTTCTGGTTGGTCCAGGGAGGAAACCGTAGCAAGTCGCCGAACTTTGCTGTGACCGTGGATCATGAGGATAAAATTCACCGGTGGTATTCCATGGCTAGGGCATAAAAAAACACATTATAATTCATTTGAAACATTTTGTAATTGTCTCTCAGTTAAAAATATATGTTTTGGGCATACATACCTCTCTGTCTTTGCTGGGTCACAGTAGTCTCTCTCAATGCCCTCATTATCTGGGATACGTGACCAGCCACATCCATTCTCCACCTCCCATTGATATGGCATAGAAGAATGGATGCCCATACATTTATCTTAAATATAAATCAATATCAGTGCAATAAACCCATAACGATTAAGTCAGGGAAATTAGAACACCAATGTGTTTGTCAAAGAACAAATATTCCCTCAATAATAATAATAATAATAATAATAATACCTCCAGTGTTATACTGTACCTCCTTTAAAGCAACATCCAAAAATGTAGTCATGACAAATTTCATTTTTTTCTGGAAAAAGTATTTCACATTTCAATTTCTGATTAGTTTGCAAAGTAAGCTTGAAAGTTATTTTTAGAACACACAATGCCAAAATTCAGTTAAATAAACAAGACATGACATTCTAGACTCTCATTATTGTGAGTTTATCTCTGTTCTGGATAGTAGTCTCAAAATAAATGTTTTTATTTACCATTAATACAAATGATTCAGGATTCTGTAATTATGCGTCAATTTATTAGCTCAGGGAAAGTTAAATAATATGTAGATAAAGTTGGGCACATTTGCTGCACCTTTCATGATTTTATGAAATTGGGAGGTCTGTAGGAAAGTCTCAGCAAGTCCCATGGATTCATTGATAGGCCCAACGATCTCAATCTCTCTTTTATCCGCATCCTCACATATACGAACAAAACGTACAGACATACTGTGTGCAGAGATACAATAAGAAGAAGAAGAACAACCACAACAACTACAAAAATTACAACAGGTCATTCAGTCAGTTTACAAGGGTCGGTATAGGTTTAGGGTATAACAGTAAACATATCAGAGGTCTAGCAATTATTATTATATACCTAATATAATATTAATAAAATAATCATGTAATACATTTATATTGATGTATATATAATCATGTCATATTTTATTTATGCTTAATATCAGTTACTTATGAGACCTGTGTACAGGTGTTTGCTTCAGCTGCATAATGATCATCCTTTGAGAGGGCATTTGAAGTCGGATCCATTGTACTTTTACTTAAATGTACATCAAATCAACGAAACAAATCTTGACTATATATAAAAGTAAAAGTAAGCCAAAGCCTTGTAATTATTATGATAAGCCAAATCATACTTTGCCCTTTGATGGTAGTAAATTAAAAATGGACTCAGCCCTCTGACCTCTGACTTTATGAGAAACTGCATCTGAGCCATTAGGAGCCTAAAAACACCTTACCTTGTAAGATACAGCCTCAAGTGTGCTCTGAGATTGTCACGCAGATAAATGTTGTTTATAGGCTATCATACAAGGAAATGGCAAATGGCTTACTGTAAATTACTATGATAAGCCAAATCATACTTTGCCCTTTGATAGTAGTAAATTAAAAAATACCTGACTCAGCCCTCTGACCTCTGACTTTATGGTTGGTTATATGCCGCGTTCACGTAGTAGTCAGAACTAGGAAACTCTGACATTTCCGACATGCTTACAACTACTGGTTGTAGTTATACACAACACGTTCAACGAATCAGCATGTCAGAAATGTCAGAGTTCCGAATAGCGTGTGAAGGTGCCAATAGTCGGACGGCTCTGCTGGGAGATCGTGGAAATTGTTTCCCATTAGTACTGATGCAGAGACTTGACTGTCCGAATGCTTCCCATCCCAAACAGTTTGTGCACTATGACATTTTTTAAATGTTTTGGTCTTCGGTGTGGGTTTTTACTGCTGTTTGTGCACAAGGCATTTTTTCTTGAGGCAAGCCGAAGTCAGTAGCCAAAGTCTACGCCCCTTCAATAATTGCTCAACAGTAAGGATTCTTAAATTGTGTTTTTGGCATTCAACGGCAAGTTTTCGTGCACATTTTTTCACGTGAGAAATACTGCACCAAACATCTTAGTTAGATGTAAAATTGCATTTGACCCATGTGATAGCCCACAGATGGTCAGCCATCCAAACAATGTCATAAATCGTGATTGAGTCATCACGCTGTTCCTCGGCGCCAGCAAGTCGCTAGAAGCATCTGCCTCTACTGGCCTACAGCGCCGTTGGAAAGTATTCACACCCCTTTATGTCACGCCTTGGTCTTAGTATTTTGTGTTTTCTTTAATTATTTGTTCAGGCCAGGGTGTGACATGGGGTTATTGTATTGTCGTATTGGGGTTTTTGTAGGCATTTTTTTAGTAGGGATTGTGGGATGTGCAGATTGGTGTAATATTCCCTGATTTCAGTTCTGTTGGCTTGGCCTGGCTCAGTCCATCTCACAATGTGGCCTGCCCACACAACCCCTGGAATTATTTGTATGGCTGCCAGCCTTTTCTCCCCTGAGTAGGAAGCACAGCAGGCCCTGCCCATGCCAGGACAATTACAAGGCACGCTTTCTTCACAAATTAAGGGTCAGCCTGGGCCTGCCTGAGGAAGGAGAGGGCCCCAGAGTGCCACCAGCCATGGACTGGGACAATCGGCAATCTTCCCTGACGACAACATGCTGAGTTGAATTATTTTAGTTAGTATGTGTGCTTTCAATTTTGGTTAAATATGTCCTGCGGTGGCAGAAATGCAGTTTTTTCGTTTTTGGTGTCTAGTATAGGCTTGGCTGCCTGAGGCGGTTCTCAATCAGAGTCAGGTGATTCTTGTTGTCTCTGATGGGGAACCGTATTTAGGTAGCCGGGGTTTCACTGTGTATTTCGTGGGTGATTGTTCCTGTCTCTGTGTAGTTTCACCAGATAGGCTGTAATTAGGTTTCACGTTCCGTTTGTTGTTTTGTATTTGTATCAGTTATTTCATGTACCGCGATTCATTCATTAAAGACATGAGTAACCACCACGCTGCATTTCGGTCCGACTCTCTTTCTACAAACGAAGAACGCCGTTACACTTTTACGGTCTGTCACGCCCTGATCTGTTTCGCCTGTGTTTGAATCTGTGTTTGAAATTCACTGCTCAACCGAGAGATCTTACAGATGTGGGCTACAGAGATGAGGTAGTCATTCAAAAATCATGTTCAATACAGAGTGAGTCCATGCAACTTATTATGTGACTTGTTAAGCATATTTTTTACTCCTGAACTTATTTAGGCATGCCATAACAAAGGGGTTGAATAATTGTTGACACAAGATATTTCAGCTTTTCATTTCTAATTAATTTGCACACATTTTGAAAAAACACAATTCTGGTATGAAAAACATATCAGGTATTGTGTGTTAAGGCCAGTATCAAAATCTGAATTTAATCCATTTGTAAATCAAGCTGTAACGAAACAAAATGTGAAAAAAGTCAAGGGGTTTGAATACTTTCTGAAGGCACTGTATGTTTTAATATTCAAATTCAGAGTTGAAATGCAGATGTTAAATATTAGTCATTGCCTGTAAATGACGTTTACAAACTTTCAAGATAAAAACATCAGTTTCATATTGTGGTAAGTTTCTAGTACAGAGGCTCGTGAGACAGTACATTTCCAACAAAAGTGCTTTTATTTCCTATGAAGTTACAACCTAAATGATCTCTTCAAGATCAAACCTGCAAACACAGCGATCTGCTCTCTCAGGTCTCTCCTCCGTAGGGAAAAATAGCAGGCAATAACTGTTGTGGCAGATTGAGTAGCTAGCCACACTGTTAACTAGCCTATGGAGGTCAGCTGTATTCATTTTCAAGCCAGTGTGCGCGTTCCAGGCTGACTACATGGATTGTGGTGCTAGTGAGGGCATGGAAATGAGAGTAACTGTCCAGGGAAAATCAAATTCAGTTAACTCATACCCAAATAATGTTGTTGACTTGTTCTATACTTGTATTTGTGGCCGAAGCATAAATGAGAGAAAAACACTTTAAATAAACCCACCTGAAACGTGTATCTCAAATAGACCGTTTAAAAAAAATGCTTGCTATTTCTTCTTAGAACACAATGCCATTTTTTGGCTCATTGGCTGAGCTGGCCAATCCGTGATCACATGAATATTTTTAATGACTGGTATCTTCCCACACTTATGTTGTTGGGGTACGGAATTGTTTTAAAATTGAGAATTTTAGGACCCCTTTAAGTATAAAAAAAATGTCATCTTAAATTTGGCCTTCACTACTATAGCCCAGAAAAAGCATTGAATAACACATTCATAAATGGGGGGGGGGAGACAGTCCAAAAACAAATCATAAGAAATAAGGTTGAAGTGTCTGTCCTAAATCTAGGAGATATTTAAATAAAACTCAGGAAATACATATATTCCTTTACACATTTAATCCCTGTTTTTGGCTAAAAGCTACCTTCATACTTCCATTATTATTTATAAACCGGTTACCTTCAGATGAGTCCTGTGACACGTGTGGGGGTCGCAGAGTCTCCCCTTTCCATATAGTGGTCATACTAGTTTTTAGGTCAAACCGTTTGGACACTACAGACATTTTAATTTTCATGAGAAGACCGATTTTCTGGATGTCTCATGGTCTAACAAACCCTGCTCTAGCTCTGCCACCTTTCACCGCAGATGCTGAAGTGCGACACCCTGTAGGTGGATTGAGACTGACGGATTAAACTGACGGATTTTGATGGGGATTTTTTTCTTATGTTACTTAGATTGAATCGACTCTTGTTAATATACTTAATGACCATTTTTTGGACGGAAAACTATTTCACTCATATTGTAATTAATTATAGGTCATATTTAATAGAAATCTGGAAACACTGCACAGTTGCTTTAAGTGGCTACCTCTCAAGGCTCCACACATATTCAACTTAATTGATGGATTATTTAAAACCATTAAAACAATGGAGGCGAAAACAATCCCAGAGGGCTTATTTCCATTTTTGTCCTAGAGTGGGGAATGCAAACAATGTAAATTTTTTGTAAATAAGTGTGTATATGCTATTGACAAAATAAAAGGTGTTTCTGTGCATTTAGCCTCCACTACATCCCTGCAGGTGCACCTTAAGGGTGTTCTGTTACAGTGTAAATAAAACATTTCAAGAGAAGCAGCTCTACTGCTGTGAGTGACATCGAAAAAAGATATGCCTCTGTCTATGCAATACACATGGCACCAATAATGATTCACCAATACTACCCAAAAGCCTACAAGAAACAGGAAAAGAGAGAGAACAAGTGCTATAATGTACAATATTACTTTGTGGACAATTACAATTTGAGTGAAGTCACGGTTGTAATGTTGCAATCAATGAACAGGTTAACAGTAGGGTTTGTTTGGACTAAAGGAGCTTGCAGACGGAGAGCGGCAGGCGGCCCCATCGACCAGAGGCCCATCGATTTTCAATTATGCTAAGTGGCAGGGGGAGAAACGTTCTAGGCTATCCAGGGGGTGCAGCGGAATTTCATGTGAAAACCACTGAGGTTTGCCTTTGTTGACCAATCACAGTAGATTACGAAGCCTGCATGGTGATAGCCTAGTGATATAGTCAAGTCTCTCAGCCTTGAGTCCAAGTACAAGTCTGAGTATTTTATAGTCGAGTCCCAAGTCGAGTCACAGTCCCTTGGTACTGCACCTTCAGTCCGAACAAACCCTACTGTTAACCTGCAAAAGGCTGTGGTCCAACATTTTTTACCTATATTACGAGAACTAGCATGTGGAGTCTTGCACATTAGACAGGATAGCTTGCAAAAAAAATGTATATAACAAAAATGACACCCTTGCTTTCTTGCACTAAAACTCACACTTGCCTTTTCTTACTTGCGCTGACTTTGCTGGTTGTTGCTTTATTTGGAAAAAGTTTATCTTACTATGATTATGTTATGTGGTTGTCTCACCTAGCTACCTTAAGATGAATGCTCAGTTAGTGAGTAAGTCGCTCTGGATAAGAGCATCTACTAAATTACTAAAATGCAATTGTAAAAAGTAATTCGGTAGCTATTGTACCTGCTAGCATGTTGAATTAGCAAGGAAGAGAGCCTTTCTCACAACAACCTCACCATTGTTAGAGTGTAAGTCCGATTCATCACTGGTCGAGTCTGAGACAAGTCCAAGTCCTGGACTTGAATACTACAACGTAATGAAACAACAGATCAGCCATCTTGCCCCTCAGTTAGTTGGCTAACATGACCAGTTTACAGAGTCATGTCTGACAATCAAAAATCATTGTTTTCTAATCTATTTTTGGGTAAATCATTTCTGTTGAATGTAAATGCTTTTTATACATACTTGTGTTGTTATAGCGATTCCTTTTTTGCATGTGAATATTACAGTAAATGTTTACGTGCTCATGGTCACCGGCAGCAGTCACCCTCCATGTAAAGGCACCAGCCTGTAATAAGAGCTACGATTTGTGTAAACTCTTCAGAATTGTGTACTGTGCGTGTCACTAAGTAGGCAGATACCCCATGTCATCAGTGCACAATCCATAGGTATGACTGTATAGTGCATATATACACTGAGTATACAAAATGGTACGATTAAATCAAATTCTATTTGTCACATGCGCCGAATACAACCGGTGTAGACCTTACAGTGTAATGCTTACTTACAAGCCCTAACCAACACCTGCTCTTTCCATGACATAGACTGACCAGGTAAACCCAGGTGAAAGCTATGATCCCTTATTGATGTCACTTGTTAAATCGTCATGCACCCCAGAAATCGGAGGTGGCTGGGGGGTGAAGATGGAGAATTTAGCATTTTTCAGACACCTGAAACAGCTTTTTCCTGCAATCTAGAGACATAATCATTATGCTTAATTCCATGTCAAAAATATGTTTATTTTTCTGCATATGTCTTGAGCTGTCTGTATCCTCCTGACTGGTGGTTATTTTTTTAAGGAAAGGCTTCTCTGCATTTCTGCTAAAATCTTGGTAAAATATTTAAAGGAATTTGAGTCTTATTCAGTACATTTAGTAATTGCTTGCTTTTGTAGAGTCATGCCAGCTAAGATAGCTACTCTAACTTGATTGATAGCCTGAAATGGCTTCTTGGTGGCTAGTTGAGGTTGCGAGTTCCCAATCTTGGATAGCTTAAGCCAACTTCATAAAATTGTTAGGTGGCTAGTATTACAGAGAAACAACAAAAACTGGAAAAAAAATAAGAAAAACACAGTCAGGTCCATAAGTATTTGGACAGTGACCAAATGTACATACTTTTGGCTCTGTACGCCACCAAAATGGATTGGAAAATAAATCATCAAGATGTGCTTTAAGTGTAGGCTTTCATCTATAATTTAATGGTTTTGTCAAAATTATTGTATGAACCGTGTAGGAATTACAACCATTTTTATACATAGCCCCCCAATTTTAGAGGCTCAAAAGTAATTGGACAAACTAACATAATCATAAATTAAATGGTTTGCAAATTGCTTGTTTGCAAATTCTTCGCAGTCAATGATTGCCTGAAGTCTGGAACCCATAGACATCACCAGATGCTGGGTTTCTTCCCTAGGGATGCTCTGCAAGGCCTTTACTGAAACGGTCTTCTGTTCCTGCTTTTTTTGGGCGTTTTTCCTTCAGCAAGTGAAATGCATGCTCAATTGGATTCAGGTCTGATGATTGACTTGGCCATTGCAGAACATTCCACTTCTTTGCCTTAAAAATGTATTGGGTTGCTTTCGCAGTATGCGTCAGGACATTGTCCATCTGCACTGTGAAGCTCCGTCCAATGAGTTTTGAAGCATTTCGCTGAATCTGAGCAGATAATATAGCCCTAGACACTTCAGAATTCATTCTGCTGCTTGTCAGCAGTCACATCATCAATAAATACAGGGGAACCAGTTCCATTGGCAGCCAGACATGCCCACGGCATACTACTACCACCACCATGCTTCACAGATGAGGTGGTAAGCTTTGGATCATGAGCAGTTCCTTCCCTTCTCCATACTCTTCTCTTGATTGATATTTGACTCATCAGTTCCAGAACTGTACAGGTTTTTTAAGATGTTTTTTGGCAAACTCTAATCTGGGCTTCCTGTTTTTGAGGCTTATCAATGTTTTACATCTTGTGGTAAACCGTCTGTCTTTACTCTGGTGAAGTCTTCTCTTGATTGTTGACTTTGAGACAGATACACTGACCTCCTGGAAGGCGTTCATTATCTGGCCAACTGTTGTGAAGGGGGTTTTCTTCACCAGGGAAAAAAATATTCTGTCATCCCCACCACAGTTGATTTCCGGGGTCTTCTGGGCGTTTTGGTGTTCTTTCTTTTTAAGAATGTACCAAATAGTTGATTTGGCCACACCTATACACCTATTGTTTTTGCTATCTCTCTGATGGGTTTGATTAGATTTTTCAGCCTAATGATGCCTTGCTTCGCTGGCAGTGACAGCTCTTTGGACTTCATATTGAGCAATAGATTCCAAATGCAAATGCCACACTTGAAATCAATTTGTAAATGAACTGATGAGGGAATAACACACACCTGGCCATGGAACAGCTGTGCAGCCAAATGTCCAATTACTTTTGGTCCCTTAAAAAGTGGGGGAGACAACATATAAAAAGTGCAGTAATTCCTACAACGTTCACCAGATTTGGATGTAACAACATATTCATTATTTTATTTAATCTCCAACATGC
This sequence comes from Oncorhynchus nerka, assembly GCF_034236695.1. Lineage (NCBI taxonomy): Eukaryota > Metazoa > Chordata > Actinopteri > Salmoniformes > Salmonidae > Oncorhynchus > Oncorhynchus nerka. Next base: position 57,994,463 of record NC_088418.1, read on the forward strand.
TGTGGTAGACATCTAAAATAATAATAACTTGGTCGATGTCCAAAAATTAATGAACCTGCCGGTATATATATAAACTCAGCAAAAAAAAAAGAAATGCCCCTTTTCAGGATCCTGTCTTTCAAAGATAATTCGTAAAAATCCAAATAACTTCACAGATCTTCATTGTAAAGGGTTTAAACACTGTTTCCCATGCTTGTTCAATGAACCATAAACAATTAATGAACACACACATGAACATGCACGTCGTTAAAACACTAATAGCTTACAGACGATAGGCAAATAAGGTCACAGTTATAAAAACTTAGGACACTAAAGAGTCCTTTCTACTGACTCTGAAAAACACAAAGAAAGATGCCCAGGGTGCCTGCTCAACTGTGTAAATGTGCCTTAGGTATGCTGTAAGGAGGCATGAGGACTGCAGATGTGGCCAAGGCAATAAATTGCAATGTCCGTACTGTGAGATGCCTAAGACAGCGCTACAGGGAGACAGGACGGACAGCTGATCATCCTCGCAGTGGCAGACCACATGTAACAACACCTGCACAGGATTGGTACATCAGAACATCACACCTGCGGGACAGGTACAGGATGGCAACAACAACTGCCCGAGTTACACCAGGAACGCACAATCTCGCCATCAGTGCTCAGACAGTCCGCAATAGGCTGAGAGAGGCTGGACTGAGGGCTTGTAGGCCTGTTGTAAGGCAGGTCCTCACCAGACATCACCGGCAACAATGTCGCCTATGGGCACAAACCCAGCGTCACTGGACCAGACAGGACTGGCAGAAAGTGTTCTTCACTGACGAGTCACGGTTTTGTTTCACCTGGGTTGATGGTCGGATTCGCCTTTATCGTCAAAGGAATGAGCGTTACACCGAGGCCCGTACTCTAAAACGGGGCCGATTTTGAGGTGGAGGGTCCGTCATGGTCTGGGGCAGTGTGTCACAGAATCATTGGACTGAGCATATTGTCATTGCAGGCAATCTCAACACTGTGCGTTACAGGAAAGACCTCCTCCTCCCTCATGTGTTACCCTTCCTGTAGGCTCATCCTGACATGACCCACCTGCATGACAATGCCACCAGCCATACTGCTCGTTCTGTGCGTGATTTCGTGCAAGACAGAAATATCCGTGTTCTGCCATGGCCAGCGAAGAACACGGATCTCAATCCCGTTGAGCACGTCTGGGACCTGTTGGATTGGAGGGTGAGGGCTAGGGCCATTCCCCCCAGAAATGTCCGGGAACTTGCAGGTGCCTTGGTGGAAGAGTGGGGTAACATCTCACAGCAAGAACTGGCAAGTCTGGTGCAGTCCATGAGGAGGAGATGCTCTGCAGTACTTAATGCAGCTGGTGGCCTCACCAGATACTGACTGTTACTTTTGATTTTGACACCTCCCCCCTTGTTCAGAGACACATTATTACATTTCTGTTAGTCACATGTCTGTGGAACTTGTTCAGTTTATGTCTCAGTTGTTGAATCTTGTTATGTTCATACAAATATTTACACGTTAAGTTTGCTGAAAATAAACGCAGTCGACAGTGAGAGGACGGTTCTTTTTTTGCTGAGTTTATATACAGTACCAGTCAAAGGTTTGGACTCACCTACTCATTCAAGGGCTTTTCTTTATTTTGACTATTTTCGACTATTTTCGACATTGTAGAATAATAGTGAAGACATCAAAACTATGAAATAACAAATATGGAATCATGTAGTAACCAAAAAATTGTTATAAACCTCTTGGGGCTAGGGGCAGAATTTTCACTTTTGGATAAATAGCGTGCCCAATTTCAACTTCCTGCTACTCATGCCAAGAATATAAGATATGCATATTATTCATATATTTGGATAGAAAACACTCTGAAGTTGCGTTTTTTGTAAGCTGTTTTTTCTGGATCAAACGCACTTTATAAATGGACATTTTGGATATATATGGACGGAATTAATCGAACAAAAGGACCAATTGTGATGTTTATGGGACATATTGGAGTGCCAACAAAAGAAGCTCGTCAAAGGTAATACATGTTTTATATTTTATTTCAACGTTTTGTGTAGCGCCTGCAGGGTTGAAATATGCTACCCTCTTTGTTTACTGTTGGTGCTATCAGCAGATGATAGATTCTTATGCTTTCGCCGAAAAGCATTTTTAAAATCTGACATGTTGGCTGGATTCACAACGAGTGTAGCTTTTATTGAGCATCTTACATGTGTGATTTAATGAAAGTTTGAATTTTATAGTATTTTATTTGAATCTGGCGCTCTGCATTTTCCCTGGCAATTGGCCAGTTGAGACATTTGCGTCCCGCCTATTCCAAAGAGGTTTTAAACAAATCAAAGTAGCCACCCTTTGCCTTGATAACAGATTTGCACACTCTTGGTGTTCTCTCAACCAGCTTCATGAGGTAGTCACCTTGAATGCATTTCAATTAACAGGTGTGCCTTCTTAAAAATAATTTGTGGAATTTCTTTCCTTCTTAATGCGTTTGAGCCAATCAGTTGTGTTGTGACATGGTAGGAGTGGTATACAGAAGATAGCCCTATTTGGTAAAAGACCAAGTCCATATTATGACAAGAACAGCTCAAATAAGCAAAGAGAAACGACAGTCCATCATTTAAGACATGAAGGTCAGTCAATGAGGAAGATTTCAAGAACTTTGAAAGTTTATTCAAATGCAGTCGCAAAAACCATCAAGATGCACTATTGTAAAGTGGCTGCTCCACTGGATGTCATAAGGTGAATGCACCAATTTGTAAGTCGCTCTGGATAAGAGCGTCTGCTAAATGACTTAAATGTAAATGATGAAACTGGCTCTCATGAGGACCGCCACAGGAAAGGAAGACCCAGCGTTACCTCTACTGCAGAGGATAAGTTCATTAGAGTTACCAGCCTCAGAAATTGCAGCCCAAACAAATGCTTCCCAGAGTTCCAGCAACATCAACTGTTCAGAGGTGACTGTGTGAATCAGGCCTTAGTGGTTGAATTGCTGCAAAGAAACCACTACTAAAGGATACCAATAATAAGAAGAGACTTGCTTAGGCCAAAGGACACGAGCAATGGACATTAGACCTGTGGAAATTTGTCCTTAGGTCTGTAGTCCAAATGGGAGTTTTTGGTGAACGGATGATCTCGGATGATGTATTTCCCACCGTAAAGCATGTAGAGGAGTTGTTATGGTGTGGGGGTGCTTTGCTGGTGACACTGTCGGTGATTTATTTAGAATTCACAGCATTCTGCAGCAATTCGCCATCCCATCTGGTTTGGGCTTAGTGGGACTATCATTTGTTTTTCAATAGGACAATGACCCAACACACCTCCAGGCTGTGTAAGGGATATTTTATCAAGAAGGAGAGTGATGGAGTGCTGCATCAGATGACCTGGCCTCCATAATCCCCGACCTCAACCAACTTGAGATGGTTTGGGATGAGTCGGATCGCAGAGTGAAGAAAAGCAGCCAACAAGTGCTCAGCATATGTGGGAACTCCTTGAAGAACGTTGGAAAAGCATTCCAGGTGAAGCTGGTTGAGAGAATGCCAAGAGTGTGCAAAGCTGTCATCAAGGTGAGGGATGATTACTTTGAAGAATCTAAAATCTAAAATATATTTTGATTTGTTTAACACTTTTTTGGTTCCTACATGATTCCATATGTGTTATTTCCTATTTTTGTTGTCTTCACCATTATTCTACAATGTAGAAAATAGTAAAAAATGTTGTTACGTTACAGCTTTATTCTAAATGGATGAAATAGTTTCCACCCCTCATCAATCTACACACAATACCCCATAATGACAAAGCAAAAACACATTTTTAAACATTTTTGAAAAAATGATTACAAATAAAAAACAGAAATATAACATTTACATAAGTATTCAGACCCTTTACTCAGTATTTTGTGGAAGCACCTTGGGCAGTGATTACAGCCTTGAGTCTTCTTGGGTATTACTGTTTTTATTTTTTATTTAAATCTACTTTTTCTTTGTCATTATGGGGTATTGTGTGTATATTGATGAGGGGTGGAAACATATTTAATCCATTTTAGAATAAGGCTGTAACGTAACAAAATGTGGAAAAGGGGAAGGGGTCTGAATACTTTTCCAATGCACTATATATATATATATATATATATATACCATTCAAATGTTTGGGGTCACTTAGAAATGTCCTTGTTTTTGAAAGAAAAGCACATTTTCTGTCCATTTAAAATAACAACAAATTTATCAGAAATACAGTGTAGACATTGTTAATGTTGTAAATGACTGTTGTAGCTGGAAACAGCTGATTTTTAATAGAATATCTACATAGGCGTACAGAGGCCCATTATCAGCAACCATCACTCCTGTGTTCCAATGGCACGTTGTGATAGCTAATCCAAGTTTATCATTTTAAAAGGCTAATTGATCATTAGAAAACCCTTTTGCAATTATGTTAGCACAGCTGAAACTGTTGTTTTGAATAATGAAGCAAAAACACTGGCCTTCTTTAGACTAGTTGAGTATCTGGAGCATCAGCATTCGTAGTGTATATTGAACATATCTGAGGAGACACGTGCCCATGGAAATGATGTCTCTGGGTCAAGCCGCCATGCAGGTGAGCATTTTTTGTTCTGTAGGCAGCTCTGCAGAGTGTTCACCAGCTGACACATACACAGTCATAAAATCTGATTTAAAATGTATTAACCCTAACCTTAACCACATTGGTAACCATTATACCTAACCCTAACCTTAAAATATGACCAAAAAGCTACTTTTTGTTTTCATTAATTATAATATAGCCAATTTTAACTTTGCAGCTGGCCCATCTAGTGGAAATTGCTCGGTTCTGCCTCAAGGACAAGACTCATCCTTATAAAGCCTGTGCTCCCCCTGCCATTGTAGTTTTGGCAATTAAGCAGGATTTGGCTTGGCAGTTGGGTTTGGTTAAACCAAGGGATTTGGGTTGGGAGCATGGTTTTAAAACTTTATAAGGTATTCAGGGTAAATCTGAGACTTTTTAAAAACTACGAACACATGCGGCTCTTGGATGTTGTCCACACAGCTGTCATAGGCGATGGATCCTCCTGTTTCTTTAAGAGGTGGTGTCCGACAGCTGGAGTTTCCCACAGTGTAGTCTCCAACCAGCACACGACAAACAAACATGGACCTCACTCCGGACTGGCTGGTATAGTAACTAGCATCCCTGGCAAAGTAATTTCCTGAAATAAATGAATAATGTTTAGCTTAGATTTTCTTTTACAAAAAATGTACTTTATAAAACCAGTTTTGTTGCTTGGAATATATGACTGCGTATTTGGAGAATGTATTGTTTAATTATACTATTGCTGCATTCACATGCCGGTCGGAAGCGGGAAACTTCCCAATAAGGAAGTTGTAAATCTGACATGATTGTGTTTAATGCAGGTAGTCAGAATTTGTCAAAATTGTTCTACTTAGTAGTATGATATGTTATGTTTGGTGTGGTTACATAAAACAGAGGTCACTTAAGGCAAAAATCAAGGGTGGTTGGTCCGGGTGGATGGGTAAGCTTATAATGCGAATGTCTAGCAACCCAAAGGTTGTATGTTTGAATCTCATCATGGACAACTTTAGCAATTTAGCTAATTAGCAACTTTGCACTACTTACTACTTTTCAGCTTCTTTGCAACTACTTAGCATATTAGCTAACCTTAGCCCTAACCCCTATCCTAGCTGAAGTTAGCCATAGCAAATTATAATTTGTGACATATTGTACATATTGCATGCAAATTCCTATTATATTCTACGAATTGCAATTCGTAACATATCATACGAATTGAAATTCGTAACATATCATACTATATGGAGTGTCTTGATTTTATGTACAGCACAATATGAAATGCTTACTTGTGCTACTTTGACCTCTGAATGAATTTTGTGAATGTGGTGTAAGTGCTTCTTAAGTCAGAACAATTCTTCAACCAATAAGATTTTAGCTAGCTAGATAGAATTAGCTAGCTAGATAGCATTATATAGCTTGCTTAACATTGACTATATGGTCAACTAGCTACATTATCAACATTAATAAGTTGTAATTGTCAAACTGATTTTGTGTCATCTTTTGGTTGAAAAGATAAAAGGTCAGCGATGAAACCTCACAACTCGGAAACTTTCTCCCACATTTCCACTTTAAGAGTTGGGGTAATTAAGAGTTGTGGGGTCATTCAAGTGAAACATACAAGTTGGAAACGTATATTTACCAAAATTCAGATAGCACGTGAACGGACCAGATTTAGCGATTTATCCATAATAATCTATATTCACAGACAGACAATCAAATTGTGTCAATATAACAGTTATTGATTTGGGTATTGCATATACACAATACTGGCATCATACCTTTTCCATAGGGAATGTCATTGTTTCTGCATACTCTCCAGTCAAAGTTGTCTTTGCAAATTCTGTCAACATGTTCAGAGACAGTTCCATGGAAAAGCTGTTTCTCCATGATGCTTGTCCCTGAGGATTTCATCTGATCTCTTTGCCTAAAAAGGAATATGTTGGAATTGATTTATTACAGTAGGCAATCATATACATTTTAGTAAGACTAACAAAGGTGCCATTCAAATGTTCAAATGCAGAATCACTGTATCTACTGTACAGTATTTGAATACTGATATATAGAAAATCACTTTGTTCATAAAAGGGAACGTTCACCCAAATGACAGTTTACCCTGTAGTTTTTCGCACTTTATGTCCAAATCATCCTAAAGTATCTCAAATTGATTGTGCAGCTCAAATAAGATACTTATAGATGTTGGCATGAAGCTCAAAAAATCTCAAATTGGTACCATTGACTTGAATGGAATGCTGTCTTACCTTATCCATGGACTTCATTCAGGGTAAGGAAACCACAATGTAATTTGGGTGAACTATCCTTTCAACTGTATGATTTAATTTTGCATAGAGATCAGCTTCCATCAGTTTTAGTAAATATGATCCATATCTTACATTATTTGGTAAATGTTGATTGACTACAAATTTTTATTTGTATTCAATCTGAACCAGCTACAGAAAGAAGAAAAAACGAAATAGAGTTGTATTTTGAGTGAACTATCTCTTTAAGAAACATACAGCTCATAGAAGTTCCATTGGTAAAGGTTTTGTACTCTCTCAATGGTGAGTATGTGAAACCCCACAGCGGTTTTCTCAAAACAGGCCTTAATGTCTTTGTGTTCAGCTGTTGAGCTTGGCAACAAAACCATCTGTGAAGACATAGAAAACCCCCTCATAAACTCATTCATAATGATACATGCTTCTAGACAACACAGAATGGTTTTGCATGCTACACCATCTTTCCTGAAGGATACGATTGCGGGATTCAAACAAGTTTATCTGATCATTTAATGTAACATCACATCCACAGTGAACATTGTCACAATGCATGTATGTTTTATGCTTTTTGGGTGTTTTTCCATTACCTCAAAGCCGTTCCCAGGCAATCGAGACTGGTCCCAGTAAGATGGCACAATCGAAGTGTTGGTATTAGACATGCTTAAGGAAGAAGTGAGGGTATACAAATTGTCATCAATGATCATATTGTCCTCATCATGCCACAAAGGTAGCTAGTACCTACAGTGCCTTGCGAAAGTATTCGGCCCCCTTGAACTTTGCGACCTTCTGCCACATTTCAGGCTTCAAACATAAAGATATAAAACTGTATTTTTTTGTGAAGAATCAACAACAAGTGGGACACAATCATGAAGTGGAACGACATTTATTGGATATTTCAAACTTTTTAACAAATCAAAAACTGAAAAATTGGGCGTGCAAAATTATTCAGCCCCTTTACTTTCAGTGCAGCAAACTCTCTCAGAAGTTCAGTGAGGATCTCTGAATGATCCAATGTTGACCTAAATGACTAATGATGGTAAATACAATCCACCTGTGTGTAATAAAGTCTCCATATAAATGCACCTGCACTGTGATAGTCTCAGAGGTCCGTTAAAAGCGCAGAGAGCATCATGAAGAACAAGGAACACACCAGGCAGGTCCGAGATACTGTTGTGAAGAAGTTTAAAGCCGGATTTGGATACAAAAAGATTTCCCAAGCTTTAAACATCCCAAGGAGCACTGTGCAAGCGATAATATTGAAATGGAAGGAGTATCAGACCACTGCAAATCTACCAAGACCTGGCCGTCCCTCTAAACTTTCAGCTCATACAAGGAGAAGACTGATCAGAGATGCAGTCAAGAGGCCCATGATCACTCTGGATGAACTGCAGAGATCTACAGCTGAGGTGGGAGACTCTGTCCATAGGACAACAATCAGTCGTATATTGCACAAATCTGGCCTTTATGGAAGAGTGACAAGAAGAAAGCCATTTCTTAAAGATATCCGTTTAAAGTTTGCCACAAGCCACCTGGGAGACACACCAAACATGTGGAAGAAGGTGCTCTGGTCAGATGAAACCAAAATTGAACTTTTTGGCAACAATGCAAAACGTTATGTTTGGCGTAAAAGCAACACAGCTCATCACCCTGAACACACCATCCCCACTGTCAAACATGGTGGTGGCAGCATCATGGTTTGGGCCTGCTTTTCTTCAACAGGGACAGGGAAAATGGTTCAAATTGATGGGAAGATGGATGGAGCCAAATACAGGACCATTCTGGAAGAAAACCTGATGGAGTCTGCAAAAGACCTGAGACTGGGACGGAGATTTGTCTTCCAACAAGACAATGATCCAAAACATAAAGCAAAATCTACAATGGAATGGTTCAAAAATAAACATATCCAGGTGTTAGAATGGCCAAGTCAAAGTCCAGACCTGAATCCAATCGAGAATCTGTAGAAAGAACTGAAAACTGCTGTTCACAAATGCTCTCCATCCAACCTCACTGAGCTCGAGCTGTTTTGCAAGGAGGAATGGGAAAAAATTCTCTCGATGTGCAAAACTGATAGAGACATACCCCAAGCGACATACAGCTGTAATCTCAGCAAAAGGTGGCGCTACAAAGTATTAACTTAAGGGGGCTGAATAATTTTGCACGCCCAATTTTTCAGTTTTTGATTTGTTAAAGTTTGAAATATCCAATAAATGTCGTTCCACTTCATGATTGTGTCCCACTTGTTGTTGATTCTTCACAAAAAAATACAGTTTTATATCTTTATGTTTGAAGCCTGAAATGTGGCAAAAGGTCGCAAAGTTCAAGGGGGCTGAATACTTTCGCAAGGCACTGTATCTGGAGACTCACTCAATATCACCCTTAGTGAACCAAAATCTAATTACATAATCTTGCCCAGATTATTTCAATGTAGTATTTTTTTTGTTTAGAAAATCAATAATTCAGTTTGCTGTATTTCACTCTTACCAAATTACTCTCTGAACATCTCTGGGAGATTTGAAGATCGGACGTCTTCTTACCAGTCTTAGGGTGTGTGAGCTCTTGTTACTCTGGATCATGTCTAAAAAAGAATATCTTTCTCAGTTCAGAAAGTAAAGCAGGTAGATACTAAAGCAGGTAGATAATATCAGCCTACCTTCCAAATTGACTTCATAGGTGTGTCGTCCAGCAGTGAACTCAAACACTGAGCCAAGAGAGGGATCACTGTACACCCTCTCTAGGTCCTCCATAGTCTTAGCACACACACACACACACACACACACACTTTAGGGATACTTTCTTCTTTTCTTTGTGCCATATTAGAGGGGGAAATTAGGTATCACTACATACTGATGACCAAAATACGTTCCAGCATTCATCCTCTTCTTCCCAGTACCAAGCCCACTCGGTAGCAAGGGCAGCTTCTGGTTGGTCCAGGGAGGAAACCGTAGCAAGTCGCCGAACTTTGCTGTGACCGCGGATCATGAGGATAAAGTTCACCGGTGGTATTCCGTGGCTAGGGCATAAAAAACACTTTCAAGGCTTTTACTTCATTTTTACACATTTAGTAATTGTCTCAGTTTAAAATAGATACCTCTCTGTCTTTGCTGGGTCACAGTAGTCTCTCTCAATGCCCTCATTCTCTGGGATACATGACCAACCAAGTCCATTTTCCACCTCCCATTGATATGGCATAGTAGAATGGATACCCATACATACATCTTAAATATAAATCAATATCAGTGCAATAAACCCATACTGATTAAGTCAGGGAAATTAGAACATACATTTTTGTCAAAAGAAAATAATTTCTATCACAAATGGTGCATTTCCACTGATAATACTTATACTGTACCTCCTTCAAAGCAACGTCCAAAAAGGAAGCCATGACAAATTTCTTTTTTTTCTGTGAAAAATGTAAGATTTCACATTTCAATATCAGATTAGGTTTGAAGACCATATGAAGTTAAAGTGAAGAAATACAGTAACATAAACAAAGCATTACATTCTAGAATCTCAATAATTATGTAAGTAGACCTTCAGAAAGTATTCATACCCCCATTACATTTCTTTTATATTCTGAAAAACTCCCCAGTCTAATGATTACAAGCATACCCATAACATGCTGCAGCCACCATTATGCTTGAAAATATGGAGAGGGGTGTTGTATTGGATTTGCCCCAAACATAACACTATTCAGGACAAAAAATGTATTGCTTTGCTACATTTTTGCTAGTATTACTTTAGTGCCTTTATGCAACCAGGATGCATGTTTTGGAATGTTTTTATTCTGTACAAGCTTCCTTCTTTTCACTCTATCAATTAGGTTAGCATTGTGGGTTATCTACAATGGTGCTGATCCATCCTCAGTTTTCTCCCATCATAGCCATTAAACTGGGGCAGCAGGGTAGCCTAGTGGTTAGAGTGTTGGACTAGTAACCGAAAGGTTGCAACTTCAAATCCCCTAGCTGACAAGGTACAAATCTGTCATTCTGCCCCTGAACAGGCAGTTAACCCACTGTTCCTAGGCAGTCATTGAAAATAAGAATTTGTTCTTAACTGACTTGCCTAGTTAAATAAAGGTAAAATGAAACAAATAAAAAAACTCTAACTGTTTTAAAGTCACCATTGGCCTCATGGTGAAATACCTGAGTGGTTTCCTGCGTCTTTGTAGTGACTGGGTGTAATGTTTTTTTACCCATCTACCAATAGGTTCCCTTCTTTGCGTGGCATTGGAAAACCTCCCTCTTTGTGGTTGAATCTGTGTTTGAAATTCACTGCTCGACTGAGGGACCTTACAGATAATTGTAGGTGTGGGTAACTGATTAGTAAACCCTTTACTAGGTTTAAATTCAACCTTGTAATGCGAACTGGACTCTCGTTTTAATATGGTAAAACTATTCATTTAAAAATATGTTTTTCATAACAAACACTGAATATTAATAGTTAAATCATAGTTAAAAATATGGTTCTACGCTGTGGCTATTTTCTGGTGTTTTGAAGTGGAAAACTGAGCATGTCGAGCATAATACATCAACCCTGTTACCCATAGATAGAATAGAAATATTTTTAACAAGTTCAAATATTGTTGTTAAGCTTGCATTCAATTTCTCCTCACTGTTACATAGAACAAGCTTCCATTCCCCCGGTCACAAAGTGAATTTTGGCTGATTTAAGATTAAATTGTCAACCTTGTTGACTTGCCTAGTTAAATAGAGGTTACATTTAAAAATGTAAATAAAATAAAACTTGTTATGGTCAATCCTGTCACTTTTATTGTCACCTTTATAGTAATTTTTCTTAATTGAACCTCTTCAGATGGGGCAACTTTATGACAGAATAAATGGTTATATTTGACAAGATTACACTACCCAAAATGCACTCTAATCTAGGAATGAACCAAATATGTATATTTAGCATTACTAATAATGTAATGAATGATTTTGTAATTTGTGTAAATGCATTAGCTAGAGGGAAAATTAAACAATATTTTTAAAACAATATTTTGATAATTTCCCAAATTGGGTTAATTTGCAGCACCTTTCATGATTTTATGAAATTGGTAGGTCTGTAGCAAAGTCTCGGCATATCCCATGGCATCATTGGTATTCCCAGTGATCTCAATCTCTCTTTTGTCCACATCCTCACGAATATGAATATGGAAAGCCATACTGTGTGCAAAGAGACAATAAGAAGAAAAAGAACAATAACAACAACAACAACAGGTCATTTACTCACCTGTTTCTTTGCCATCACATTTTTTTTTTGCATGTGCTACAAAAGTCTATACGGGTCCGCTAATACAGGGCTAGTAATGTGTGTATGTGTAGAACCCTCTGTAAAACCCAAAAAGGGTTATACCTGGAACCAAAAGGGTTCTACCTGGAACCAAAAATTGTTACCTTATGGGGACAGCCAAATAACCGTTTTAGGTTTTAGATATCACCCTTTTTGTGTACAAGATAAAGTAAGTTATAAAGTAAGCCTCAAAACAAGAAGTGAGAATGCTTACCTTGTAGTAGCTAGTAAGACACAGCCTCAATTGTGCGCCGAGATTATGACACTTAGAATATGTTGTTTATATCGTACAAGGAAATAGCAAAGGGTTTACCGTAAATGACCATAATAAGCCAAAGCATAATTAACTATCAATAAAGGAGCAATGTCCCTGGTGTGTTCACCATGCACTTTGCCCTTTGATGGAAGGAAATAAGGAAATAAGGAAATACCTGACTCATCCCTCTAACTCCTGACATCCCTCTGAAAATTTCTGACAATTTCTTCAAATGTAGGTGCCACATATATACAGTATTGGTTAAGGTAGTCACAGGGACCTGGGTTTGAGTCCAGGTCAGTACCCTCTGAATTAGTTACAATGTGTACCAGAAGTGGGATGGCGCTGCTGGGAGGACATGGAAATGGTTTCCCATCAGTACATGCACAATAGACTTAAGAGTAAAGCGCAGGCACTCACTGTCCAAAGGAAGACAGTGTAGGCAGCGACAGTTAAAGACAACCTTTTTGAACTTTTCCTATTGAGAAATCGTTTAATTTTAAACTTGGTTAATGTTTAATTCCTAACAGTCTAAAGAATATCAACGTTTTAAATCTAGCCTATTCATTTGCTTTTCTGTATCAGAATACTTAATTCTATGCACACCATGTCATGATCATACCTCACCCAAGAAATCAAAGAAAAAACAACACTAGAGGAGTGCACACAAATCAAATCAAATTTTATTTGTCACATGCTTCGTAAACAACAGGTGTGACCTAACAGAGTACGGCAGCACGGCAGAGGCAGATGACTGTCGCCAGCACACCACATTCACTTGGACGAACCTTGGATAGAACTTTTTGGTGAAAACCCAACTCATTGTGTTTGGAGGACAAAGAATGCTGAGTTGCATCCAAACACCATACCTACTGTGAAGCATGGGGGTGGAAACATCATGCTTTGGGGCTGTTTTTCTGCAAAGGGAGCAGGGCGACTGATCCATGTAAAGGAAAGAATGAATGGGGCCATGTATCGTGAGATTTTGAGTGAAAACCTCCTTCCATCAGCAAGGGCATTGAAGATGAAACGTGGCTGGGTCTTTCAACATGATAATGATCCCAAACACACCGCCCGGGCAACGAAGGAGTGGCTTCGTAAGAAGCATTTCAAGGTCCTGGAGTGGCCTAGCCAGTCTCCAGATCTCAACCCCATAGAACATCTTTGGAGAGAGTTGAAAGTCCATATTGCCCAGCGACAGCCCTGAAACCTGAAGGATCTGGAGAAGGTCTGTATGGAGGAGTGGGCCAAAATCCCTGCTGCAGTGTGTGCAAACCTGGTCAAGAACTACAGGAAATGTATGATCTCTGTAATTGCAAACAAAATTTTCTGTACCAAATATTAAGTTCTGCTTTTCTGATGTATCAAATACTTATGTCATGCAATAAAATGCAAATTAATTACTTAAAAATCATTCAATGTGATTTTCTGGATTTTTGTTTTAGATTCCGTCTCTCACAGTTGAAGTGTACCTATGATAATGAGAATTACAGACCTCTACATGCTTTGTAAGTAGGAAAACCTGCAAAATCGGTATCAAATACTTGTTCTCCCCACTGTATATCGTCTCTTTCTCTATGGCTCACAGATCCTTCCTCTCTGTCTTTCTGGTTGGTCTTGACCCCTTATCTGTGGGTCGGGCCCACCTGAGCGTTCCCATTGCTTCTGGGAATTGTAGTTTTGGCTGTCGGCCATGTTGTGATCTGTAGTTCTGATCGGGGTGGCCATTTTAGTGAGAGGGCAGAGCCAGTTTATTAGTTCTGCTCTCACATATCTGCCGTTTATCACTTGACCCCCTTCTTAGCCACCCCCCTAATTACGACCCCCTAGGTCGGGCTACCGCAGCAAAATATGCTTGCATGAGGGATAACCCATCCACATTTCCCATTTCCTTCCCTGCTCTGTTTTAAGTCAAAGTGAAAAAACCACCGCATCACCCGAGTGTTCTTCTCTTTAGCCCTATGCATCCAGGTGAGTGGGGCATGGTCACTGATGAGGGTGAAGTGGCGCCCCAGCAGGTAGTATTTCAGGCTTTCTAGAGCCCACTTTATTTCCAGCACCTCTTTCTCAATGACTGAGTAGTTCCAGCTTCCTGCTTAAAAACAGGATGGGGTGTTCCACCCCTTCTAGCTCTTGGTATAGCACAGCTCCGAAGCCGACCTCTGAGGCATCCGTCTGAACCACAAACTCTCTCTCAAAGTCTGGTACCACCAGCACTGGATTACAGCAGAGAGCCTCCTGTAATGTTTTAAATGCTTTGAAGGCCCTTTCATCCCATTTTCCCATGTTTGGCCCTCTGGCTCTAATCATGTTGGTGAGTGGGGCGGACACTGTGGCATAACTTGGGATGAACTTCCGGTAGTAACCGGTCAACAATAGGAAGGCTCGAATCTGCTTCTTATTTACTGGTTTCGGCCATCCTCTAATTGTCTCCACCTCCTTACGTTGGGGTTTGATTAACCCTCTTCCAACGGTGTATCCCAGATACTCTGTTTCCTCTAACCCCACGTAACACTTTGCAGGGTTCGCTGTGAGCCCTGCCTTCCTTAGGGCGTCTATCACTGCCTGTACCCGGGGTAAGTGGAATTCCCAATCTCGGCTGTAGATCCCTACGTCATCTAAATAGGCTGCGGCGTACACTTGGTGCGGTTTTAGGACCTTGTCCATTAGTCGTTGAAAGGTGGCTGGGGCCCCATGTAAGCCTGACGGTGTATTGAAACAAACCGTCAGGGGTTGCAAAGGCTGTCTTTTGTCTTTGGCTCTCACCTTTATTTAACCAGGTAAGCTAGTTGAGAACAAGTTCTCATTTACAACTGTGACCTGGCCAAGATAAAGCCAAGCAGTGCAACACAAACAACAACACAGAGTTACACATGGCATTAACAAGCGTACAGTCAATAACACAATATAATTTAAAAAGAAAGTCTATATACAGTGTGTGCAAATGGCGGGAGGAGGTAAGGCAATAAATAGGCCATAGTAGCGAAGTAATTACAATTTAGCAAATTAACACTGGAGTGAGATGTGCAGATGATGATGTGCAAGTAGAAATACTGTTGTGCAAAAGAAAAAAAAAGTAAAGAAAAACAATATGGGGATGAGGTAGGTAGATTGGATGGGCTATTTACAGATGGGCTATGTACAGCTGCGGCGATGGGTTAGTTGCTCAGATAGCTGATGTTAAAAGTTAGTGAGGGGAATATAAATCTCCAGCTTCAGCGATTTTTGCAATTCGTTCCAGTCATTGGCAGCAGAGAACGGGAAGGAAAGGCGGACAAATTTGTTGGCTTTGGGGATGACCAGTGAGATATACCTGCTTGAGCGAGTGCTACGAGTGGGTGTTGTTATCATGACCAGTGAGCTGAGATAAGGTGGAGCTTTACCTAGCAACGACTTATAGATGACCTGGAGCCAGTGGGTCTGGTGACGAATATGTAGCTAGGGCCAGCTGACTAGAGCACACAGGTCACAGTGTTGGTTGGTATATGGGGCTTTGGTGACAAAACAGATGGCACTGTGATAACTGGATGCAGTTTGCTGAGTAGAGTGTTGTAGGCTATTTTGTAAATTACATTGCCGAAGTCGAGGATCTGTAGGATAGTCAGTTTTACTAGGGTATGTCTTGCGGCGTGAGTGTAGGAGGATTTGTTGTGAAATAGAAAGCCGATTCTAGATTTAATTTTGGATTGGAGATGTCTAATATGTCTGGAAGGAGAGTTTACTCTCTAGCCAGATACATAGGTATTTGTAGTTGTCCACATATTCTAAGTCAGAACTGTCCAGAGTAGTGATGCTAGTCGGGCGGGCCGGTGCGGGCAACAAACGGTTGAAAAGCATGCATTTAGATTTACTAGCGTTTAAGAGCAGTTGGAGGCCACGGAAGGAGTGTTGTATGGCATTGAAGCTCGTCTGGAGGTTTGTTAACACAGAGCTAGACTTTGCTTTCCTGACTGACTGCATGTATTGGTTCCTGACTTCCCTAAAAAGTTGCATATCGCGGGGACTATTCAATGCTATTGCAGTATGCCACATGATGTTTTTGTGCTGGTCGAGGGCAGTCAGGTCTGGAGTGAACCAAGGGCTATATCTGTTCTTAGTTCTACAGTTTTTGAAAGGGGCATGCTTATTTAAGATGGTGAGGAAA
The DNA here is from genome assembly GCF_034236695.1 of Oncorhynchus nerka. Taxonomy (NCBI): domain Eukaryota; kingdom Metazoa; phylum Chordata; class Actinopteri; order Salmoniformes; family Salmonidae; genus Oncorhynchus; species Oncorhynchus nerka. Next base: position 58,010,997 of record NC_088418.1, read on the forward strand.
TTACTTTTAAAGAATAACCAGGCATCCTCGACTGATGGGAGGAGGCCAATATCCTTCCAGGATACCAAGGCCAGGTCGATTAGAAAGGCCTGCTCGCAGAAACATTTTAGGGAGCGTTTGACAGTGATGAGGGGTGGTCGTTTGACCGCAGACCCATAGCGGATGCAGGCATTGAGGCAGTGATCGCTGAGATCCTGATTGAAAACAGCACAGGTGTATTTGGAGGGCAAGTTGGTCAGGATAATATCTATGTTGGTGTCCATGTTTACAGATTTAGGGTTGTACCTGGTGGGTTCCTTGATAATTTGTGTGAGATTGAGGGCATCAAGCTTAGATTGTAGAACTGCCGGGGTTAAGCATATCCCAGTTTAGGTCACCTAACAGAACGAACTCTGAAGATAGATGGGGGGCAATCAATTCACATATGGTGTCCAGGGCACAGCTGGGAGCTGAGGGAGACCTTCTCTTTTCTTGGCTTTGGTTGAAGGCTACATGCTACTTCCTGCTTGGTCAGGGTTGTTGGCTTCTCAAAAATGCCGTTCTTTTGGCCTAAATTCGCAAAGTATCTACCCAGTATTACATCATATGGCATCTTTGGGACCACGCCGACCTCATAATCTAGCAGCCCGTTCTCGGTTTGTATGCTCACTAAGGCTGTGGAGTACGAGCGAGTATCTCCATGAATGCACGTAACACTGATATCCTGACTTGTATCCAGTTTATGAGTCGGCACTAGGTTTGCAACGACCAGGGTTAGAATACTGCCGGACTCCAACAGTGCTTCAACCCCTTTCCCTTCAACCTTCATCACACACATGTTTGTTGTGCCTGCTCAGCTGTTCCTGCCGTACATTACTGTTCAACCAGGCCCACAAGATGGTCGGCGGAAAGTACCTCATTCTGGCCAACCCATCGTCAAACTTCTTGGGGTAGACCTCGCTGAAACTGGTCGAGTACGATGGTCTCAAAGATCTCGGCGGATGAACGGGTCTCCAGTCGCAACCATTTTCGTGCCAGGTGAATCAAGTCGAACATCTGTGTTCGGGGGTTGTCCAGTTCGCTAGGACCACTGGTGGAAGCAGTATCGGTCACTCCCAGTCTAGTCAAAATCTCTCCCTTTAGTTTATCGTAATCCTGTGCATCTTTCAACTCCAGGTCGAATTACGCTTTTTGAGCATCCCCTGCAATGTATGGTGCCAGAAGCCCTGCCCATTCTTCTTTTGGCCAATCCTCTCACTCTGCCGTCCTTTCGAATGTGGTGAGATATGCTTCCACATCATCCTGCTTTGTCATTTTTTGAAGAAAATGATTGGCCCGCCTCTGGGTATTTGCAGCTGGTAACTGAGCCCAAATTTGGTCCGCTAACCCCTTTAGGCCTTCTCTTAACTCCCAGGTGTTTCTCTCTTGCTCTTCTCTGAGCAGCTGATTGCTGAGGTGCTGGACCTGTAACGTGTCCTGATACATTCGCATTGCATCCTGATGAAATAGTTGTTGAACTCTAGTTGCCTCATACTCCATACTCATTTCCCCGAGTAAACTGTCCTAACCAAACAAAAGCCACAAAAAGAACCTGACTCCCCTTTCGAGTGCTAATTGAACATTTGTTTTCTTCTACCTAACCAGCAGTATGGTCAGTCCATATTCCCGCATTCTCCACCACGTGTAACAAACCTCTTCAAGATTAGGAGAGTTTGTTACAAATTAAGCGGGAAACCGTCACCAAAATCACCCCAGAATGAGAGTTATTCGAACAGGACAATACCTGTGTGTTTGTTTCTCTGTCCTGGTCCACCCAGGCCGCAGGCGAGGTCAAGGATAGCAGGGTTCGGTACACGAATCGGGTTCTCAGTAGGTCCAGGTCCAAACACCAACAGGTAAGTCCAAACAGTCCAGCTCATACATGGTAAATCCAGCCGATATATATTGTCTCTTTCTCTATGGCTCACAGATCCTTCCAGCTCTTCCACTCTCTCTTCCTGGTTTGTCTTGACCCCTTATCTGTGGCTTGGCCCCACCTTCTAAGCGTTCCCCTTGCTCCTGGGTATTGTCGTTTTGGCTGTCGGCCATTTTGCGATATGTAGTTCTGATCGGGGTGGACATTTTAGTGAGAGTGCAGAGCCCGTTTATTTTGCTCTGACATATCTGCCATTTATCACTCGACCCCCTTCTTTGCCACAATATGCTGGCTATAGTTACCTACTATAGTTACCTACTATGAGATCTGTGTACAGGTGTTAGCTTTGGCAATGTAAAGCTCATCTTTAGAGAGGGCAGTGCCTGTACTTAAAGACTGGACTCTTATCCATTGTCAGATATTAGACATATTGATTTTATAGAGACAAACAAAGTAAGTTTGAGTTTGAGTTTATTTTTTATTTTGACAGGGACAGTGCACATTAATCAACGTTTCAGTAAAAGTGCCGGTTTTAGCCAGCCGGCTAATTTTCAACCGCAGTCCCTGGGCAGGTTATTAAAAATAATTACAATATAGACAATAGCAACATAGAACAAGCAAGACATAGCAACATAGGACAAGCAAGACATAGCATACAGACAGAGCAACATAGGACAAGCAAGACGTAGCATACAGACAGAGCAACACAGAACAAAAAGCAGCAAGACAAAATTCATAAAAGCAACAAAGTGTTTCCACACCTCACAAGCTACAGACAACAGACAACATGGAAAGGGGCAACACACAGCTAGGGACCATGTTCACAAATCTGATTGACCTTTAGCCATGTCTTCAAGCATTTTGTGAAAGTGTGATATGTGGTGCAGTTATGTGTGTCTGATGGCAGTGTATTCCAGACATGGGAAGCTCTCACAGAGAATGCAGATTTACTAAATGTGCTTTTCCTTAGGGGAACTATACAGTCACCTCTCATGGCAGACCTTGTGGATCTGCTGCCATATGTCTGGGTTTTCTGTTTAACAAAAATATTGAGTGGAGGGGGAGCCAGGCCATTAAGGATCTTGAATACAAGACATGCGTCGGTGTATTGCACAAGATTTTCCCAACTCAAGAGCTCATGCTTTCTAAGGATGTGACAATGATGATGGCTATTGGGCTTCCTATCAAGCACTTTGAGAGCCTGTTTGTAGACAGACTGAATAGGTTTTAATGTTGTACAGCAAGCTTGGGCCCAACTAGTCAAGCAGTATGTTAAGTGGGGAGTATCATAGATTTGAAGTACAGTTTTGCTACCTCTGTAGTCAAACAATTTCGTATAAATCGGAAATTAGCTAGGTTGAATTTGGTTATTCGAATTACCTTTTTCACATGCTTTTTAAAAGAGAGGTTGGAATCAAGTATGATGCCAAGGTACTTAAAATCGGATACCACCTGGAGCTTCTCCCCTGACACATAGACATCTGGCTCAGTAGCATCTGTTGCCCTCTTTGTGAAGAACATGCAAACAGTTTTTTTCACATTGAGATGCAAACACGAGTCACTGAGCCACTTTGTAACCTGGACCATTACAGTAGTGAGTTCTTGTGCAGCTTGTTGTTTGCTCTTTGCATGCACATATATCACTGTATCATCTGCATACATTTGAACTTCAGACCCAGTACAGACAGAAGGCAGATCATTAATGTACAGGCTGAACAGGAGGGGCCCCAGTATTAACCCTTGGGGCACGCCCACATCATAGCTACGAGTGGGCGACAGCTCATTGCTCACTCTGACACACTGAGTTCTGCCTTCAAGGTATGATTTCATCCATCAAGGCATCAGGGGAAAAGTTGAACTTGGACAATTTTGTGATGAGAATCTCATGGTTAACAGTATCAAAAGCCTTCCTTAGGTCCAGAAACACAGCCCCAACAGCACCCCCTTTGTCCATCTTGGACTTCACATTTTCCAGAAGAAAGGAGTTGGCCGTTTCTGTGGAGTGTTTCGCTCTGAAGCTCACGTCAGCAGGGTCGCCTGATTTAAAGATGGCCGTTATTATGGCCGACTTCCATACCCTTGGAAACACACCGAGACCAATAGATGTGTTGGTGACCTTAGTAATAGGGCCAATGAGTGACTCTTTGTAGTTTTTAAGAAAGGTAGAGTCCATCCCAAACACATCTTTGGCTTTAGAGTTCTTTAGTGAGCTAATCACCTTGTTTACCTTTGACTCAGAAACCTCCCTTATGATGAAGACAGGTTTGAGTGTCATTCACTAGCACTGAGCCCAAGAAACCAGTGGAGGGGTTCTGTGTCAATACCCTGACAGAGTCAATAAAGTAGGAATTGAAGGCTATTGCTATTTCGACTGCATCCTGTGTTAGATTGTTATTCACCATGATTTCTAGTCTTTTTGCAGTGTTACTATGGTCTTTCCCTGTTAACTTTTTTAGATTCTCCCATATCAATTTAGAATTTCCCTTTGCTTCACCAATTATGTTAATAAAAAAGTTTGCCTTGGCCTGTCTGATTTCTTTCATCACCTTATTTCTCAACATGGTAAACCTACGTCTGTCATGCTCTAATTTAGATTTTAGGGCTATTTTTAGAGCATAATCTCGTTCTTTCATCAATTTCCAGATTTCTCCATTTAGCCAAGGAAGAGTGCTCTTTTGGCCAGGTTTGGATTTGATTTTCTTTAGGAAGCCATTTATTGTAGTCTGGATTGTGGATAGAAAAACCTGACTATCAGCTTCCACGTCTGTATAGGACAAGAGATCATTCCAGTTTATTCCCTTAATTGCTTTTTCAAAATAGTTTAATTCACTCTTAGGTATTCTGAGTTGATCCGGCTTTCTAACAGTAGAGAGGTTAAACCTGCTCTTAAGACAGCTTTCTGGCTATAAGTGTCAGATTATGATCAGACAGCCCAGTAACCATATTGAATGATTTAGTCACTCTCTCTGGTTTATTACTGAACACCAAATTAATCTGTGTTTTAGAGCAACAAGTCACCCTGGTTGGCCCTTTAACTAGCTGTGTAAGGTCAAAGGTATTAGTGATCCGTTTGAGGGTTTTCCTACAACACTTGTCTTCATAATTAATGTTAAAATCTCCCATTAAGATGACCTCTTTCCCAAAATCACATTCCCTGAGCATGGTATTAAACTGATCAAAAAACACACTTTTGGTGGAAGGTGGCCTATACATTCCAATGAGGGTAAAAGACATTTGGGGAGACAGTGTAACGTTCAGGCCGATACATTCTAGTTCATTATCACATGACCACTCAATTTGTTTACATCGGATATGTTCTTTAATGTAAATCATCACACCCCCTCCCTCCTCTTCCTTCAATCCTGTCTCTCCTGAAAACATTGTAGCCAGGCACAATCAAAGCAGCATATGGAGAGTGTTTATGGAGCCATGTCTCTGAGAGGCAGAGAAAGTCAAGGTTGGAGTCTGTGAGTAGATGTTGAATTTGATCACTTTTTGGAATGACACTACGAATGTTCAAGTGCCCCCCTAGTAGTCCCTTGGGCTTAGCTCGTGGGTCCCAGATGACTCGAGAGTGATTGACACATTGAAAAAAGTTAAATTTTCTGTGTTTTCTGACGGCTGGGTTTAGGCCGTTTTGTTTTGTTTTGATTAGGGGCAGTTCTGTAGCGCAATTAACAATCCCCCCGCCTGCACTGGATGCGGGGAACTAATTAAAATAGCTTGCGTACCAGAAGCAGAGTCAGGGATCGCATATAGCGACTCAGGTATGTTTGAAGAGTCAAAATCTATCCTGGAGCCGGGTGAGCCGAGAGAAACCATAGGACCATAGCACTCACCCACCTCCACAGCTGCGACGACCAGTGGACGAGGCCATCCACCGCTCTCCACTCCGGTGCGCATCACTGGCTCGGTGATATTGGGCCCAGGATTGAGTTGTACATCCCCGGAGAGCAGGAGGGTAGTGAACAGGTAGTTTAACAGTTTCCGATAAATGTTGGACTTGTGTTTGTTACGCCTAAGCGGTTCAGTAGAATAAGGAGCGAGGTAGACTTGGCCATTATTCAGAACATTATGGTATGCGGTGTACTGTCCGCTCCCGTGGAACGGTGAACCAATGTGTTTGGTGTTGATATTCTCCTGTAGTAGACTGATTGTGTCATCCCAGCAAGGACGCACTGAGATTATCAGTAGAGCAGCTACATAACTGACAATCATGGCAGAGTACTGGAGATAAAACACATAATTGCGCTTTAACTCTTTGCATGAGTTACTTAGCTGGGATCGGCTACACCTGATGGTTTAGATAAAATTACAGCATTCGAATGAGAAGCCGCACCACCCTGTCTTCCGTCCGCCATTTTGCTTTGTCACAATGCAAATCGATTGGCCACCCCACATTGCCTGGTTCAGCAACTACATCTGATTTAATAGGATCCTAAAAACAGGAAGTGGGAATGCTAACCTCTTTTAGCGAGATACAGCCTCAACTGTGCTCAGAGACTATGACACTAAGAGAAATGCTGTGTTACTCGAACAAGGAAATAGCTTACCGTAAATTAAGCCAAATAATAATGCAAAAATTCCACTCTAATTGGACCATGGAAATTGCCCTCTGATTTAGTTAAGGAAATACCTGCCTCACACCTCTGACTGGTCAAAAGTAATATAATATATGCCATTTAGCAAACACTTTTATCCAAAGCGTCTTAGTCTTGCATATGTTTTAGGTATGGGTGGCCCCGGGAATCAAACCCACAATCCTGGTGTTGCAAGCACCATGCTCTACCAACTGAGCCAATTATTTTTAAATTGTCTGTTAAGTCAACACATATGCATCTCTATGGAAGACATAATTTAGGTGGCACACACATACAGTATTGGCTAAGGTGTTGAACTGACTGTCACAGGGACCGGGATCAAATCTTGGTCGGTACCCCCTGAATTAACTACATTGGGTGCCAGAAGTGGGATAGCGCTGCTGAGAGGTCATAAAAATGATTTCCCATCAGTACGAGCACAAGGGACTTAAGCAGAGGGACTCACTTTCTAAAGGAAGAGGGTAGTGTAAGGACCATAGTACTCCTAGCGACAATTACTCTTGATAACTATTTGTTGGAGGAAATTATAGTTGAAATGATTAATTATGTATACATTTAAATTAGAACCATTTATTTTAATACTATTATGTTGTGGTATGAAATGTATGAGTTTTTAGTTAAACTAGGACTGAAAATGTAGTTAAAACGAATGAATTGTCTGTACCTTGCGGGTTTAAGGGAGAAGGAGAGTATATCTCTTTAGACAGATAAAAATGTTCTTTGATGTTCCATTAGTGGAGAAGAGTATATATTTTAGACAGATTGGAATGTTTGTTTTATGAGGGGAGTAGAAGACAATCTCCAGACCTGAAGACACTGCGCTATTGTGTGGATCAGAGAAAGTGTGAGAACTGATGACGTCATTTTGATCTTCTCTTTAAAATGTAATGTTCTTTGTATTTTGGGTCAGTACTCATCAAGAATAAATGCTGAACTTGTTTTTAAGACTGGTCCCTTTCTATTTCATGCAAATTATACATTTACAACTCATTATGAAAGAGTGTGAATTTGGTTTTGGCTACAAAACATATAGGAATTTAGAATTCCTCTAACACCATTGCATTCACATACATATTTTTTTATATTTCATCTGAGTTGAAATGCTGTTTTCAGATTTTCTATACTTAAGTCATGCCTATAAATGACATTTACAAACTTTCAAGATAAAAACATTTCATATTAAACTTTGTTAATGGGTTCAGATTTGTTTTTAATGTTTAATTGCATTGCGTGGATACATTGGTCAGAGCTAAAGAATATCAAAGTTTGACATGCAGCCAATTAATTGGCTTTTCTGTGCCAGATTAATTGATTCTTTGCACATGAAGCCATGATCTTCCCTCACCCAAAAAGTTCAACAAAAATCAACACTGCAGGAGTGCACACATCATTGGAATTCAAGTCTTTATGGATTCACTGATATTTTTCCTTTTTGTCCCTCAAGTGGCAATCACAATTGCAGATCAAAATGTACACTGCATTTAGATTGGATCCCAGCAACAGAGACTTTTCATGCACTTGGATTTTAAGTATTTGGAAGATGTGCAAACTTCACACAGAAAGTAATGCTCTGTTCATAGTAAAAGCAGACACGGTATTGAGATTGGTTCTGGGACTAAAGAGGCTTTCACAATAGTTTGCTGAAGCGAGGTTGTTTGCAAGCATTGTTTTCCTTGACTGGATTGTTTCACACCTACACATTTCAAACAAACTAGGATGTGTTTGTATAAGCTCCGATGAACAGGGATGTAGTGGTAAAGAATTATAGTGAGGAAGCGCTGAACGCTGGTTGTGGTGACGGGCAGTGAGTATTTTATTTGATCATTAAAAAGTTGAAGACCAGATACTTAAAACCATTGAGGACAAAACATAATAAAGCCTGAGAGCTTATTTCCATTGTGTTCCTCTAGGATAGGCAATGCACACGCTATTGCTAAGAACGCCAACGTTGCATAATAAATGTGTAAATGCTTTTCACAAAATACAAAAGTGTTTCTGAGCGTTTAGCCTCCATCACATCCCTGCAGGTGCATCTTCAGGGTGTTCTGTTTCAGTGTAAATGAAAACATTTCAAAAGAAGCAGCTCTACTTCTGAGTGACTTCAGAAAAAGGTATGCCGCTGTCTTTACAATAGACATGGCAGCAATATTGATTCATCTACACAGAAGCCTACAACGCAAGAGCAAAAAGAGCAATATACAATTTCACTTTGTAATAACAGACAATGACAATTTGAGTGAAGACACGTTTGTAATGTTTCATTTCAAGTTATTCACACAAGTGATCAGTGTTCAGAGTTAATATACTTTGTAATTGATTAACCTATGCCTCCGTCCGCTACCTTGGAATTTGGGTTGATCACTTTCACACCTGCGGGAACCCCAAGAGTACCGAACTGGTATCGATCTGTGACCCCTCAGATATAGGCAAACTCGGGTGGTTTTAGTACACATTCAGTTACATTGAAACATTGATCAAACAAATCCCCACCAATTGAACCAGCTGTGTAAGCCACCAAAAAGTTTGCTGATCTTAGCTCAGGCTGGATTTCTCTTGCTGAAACTTAAACAGAGAGCTGTAGAAGTTCCTCAGAAGCACATAAATCTGTTTCATTGGTAGCGGAGCACATGAAAATAGTCCCTGGATGGAGTTTGTCTAACCATAAACTACAGAGTTAAGGACTGATGGAGTTGGGGGTCAATTCCATTTCAATTCTGGAAGTGAATTGAAATCCCAATTCAGGAATTGGTAGAAATCCTCTTTGAAAATGCTTAAATAAATAAATGAAGTAATGTAGATAGGAATAAATAGCATTTTTCAAATCTTGAATTGGAATCTAAATTCTTCTCCTGAATTCATAGCATTTGAATCTCTGCTAGTGAGACCAGTGCATGTTGTCAAAGTCTACTGCGTCCCCCAGGTTGGCATCAGTCTGCAGCAGGCTCATGATGACGGCCATGGCAGCCTCGTTGTTGCTCAGGATACCGAGGCCTGGTCCCACCATGCTGTCCAGGTTCATCTGGGAGCTCTCTCCTGGGGGAGAATGGGCTGTCATCAAAATCAACCAATACACAAAGTTATGTTAGTCATACAGTTGAAGATGGAAGTTTACATACACCTTAGCCAAATAAGCCAAATGGCGCCGGAGGAGATGGGGGTTTTCGCGATATTTGTAAATGATTTTGTACGTAATGTTTCTGCAACCGTATCTTACGGAAGAAAAGAGCTTCTGGATATCAGGACAGCGATCACTCACCTCAGATTAGACAAAGATTTCTTCAACAACAACAACAAGTGGGACTCACACGATATTCTCCAAACACCCCACAGGGCAGACATCCCAATTATTCGCAAAAGGAAAAGACATAGAGGACGAAGAGCCGGATGCCTCGTCCGGACCCGCAGAAGACAACTAGGAAAGCTGCCGTTACCGTCAATATTACTCGCCAATGTGCAATCATTGGACAAACTAGACGAGGTACGATCATGAATATCCTACCAACGGGACATCAAAAACTGTAATATCCTATGCTTCACGGAATCGTGGCTGAATGACGACATGGATATTCAGCTAGCGGGATACACGCTGTACCGGCAGGCCACACTACTTGCCTAGAGAGTTCTCAGCTATACTTTTCGTGGCTGTTTATTTACCACCACAGACAGATGCTGGCACTAAGACCGCACTCAGTCAGCTCTATAAGGAAATAAGCCAACAGGAAATCACTCACCCAGAGGCGGCGATCCTGGTTGCCGGAGACTTTAATGCAGGGAAACTTAAATCAGTTCTACCAAATCTCTATCAACATGTTAAATGTGCAACCAGAGGGAAAACAAATTCTAGATCACCTGTACTCCACACACAGAGACGCGTACAAAGCTCTCCCTCACCTTCCATTTGGTAAATCCGACCACAACTCTATCCTCCTGATTCCTGCTTACAAGCTAAAATTAAAAGCAGGAAGCACCAGCAGGAAGCACGGTCTATAAAAAAAATGGTCAGATGAAGCAGATGCTAAACTACAGGACTGCTTTGCTATCACAGACTGGAACATGTTCCGGGATTCTTCCGATGACATTGAGGAATACACCACATCAGTCACTGGCTTTATCAAAAAGTGCATTGAGGACGTCGTGCCCACAGTGACTGTACATACATACCCCAACCAGAAGCCATGGATTACAGGGAACATTCGTACTGAGCTAAAGGGTAGAGCTGCCGCTTTCAAGGTGCGGGACTCTAACCCGGAAGCTTACAAGAAATCCCGCTATGCTCTGCGCCGAACCATCAAACAGGCAAAGCGTCAATACAGGGCTAAGATTGAATCATACTACACCAGCTCCGACGCTCGTCGGATGTGGCAGGGCTTACAAACTATTACAGACTACAAAGTGAAGCACAGCCGCAAGCTGCCCAGTGACACGAGCCTACCAGACGAGCAAAATCACTTGTATGCTCGCTTCGAGGCAAGTAACACGGAGGCATACATGAGAGCATCAGCTGTTCCGGACGACTGTGTGATCACGCTTTCCGTAGCCGACGTGAGTAAGACCTTTAAACAGGTCAACATACACAAGGTTGCGAGGCTAGACGGATTAACAGGACATGTGCTCCGGGCATGTGCTGACCAACTGACAGGTGTCTTCACTGACATTTTCAACATGTCCCTGATTGAGTCTGTAATACCAACATGCTTCAAACAGACCACCATAGTCCCTGTGCCCAAGAACACAAAGGCAACCTGCCTAAATGACTACAGACCCGTAGCACTCACGTCCGTAGCCATGAAGTGCTTTGAAAGGCTGGTAATGGCTCACATCAACACCATTATCCCAGAAACCCTAGACCCACTCCAATTTGCATACTGCGCAAACAGATCCACAGATGATGCAATCTCTATTGCACTCCACAATGCCCTTTCCCACCTGGACAAAGGAACACCCATGTGAGAATGCTGCCCGTTGACTACAGCTCAGCGTTCAACACCATAGTGCCCTCAAAGCTCATCACCAAGCTAAGGAACCTGTGACTAAACACCTCCCTCTGCAACTGGATCCTGGACTTCCTGACAGGCCGCCCCCCAGGTGGTGATAGTAGGTAGCAACACATCTGCCACACTGATCCTCAACATTGGAGCTCCCCAGGGGTGCGTGCTCAGTCCCCTCCTGTACTCCCTGTTCACCCACGACTGCATGGCTAGGCACAACTCCAATACTATCATTAAGTTTGCTGACGACACAACAGTGATCACCGGCAACGACGAGACAGCCTATAGGGAGGTCAGAGACCTGGCCGGGTGGTGCCAGAATAACAACCTATCCCTCAACGTAACCAAGACTAAGGAGATGATTGTGGATTACAGGAAAAGGAACACCGAGCACATGCCCATTGTCATCGACAGGGCTGTAGTGGAGCAGGGTGAGAGCCTCAAATTCCTTGGTGTCAACAACAAACTAGATTGGTCCAAACACACCAAGACAGTCGTGAAGAGGGCACGACAAACTATACATTCATGTACATACTACCTAAATTGGCCCGACCAACCAGTACTCCCGCACATTGGCTAACCGGGCTATCTGCATTGTGTCCCACCCACCACGCGCCAACCCCTCTTTTTAAGCTTCTGCTACTCTCTGTTCATCATATATGCATAGTCACTTTAACGATACCTACATGTACATACTACCTCAATAAGACTGACTAACAGGTGTCTGTATATAGCCTTGCTACTCTTTCAAATGTATTTTTACTATTGTTTTATTTCTTTACTTACCTACACACACACACCTTTTTTCCCGCACCATTGGTTAGAGCCTGTAAGTAAGCATTTCACCTGTTGTATTCGGTGCACGTGACAAATAAACTTTGATTTGACTTGATTTGAATATATTTCAACTCAGTTTTTCACAATTCCTGACATTTAATCCTTGTAAATATTCCCTGTTTTAGGTCAGTTAGGATAACAACTTCATTTTAAGAATGTGAAACGTCAGTATAATAGAAGAGAGAATGATTTCTTTCAGCTTTTATTTCTTTCATCACATTCCCAGTGTGTCAGAAGTTTGCATACACTCAATTAGTATTTGGTAGCATTGCCATTAAATTGGTTAACTTTGGTCAAACGTTTCAGGTAGCCTACCACAAGCTTCCCACAATAAATTGGGTGAATTTTGGCCCATTCCGATTGACAGAGCTGGTGTAACTGAGTCAGGTTTGTAGGCCTCCTTGCTTACACACGCTTTTTCAGTTCTGCCCACACATTTTCTATAGGATTGAGGTCAGGGCTTTGTGATGACCACTCCAATACCTTGACTTTGTTGTCCTTAAGCCATTTTGCCACAACTTTGGAAGTATGCTTGGGGTCATTGTCCATTTGGAAAACCCATTTGCAACCAAGCTTTAATTTCCAGACTGATATCTTGAGATGTTGCTTCAATATATCCACATCATTTTCCTTCCTCAGGATGCCCTCTATTTTGTGAAGTGCACCAGTCCCTCCTGCAGCAAAGCACCCCCACAACATGATGCTGCCACCCCGTGTTTCACAGTTGGGGTGGTGTTCTTCGGCTTGCAAGCCTCCCCCTTTTTCCTCCAAACATAACGACAGTCATTATGGCCAAACAGTTATATTTTTGTTTCATCAGACCAGAGAACATTTCTCCAAAAAGTATGATCTTTTTCCCCATGTGCAGTTGCAAACCGTAGTCTGGCTTTTTTATGGCGATTTTGGAGCAGTGGCTTCTTCCTTGCTGAGCGGCCTTTCAGGTTATGTCGATATAGGACTCGTTTTACTGTGGATATAGATTATTTCCTCCAGCATCTTCACAAGGTCTTTTGCTGATGTTCTGGGATTGATTTGCACTTTTCGTACCAAAGTACATTCGGCTGCGTGGTCCCATGGTGTTTATACTTGCGTACTATTGTCTGTACAGATGAACGTGGTTCCTTCAGGCCTTTGGAAATTGCTCCCAAGGATGAACCAGACTTGTGGAGGTCCATCATTTTTTTCGGAGGTCTTGGCTGATTTCTTTAGATTTTCCCATGATGTCAAGCAAAGAGGCACTGAGTTTGAAGATAGGCCTTGAAATACATCCACAGGTCCACCTCCAATTGACTCAAATGATGTCAATTAGCATATAAGAAGTTTCTAAAGCCATAATTTTCTGGAATTTTCCAAGCTGTTTAAAGGCACAGTGAACTTGGTGTATGTAAACTTCTGACCCACTTTAATTGTGATACAGTGAATTATAAGTGAAATAATCCGTCTGTAAACAATTGTTGGAAAAATGACTTGTGTCATGCAATCGGAGGGCCTGTTGTCCGGACCTCTGGCAGTCTCTATGGGAGTGCCATAGGTTTCAATTCTAGGCCCGACTCTTTTCTCTGTATTCATCAATGATGTCGCTCTTGCTGCTGGTGATTCGCTGATCCACCTCTATGCAGACGACACCATTCTGTATACTTCTGGCCCTTCTTTGGACACTGTCTTAACAAACCTCCAGATGAGCTTCAATGCCATACAACACTCCTTCCATGGACTCCAACTGCTCTAAAATGCAAGCAAAACTACATGTATGCTCTTCAACCGATCACTGATCAATGTTAGACTGTAAACTCTCCTTCCAGACTCACATTAAGCATCTCCAATCCAAAATTAAATCTAGAATCAGCTTCCTATTTCGTAACAAAGCATCCTTCACTCATGCTGCCAAACATACCCTCGTAAAACTGACTATCCTACATATCCTTGACTTCGGCGATGTCATTTACAAAATAGCCTCCAACACTCTACTCAGCAAATTGGATGTAGTCTATCATAGTGCCATCCGTTTTGTCACCAAAGCCCCATATACTACCCACCACTGCGACCTGTATGTTCTCGTTGGCTGGCCCTCACTTCATATTCGTCGCCAAACCGACTGGATCCAGGTCATCTATAAGTTTTTGCTAGGTAAAGCCCGCCTTATCTCAGCTCACTGGTCACCATAGCAGCACCCACCCGTAGCACGCGCTCCAGCAAGTATTTTTCACTGGTCCTCCACAAAGCCAACTCCTCCTTTGGCTGCCTTTCCTTCCAGTTCTCTGCTGCCAATGACTGGAATGAATTGCAAAAATCACTGAAGCTAGAGTCTATATCTCCCTCACTAACTTTAAGCATCAGCTGTCAGAGCATCTTACCGATCACTGCACCTGTACACAGCCCATCTGTAAATAGCCCACCCAACTACCTCATCCCCATATTGTTATTCATTTTTTTGCTCCTTTGCACCCCAGGATCTCTACTTGCACATTCATATTCTGCACTATCACTCCAGTGTTTAATTGCTAAATTGTAATTATTATTATTTCACCACTATGGCCTATTTATTGCCTTACCTCCCTAGTATTACTACATTTGCACACAGTGTATATAGATTTTTCTATTGTGTTATTGACTGTACATTTGTTTATCCCGTGTGTAACTCTGTGTTGTTTGTGTTGCACTTCTTTGCTTTATATTGGCCAGGTCGCAGTTGTAAATGAGAACTTGTTCTCAACTGGCCTACCTGGTTAAATAAAGGCGAAATAAATGTTTTTAATAAAAAATGACATTGTATAGGATTTTGAATGGTAACTACCTGTGTCCATATGTGTGTTGCTGCCAGCGTATGTGGCCCCCTTTGAAGCAGACTCTGATCCAGACTTGCTCACTGTATCGGAGTAGGTCACCTCCTCATTTGGCATCTGCAAGAGGACAAGTGGGTACATAATAATACAGAACATCTTTGCTCTATAGATTTTTTGATACAAAGTTCCATTCAGGGCCCTAAAGACAATGTAGGATGAGAAGGGACGTTAGGTTTTGCGACTCACGTTGGCATGAGAGGAGACCATTGGAGACCTGTCCTGAGATGGACAGAAGGGACTGGAGGTTCCACTCGATGGAGAACAATTGACCCTGCACAGACACAGAGACATTGTCTATGCAACAGAGACATTTTGGCGGTGGAAGAAAGCAGAACAAATGTAACAAAATGTTCAGGAGCCAATAAAACCAAAAACGATGTAAGCTGACTGTACAAGTACCAGAAAGCTCTGTAAAAACAATGCTATTGAAAATTATTTTATTGTATTTATTTATTCATTTCACCTTTATTTAACCAGGTAAGCTAGTTGAGAACAAGTTCTCATTTGCAACTGCGACCTGGCCAAGATAAAGCATAGCAGTTCGACACATACAACAACACAGAGTTACACATGGAATGAACAAAACATACAGTCAATAATAGAGTAGAAAAAAGAAAACAAAGTCTATATACAGTGAGTGCAAATAAGGTCAAATAAGGGAGTTAAGGCAATAAATAGGCCATGGTGGCAAACTAATTACAATATGGCAATTAAACACTGGAATGGTAGATGTGCAAAAGATGGATGTGCAAGTAGAAATACTGTGGTGCAAAAGGAGCAAAATAAATAAATACAGTATGGGAATGAGGTAGATAGATGGGCTGTATACAGATGGGCTATGTACAGGTGCAGTGATCTGTGAGCTGCTCTGACAGCTGGTTCTTAAAGCTAGTGAGGGAGATGGGAATCTCCAGCTTCAGTGATTTTTGCAGTTCGTTCCAGTCAGTGGCAGCAGATAACTAGAAGGAAAGGCGACCAAAGGAGGAATTGGCTTTGGGGGTGACCAGTGAGATATACCTGCTGGAACGTGTGCTACGAGTGGGTGCTGCTATGGTGACCAGCGAGCTGAGATAGGGCGGGGCTTTACCTAGCAGAGACTTGTAGATAACCTGTAGCCAGTGGGTTTGGCGACGAGTAGGAAGCGAGGGCCAGCCAACGAGAGTGTACAAGTCACTGTGGTGGGTACTATATGGGGCTTTGGTGACAAAACGGATGACACTGTGATAGACTACATCCAGTTTGCTGAGTAGAGTGTTGGAGGCTTTTTTATAGATGACATCGCCGAAGTCAAGGATCGGTAGGATGGTCAGTTTTACGAGGGTATGTTTGGCAGCATGAGTGAAGGAAGCTTTTTGCGAAATAGGAAGCCGATTCTAGATTTCATTTTGGATTGGAGATGCTTAATGTGAGTCTGGAAGGAGAGTTTACAGTCTAGCCAGACACCTAGGTATTTGTAGTTATCCACCTATTCTAAGTCAGAGCCGTCCAGAGTAGTGATGCTGGATGGGCGGGCAGGTGCGGGCAATGATCGGTTGAATAGCATGCATTTAGTTTTATTTGCATTTAAGAGCAGTTGGAGGTGACGGAAGGAGAGTTGTATGGCATTGAAGCTCGTCTGGAGGTTAGTTAACACAGTGTCCAAAGAAGGGCCAGAAGTACACAGAATGGTGTCATCTGCGTAGAGGTGGATTAGAGTATCGCCAGCGGCAAGAGCGACATCATTGATGTATACATAGAAGAGAGTCGGCCCGAGAATTGAACCCTGTGGCACCCCCATAGAGACTGCAAGAGGTCCGGACAACAGGCCCTCCGATTTGACACACTGAGCTCTATCAGAGTGGTAGTTGGTGAACCAGGCGAGGCAATCATTTGAGAAACCAAGGCTGTTGAGTCTGCCAATAAGAATGTGGTGATTGACAGAGTCGAACGCCTTGGCCAGGTTGATGAATACAGCTGCACAGTAATGTCTCTTATCGATGGTGGTTATGATATCGTTAAGGACCTTGAGCGTGGCTGAGGTGCACCCATGACCAGCTCGGAAACCACATTGCATAGCGAAGAAGGGACGATGTGATTCAAAATGGTCAGTAATCTGTTTGTTAACTTGGCTTTCGAAGACCTTAGAGATGCAGGGTAGGATAGATATAGGTCTGTAGCAGTTTGGGTCTAGAGTGTCTTCCCCTTTGAAAAGGGGGATGACTGCGGCAGCTTTCCAATCTTTGGGAATCTCAGACGATACAAAAGAGAGGTCGAACAGGCTAGTAATAGGGATTGCAACAATTTTGGCAGATAATTCAAGAAAGAGAGGGTCCAGATTGTCTAGCCCTGCTGATTTGTAGGGGTCCAGATTTTGCAGCTGTTTCAGAACATCAGCTATCTGGATATGGGTGAAGGAGAAATGGTGGGGGCTTGGGCGGGTTGCTGTGGAGGGTGCCGGCCAGTTGACCGGGGTAGGGGTAGCCAGGTGGAAAGCATGGCCAGCCGTAGAGAAATGCTTATTGAAATTCTCAATTATAGTGGATTTGTCGGTTGTAACAGTGTTTCCTAGCCTCAGAGCAGTGGGTAGCTGGGATGAGGTGCTCTTATTCTCCATGGACTTTACCGTGTCCCAGAACTTTTTTGAGTTTGTACTGCAGGATGCAAATTTCTGTTTAAAACAGTTAGCCTTAGCTTTCCTAACTGCCTGTGTATATTGGTTCCTAACTTCCCTGAAAAGTTGCATATCACGGGGGCTATTCGATGCTAATGCAGAACGCCACAGGATGTTTTTGTGCTGGTCAAGGGCAGACAGGTCTGGAGTGAACCAAGGGCTATATCTATTCCTGGTTCTACATTTTTTGAATGGGGCATGCCTATTTAAGATGGTGAGGAAGGCACTTTTAAAGAATAACCAGGCATCCTCTACTGTCGGGATGAGGTCAATGTCCTTCCAGGATACCTCGGCCAGGTCGATTAGAAAGGCTTGCTCGCAGAAGTGTTTTAGGCAGCATTTGACAGTGATGAGGGGTGGTCGTTTGCTCGCAGACCCATTACGGATGCAGGCAATGAGGCAGTGATCGCTGAGATCTTGGTTGAAAACAGCAGATGTGTATTTGGAGGGTGAGTTAGTTATGATGATATTATGAGGGTGCCCGTGTTTACGGATTTGGGGTTATATCTGGTAGGTTCATTGATAAATTGTGTGAGATTGAGGGCATCAAGCTTAGATTGTAGGATGGCCGGGGTGTTAAGCATGTCACAGTTTAGGTCACCTAGCAGCACGAGCTCAGAAGATAGATGGGGGGCAATCAAATCACATATGATGTCGAGGGCACAGCTGGGGGCAGAGGGTGGTCTATAGCAAGCGGCAACGGTGAGAGACTTGTTTCTGGAAAGGTTCATTTTTAGAAGTAGAAGCTCAAGTAAGACAGAACTCTGCAGGTTATCTTTGCAGTAAATTGCAACACTGCCCCCTTTGGCAGTTCTATCTTGTCGGAAAATGTTATAGTTAGGAATGGAAATTTCAAGGTTTTTGGTGGTCTTCCTAAGCCAGCATTCAGACACGGCTAGGACATCCAGATTGGTGGAGTGTGCTAGGGCAGTGAATAAAACAAAACTTGGGGAGGAGGCTTCTAATGTTAACATGCTTGAAACCAAGGCTTTTACAGTTGCAGAAGTCAACAAATGAGAGAGCCTGGGGGATGGGAGTGGAGGTAGACACTGCAGGGCCTGGATTAACCTCTACATCACCGGAGGAACAGAGGAGGAGTAGAATAAGGGTACGGCTAAAGGCTAACAGAACTGGACGCCTAGTACATTCAGAACAGAGAGTAAAAGGAGAAGATTTCTGGGCAAGGTAGAATATATTCAAGGCATAATGTACAGATAAAGGTATAGTAGGATGTGAATACAGTGGGGGTAAACCTGTGCATATAGTGGTAATGAAAGAGGTATTGTCTCTAGAAATAGCATTTAAACCAGGTGATGTCACTGCGTGTGTGGGGGTGGAACTAAATTGTTAGCCGAGGCGTGTTGAGCAGTGCTAGAGGCTCTACAGTGAAATAAAACAATAGTTACAAACCAGAACAGCAATCGACACGGCATGGTGACGTTAGGGAAAGGCATGCGTAGCCGGGTGATCATACAAGTCCAATGCGTGGCTTCAAGCAGCTAGCGGCACGGGGCTAGCAGGCTAACAGAAAGGCCTTAGAGGGATGACGCGACGGAGGGAAGTCTGTTGTGCCCCCCTCGTGCAGTTACATCAGCGGACGGATCAGCAGGGCCGTGTGGTAAACCAGGCCAATTGGCAAAATATGTATAGTGGCCGAAGAAATATGTCCGAAGGGCCTCTTAAGTCAACAGTCCAATATGCTTAAGATAGCTAGCAGGCCGCAGATTAGCGGCTGTGCGTTCAGGGGTCGTTAGCTGCTATAATTCCAGGTGGGAAAAAAATATTTAAAAATCATAATAAAAATGTTTTAAAAATAAATAAAAAATAGGTTCAGAGCTTGCGGTAGGAATCCGGAGATATCGAGAAGAATAAGTCCGACTAGCTCTGGTTTGAGTAACGCTGTACAGACTGGCGAGAGTTGTCCGGGATAAAGGTAGCTGATGACCGCTAGCCCATCAAATGTATTCGATGGGCCTCGTAAGCCAACAGTCCGTTGTGCTCTAGACAGCTAGCATTCAGGGGATGTTAGCTGCGAAGGTCGGAAGGTGAGAAGGTTCAGAGCTTGCGATAGGAATCCGGGGACATGGAGAGAAAAAAATAGGTCCGGTATGCTCTGGTTGAATCGCGTTGTACAAAGGTTAGCTGATGACCGTTGGCTGGCTAGTTAGCTGGCTAGATTATGTTGGAGAGATTCCAGTAAGAGGCAAAGAAAAATACGTTAGAGAAAAAGCAGGTCCACACCACATTGGGTGAGGCGGGTTGCAGGAGAGTATTTTGAAGTAAGGGTTTCGAAAAATATAAAAAGATATGCGAAGAAAATATATATACATGGGACACGACAAGACGAAGGACAAATACGTCTGACTGCTACGCCATCTTGGATTACAATGCCATAATACATGCAACAAACCTGTTGGAGTCCAAGAGCTCATTTGCTATCTGGGTCCCTATGCTGCCAGCGTAGATCATAGTGGCCATGGCACTGGAGATGCCAGGGATAAGGATAGTACGTTTTCTCTCTTCTGTAACAGAGGGAGGGGTCAGGACAGTGAGCTGAGGTCGGTCAAAAACACCCAAACTATATCCAGAATGACCAGGACGAATATTCCTTTCCTTACCGTCCAACAGCTCGGAGCTGCTCGGCTGTTCAGTTTCTGTGTGACCAGGTCCCCTGTGTGTGGAGAGGGAACAGACGACAAATCACTGTACATCCCTTGTATGATGTCATTAGTACAACGCTGAGGACTCTCGAACAGCAGCTACATTTTGGGTCCAAAATGGGACAATTTTGACTGAAATTGTGTCTTGATTCGAAGCAGATAATTAAATTAAATGTATTTTTACTGAATATCATTATAGATTATTCAACCCACAATCTATTTTTTTTGTTATTGAATTTTACCCCTTTTTCTCCCCAATTTCGTGGTATCCAATTGTTTTAGTAGCTACTATCTTGTCTCATAGCTACAACTCCTGTCCTCTGATACACAACCCAACCAAGCCGCACTGCTTCTTAACACAGCGCGCATCCAACCCGGAAGCCAGCCGCACCAATGTGTCGGAGGAAACACCGTGCACCTGGCAACCTTGGTTAGCGCGCACTGCGCCTGGCCCGCCACAGGAGTCGCTGGTGCGCGATGAGACAAGGATATCCCTACCGGCCAAACCCTCCCTAACCCGGACGACGCTAGGCCAATTGTGCGTCGCCCCACGGACCTCCCGGTCGCGGCCGGTTACGACAGAGCCTGGGCGCGAACCCAGAGTCCCTGGTGGCACAGCAACCACTGAGCCACCCGGGAGGCCAACCCACAATCTAGACCTAATGTGAAAAGGCACTTACAAAACTCGGTTTGTTGACACAATAAACTCCACTTCTTTGGTCCAAGGGTTTATAAAACTAAACCACTGACTTTGAAGCATGACGAAGGAGCCAAGTTTTGTTTTGAACTTGTAGCAGCTGGTCTCAATCTTCTCTTTACTACGGAGAACTGTTGAGACACAAAACAGCACCTCTATCACTGAAATGTGCTTGAGTCACCCCCACCCCCAATAAAAAACAAGTAATGCACAGGGTATTATGGTGTAATTACCATTTTACCATGCGACAAAGGTAAGAACCTGGTCATTTTCTGTCACCCGAAATAAAGTGCAACCGAAATATAATTCATATCTGTTTGAGCACCCTGCACATCTGGAGAACATATGGTTCTCACCCATACGTAGATACGAAAGACAACCAAACTATTCTCCATTACCTTTCCTATGTGTCTCTGCGAGGTGTTGCAGGTCGTCCTGGTGGAAGTACTCATAACAAGACGTCCCCAGTAGTTCCTGTGGCAAGTAGCCCAGAACAGTAGTGGCTCTGAAGGACAGAGACAAGGATGCTGTTATTCTCTCTAAACATACGACAGTCCCAGGTTGATATCTCCTGTCCACTTACCAGCTCTAACTATGTACATCATTTCAGAAAGGCACAATAAATGCTAACTATAACCATCAATGTACATGATGCAGCCTTTCTGTTTCTATGGAAAAGAGTAAATGGAATGATTGTCAAACATTCGACCACGGTAAAGTGAGCTTGTTTCTTGGTCTCTGAATTGGGATCAAATGCCAAAGTAGAAGGGATTTCACTCAAAAGTAACACAAATAAAATCACTTACAGATAATATGAATTATACTGTAAACATACAGTTGAAGTCGGAAGTTACCATAGACTTAGGTTGGAGTCATTAAAACTTGTTTTTCAACCACTCCACACATTCCTTGTTAACAAACTATACTTTTGGCAAGTTGGTTAGGACATCTACTTTGTGCATGACACAAGTCATTTTTCCAACAATTGTTTACAGACAGATTATTTCACTTGTAATTCACTGTATCACAATTCCAGTGGGTCAGAAGTTTACATCCACTAAGTTGACTGTGACTTTAAACAGCTTGGAAAATTCCAGAAAATTATGTTGTGGCTTTAGAAGCTTCCGATAGGCTAATTTACATCATTTGAGTCAATTGGAGGTGTACCTGTGGATGTATTTCAAGGCCTACCTTCAAACTCAGTGCCTCTTTGCTTGACATCATGGGAAAATCAAAACAAATCAGCCAAAACCTTAGAAAAAAAAATTGTAGACCTCCACAAGTCTGGTTCATCCTTGGGAGAAATTCCCAAACGCCTGAAGGTAACACGTTCATCTGTACAAACAATAGTACGCAAATATAAACACCATGGGACCACGCAGCCGTCATACCGCTCAGGAAGGAGACGCGTTCTGTCTCCTAGAGATGAACGTAGTTTGGTACGAAAAGTGCAAATCAATCCCAGAACAGCAGCAAAAGACCTTGTGAAGATGCTAGAAGAAACAGGTACAAAAGTGACTATATCCACAGTAAAACGAGTCCTATATCGACATAACCTGAAAGGCCGCTCAGCAAGGAAGAAGCCACTGCTCCAAAACCACCATAAAAAAAGCAAGATTACGGGTTGCAACTGCACATGGGGACAAAGATCATACTTTTTGGAGAAATGTCCTCTGGTCTGATGAAACAAAAATAGAACTGCTTGGCCATAATGACCATCGTTATGTTTGGAGGAAAAGGGGGAGGCTTGCAAGCCGAAGAACACCATCCCAACCGTGAATCACGGGGGTGGCAGCATCATGTTGTGGGGGTGCTTTTCTGCAGGAGGGACTGGTGCACGTGGATATATTGAAGCAACATCTCAAGACATCAGTCAGGAAGTTAAAGCTTGGTCGCAAATGGGTCTTCCAAATGGACAATGGCCACAAGCATACTTCCAAAGTTGTGGAAAAATGGCTTAAGGACAACAAAGTCAAGGTCTTGGAGTGGCCATCACAAAGCCCTGACCTCAATCCCATAGAACATTTGTGGGCAGAACTGAAAAGGCGTGTGCGAGCAAGGAAGCCTACAAACCTGACTCAGTTACACTTGCTCTGTCAGGAGGAATGGGCCAAAATTCACCCAACTTATTGTGTGAAGCTTGTGCAAGGCCACCTGAAACATTTGACCCAAGCTAACCAATTTAAAAGGCAATGCTACCAAATACTAATTGAGTGTATGTAAACTTCTGACCCACTGAGAATGTGATGAAAGAAATAAAAGCTGAAATAAATCATTCTCTACTATTATTCTGACATTTCACATTCTTAAAAGAAAGTGGTGATCCTAACTGACCTGTCACACCCTGACCTTAGAGATCCTTTATTCTCTATTTTGGGTTAGGTCGGGGTGTGACTAGGGTGGGAATTCTAGTTTTGTTATTTCTATGTTGGCCTGGTATGGTTCCCAATCAGAGGCAGCTGTCTATTGTTGTCTCTGATTGGGGATCATGTTTAGGCAGCCTTTTCCCACCTGTTTGTTGTGGGATCTTGTTTTTGTATTGTTGCCTTGAGCACGACAAAGTTGTACATTAGTTTATTTTCTCATTATTGTTTTTTGTGCCGGTTCTCATAATAAAAGATGATGAACCCAAACCACGCTGCATTTTGGTCCGATGTTTACAACGACGTTCGTGACAGAAGATCCCACCACCCACGGACCAAGCAGCGTGCCCAGGAGGAGCAGGGATCCTGGCCTGGGAGGAAAGCCAGTAGTGGAGGACATCCTGGACTTGGGACGAAATAATGGCAGGAGACAAAAGCCTGCCATGGAAGCAGGCGGAAGCAGCGAAGGAGGGACAGCGACGACACTGGGGTACGTGGCCACGACGTAGGTCCAAGCAGCAGCCTCCAAACATTTTTTAGGGTGGGGGTACACGGGGTGGTCGTCGACGCTGAGGGGTGAGTCAGAGACCATGGAGGAAGCGATGGAGAGATTGAGAGAAAATGAACGGAGGGGTGAGATAGAGACCTTCGAGGAGTGGTTGGCGAAATGTGAAGAGAATGAAGCGGAAGAGCTGTTGGTTTGGCTGGAGAGGCAAGACAGTCGCCTTGAGGTGCATGTTAGCCGTGCAACCTGTGTCAGCTCCCCGTATTTCAAATCAAATTTATTTATATAGCCCTTCGTACATCAGCTGATATCTCAAAGTGCTGTACAGAAACCCAGCCTAAAACCCCAAACAGCAAGCAATGCAGGTGTAGAAGCACGGTGGCTAGGAAAAATTCCCTAGAAAGGCCAAAACCTAGGAAGAAACCTAGAGAGGAACCAGGCTATGTGGGGTGGCCAGTCCTCTTCTGGCTGCGCCGGGTGGAGATTATAACAGAACATGGCCAAGATGTTCAAATATTCATAAATTACCAGCATGGTCGAATAATAATAAGGCAGAACAGTTGAAACTGGAGCAGCAGCACGGCCAGGTGGACTGGGGACAGCAAGGAGTCATCATGTCAGGTAGTCCTGGGGCATGGTCCTAGGGCTCAGGTCCTCCGAGAGAGAGAAAGAAAGAGAGAAGGAGAGAATTTGTCCTGAGGAGCGTGTCATCTGTCCGGTATCATCTGTGCCGGCTCCACACACCAGGTCTCCAAGTCGCCTCCACAGCCCAGTACGTCCTGTGCCAGCTCTCCACACTTGCTTTGAGGAGCGTGTTATCGTTCCGGTACAATGTGTGCCGGTTCTATGCACTGTGTCTCCAGTGCGCCTCCACAGCCCGGTACGTCCTGTGCCAGCTCCCCGTGCTAAGGTTGTCATCTGTCCAGGACACGTTGTGCCAGCTCTACGTTCCAGACCTATAGTGTGCCTTCACAGCCCAGTATGTCCTGTGCCGGCTCCGCGCACCAGGCCTCCTGTGCGTCTCCCCAGCCCGGTACGTCCTGTGCTGGCTCCACGCTCTAGGCTTCCTGTGCGTCTCCCCAGGCCGGTACTTCCTGTGCCGGCTCCACGCACCCGGCCTCCAGTGAGTCTCCCCAGCCCGGTACGCCCTGCGCCAGCTCCACGCTCCAGGCCTCCTGCGTGTCTCCCCAGCCTGGTACGCCGTGTCAGCTCCACGCAACAGACCTCCAGCGACGGTCTGCAGTCCGGAGCCTCCAGTGACGGCTCCATGGCCCGGGGCCTCCAGTGATGATCCATGGCCCGGAGCCTCCAGTGATGATCCATGGCCCGGAGCCTCCAGTGATGATCCATGGCACGAAGCCTCCAGTGATGATCCATGGCCGAAGCCTCTAGTGATGATCCATGACTCGGAGCCTCCAGTGATGATCCATGGCCCGAAGCCTCCAGTGATGATCCATGGCCCGGAGCCTCCAGTGAGGGTTCCTAGTCCAGAGCCTCCTGCGAGGGTTCCCAGTCCAGAGCCTAGTTTTGTTATTTCTATGTTGGCCTGGTATGGTTCCCAATCAGAGGCAGCGGTCTATCGTTGTCTCTGATTGGGGATCATATTTAGGCAGCCTTTTCCCACCTGTTTGTTGTGGGATCTTGTTTTTGTATTGTTGCCTTTGAGCACGACAAAGCTGCACGTTAGTTTCTTTGCTCTTTATTGTTTTTTGTGCCGGTTCCCATAATAAAAGATGATGAACCCAAACAACGCTGCATTTTGGTCCGATGCTTACAACGACGTTCGTGACATGACCTAAGACAGGGAATTTTTACTAGGATTAAATGTCAGGAATTGTGAAACTAAGTTTAAATGTAGTTGGCTAAGGTGTATGTAAACTTCCGACTTCAACTGTAAATCAAACAGGACTGACGCCTTCAATGCACTCTCTGCTGTTGGTCAGAAGATCTCACCACCAGTGTTACATTTTAGGACAGCCTGGGTCACAATAACAAATCCACATATGTGAAAGGGCTCCTGTTGTGAAATGGAGCTGCCTATTTGACAATTGATAAGTTAGAAGGTCTTTATCTTGACATGCTTACTATATAAAAAATTATATTTCCAACACAATGTTCCAAGTAAACATTTTTCTATTTATAATCTGTATTTCAAACCAACAGTATTAGTATTGTACTGTTGCCATCTCTTGAAATAATCAGTACAGTCATCTCTTCAAGGGCTATATTGTCTCATTTGGAATGCATTCAGACCAGTTGCTGGAAAACTTGGGGTAACCCCATTACACTTACAGCCACTGTGGTATGGGTAGGGGGTGCCATGGCAAACCCTATCCAAGATGACTGCCTGCCAGGCCTGCCTTAACCAACGTCATTGCTTTTCTCTTTATTTGTTTCTTTCTTTCGCTGTTAATACAAGCACAGGTTGGGTTACCCAGGGTATAACTGTAATGTTAACCAAGGCCAATTTAATTTAGCCTTGGTTAACATTACAGTATGTATCAAAACATACTCAACTCAGCTGAAAGAGAATCTGAACAAAACTCTGAGAACAATACTCTATGAAAGTTACCAGGAAGTGACTGCCCCTCAGCCTTGTAGTTTTTAAAAACTTTTGTAGGCTTTTTGAATGGTCTTCAATGGGCAAAAACGTAGTGCAATGGTCTTAAGTGCAAAAACTCAGTAAAAACAAATAACTGTATATACTGTATATATTACGGATTTGATTATATAATCGGTAAGCCTGTTCAAAAGATTAGCGGACTTGATCCAGAAGTAAATCGAAAGGGGCGGTTACTTTCACAGGGTATAGATTCAGTTTTATATTCCTCCCAGTGTTTTTCACCACGTGAAGGCTATGCTCACAATGCCCCCTTATGAACAGTATTGGTTCAAAATTATGCCAACACTTGCCAAGAATATTTAATAATGAGCGAAAATCGCAAAAAGGTTTGAGGAGGGGATAAGAGGCACAACTTACTGTTGGTCTACGAAGATGAACTTGCCGTCAATTGCAAAGCGAGTGACAAACTGGGTGGGTTTGACCTTGACCTCTCGTTGGGGCTGACAGGCATTGATAGGGTGAACGCGGCACACAGCAACCAGGCAGGACAGATGGGAGGACTCGTTATCGTCGCTCTCAGCATCCAGCTGGGTGGAGGGCCAACTCCGCATGTAACCAGTGCAATGGACAGTGCAGTATCGTTGAGACTCTACAGGGGGAGACAGTGTACATAAAACTTGTGTTTACACTTAACCCCTACATGCAATTCCAATCAAGGCCCTATCAGGTCTAACCTCAGTGAGGTGGAATCAAGAAAAATAAATTGTACTTCTGGGTTGATGACCACCACGTTTCGCTCTGTTCTTACGATGTATTTAGTGAAAGTCCTTTCTGCATGGCTCTCTCACCCTTTTTCTTGGAGCTGCTGGCCTGGATGGTTTTGTCTTCTGTCTTCATAACTGTTCTGCTGTGCTTCATGCGGCAGAAGAAGGAGCGCCGTGCCCCTGTACACAGTTGAACTGCTCCCACAGGAAGCTCCTGCACCTCTAACCCTGCTAAAGAACCGGGAGAGCCTATGATCCAACAACATCATATTATATTTACAATATTAAAAAACACATTGAAGACATAATATAAAAAGTATGAATCTGTGACCTCAATAGAGACCGAGGGCAAAGTGGAAACCA
Organism: Oncorhynchus nerka; assembly: GCF_034236695.1. Classification (NCBI taxonomy): domain Eukaryota; kingdom Metazoa; phylum Chordata; class Actinopteri; order Salmoniformes; family Salmonidae; genus Oncorhynchus; species Oncorhynchus nerka. Next base: position 58,038,725 of record NC_088418.1, read on the forward strand.
GTAAAGCAACAACAAACAGAACCCAGGCTCTCTGCTCTTTCCCCTGTGCTAATAGAACCGAGATAAAAGCTGCAACTTTCTTTAAAGTAATACCGTTATAGTGGTGACATAGCTTTAACTGAATCTCAACAAGACACAAACAAATCAAAACACAGAGAGAAATAGATATGAAAATCCCAGCAACAGATACATTTAAATAAAGTCTTTGCAGACTTACTTTTGGCATCTATGAGCCGTTCACGAGGGTATAATCCTGAGGCTGACAGCTGCTCTTTCACTTTACTAATGTCCTTCGGGTGGACATAATCAAAAAGACTCTGTCCAATTAGTTCCAACTGTAAACAAAAACAGCACTTTAATTATCAGAACCAAACTATTCATCTGAGAACCTGGAACCAAATCTTGTGTGAGCTAGCTAGCTAGCCAACTATACTTCTGAACTAGGGGAAACAAATGATTCAGATCCCCACTTCAGAACCACCTCAACTTTCTGGTTAAACCTCCGGTCTCCACTTCAAGCATCATCTCCACAATATAAAGCATGAAACAGATTCAGGTACAACTTTACTATAGTACAGAAATTCTAAGGTATTAAAAGGGAATTTCAGTATTTTACATTTTGATGTTAGATAGTTCCTCACCATGTAAGTAGTCTATGGGCCAGGAGAATATATAATCCATGGTTCAGTTTTCTTTAGACAGCCACTACAAACGTCAGCTAACTTTAGCCATCACTAGCTAACAATCAATGAGAGTGGTAGGGGCATGGGGTGCCTGTTACAAATGGCCAAAGAAAACCAAACCATGGAACTAAATGAATGGTATAGCACTGTTAAGTAATGGACTTTTCCTAAAGTTGTCATTGAGAGTATTTAAGTGGATAACAGATAGGATTGAGTGATGGGGACATCGTTGGAATCCACCTCAATAATTAGCTCAATTTAGAATTAAGTAGCAAATTAAGACTGCCAGACCTGCTTATTGTATATTATAAACTGGGTGGGTCGAGCCCTGAAAGCTGATTGGCTGAAAGCCATGGTATATCAGACCGTATACCACACCCGCTCGGGCTTTATTGCTTAAGTATAACCAGTTCACTGACCCGACTGTAGTTGAGGAACTTGGAGACGGATTCTGAGGTAAAGAGGATCTTCCCCCTGTCACAACTCACCACGAACAGGAACCCATCTGCAGCCTGGGGAAATGAGACACGGCACAACCTCAATATATTTCATTCTGGGTCCATGAAAACACTGACACTGCTACAGTGTATAAACCATCCGTGTGTATCCACTCTCTCTGTTTACTCTAAAATGGCCGACTCTGTGTGACAAACATGCACACTTGTGGGAGATCAGAGCTGGCAAAGGTTATACAACAGAACACTCCAAGCGAGCGGAAAGAACTGGCTATTTCTATATGATTTAATTCTACATAGAATTGAGCGGTTGACACATCCTGTTCTAATTAGGGATTTTCCAGAGTAAAGTTAGTTAGTAACTGAATGGAAAAATACCAGAGGGTATACTGTGTTACTGTCCAAAAAATTAAGTGTATACTTAATGCCCACCACGCTCTCATAACTTTGGATAAAATGCAGCACTTTGAAAATAAAAACCACACAATTGTAGATTTCACCTCATCATTGTAATCTGAATGGAATAACCCTAGGTCACTATATTATTGGTTAATATTATATTTCCCATATCAATACCAAAATGATCAGCTATTTTTGGAGCCTAGAAGACTCAACACACAAAAATTGTAAATTGACACACCACATAATCCTGTCCCACTGTTGTGACTGCTGCCACAATACCAAATGGGATTGATCTTGGTTGATTGGAGAAAGAGATTGAATGGCGGCCTACCGTGAGCACCAGGTGCTTGAGATCATCCTGAGGCAGAAATGAAGGCTTGCGTTTGTAGTTAACATCAGTAAAGGAACTGCTGGCACCTGCTGACGAGACGAACACAGCACTGAGCTGTTGTCTGTATTGTACCTGTCTCTTAGGAGCTTGACATTTCTATCATAAATTGAGTTACAAATATATAGAAATATTAAATCTATATTATCAGCAATGAACCAAGCTATTTGTGCACAGCTGTGTATTTTGCCACCACAATGTGTCCTAGGCTGTTACTGCATTAGTATAGCTTCATGAGACCTACCTTAAAGAGATGTGTGGTGCTGCACAGATTGCCTGGTGTGATACTGTATTGTAGGGGCAGTTTTGGGATGATGAGGCCTACCTTTCAGGGCTTTCAGATGCTGTACAGCCATTCGCAGAACCGTGAGTTTGTCAAGCTTTTTGGCCATGGGGTTCCAGGAGGGGATCATGGCTGACAGCTCGTCAATAAGGGTGTTCATTTTGTCCCTTCGCCGCTTTTCAATTTGGCTGTGTGGCTCCCTGTGAGTGAGGGCACAAATACACTTATTTGTCTCTCTCACACACTTAAGTATACAGGTGTCTTATGGGTTGCTATCAAGTCAGCATGATATCATTTATAAAAGCAACAACACATGAAAGGGTGTGTGTTATTTTTATTATTGGCTTTACGTTGATGTGGTTACTCGCATCGTACCAGCTTCAGTATTAGTATTACTAATACTGTAGTATTATGTCATGTAATATTAAAGTATCCTCCTGTTTGTTAAAGCAAGTTCAGTCAAAAATGGGATTTTCCTGTGTTTTATATATATTTCCACAACATGATGTTGGAATAATACTGTGAAATGTATGATAATACCCTTTTAGTGTAAGAGTTGTTTGAAATGACATCCTGAAATTTCAGCCAGTTTTGGTGGGATGGAGTTTTGGCCTGCCTGGTGAATCTGCCAAACTGCTCGTTTTCAGTTTTCCCCTGGACCACTCTCAGACAGTCCTAGCGAAATTTTTGCTCGAGAAACTGTTCTTGCTAAGAAGCTATTTGTGTTTCTTTTTGACCATGTTGATTGAAAACAGTCAAAGTAAGGTACTTAATTGTTACCCAGATGTGATTTGATTTTTAAATGGCTGCATTGGCCTTTAACTCCCTATCAATATACCAAATTAATATGTATGCCAGGCTCTTACCTGAACCATTTTATTTTCACCTGTTGATCATCGTCTTCCGATCTGAATTGGAATGGGAAATAGTTATGATTATTTAAAATGATTCATTTCAGCACTTGGCCTGGCTCTGAGAGATCTTGCCAAGATTATTGCTGAAATAAAATTCATTGCTAAAGAATCTTCAATTACCTGCTCTGTTGCGCCTCTATTTGAGCATCACCATTTTCCCTGCAAGACATGGAGAACACAACATATAAGACCACCGGGTATGAGACAAACATAAGAATATTATTTTTATGCTGCTTAGTGAAAGGTGAGGTCTCTCTGCTCTTACCTGTTATCTAGATCCCCCTTCCGTTTCCTAGACAGCTCTTGGATTGGCATGGCTCCTGCCTTGTGGGGGGTTATGACATCAGGCATGGCTCCTGCCTTGTGGGGGGTTATGACATCAGGCAAGGATCCTGCCAGGTGGGGGGTTATGACATCAGGCATGGCTCCTGCCAGGTGGGGGGTTATGACATCAGGCATGGCTCCTGCCAGGTGGGGGGTTATGACATCAGGCATGGCTCCTGCCAGGTGGGGCGTTATGACGTAAGGCCGAGAAACAGGAAGGCTATTGGTTTCTCCTAACTGCAAGGGTCCTAAACCACAGGCACAAGAACCATACAAAACTGACACATTAGCTTTGATTTCTCATCATTTGTAATTCACCTACGGTCAAATCGGTGCATTATTGTAGCACTGACACTATTACGGAGGCCTAGAGACAAAATGGGTTGGTGTTTTGTTTCATTCCCCAGATTTTATATTTGCCAATGTTGAAAACCTCCATGAAGAACAATCACATATCCCCGATAATCAACTGAACCCCTCAACTGAGGACTGAGAAAATAAAATAACGAATGAATGCAGTTACTTGCTTTCCCCAGAAGATGGCCCAAATACCAACTCAATGGATGTTGACCTCAAGCATCCCATACAACGTTCCAACCATGTGTATCACTCACTACAAGCTGCCTGGGAGTGTGCAAAATATTGTGTAAAAAGTTTCAAAATAAAAATAATTTTAAACCGTCTTATAAATATAAATGTTCTTGTGTTGATCAGTCACATGATACCCGTGTATGCACTAACTAACATCCACTTGAGAGGACTGTAAATAAACTCTCAATTGTAAGCCCATTGACAAATGTTCCTCAGTGTAAATTAAGTTTTAAGTTCAGCTAACTGGAAATGGCCTTACATCTTGTAACTGATCATCTTGAAAGCCATAAACCTGGCAGGTGAGTTGAATGAACTCTCCAACCTAAATCTGCCGACCAGACACCAACCACTGGCAGACATTTTCTCCCGGCTGTCGTGCAGCACGTGATGAGTACCATAAGAGGGCGTCTAATCACTGGCTTTATCCCAGTTTTCCCCCAGCATGTGTTTGACGTGATAGTTTCTGCTATCGCCTTACCTCACTGCTTATATAATACTGTAACATTGACCTACTTCACGCACGACTCCCCATTCTACTTTAAGCGGTGACATTTTATTTGAAATATTGTTTAAAAGGTGGAAGATGTTTTGGGATTCTAATGCTTCTAATGTAACAAATGTTTAGAAATAATGGTTAATGAACTAGGCTATATCTAGGATTTTGGGGGTAATTTCTGGCATTGAGGTGGAATGACGAAACTATTCCAGCCCTGCCTTCTCTCTTCCTTTTCCTGCATGCATCTCACGAAGCATGAGAAACTGTAGTAGCATAAAAGCAAAACAAGTGGAAATATTCCACAGGTAGAGAGATGGTAGTGGAACTACCGTAATTTTTATAATTCTGTAGTTGTATCATCATGTAGGGATAATCTTCATTTAGTTATTTTTCAATTTTCATGAAAATAGTTAAGGCAAATCTGACTACGTTTGTTGCCCAATCAAGTAGAAACATTGTGGCTTTTGGATGTTTGACAAAGACAGTGAGTAGCTCAGGGTTGAGGTAAATTTAGAATGCTTTGATACATTAACATTTATTAACTGAAAATTGATATAAATTAGAATATCATACATTTCATAAAATCCAACACAATTGTAAAGGGAAGAGTGGAGATCCCTATTTTGCAGTAACTAACTAAAGGGGAAGACAAATGTCATATCAAATACAATTAGGTAGTTATGTGGGGAAATGGTTGTGCTACACATTCATTTGGTTGACCTACTTCGGATCAAAGTTCATCAAGGAACCAGAGAAACCCCTGGTAAATACGCAGCAGTCATTTCCTGGCTAGGCCAGCCTCTCTCCATGTCATATCAAATCAAATCAAATGTTATTTGTCACATACACATGGTTAGCAGATGTTAATGCGAGTGTAGCGAAATGCTTGTGCTTCTAGTTCCGACAATGCAGTAATAACCAACGAGTAATCTAGCTAACAATTCCAAAACTACTACCTTATACACACAAGTGTAAAGGGATAAAGAATATGTACATAAAGATACATGAATGAGTGATGGTACAGAGCGGCATAGGCAAGATGCAGTAGGTATCGAGTACAGTATTTACATATGAGATGAGTATGTAAACAAAGTGGCATAGTTTAAAGTGGCTAGTGATACATGTATTACATAAAGATGCAGTAGATGATATAGAGTACAGTATATACATATGAGATAAATAATGTAGGGTATGTAAACATTATATTAAGTAGCATTGTTTAAAGTGGCTAGTGATATATTTTACATCAATTCCCATTATTAAAGTGGCTGGAGTTGAGTCAGTGTGTTGGCAGCATCCACTCAATGTTAGTGGTGGCTGTTTAACAGTCTGATGGCCTTGAGATAGAAGCTGTTTTTCAGTCTCTCTGTCCCAGCTTTGATGCACCTGTACTGACCTCGCCTTCTGGATGATAGCGGGGTGAACAGGCAGTGGCTCGGGTGGTTGTTGTCCTTGATGATCTTTATGGCCTTCCTGTGACATCGGGTGGTGTAGGTGTCCTGGAGGGCAGGTAGTTTGCCCCCGGTGATGCGTTGTGCAGACCTCACTACCCTCTGGAGAGCCTTACGGTTGTGGGCGGAGCAGTTGCCGTACCAGGCGGTGATACAGCCCGTCAGGATGCTCTCGATTGTGCATCTGTAGACGTTTGTGAGTGCTTTTGGTGACAAGCCAAATTTCTTCAGCCTCCTGAGGTTGAAGAGGCGCTGCTGCGCCTTCTTCACGATGCTGTCTGTGTGGGTGGACCAATTCAGTTTGTCTGTGATGTGTACGCCGAGGAACTTAAAACTTGCTACCCTCTCCACTACTGTTCCATCGATGTGAATAGGGGGGTGTTCCCTCTGCTGTTTCCTGAAGTCCACAATCATCTCCTTAGTTTTGTTGACGTTGAGTGTGAGGTTATTTTCCTGACACCACACTCCAAGGGCCCTCACCTCCTCCCTGTAGGCCGTCTTGTCTTTGTTGGTAATCAAGCCTACCACTGTTGTCGTCCGCAAACTTGATGATTGAGTTGGAGGCGTGCGTGGCCACGCAGTCGTGGGTGAACAGGGAGTACAGGAGAGGGCTCAGAACGCATCCTTGTGGGGCCCCTGCTGTTGTGCCTTTGAACAAGACAGTTAACCCTTATATGCTCAGTGTGCTTCAAACCCTTTAGGGTGTATGTGTCTTAGGGGGATTGGGATACAAGCAGAAACTAATTTCTGTTCACTGAAATAAACATTTACAGTGTTCTTCTTAAATGTTGATCCAGTTCTTGTCGCTAATACGAGATGCAGAGGGAAACACAAACTCACTGACAACTGGGAACCAGACATCAACAAGTTCCCTGGTTGTGCAGGACATGAGTGGGTGGTGCAGAAACCAGGTAAATTGAATCACCTTGAATGATACACTAAATTACACCTGGCTTCCTAAGAGATGACTGTATAGCAAGTGAGGCTTGTGTGACGGAGTGAGAAGCCTCTGCATTGGAGCTTGATAATGCCGCTAAACCTTCCATGGATGATGCTCTCTCCTGGCTGGATAAACGTGGCGAGGATCGCACTACTCCATTGGACCAAGTCTTCAGCTGATGATGAAAACCCTGGCAGTCACAGCCCATATAAATGAATGGCCCCTCAAAAGGACTCTCCCTCAGATGAGCTTCCTGTGGCTGGTGCCTCATAATAAACCTCCCCTATTCCTCACTACTCACCTGCCACTCTCACATAAGAACTCGCTCTCACACAAGAACCCCAGTGTGTTGATAGGGTCATTGGTACAACTAGAACATTCATGTCTAAAAGTTGATTAGACAGCACAGCAGTATGATGTTATGACAGTATATAGTTATTGCAGTATGAAGTTATAGCAGTATCTAGTTAAGACAGTATGACGTTATGGCAGTATCTAGTTAAAGCAGTATGACATTCTGGCAGTATCTAGTTAAGGCAGTATATAGTTAAAGCAGTATTGGTGAGTATCCGAGTTCAGATTCCCTATTATATTCACTGAAAAAAACACATGTAGTTTATCACCTGATAAGCTAGTAATTAGTATAAGTACCCCTTTTTACATTACACACATCTTTCTCCATTCAAATTCTATATTATACTTGTAGGAAATCGTAGACACCCGATAAGCTAGTTATTAGTGTCCAGGTTTACATTATGCACTTTATTCTCATCTCCCCATCATAACCTCTCATGGAAAAAGGGAGGTTCCAGTGAAGTTGTCCTGCAAACGTCTTCATCAATCTTACATGTAAAAGCCTAGAATTAATTATTGGTTAATCATTCATTTATTTAACTAGGCAAGTCAGTTAAGAACAAATTCTTATTTTCAATAACAGCCTAGGAACAGTGGTTTAACTGAGCAGAACAGCAGATTTGTACTGTCAGCTTGGGGATTCGATCTTGCAACCTTTCGGTTACTAGTCCAACGTTCTAACCACTAGGCTACCTGCCTCCCTGGAAAATTATGGCTAATCATACCTCCTTGTGTTTGCACATTTTCTGTCAGAGGAATGTTAGCTTTACACTTCCATTCATTTAAGGAAGATTATTTTCAGATAAATAAAAACAGTTCCAATCCTTTGGCCGTCTTTTAAGCCAACAAAAGAAAGGCAACTCTACACCTGTCACACTGGCCAATCTGACAAGTTCACCTGAGGACAGCCATACCCCTTTCACTCCCACAGGAATCGCCCCACCCCCACAACAACCTCTGCATTGGTTTTGAATAATACTAGGGGCAAGACAAAACGGCAATATCATGTTGGACACCTGCATACATGAGATGAGGTACAATACTAAGAAAGAGGGCTGACAGTAGAATACATTTTGTTTATTCAATATACAAAACAGAGGGAATACATCTTGTAATGGAGGAATCTATGCTATTCAGGTGAAGTACAGTTGACTGTTGGCAATACGGTTTTAACAATTGGTTGCCTAACAGAGTGCTATGTAATACATTATTTCCTCTGTCCAGTCTATTTATCCGTTCCTGTGTAACGTTTGTCATCCTAGAACACCTTTAGGTCTGGTACTACTTTAAGTTCAATAATTATTAAAGTCAGGAATAAATAAATATTGTTACAGTAATTGGTTGATAAGCCTACAACACTATTAAGAATTGTCAACCTATGTCCAGAGCAAGACTGTCAGTACAAGGATAATGTTGTTATTGAAAAAGGAAAGTCACACCATATTTGCTTATTGTGCCCCTTTGTATTTCATATTGTTAACGTGAAACTATAGTCCTATATAAACCAACTCAGGACATGTTATTGGGGTATGATGGTAATGCATAAAGACTAGAGGCAAGATAAAAACAATCCCAAGTGTTGCAGCGATTGACCTACAGTTTACCTCTTATATAAGAGTCCAAACGCACACGTGCAGCTTGCGTTGAATAGTTATATCAAGTTATGGGCTCTGGTATATTACAAAATAACTGAACACAGGCCTATATAGCCTAAACAAATTACATATTGGCCAAAGCGCAGCTAGCCTACTTGATGTAGCATATAGGCTCAATTAAAATGTGCCGGGCAGGCCTATACATTTTTTACAAATGTTTTATGCTGAAAATATATATTATTTTCAAAGGAGCGACATGAGTGACCATATTCAATTACATTCATAACATGTACATTATTGGATGTTATGGACAAATTACAGAGTGGGAAATTGTTATTAAACATGCATGCAGCATATTAGTCTAGTTTGCACGTTCGGGAACGAACAATAATTGTTTTGGGCTGCTTTCTAATAATTCCACCCACCCACCTTGAGAATTGTGAAACTTTTTCATAACTCACTTATTGAAAATATTCTTTAACATTTGACCATGCATCGCCAGAATCACAATGCGGTCATGGAGATCAAGTTACGAACATGTGGCAATGCATCAGAATGCTTTAAGACATGGGAAATTCTCGTCACCAAAAATACAAATTTGCCGCGATACATTGAAATTCTACAACTATGAAAACATGTAGGCTAGGATATGACTTTAGGCTACCCAAACACATATATAAAACATAATTTAGGCTATACGTGCGACTGAACAGCATATGGTGCAAACTTAATCCAAGCATACATTTCGTGATTGGTGCCATTTTATTTGATTAACAGGCTAACCGACATAGATTATTAGTCTAGGCAAAATTACCAAAGGCATGAACAGATCTATTTTACACAAGGTTTACCATAAATACAATTCCACCATGCACATATTCTAATAAAATCACGCCAACTCCTACCTGCGAAATTACATGGTAAAATGCCACAAATATGTTCAAAATTATTAAACTTCCACAGGCGCGTCCTAGGACTTCTTCGAGTGTGCGTTTGCTCCATTGATCTACATTTTGGGGGAGAACCAAAATTGTTTTTCAAAGCGAAAAACATGGAAACAGCTCCCCTAAATCCCACCCGGCGTATAGCATCGACTACAATAAACTATTATCACCTCATAATCAAGAGAACTCACACGTGGTGCTTTCAAGACAACTCGGAAAGATCAGAACCTCCAAGTGAAAATGTGCGTACGGTTTTTGCGTAGAGTTTCCTATTGGTTGATTCTGATCCTTTTCATCCTGGAGCTCAGTTTACGAGTTTCCGAGTTCGAGTTGTCTTGAACGCGGTACAAATAGGTGTACCGGTACCTGATCGTTTGTCTGCGGTCCCGTCATTGCCGCCGGCGGCTAAATTCTCTACGGACATGGTTGGATCCGGTCAGCAGCAGCCCGGCGCCGCAGAACATGAGGAAGTGGTAGTGTAGCCCAAATGTGGTATAAGTAGCCTACTGTAGGAGATGGTGAGAAGAGGCGGGGGATTGTTGTATAAATGTACTTTATTTTTTCCTCCCCTCTCTCTGTACTAATGAGGGGTGGGGGTAGACATACAAACGTAGACCTACACGTGCAAGGATAAAGTAGCCTCCTGGGTAATGAGGACACAACTCCAGGAAAACGCGGAAGAGGTCAATCTGTCTTCTCCTCTATCACCAGTCACCACGACACTCGCATTCATTCACTCAAACCACCCGTGAAGGGGACACTGTTCCTTGCATTCACACGCAATCGTTTCGTGGGCCATAGTCTAGCCCAGAGCAAGTAGGACAACCATTCATGAAATACCAAGATTTCCCTTTCATTGCAATTGTAAAGAGTATTCTGCATGAGTCCATTATCAATAGGCTCATATTTCAGCCTGATTTAACGTTCATTTTATCCTCTAAAATGATAGGCTAAAGTGTCATTTTGCATGTATTTGAGGGAAAAGTGATGGTCTATATAGGCTACTACACAGGCTCCCTATAATTGAACGGTTTCGTGTTGTGAGTGAGAACACTGCTTTCTCGGGTAAATATCCGTGTCCAACCTGAAAAATTACCATATATAAGTAAACTCATTCGAGTGGTCTTTTTTCCCCCTCTTTCGAACATATTTGTCTCTCACCTGTTGTTATTCGAGACCTCTGCACGATACTTTTTGTAAGTGGTAAGTATGCACGTGCCAAACAAGAATCGCGTTGACCTAAATATTGTTGCGTTATACAACCATATATATAACCGTCACGTGTAGCAGCTGTCTCCTAAACCCGTCTGAAGCCCGGGGGTGTAATCATTCGTTCAAACAGTTGCATTCCGTCTTGCAACTAAACAAGTTTCTATTGGACAAATTAAGGCAAGTCACTCCACGTTCGTTCCGTTTGCTTCTGTTTAAGAAACGGTTTGCAACTGAATCGGCGGAATTGAATACAGCAAGTCGACAGCGAAAGTAAACGTGCGTCCCAGAGCACTTTACAGCCCCACATACAACGTTATATAAATGTGTGTAGAAAAAAATAAAATTGTATAGGTTAGTCTTAAGCGTCATGGATTGAGGACATTTACAACGAGTTGCCTTTTACGCATGACCATTTGTCACTGTGATATCTTAATTGTCACGACACTGCGAAAAAATACATTGCACCACGACTTTGCCTCCATGTATTTACGCTACCATCTAGCCTACAAAACATTGTCATTAAGTCTGTAAAATAGGCTGTGTTTTGGCAAAACGTCTTGCCTTGGCTAATAATAGGCTTATGCATCTGAGTGACAATAGGTGAATCCAATCATAGGCTACAACCGTGAGACAGGATTTATTATTGTGTAGCCATAGCATTGTAGTTCTACATGCGATGTCACAACATCCGTCATTTAGATAAAAAGGTACAACTGTATTTGCGTCATCAGTGGCTAAGAAGATCCGCCCCATCTCTACAAGTGCATGCGAACTTAATACATGAATGTTTGGAAATTAACATATTTCCCAGCATTAAACATTTATGGCAATTTAGCTAGTTAGCTTTCTAGCTAATTTGTCCTATTTAGCTAGCTAATTTGTCCTGGGATATAAACATTGAGTTGTTATTTTACCTGAAATGCACAAGATCCTCTACTCCGCCAATTAATCCACACATAAAACGGTCAACCGAATCGTTTCTAGTCATCACTCTTCCTTCCAGGCTTTTTCTTCTCTTGACTTTATATTGCGATTGGCAACTTTCATAAATTAGGTGCATTACCGCCACTGACCTCGTTCTTCTTTCACTCACCCACGTGGGTATAACCAATGAGATGGTACATGGGTACCTGCTTCTATAAACCAATGAGGAGATGGGAGAGACAGGACTTGCAGCGTGATCTGCATCAGAAATAGAACTGACTTCTATTTTAGCCCGTGGCAACGCAGACGCTCGTTGGCGCGCACGAGCAGTGTGGGTGCAATCATTGAATAACAGATTTCTAAATGTATTTTGCAACGCTCACGCACGCGACTCGAGCGGTGTAGTCATCCTGTTAGACATCCTTGGTCAGTGTTCAGTTATTCCATTTACCATTCAGTAACACTGGAGCATTGTCCTGAGGCAACAGGTAATGGGCATGCAAAACAATGACCGATTAGAACCTATTGAATAAAACAAAAGCTACAAAACTAAGGCTGCGTTAAGCTACAAAACTAAGGCTGCGTTTACACAGGAGGACCAGTTCTGATCATATTTCCACAAATGTGTCTCCCCCCAATCAGATCATCTCTGATAAATATCTGATGTGAAAAATATCTAAATGTGGTTGGTCAAAAGACTAATTAGTGGGAAAAAAATATATCAGAATTGGGCTGCCTGTGCAAGACCTTATGAGACAGAGGCCATTTGCTCAAGTTAATTTGGTTTTGGCGACGTACACGGTCATTGCCATTGATCTTTCATGGAAATACAATGGGGCAAAAAAGTATTTAGTCAGCCACCAATTGTGCAAGTTCTCCCACTTAAATAGATCAGAGGCCTGTAATTTTCATCATATGTACACTTCAACTATGACAGGCAAAATGAGAAGAAAAAAAATTCTGAAAATCACATTGTAGGATTTTTAATGAATTTATTTGCAAATTATGGTGGAAAATAAGTATTTGGTCACCTACAAACAAGCAAGATTTCTGGCTCTCAGACCTGTAACTTCTCTGAGGCTCCTCTGTCCTCCACTCGTTACCTGTATTAATGGCACCTGTTTGAGGTTGTGGACAGGTGTCTTTTATACTGATAAGTTCAAACAGTCACACTCCAAACTCCACTATGGCCAAGACCAAAGAGCTGCCAAAGGACACCAGAAACAAAATTGTAGACCTGCACCAGGCTGGGAAGACAATCTGCAATAGGTAAGCAGCTTGGATTGAAGAAATCAACTGTGGGAGCAATTATTAGGAAATGGAAGACATACAAGACCACTGATAATCTCCCTCGATCTGGGGCTCCACGCAAGAGCTCACCCTCATATACTAGCTCATATACTGCTGTGAAAGACAGTTGAACAACTGATTTATATCAATTCTTCCATCCAAGGAAATCATCTTCCGATCTCCTTCCCAGGAAAAGGAAACAGGCGTCATTAAAACATTAGCACATAGGATTTTTTTGTGGGGAAAATAATGAAACGATCCAGGTTTCCACCCCCCACACAAAAAAAAAATGGGACGACGCTTGTCGGTACACTTTCCAAATGTCGACAAAACAAAATACGGTAGACAAGGTGCAATATTTGTGCAGATCAACATTGTATAGCATAATTAATTTTGTGGAAACTCCTTTACGGGCATGTATTGCTATAAACATATCGAAGTAAACTTGGGAGTTACGCGATATTGTGTGTTAGGGAAAACATGCAGTTTATTACACTGCAGATTAAATAAATTAGGATGAATTTCACCTGTAGTGAAAGTGAACAGTGATGAGCTTGATGCTCCTTTCCAATAAACAACGATGGTCTTATTCTGGTGACATGATCGATGCTTGGCTGCCTTTTCACACAAAAAGGTTGCTGGATCGAATCCCTGAGTTGACAAGGTAAAAATATGTCTTTCCGCCCCTCAACAAGGCAGTTAACCCCGTTCCCCGGTAGATCGCCATTGTAAATAAGAATTTGTTCTTAACTGACTTGCCTAGTTAAATAAAACAATTAAACATTTACCCAATAATCTCATCATGTAGGTAGACTTCCCGCACGTATATACGAGCTGTTGGCTACAGCGCACGTGCTAATACCAGAGTGGGCACATTGACTATATAACGCAACATTTGTTCTGACAAAACCATCAGTAGAGTTAAATGCGATAGAAACCCATCTAGCTTGTCTTTTTTATTCGGTACATTGGAATTCAACCGCAAAAGTTTTTGTATGTGCACTGCGTCATCACGCACAGACTTTTATCCGCAACAAGTCAATTTTATTTAAATCTTTCTGGTAGGAAAATACACATTGTTTTTATACAGATTTTAGAATATTCGTATGAAAATCGGTCACTAATTGGATGGAAACTTATCAGCATTTTGTCCAATCCCCTACCACACATGCACAACCCCTCCCTGCTCTCTCCCAGTGCCAACCCAGTTATATTAAAGGGATAGTTCACCCAAATGACAAGTATTTGTGCCACAAATGCTAAAACATTAACATTTGGTAACAAAGCATAGATTGCTTAAAGGATAGAAACCAATGTGTAATTTTGTCATTTGGGTGAACTATCCCTTTAATATATTTTGTAACATGTTCTGGCGAAAGACAAATTGAGTTCAGAATGAACAAATGCATCAAATAATGAATTTGAGTCAACTTATGAAAAGTAGGTTAGAGAAGAGTTACATAAACAATGTTTTTATTTCCCTTCTTGAATCATTTACAAGTTAAAGGGATACTTTAGGATTTTGGAAATGAGGCCCTTTAAGTCCTGGTTACCCTTTTAAGTCTGTGTCCAGTATGACAGTACTTAGAGGTAGTTTCGCAAGTTAATGCTAACTAGCGTTAGCGCAATAACTGGAAGTCTATGGGTATCTTTCTGCATTGCTATATTTTAGGCATTTCGTTTTAGTCATCAACACTTTCATTCGTCATTAACACACGATGCACCCTAATTTGTGGTGTGTTTACTACTGCAAACATTTGGGGATTTATCAATTTGTTCATTGTCAAAATAAATAATTTGATCCATTGAATTTACACCTGCTCCAGATCACATAGCATTTGAACTTTGACCTGTGCCAGATAGCCAGGGCAACATTACATGAATTTGGTTTATTGGATATGCAAGTTGTGCCGACCACCTCTGCACAACTAAATCAGAATCGCTGAAATGTTTGACTCCTAAATTTGAATATCTATATTTATGACATCACACACAGCGTGTGTTCACTAAAGGGTGACTATAAAAAGGTACATTTAATTAAATGTAGTTCCTAACTTAAAATGGATGCATTTTGGGGAGCAATGTGAAGATCAAACATGATTTCCGATGTTCTTAAAAATTATTTTAAAAAGGCGCCATCTTTGTCAATAAATTTGAACAGAAATGTAATTACTGTAAAATTAGACTAAGCGAAATGACATTGCCACGAGCAGCACCGCAGATATTTATATGAGCGAGATGCAAGACAATGCTCCCCCGCAGTCACACACACAGCATCTGCGCTTCATACCGTATACAGCCTGGTAGCCACGAGACCAAAAAAGCAGAGAAGTTGAGTATCACGCTTCAACACTCTTAGTTGTTGTGGAAATTGACCCAATATGCCATATTTCTGCATCATATTGCTACCTTTAAGTATTAGTAGCCTTGAATTGTCCTTGACATCCATGACTCGTCCTCTAACTTGCAAAAACGAATCTGATTCTACATTACCATTTCTTACTTCAACCACTAGAAGACACTTTTCTATGCATCTTTGACACCATTAAATAATTTAGAGATATTAATTCCAGATTATCAAGGCATTAAATAGACACCACAATGTATCTATGGCTCTGGGATTAATCCATGTATGGATGGCTCACCATACTCCATGTTAGCAGCGAACGTTCCATGACGGAAGGATTACATTGTAACTAGAATGAAACTTTTTGGCTAACATGGCACCCATATACCTACAAGTTTAGAAAACGTTTACTTTATATTAACTATATGCATTTTTCTTCAGTCATATGAGGACACTAGGATAACCCTCAACGAATACCCTGTGTGTGGGGCAGTCCTTCTACAGTGTTTTAGACCCTGCAAATCAGTGTGTAAACATGCAGATATGATGGTCGCGATCCCCTGCTCAAACGTTGCATATCTCGTCATCGACTACGCTGTCGGGCACCAGATTGCTATCACATGTGGTTAGCCAATAGGTAAAATACCTATCCAAGTGTTGTAAGATCTGGCACACTTCAGCAACGCCTGGGCAGAGGAACATGCCCATTGATTTAGTCACCTAGTAGTAGTCATTTCAAAAGGGGAAGTTCAGTTCTCAGGTTGAGTGACCATCGAACATTAAGTTGTAAAACAAACTTCCCCATTAACAGCCCAAGCAAGGCCTAAGACGATACATGTATTATTTATATCCCTGTTCCTCTTGCCATTGGTGCCCCAATGGATCTGTGACCAAACAGGAAAACCCCAGTGAAGCATGAAACCAAGAACCTTATCATTCTTGATCCTGCGCTTTCAGCAAAGCAGGGGTTTTACCGCCCAACCCTGTGTCCACATTGTCTCTCCCATTTTCCCTCATCTCAGGCCTTCCCTGCCTTCATGTATGTGGGGATGGTGCCTCGCTGAGTCAGCCCCTCAAACCTCTTGTAGGTGTAGTTCAGGAACACCCAGTCCTTCGATTTGTCTGGTTCTGTCACGTTGGAAACTGAAACAAGATTGTAAATGATATACAACAGTGTATTAAGGTTAATACCAGTGTTATTGTCTCCTCCTTGACACTAGAGGGCAACACTGAATAGGAAATTAATCTAGACCTCAGAACTGTAGGAATGTGTGAATAACAGGACTATGGGTCCTATTTAATCTAAATTGGAGTTGCGCCAGAGATGACTCAAAAGACTCCTGTACACCAAAGCAAACCTGCACTACAGCACAAATGTTTCTTCTGCTTTAATAGTTTACATTTTTATAATTTCGAGCTGCATTTCATGTATGAAAATTAGTAATAGAGACAGTGATTATTACCTGGCTGAAGGATGTCCGATTCTGGGAACTCATCAAAGTTTGATGTGTCATCAATGCTCTTGATCTCAATGGAGATGGCGGCTGGTCTTTCCCTATGGAAGGAAGGCAAATGTGAGCCGTTGGTCTATTTAAAACATTTTTCCAAATGCATTTTGCTGAAACGCATCAAAGACAACCCAATGAAGGCTACGTGACTTGGCTTTTGTTGGGGATGTGATTGCAGGTTATACATCCTTTACGATATTGCCATCACACATGCAAGTCCTGAAGAACAAAATCACATACCTGATGTGTTCCCAGTCCACAGGCTCAAAGAAGGCGTGACTCTTCATCTCCTCAATGCTCACAGCACCAACACGGTTCTCAGCGTCATTACAGTACCTGAAATGGATTCATGTTGTTGGAGCACCAAAGCCTTTGTTTGACAAGAGGAAACCCATTGCGCTGAAATAAAATGTCTACTTCACTGCAGTTTGATACTGCACGTTTTTGTGGATGTGAATGGAATAATTCTTATGTGATCATTTTGGTAACTCAGCCTGCAGATATGACTTACGATCCAGTTATAATGCATTTTAAGACATGGCATTACCATGTATGACCATCTTATGTCTTGTTAATGATCATGACTGAGTAACAGCTATTTTGAGTTAGTTTCAAATTTTCTAAATTGGGAGACATAGGCCTAACATAAGACTCAAAAAGGTTCATACATGTTTATAATAAGTACTAAAGAATTATACCAGTAAAGTGCTATACCGTAATTGCTGGACTATAAGCCGCTACTTTATTCCCACACTTTGAACCTCGCGTTTTATACAATGACGCGGCTAATTTATGGATTTTTCCCGCTTTCGCAAGATTCATGCAGCCGCCAAAAAACAGAGCACCGTCACATAATGTGACGTAAATCGAACGCGCTCAAACTTCCCATCATTCTGATTACGGTAGTAATTTTGTCACCCTCATCATGGCAAAGACACGGAGAAATGCATATGATGCAGCTTTCAAGTTGAAGGCGATCGATCTGGCTGTTGGAAAAAGAAATAGAGCTGCTGCATGGGAGCTTGGCCTTAATGAGTCGATTATAAGACTTTGTAAACAGCAGCGTGAGGAACTGACTCAGTGCAAAAAGACAACAAAAGCTTTCCGAGGGAAGAAAAGCAGATGGCCCGAAGTATTTGCAGCCACTCGACATCAGTGTAAATCGTGCATTTAAGGTGGCGCTCCGTGTTCAGTGGGAGGCTTGGATGACAAGTGGGGAGAAATCCTTCACTAAAACGGGCCGCAGGCGAAGAGCATCTTATGGTCAAGTCTGCCAGTGGGTCCTGACAGCGTGGAGCATTGTCAAAAAATCCACTATCATCAACAGGTTTCGAAAGGCTGGACTGCTGCGTGTTGAAGGGGCAGCATGAGCTCAGCGGGGTATTTGCCTCCGGATGAAAGTGACGAGAGCGACAATGAAAACGATCCAACATCGGATGAAGCAATTCTGAGGCTATTCAACTCCGACACCGAAGGAGATGACTTCAGTGGTTTCAGTGCACAGGAGGAGGCTTGGTAGGCTACGGTTTTAATTTTTGTTACAAGCCGTGTTTCGTTTAAAGGCTGTGTAAAGTTCATTCGTTTCAATGTACCGGTAGGCACCTGCAGCTTATAGACATGTGCGGCGTATTTATGTACAAAATACATATTTTTTTATAATTCAGTGGGTGCGGTTTATATTCAGGTGCGCTTAATAGTCCACCAATTACAGTAATATTTTTTTTCCTAAGAGGACAATACACTCTGATACAAATACACACCAATGGATATCCTATATGACCACAAACCTGAGAATCAAGTCCTTGGCCCGCTCTGAGATGGGCACTTCGGGGGGGAAGACCAAGGTCTCCTTCCAATTCATCACCTTCCTATATGTCTCCTGGGGTGTTTCAGAACAGAACGGGGGGTACCCTGAGAGACACACCAGGGGAGAATGTCAGTATGTTACAAAGTAGGAACAATGAGTTAGGATGTTATTTCAGAAAATTAGCTGGCTATCTTTGAGTTCATAATGAAACACTGACTTGGGCATGTTGTAATTGACTCGGTTACATAGACATACCTATCAGCATCTCATACATGATGACCCCCAAAGACCACCAGTCACAGAGCTTGTTGTATCCCGTCTGCAGGAACACCTCTGGGGCAATGTAGTCCGGTGTTCCCACTGTGGAGTAGGCCTGTTGGTTAAACAAACAGATGGGGAGACACGAATAAGTAAAACCAACCCAAAGGCTACAGTATCGGGTGTGCTTGTTTCACAGCCCATGGTCTGTGGTGATCAGAGGATCCTTAACAAAAACATTAATGAGATCCCAGAGAGGGATCCTGCTCAAAGGACCAATGAGAAGGGCGGTACCAAAGATATAATGGGCAGTAAAATATATATAGCCTCCACATGCACAAACTCTTACCAGTTGCCTCCGGTTCTTCTTCCATGTCTCTGCTTTTCTCTTTGAGTTCATGTTTTGGAAGGCTGTGGAATATTTCAAGTTCAAAGACATGGCAGTGTTCTACCATAAAAACAACTGAATAAACAAATTATATTTTGTTTGAGTGAAAATAAAAGTGAATGATTCACAAGTTGTAAAGAGTGACTCACAGAAGTCACTGGGAGGGTTGTGTGTGAGGTTCCTGTAGAACTCTGTACGGTGGGCTTTCTTCAGTCCCGTACACAGACCAAAATCAGACAGCTTTACATGGCCCTGCAGAATAGAAAAATAAAAGACTCTCCGATCACACCTTCAATAGAAAATGGTTATTAAACATTAATTGGCCATCTGTAAGTGAATGCTTCTCTGAGCATGTGTCTGTTTGTGTACAGGGGTAGGCCTGGACCAGGCCAGTGTCTCACCCTGGAGTCCAAAAGCAGGTTATCAGGTTTGATGTCTCTGTGGATGAAGCCCAGCTGGTGGATAGAGTCGATGGCCAGGACGGTCTCAGCTATGTAGAACTGGGTAGCCTCTTCAGACAGGGTGTCCTTTTTCATCAGCAGGGTCATCATGTCACCTGCACATTTAATTGATATTAATGACACTATGCCACTAACCCCCTGTTTAACAGATGACCAATTAAATTAAACAATATACACTCAGTGGCCAGTTTCTTAGGTACGCCCATCTAGGTACACCCACCCCTTTGCCTCAAGAACAGCCGGAATTCGTCGGGGCATGGATAGTACAAGGTGTGGCGGTCAAATGTTGCACAATTGGTATCAAGGGACCTAACGTGTGCCAGGAAAACATTCCCCACACCATTACCACCAGCCGGTACCATAGACACCAGACAGGATGGGTCCATGGACTCATGCTGCTTAAGCCAAAACCAGATGCTGCCATCAGCATGACACAACAAGAACCGGGATTGGTCAGACCAAATTACACTCATGTTTGTTAATTACACTCGTTGTTAATTACACTCAACGGAGCTGCTGGTAAACTTAAACTTGGACATCCTTTTTTTGGCCAGGTTAGAGTTCACACCTCACTCTTTCAATTACAATGTGGAGAGGTTAAAATAATGGAAAACTATCTACCAAATCTATTAAATGATTGCTTCTCCTTGACATCATCCACCTGATAAGATGTGAAAATAGTTTATTACTAACATGATGGGAAAGGTTAAAGATCCCTGCTCTAGATGGTCTCTATGTACACTGTGTAATGTCACTATTTATTACCAGTCATTATATCTAATTTAAAAAATGGTTTGATGTCATTTGTGGAGTCAGACTGTGGCCAGCAAGAGAGACCCACCTCCAGGTAGAAACTCCATGATGAGGTAGAGGTTCCTCTTATCCTGGAAACTGTAGAACATCTTAACCACCCAGGCCCCGTCCGCCTCCACCAAGATGTCCCTCTCTGCCCGAATATGAGCCACCTGCTCCTTCTCTAACATGTCAGCTTTCCTCAAGATCTTCATGGCATATATGTGCCCGGTGTCTTTTTTCTGGACCAAGCGGACCTGAGGACAAATTTAGGAGTCACACATGAGTATGCCACATTTGAGAGGATTAAGTGTAATTAGTTGCTAACTGCTTTATAAATGAGTGGTCAGACCAAACCATGCATTGCAAACCTTTAAAACTTCAGTAAAGACCATATTAATCCACAATCAATACCAGCATACACGCAAAGGTCCATATAAAGAAAATAAACTGGAGAGAGAGAGATATATATCATAACACACCTCTCCAAAGGCGCCTCGACCAATGACCTTTAGTGACTCAAAGTCATCCAGGCCCAGCCGGGTCCTCTTCAGCCGCAGGAACTCTGTCTCCTTCCTGGCGTGCTGGGAGCGTCGCATTACCTTCTTTTGAGAAACATAGGAACAGAGACACCAATAATCAGTTCCATATGGTTTCCTCTAAAATAGATGTGACAAACATGCAAAGAAAGTGCTACCCACGAATTAAAGCCATCATTCCACACAAGTGGAGGTTTACCTCTTCATCTATCAAGCCTTCGTCATCCATGACTTTCTCCAGCTTCTTCTGCCTGGAAAAACAGAGGGGAACATGCAGGTATTCTGAAACAGTCCGCCCCAGTCTAGTTAATCTGAAACCAGTCTAGTTAATCTGAAACCAGTCTACCCCAGTCTAGTTACTCTGAAACAGTCTGGCTAAACAGTTGTGATTGTGACGCTAGCTCACGAATGTGAGGATGCTCGGGTTGGAATAAACCCCAGCCATTTTATAAAGAACAAAGTCTCTCTTTCTCAACATAACAACCCACTATTTGAGTCCTCTTAAAAATGTAGCCTAAAACAAGCTTGCATTGCCAAATGCAAATATTCAGAACACCTGGCTGTCACATGCATGGGTGGCCTATAGGAGCCACGCACCTTGTCTCTCGCTCCTCGTGTTGTGTCAGCAGAGTGCTGTAGAAGTTCTCCACTGTCAGCTTGGCCACGGTCACCCTCTCCCGGGTGTGGTTGCTCATGGGAAGGGCAGCTGCAGTCCCTCCCGTCATGGCCATACTATCCTATAGGGCAAAGGGAAACAATGACAACACTGACTGAGGTCCAATACACATGTACTGATATTCAACATAAGCCTACTGTACATTCAATAGCTTTTAGTTCCAGTTGAGTAATATCTGAGAGACATTGTATTGCTACTGCCTCTTACAAGCAGTGAGGAGCCTGTTTAAACTGGTCTTTGTGTAATACAGAACAGTGATGCCCACTCTAACACATCTAATGTTACTGCTGTACTATTCTTAGCATATCTTATGTAAATTCATCCAATGTAGATGGGTATAGATTGCATTTGGATGACTGTTAGTGCTATTTGGGTTGTTAGGTTAATCGGATATTTCTTGATTAAATCTTGTATTAGTTGTGTTCTTGCTTGACATTTTATTGCATTTTTAGGAGCTAGTAACATAAGCATTTTGCTGCACCCGCTATAACATCTGCAAAACAGTGTGCATGACCAAAAAAACATTGATTTGATGCAAGTTCACTCTTTCTTGAAAGACAGGTGCAGAGAGGGGGGCCATTGTGGGGGGGGGATGTTAACAAACATGAAACCAAGAAACCTAGTGGTCTCCACCCTGCGAGTCAGCACCAGACAGGAAGCAACTCCCCTTCAGCATGAAAAGACCCAGTCATGATGCCAGAGGGAGGGGGACTGTCTGGGACACATACACACAGCCAAAAAGAACACCAAGCTACATGCCCTTAGCTACATCTCAATAGGCAGCGAGGAAGAGTGTCTTGGGGGAACTGGTCACTAGGGTTGAGCTCATGTACCAGGCCAATGAATCACAACAATTTCCTTATGCCTGTTTTCATGAGTTGTGCACCAGGCTCCTGCTCTGGTTACCTAAAACTTCAACCTTTAAATTTATTCTGCTTCACCTATGCAAAGGTCATATTGAATTATACTATTAGGTATGTCAATTTAGCAACAACAACATATTGCATTTTCCTGAGATTTAAGCTAGTAGTGATGTCCTTTTGTGTGGATTTCACACATTCTGTATCTCATCACTACTCAGGCATAATTGAAATAGGGCTATTGCTGATGGCCTTCACAATTCACAAGCTTTGGTATGTTTGATTTGAAATCAGTGTTTCGAAGGGCCCACTGTTATTTTAGCATTTTTAACTATTGAATTTCATACCTAGCTAGATCCAAAATTGAAAATGATTGGACTTAGACGCAACATTTGAATGGAATTTAATGAAATAACACGTCCTTACAATGACTCAATGTCTATAAGAAGATGCCCATGATGAAGACGCTGTTTATGTGGCGCCAGTGTTTATAATAAGGACAGTACGAGCAGGTGATGAATACGTCATTGCCATGATTTGTGCATTGGGGTGCGTAACAGACGTAAACATGACAAAACCACAGGTATACATGCAACGAGACAAGTCTGCCAAAAATAAGATGACTGTATTGAATGCTATCACTCTTCATAGTTGCTGATCGACGTTGACCATAATGTCAAAACTATACCGAAAAGCCCTACCACCAGACAGACAGACGTGGGTTTAATAATAATTTTTACCTACCTCTGTATCCTGCTCCAGATTCAATTGATGGCTAGGCTAGCTGCCTAGCCCTGCTCCAATATGACAGAATTTAGGTCCGTAAATTTGGCTACGGGATGAGGGGAAAGACTCGACGTTCGGTATAGCTATCTAGCGTGAACTAGCTTCACACATTACAAACACGGACGGTGTATGGAGAAAATAAGACTTGAGTCAATGACAACTATTTCTGATATTTAACAAGACTATCAGTACAAGGTTTTGGTAAGCGTTGCTCGTCTCCTTTCATCCATCTTCGACCTCGAACCCACCCTATAAATAGTAAAATACCCAATTAACGTTACTCTGGGAATTGATGCATTAAATACATAATGCTCTCACTCCACATAAGTACATGCTACATGAATGACACCTAGATTTGCCAATAGAAGAAGAGAAAATTAAAGGGATGTTTATTTTAACCAATCGCTCGTGGAAATATTTGGGGACGTAACCTGGCTATCTACCAATCAGAGGAAAGTAATATGCCTTTTTCAGGTCGGTCCACGGGTTTACCTTGAGCATACTTGCGTTCCAAGCCGGCTACATTGTAGTAATTGAAAATACAGTATAATACAGGAAATTATTTAATGATCTGACAGGACTGCAATGTAAGGCAGCCTCGGGAATACTTCTCACGTCTATTAAACGTTGAAGGCCGGTTTCCCAGCTAGTGAAGGAGTTTAATTATTTGCCGGGTGAATCGGGTTAGCGTTGTTTGCATTCGTTTTTAAACTGCCTCCCTGTGGTGAGCCAGGTGCCCAAAGTCTGCTCAAAACAAAAGTGATGTAGGTTAAGCATGTGTAGTAATGAGTAGGATTGTCTTTTCACATGCAAAGATATTGCTTTTGATTGTAGTCGTCCCAATGAAAACGAGTTAAATTCAAACATATATTTTATGGAAAATAGCATGTTTCTGAATGATGCACAATATTGACAATATCACCGAGCTGCGCAGATTACCATTCGATTTGAGCAGGGTGCGCCTCCCTCACCGAGTTAGCCCCGTCACGTGATGGGTCATAGCCCGGGTGAACCCGGCCTGCTTAATCGAATCCACTCAGTATATAAGACTTAATAAAATAGGGGCATTCTGAAAGCCATCTTTCTGTGGGGCCAAGGTTTGTCTGTGTTGCATATCAAAATGTGCAGCACTAACATTCCACATAAAATGCAAACACTTGACTTAATTTTAAAATGCCATTTATGCCTTGAAATAAACAGTTTTTATTTTTATTTTATTTATTTCACCTTTATTTAACCAGGTAGGCTAGTTGAGAACAAGTTCTCATTTGCAACTGCGACCTGGCCAAGATAAAGCATAGCAGTGTGAACAGACAACACAGAGTTACACATGGAGTAAACAATTAACAAGTTAATAACACAGTAGAAAAAAATGGGCAGTCTATATACAATGTGTGCAAAAGGCATGAGGAGGTAGGCGAATAATACAATTTTGCAGATTAACACTGGGGTGATAAATGATCAGATGGTCATGTACAGGTAGAGATATTGGTGTGCAAAAGTCTTTGCTCCATGTTGTGTGGGGTCATGATTCAGGCGGTGTGGTCTGGTTGGGCCCTCCACTGCGAGTACCAAGTTGTGACTGAGCAATATCAGCCAGGGCACTTTGGATCTTCTCCAGTAGCAAGTCCCCTCGGTATACCACCTCTTCGAGACGTGCCGCTGCATCATGATTCTCCTCCTCCATCTGCCGCAGACTGTCCGCCTAGGGAGAGGGGCAGGGAGTAAGATAAGAAAGGTGAGAGAGGGGGTGAGGGGAAAAAGAGGAAGCAAAGAAAGTTGATCAAATCTCCATACAAAATGCATAGAAATTGTAGTTATTTGAGCATGAACTCATTGAAGTAATGAGGTGATAAGGTGATTTACCAAAGCTATTTGTTTGTATGTCCGGGGCAGGGCTATGGTAACTAGAGGTCGACCGATTATGATTTTTCAACGCCGATACCGATTATTGGAGGACCCCCCCCCCCCCCCCCAAAAAAAAAGCCGATACCGGTTAATCGGCCGATTTAAAAAAAAATGTATTTGTAATAATGACAATTACAACAATACTGAATGAACACTAACTTAATACATCAATAAAATCAATTTAGCCTCAAATAAAATGAAACATGTTCAATTTGGTTTAAATAATTCAAAAACAAAGTATTGGAGAAGAAAGTAAAAGTGCAATATATGCCATGTAAAAAGCTAACGTTTAAGTTCCTTGCTCAGAACATATGAAAGCTGGTGGTTCCTTTTAACAGGAGTCTTCAATATTCCCAGGTAATAAGTTTTAGGTTTTAGTTATTATAGGAATTATAGGACAATTTCTCTCTATACGATTTGTATTTCATATACCTTTGACTATTGGCTGTTCTTATAGGCACTTTAGTATTGCCAGTGTAACAGTATATAGCTTCCTTCCCTCTCCTCGTCCCTACCTGGGCTCGAACCAGGAACATATCATCAACCATGTGTAGTTAACTAGTGATTTAAATTGATTGATTGTTTTTTATAAGATAAGTTTAATGCTATCTAGCAACTTACCCTGGCTTCTTACTGCATTCGCATTACAGGCAGTCTCCTCGTGGAGTGCAATGTAATCAGGTGGTTAGAGCGTTGGACTAATTAACTGTAAGGTTGCAAGATTGAATCCCCCAAGCTGACGAGGTAAAAATCTGTCATTCTGCCCCTGAACAAGGCAGTTAACCCACCGTTCCTAGGCCGTCATTGAAAATAAGAATGTGTTCTTAACTAACTTGCCTAGTTAAATAAAGGATAAATAAAGGTGGAAAAAAAAAATATGTCCAAATCGGTGTCCAAAATACCGATTTCCGATTGTTATGAAGACTTGAAATCGTCCCTAATTAATCGGTCGACCTCCAATGGTAACCAATGCTAATGATAGCCACTTACAAGTCTGACTTGGATTGCAACCGAAGTAGTTACAGATTCCAGCCAATCCTCCCCAGGCCCCACACGCTATTTCCAAAGTAAGAGTATAGCAATACAGAATTAGAAGTGAACTATCGCTTTCACTTGAAAGAATGTACTACAATAATTTTCAACATGGAAATGGCACTCTAGTTGGTTGTTTTCCACTCCCGTTGAGTAAATTCAGCCTCCATATACCTGTAGAGCTGCCGTGGACTCCTCACTAGGCAGTGAGTCAATCAGCACGTCCACATCCTTAGCTGTCCGGGCAATCAGTGCAGCAAATAGTTGGGCATACTCTAGAGAAAGAAAAAACAACCCCATTTCAAATTAAAAGGTGTAATCCGTAAACTTTTCATATGCAAATATCGCTGTCCGGTCAATGTCATGATTTCTGACAAATTGTAATATATTTGTGCAACATGAGATTCAATTTGTATCAGCAAAGTGTCAAATTACTCACATTGCTAGTGGCTAACAATGTAAGTGAATGGCAAGGGTGTGTCTTGAAATTGGGTCACCCTGTCCGAAGGCAAACACACTGACCACTACTCCAACTTGGGGAAGGTTGTAACAGACTTACATTGGCTAGGTTCCTTATACAAACCCCTCAGAACTGGAAGCACTCAAACTTTCTTTCAAGTGCCCTCCTATGTCTGTCCTTACCTCCAACAGCATCGCAGGAGAGTACATCAGAGAAATAGAATCAAGGATTCAATTTCTGTGGAGTACAACCCACTTCTGACACCAGTGCATTGTTTAAGGGCTTGTAAGTATTTCACTGTAAGGTCTACACCTGTTGTATTCGGCGCATGTGACAAATAACATGTAAATTGTAGCAAACGGTGGTATCCCACTTGGATCTAATATCTGACAGATCCTTACCCTCAGTGGGGTTCGATGGCTGGTCCTTGTTGATTGCTGTCTGTATGTTGCTGAACGAAGCTGGCGGCGCACACTGCTGCAGCACCCCGATTGCGTTGCAAAACTGATCAGCAAGCTGAAGGACATCAAAAACACATGTCATTAATATATTGTCACGAGAGAATATTGATTTAACACAATCATAAGACATTAAATAACGCGATTATTTGTTAGGTCGCTAAAGTTAAATCAGCAAACCTTTGCAACCGAGAACCAATCAAAGAGAACTTAGCCAACTAGCTAGCTGTCATTATTCAGCCTAGTCCGCTTCCAAATACTAAATAAGTCAGTCTAAACGTGACATGACAATTTGCTGAGCATAAAAAAAATTGTGGGGTGTACTAATAGCTACATGAAAAATGAATCATACAGAATTGACTGCATCTTGAAGTTGCGTTAGCCTGTCCGCCATCTTTGTTGTTTCTCCCTCTCCTTGGATTTCCGGACAGACAAGACGTTTCTTAGCGGGTTGGAGTACACAACTGTTATATATATATACACACACACAACATATCTGATCTCCTTTCCCAGTTTTCTTTTCTTTCACTGTTCGTTGTTTACTCCAACCTGCGGATGGCAACAACACGCTAAGAAACGTGTAGTCTGTCCGGAAATCCAATGAGATATGTATATATACTTGGATTTCATCATTATACATTTTTTTAATGTATCCTTTATTTAACTATATAATGTATATAATAAAATCAGTATCCGAATGGGGAAAAGTGTCTGATAGACCGACTTATTCTAACTGGAATATAGGAGGCGATGCTATCCAGTTTGACTGTAGCGCAGCGCTTCTGATCTGAAGAACTTGCCCATACATTTCCCAGACTGCAGCAGTAACAACAGGAAGTGTACCGCTTGGCTAAGGAGTTTATCGCTAAGGTAAATCTACGAGTATTGGTTTGTTTTATGTGTAATTTCACTTTTCTTATGACAGCTAAGTATATCAAATTTCAATTAAATACAATGCCAACATTAGACTCTTTCAGCTTTTGTTTGCTTGTGTTTTCAGTGACCGATTCACCTGATTTCCGTAGCATTTAAATAGCTAACCTTGTTGATCCGCTAGCTGTAACGATAGCTAGCTACTATCTGACCGACAACTGCCCAACTACACCATTCCGATTAAGCGTGCTTGAAAGGAAAGGTAGGTTATCAGCTAGCTAAAGTACTCTGTAAGAATATTTTACAAACATCCTTCTGATGTCCACTGGTCAGAGACAAACTCTGAAGGTTAGCTGTACCAGGGGCGTATTCATTACGCCGATTATATTGTAAAACGTTTCCTAAACGGAAGCAAACGGGGCAGGACCTACCTTAACTTGTCCAGTAGAAACTCTCGTTTTTCTTTGTTTGGTTCTTAAATGGTAACGGTTTACGTAATGAATACGCCCCTGCTGACCGGGAGATACGAGTTAGCTAGCTACTTAGGCAGTAAAGGTACATGAATGAGGGATCAGATCATGATGTCTTTGTAAATGTAAAAATGTAATGTTTAGTATATGGTGACTGTCAGAATTTTAGTCCATGCATTTTGACAAGCTCAGGACCTATGTGCCAAGATCTGAGTCAGGTATTTATGTAATGGATGCCAAGATGTAGCCTTGCATGATGAGTAACTTTGCCTTAGATCTTAAGTCTTCCTCTAAGTTACTTTAGGACTGATTTGATAAATATGGTTGGATCTCCTTCTAGTCTAGCACATTCCTATACCAATTCAATGCTTTCAAATCCTTGAGGGGCAGTGAGCAAGTGCACATTCTAGGGAGAAGGGGGAGAAATGTAATGATGTATTCATGTTTGGTGAGGCTTTGAAGTGACATCTTAACCTTATTTATTTTCCTTCCAGTGTACCTTTTCAAACAGGGATGACGTGTTCATTAGAAAATGTATTGTCAGACGCCAAGTCGCTGGTGGAAAGACTCCGCAACCATGACAATGCAGCGGAGGTACTTATCGAACAGACAACGTCCCTTAACAAGAGGGTGGAGGCCATGAAACAGGTAATGCCAATGTCACTGTTGGTGCAGCTCTTTTGATTGGTGTTGGAAAGGGTACACACTTGCCTTTAACCGACCTTTGTTGAGTTGAGCTGAGTTGACTGGAGTTCTATTTATCTATTTGCAGTATCAGGAGGAGATTGAGTCGCTGAACCAGGTGGCCCGACATCGGCCCCGTTCCAGCCTCGTCATGGGCATCCAGCAGGAAAACCGGCAGATCCGTGACCTACAGCAGGAAAACAAAGGTAGCGCAGTGTGTGTGTGAGAGTGCGATAAACTGAAAAACAAATTCAAATCAAACTTTATTTATCACGTGCACCGAATACAACACCTTACAGTGAAATGCTTACTTACAGGCTCTAACCAATAGTGCGGAGAGAAAAAAAGTATGTGTGTGTGTGTGTGTGTGTGTGTGTGTGTGTGTGTGTGTAGGTAAGTAAAGAAATAAAACAACAGTAAAAAATACATTTGAAAATAACAGTAGCAAGGCTCTATACAGACACCGGTTAGTCAGGCTTATTGAGGTAGTATGTACATGTGGGTATGGTTAAAGTGACTATGCATATATGATGAACAGAGAGTAGCAGTAGCGTAAAAAGAGGGGTTTGGCGGGTGGTGGGACACAATGCAGATAGCCCGGTTAACCAATGTGCAGGAGCACTGGTTGGTCGGGCCAATTGAGGTAGTATGTATATTAATGTATAGTTAAAGTGACTATGCATATAAGATAAACAGAGAATAGTAGCAGTGTAATAGAGGGGTGGGGGGGCACACAATGCAAGTAGTCCTGGTAACCATTTGGTTACCTGTTCAGGAGTCTTATGGCTTGGGGGTAAGAACTGTCGAGAAGCCTTTTTGTCCTAGACTTGGCACTCCGGTACCACTTGCCATGCGGTAGTAGAGAGAACAGTGGATGACTGGGGTCTTTGACCATTTTCAGGGCCTTCCTCTGACACCGCCTGGTGTAGAGGTCCTGGATGGCAGGCAGCTTTGCCCCATTGATATAATGGGCCATACGCACTACCCTTTGAAGTGCCTTGCGGTCGGAGGGCGAGCACTTGCCGTACCAGGCAGTGATGCAATCGGTCAGGATGCTCTCGATGTTGCAGCTGTAGAACATTTTGAGGATCTGAGGACCCATGCCAAATCTTTTTAGTTTCCTGAGGGGGAATAGGCTTTGTCGTGCCCTCTTCACAACTGTCTTGGTGTGTTTGGACAAATCTAGTTTGTTGTTGACCAAGGAATTTGAAGCTCTCAACCTGCTCCACTACAGCCCTGTCGATGAGAATGGGGAAGTGCTCGGTGCTCCTTTTCCTGTAGTCCACAATCATCTCCTTAGTCTTGGTTACATTGAGGGATAGGTTGTTATTCTGGCACCACCCTGCCAGGTCTCTGACCACCCTATAGGCTCTCTCGTCGCTGTCTGTGATCAGGCCTACCAATGTTGTCGTCAGCAAACTTAATGATGGTGTTGGAGTTGTGCCTGGCCATGCAGTCGTGGGTGAACAGGGAGTACAGGAGGAGACTGAGCACGCACCCCTGGGGAGCTCCAGTGTTGAGGATCAGCGTGGCAGATGTTGCTACCTACCCTCACCACCTGGGGGTGGCCCGTCAGGATGTCCAGGATCCAGTTGCAGAGGGATGTGTTTAGTCCCAGGTTCCTTAGCTTAGTGATGAGCTTTGAGGGTACTATGGTGTTGAACGCTGAGCTGTAGTCAATGAACAGCATTCTCACATAGGTGTTCATTTTGTCCAGGTGGGAAAGGGCAGTGTGGAGTGCAATAGAGATTGCATCATCTGTAGATCTGTTTGGGCGGTATGCAAATTGGAGTGGGTCTAGGGTTTCTGGGATAATGGTGTTGTGAGCCATCACCAGCCTTTCAAAGCACTTCATGGCTACGGACGTGAGTGCCACGGGTCTGTAGTCATTTAGGCAGGTTACCTTTGTGTTCTTGGGCACAGGGACTATGGTGGTATGCTTGAAGCATGTTGGTATTAAGCTACTCTGTTTATTGGTTTCATAATACAGGGATATTACCAGTTGAAAAAGTACCCTGTCTGGATAAATCCACAGAAGTGTGAGTATGTGTGTATCCATGTCTTCTCTCCTTGCAGAGTTGAGAACATCCCTGGAGGAACACCAGTCGGCCATAGAGCTCATCATGACTAAATACAGGGAGCAGGTCTTCAGACTCCTCATGGCCAGTAAGAAGGACGACCCAGCCATCGTCACCCAATTAAAGGAGCAGCACACCACTGTAAGTGACCCTCCTTCTTCTAGTGTCACATCATACTCGGGAGCTACCCTTTCCTCTTGTATTGAGGAAGTTCAAAGCAAATATTTATATAGTTTCTATTTTGACTCTGCAGGAAATGCAAGCACACATAGACAAGATCAATGAGATGGCTACAGTGATGAGGAAGGCTATCGAAGTGGATGAGGGGAGGTTGTGTGAAGACGAGGAGAGGATTAAGCAACTAGAGGTGAGTCACACAGGTTGTCTGTATTCTCACTGTTTACTAAAAGCATTGACTGAATATTAACAGTACTACTACTATTTCAAACATACTATTAAAAATGTATGCATGTTTCTTTGGGGGCAGCTGGAGAACAGTGGTCTTCGTGAGCTGCTAGGGATCAGTCGAGAGGCCTTCCTAGTTCTGACGAGAGAGGAGGCCTCGGATAGCACATCCCTGTCTGCCCTGTTGACCAGCGCTGACATCAGCCTCCGGAAGAGTTAGGCCCACACCAGCACTAGCTTGGAGTGTGTATATATGCTGCCACCTTGTACAGCCCATGCCCCCCAATCACCTACAGCCACACAAACTCCCAGAGGGCACTCAACAATGAACGAAGCCCCAGGTCATACTGCCGCCCACCTGTCACACTACAATGGAGGTATACATTAGGAAGCCTCTGAGACAAATGGGAAAATCCTCCAGCGGTGTAGTCTGTCATGCAGTTTTTGTGTTGGCATGCATTGTGCTATCTGATGAGCCTGTGGGGTTTTAAAGTGTGAATGAGTGAAAGTGCTGCTGTTGAATGACAATAAAACACTTGAAAGGAACATGTTAAAGTTTGGCTAGTGCCCTCCAGCTGAAACCCAGTGGCGGAAATACCGTATGCGTGAACAGGACTCGTTTGAATGCACAACTTACTGTATGTTGACTAAATTGGACCTAATGGTTGCGCCATGATACATTACAACGTAACTGATGACACATTTTGGGAACAGAGGAGCAGAGAAATGAACAAGTAATTTTTAGGAAAAACAATTTATCAAATCATTTCTCACAAAACAGAAACACAGTAGACAAACAGCCCATTTTAAAACATGACAAGGTAAGTACCTAAGAGCTGTAGTGAAAAATACTGAAAGGCAACCTTAACCTTGAAGAAAGCTTCATCAGTAATCTTAGTGCATAGAAACATTTCCTAGTGAGGCATTTCAACAGAATGGCTATAACTTTACAATGTCGGCCTCACCCCTGTGTTTTGGTTTGGAAACTGAGAAAAGTAGAAATGGCCATTTCTACTTGCATTTCAATCTTTCATCCTTGACACTAATCATAATCTGAATCCTGTCAGGTGATAATCATAAAAGATCAATACATTTTAATTCAACATCCTGTCGTGTGCAAATGGCGAGGATTTACAAAATCACTGGTGAGATATTACACTGCATCTGAGGATACCTTGTTTTGCAAAAGAGGAAAGATAATCTCTTAAATTATCCACTTAATCATGCTTCAATATTACATTTGGAGGAAAAACTGACATTGTTCATAGAATGCATTAATAAACCATGTCATGTGACTCTGCAGGCAAACTCCTGTACACATCATTAATGCCTCAAGCCAGCTTTTCATACCAAAGCACATACTGGGTGGGTAATGCGAGAGAAAAAGCCTAAAGAAAAGTCCCAGAAGACATATTGGACTCCCTTAAAATCAGTGTTTCCCCTAGGTTCAATTAGCGGTGGCCCACCGCTGCAATAAATTGCAGAGGCATGCTTTTAAAGGGATAGTCATTGGCTCAAATGATTGGATGTCTATGGGAACAGCTGGCAGGACATTGTGCTTACAATATCTAGCAATACAGCTACCCTTGCACCACTGCTAAAAAAAAGTCAAAGGGGAAACACAGGAAATGCTTTACCAAACGAAAGCTGGCAAGAGAGAACATAAACAGCAGGCCCACTTTAATGAAGCGTTAGGCCACCTGACAGAGAAATAGAGGCTGTGGCACTTGTCATTTGCTCTTCCTGCTACTGCTTAACACTTCAGGAAATACTGAAGGGCTTGGCTATATCACCATTTCCTATAAACATCAGTGCTCAGGATCCACCTAAACCTACCACTTGTGGTTTATGATTTTAGAGTGCTATGTCCATGAAATCAAGAGAGGATACATTTTAGGCTGCAAGTTCCCACCCATACCTCTAAAAGGGTCCCCAAAACACATTTCAATATAACAGCTCTCATATTTCTTAAAAATGTAATTGTTCATATTTGTAGAAAGCAAAGAAAAAAAGTGGCCTCTAAATACAGTTTTACAAAACATGGTGTAAAAGTGACCGTTTGCATTTGAAAATGTTGACAAAACATTAAAAACAATTTACATCCATTGGAGCCTAAATGGGCATACCCAGAACTCCGACAGTGGTGTCATACCCATTAAAACTGGGGGGACATATGCCCTCCAATTTCATTGAGTGTTATTAAGATAAACAAAGTATACTTACTTTTACACAAAATGAATACCTACCAAATGTTGCTGTCAAAGCCACCTCAAAATGACTGGCTGCATGATGCATCTCCATCTTAAGGTTCCAAATGTTTTCTTGTGCTATTCAGTGGTATTAAAACACATATGTTGCCCATACTGGTATGCTGTAACCCTAGTTGTTTAAAGGCACTGTGATGTACTAGGAGAGAGGGTGCCCAACTATTTTGGCACAATATTATGTGGCAGCGGTAACAGCTTCCTCAGTACCATCTAAGAAAATGCAGCCAAATACCACAAGACTGAGGAAGTGAAACAAATCATTCTCAAAAATAATGCTTTGAAAATTCTCTGTGTGCACTTTGTGGCAAAGTTCCTCCCAGAGCATATATAAATAATACCTTAATGGACTGTTACCATCATCAATGGAATCAAAACATCCATAATCTGGAATAGAAAGACTCCAAACGCAATGGTGCTTCCCCTGTAGATAGAGAGCCCATGCCCCATAGCACCCTCCTAGTGGGGTGAATCTGTCTACCTGGCTGGGTAAAATGGGTCTAAGTTGAGTGGGTGGGTTTAAAGGAGGAGGGGTGTGCGCTCGCCAGCGGACTCTCTCCTGCCAGTCAGCTGTCGGGCACGAGCGAGGAGACGGGAAGGGAGTGAGGACGTGTGGTGGCTTGGGTCGAGAACATTGGTCTTGCGGCGCTCCCGCTCTTGCAGCCACATGAGGTAAGGGCTGGGGGGGAAGAAGGGCCGTGTGCGTTCCCGGTAGAGCTGTAGCACGATACCAGACACACCCAGAACCACCCACACTGTGATCATGATGAAATCTGGAATACCAAGAGGACAAAAATATGTTAGGTTGAAAGGTCAAAATCAGGTGCCCAACATATGGCCTGCCTGCAGGTTAAATAAAACAAATAACTCTCTGAAGTGATTTTACTCACCAATGTCCTGGAAAGGCACATCAGTAAAGGCCTTGCTGAAGTTGTCGTTGAGGAAGCGTTTGAGAATGTTAAGGGTGATGTAGGATAGGCTGGTATAGATGTAAGCATTCACAGCCAGCACCACAGCATAGGCTCCAGCTACACCACACGTAGTGATGTTACCCTGCAGACAGATAACACCCACACAGCAATATTACCCAGAGGCTCCATTTCCACATTTGTCCTCCCAAATCTTTGAAAGTTCTAAGCCCTTCTTGAGTTTAAAGTGGGAGGGGACTATGGCGTTGAATTGGACAGCCACTGTAAAGAAAGTGCAGAGGGGTAGGGATCTACCTCTCTTGGCCAGCGGACAAAGAAGAGCGGTACCACCACCACGATGCAGCTGAACGTCACCCAGAACACCACATTCGAACGGAACACCTGTATGTCACCTGAGGAAGTGATGAGAATGTTTTTACAATGTTGTTACAATACTTTCTGTGTCATACAACATTCATCTGATTGAGCATAATCCTTCTTGAACTAGTCAATCAAATAAATGATCATCTGATGTAGGTATTTTGGGGTTATTTTACCGACAGGCGTGAAGAAGACAATGGAGGAGATGAGGAACCCCAACATGAGACCGACGACGATGACACAGGACATAACTGAGCCGAAGCGCCACCAGCTCATCACCAGGATAACTCCCCCCACTACGCCAATCACTGCTGTCAGGGTCAGGCGGACTGCAGGGAGGAAACACAGACACTTCTGTCAGGGTCAGACGGACTGCAGGGAGGAAACACAGACACTTCTGTCAGGGTCAGGCGGACTGCAGGGAGGAAACACAGACACTTCTGTCAGGGTCAGACGGACTGCAGGGAGGAAACACAGACACTTATGTCAGGGTCAGACGGACTGCAGGGAGGAAACACAGACACTTCTGTCAGGGTCAGAAGGACTGCAGGGAGGAAACACAGACACTTCTGTCAGAGTCAGACAGAGAGGGAGTTGGACAAATATCTTTATTTTTCATAGAGCCATAGAAGAATGAGAACCTGAGCTTCTGGCAGGGGGTCCAACTCAGACTGACCCCAAATAAATGAAAGCAAGTCCAGGAATTTCTCCATCAATTCTAAACTCAACTGCTCTACAGATAGATTAACATACTTTAAATTGTCTTTACACTAAACCATGTGCTCTTCAGCATGATGGAACCCGTGCGCCAACTTAATTACTGGAACATGTGCTTTTACAGTGAGATGTTTGTTCGATGGAGAAATGTGTTGTTTCAAACTGAACTGTGTGTTGTGCACTGGGGAAGTTTCCCATTGCATCCTGGATAAGTTATCTGGCATCCTTCCATCAGCTCCACCACTGACCAAATCACATTAGGGTTTGAGTGTGTAATTATGAATTCATACGCTCACCGCCATCCTCTATGACTAACACATACAAGCCAACACTGACATCACCTTGCATATATGGGGAGCACGAACACCAATGAAAGCCATTCTAGGTTTCTCCAAATCAACAGAGACAAACTGTAACATAAGCATAAAATGCATACGTGACATATTTTGCTCTGCCTTTTAAATGGCATGTGGGGCACATGTCCCATATCATCACTTATCTCCATACTGTAACAACTGTACTGATTTAGCACGGGCTAAACTGATTGCATTTCCCAGTTAATGAGACCAACAGGAGTTTCTTTCAACTGAGCTGACCTGATTGAATCACAGAAAACCTCCATGCTTTCAGGGGGCACTGACTGGAGCTTTTCAAATGAAAATAGGATAATTTTTGTGGAAAATCATATTCATATGGCATGACTATCTAATTCACATTTATGAGAGACCTGTGATGATTAATGCAATTTGTCTGGCCACAAAGCCTGTTTGTATGGCTAATTTCATTCCAAAATACTGTATGCTTTGGAGACTAATTAAAAACTACAGAGGGAGTACAGAGAGAACTGAACAAGCATATGACCAAATAAACTGAAGCCAATGTTTACTATAGAAAAAACTACATAATTAATATCCTTATCAACCTGGCTGACAAGGTCAACAATCTTATGTTCATTTGAAATCACTTGAACTTACTGTCATAGTCCAGTTTTGTAGTTCTTGTGATCAGGATGAAAAAAAGAAACGCTGCAAAGCCAAAGCCCATACAGAATAGCTCTAAGAGAGAGGAGGATGGTGAGGGGAACAAGGGAGGAAAGTTTAATACGGGAGAGCAACACAGTAAACACACATTTTCTAGCATGACATCTAGGGCTGGATTCCCAGACTCAGATTAAACCTGCTACTGGACTAAAAACATGACCAGCGAAAAGTATTTATTATTTTTCTTTCACATTACTTTTTCATATTATGTGGGAGCAACAGTTTACAACAAGACCTTTAACCTCCAGGCCATATTTTCATTAGCTGGCTGGCATGAACTTTAAATGAGAGTTGGACTTTCACAAACTATAAATAACTGGGATACAGCTAGTTGGGAGCGGCTATTTATTACTGGTGCTCTTCTACAGGGAAGAAAAGCCCTCGACTTCCCAGACTTATCTTCCAGTGATGTAGTGGAAAACTTGGTAAGTCAACACTTGTTTCCACCTACTCACCACATTTGAAGAAGCGGTGCCCAAAGAAGCACACGAAGAGGCCAGCTAAACCAGCGATGGTGAAGAAGATCCTTGTGGATATCTTCCCTAGAAGAAAAGAAAGTACATCAGCCTTTAGTCATTCTGTCTTTCCCCATAGTTGGTCTAACTTGTTGTTGGTCTAACAAGAGCAGCAGACCCTGTGTCAACTGTTTGTCTTCTTTCTCCTGCTCTGAAAATGCTTATTGCTCCATTACAGTTTGTTACTGTTGACGAGAGTTGACATATGGGCTCATAAGTCAGTTACTAATCAAAATAGAGGCTGAAATCAGCTGACAACATATTCCCAGGGGACTGGTGTTGATCTTCCCTGGTCTTAAATGCATGATGTCCTTCAAGGTGCATTTCATAAGATTTCCACGGAAATAGCCCTCAAGGTCTCAGCCAGAACGATTGCAGTATAGTAAATGTCTTCTGTGTAGAATGACATTATGCTCTCGTTCCACTCAACAACAAGTCTCATTGAATAAGGTCCCGGGAATTCAGACAGGAATAGTCAGATATCTTTGGAAATGTCTCCATTATAGACATATATTGACTGATGTTTCCCTGCAAAAAGACCCCTTTGGCCCAGTGCTGGTTGTCCCACTTACCCAGAGTGTCGCAGCCATCCAGGGTGGAGGAGAAGCTGCAGGCGTAGGTGTGGACAGGGATATACGAGGAAGAGGTGTTAAGCACTGGGTCTCTGACTATGACAGAGTAGATGACACCCTGGCCCGGGATGGAGCTAAACACTACCTCTGTCTTATCACTGGATGATAGTGTCATGAGCTACAGGGAGAAAATAAAATAGAAAAGCTCACCATACCATTACACCACAACCAGCACGTTTACAGTCTACAATCCCAATCTGTATTTTTATACATGTCCATTTTGCACTACATTCACACTATTATCAACTCACCCTATTCCCATGCTCTCTCATGGTCTGCACATTGGCCACACTCTGGATGCTGGTGATGAGGCTCTGCTCTGATAGGTCGCTCTCAGGCAGGAAGTACTGGTAGATGTCGTACCTCAGGCGCCAGCGAGTGTTTTCACCCACTTCAGTGTCACAGGCAGGTGGATTGGAGCCCCTGAGGAGGTGCCAACAGAGGTCAGTTCACAATGGATTCTGAAAGTTTGCTTTAAAGTAAGAATGTGCATTTGGGGAAACAGTGCCACTGTTCACCCCAATGCCTTTGTTATTGTTTTGTTGATGACAACAGAGAAGAGTGGCAGTGTGGTAAAAAAAAAATTGCGCTGCATATTTGGCTGTTCTATCACTGCATGTGCAGTGATGTCAGATGAGAAAAACAGTGGTTGTTTACAGTAACTTCTTTGTTGTTGTAATATCCTAAACGGACATGGCACTTTCACCTATTAACGATTCTAGCTTTAAAACAGAAATGTTGATTTTTATTATAACAATTTTTCAACATGTATTTTTCACAATTAAATAAGATGGCTCAGAAGGGCTGTTACAAATAATAATAATAAACACAGCAATATGAAAATGCAAGTCTCTTTCTTTAAAAATATGATTATAATTTAGAGACTACGCAAAAGAAGTGTCCCCATCACTTTTGTCTCATTCAACAACAAATATGTTTTGCCACAGACCACCCCAGACCTCCCTGGTCTTTTGCTTTTCAAAATATCAGTTTATTTTTGTTCCAGGTAAATTTAGATACAGTTCAGTCTACAGACCACAGGCCAATGTAACATTTTAACAGGATTGTGCGTGTTTGTTTCCGCTCTGCAGTCTGCTTGGCCCTGACAGAAGTGTGTGTGTGTTTCCGCTCTGCAGTCTGCTTGGCCCTGACAGAAGTGTGTGTTTCTTTCCGCTCTGCAGTCTGCTTGGCCCTGACAGAAGTGTGTGTGTGTGTGTTTCCGCTCTGCAGTCTGCTTGGCCCTGACAGAAGTGTGTGTGTGTTTTCGCTCTGCAGTCTGCTTGGCCCTGACAGAAGTGTGTGTGTGTTTCCGCTCTGCGGTCCGTTTAATGCGAGCCAGCACTTCCCATAGCCTGGTCCACAGATTATCGCACCATAGCCAGATTAATAGCAACAAAGTATTTTCTTTATTTACATTAGAAAATATCAATGATTTCCCTATCCAAAAATTCTGAAGAGGTTGGGTTCCAATCACTGTACCTCAACACTTGTGGGTAAATCTCTTTGCTCTACTAAAGCACATTCCTAGCCAGAGCCTTGGCATTAGGAAATGTCTTACTCTGCTTCCACCACAACGAAAGCCACACAAATGTAGGACAACACATAATGCACTCATAAGAATGCATTGTCTTTCAGTCACAGGACTATTTCTTTGGCTAATTGTTGGCTTTTCACCAGGGTTAACTTTAAAACATATAATCAAAAACATATGCAGAGAGTGCCCTGCCTCACATTTGTTTGGTTACATACAAGAGTGGTTACATACAAGATGCTTATATATAAACCCTCTAGTGTGTTGTTACCTTGAATATCCAATATTTGCAGGTGCAAAGCGGATAGTAGTCTCGAAAAGGTTGTAGTGGATATAGATATTTGGGTCAATGTCCAGGTCAAATTCCAGATTACAAGCTCCAGGGACTGGGTCTGCAGAGAGAGAGAAAACACGTTATTAAAACCAGTCAATCAAAAGTCAAAGTTTTTTCTTGAAGTCCATTGACAGTGCAGTAGTAGCAGACTGTTGAGAGTTTGTACCATTGGTCTATGCAGATGGCCTACTGGTGACTGTGGAGAAGTTGTAGAGTGCAGATTACTCTACACAGATACAATCAGTTTGGTGGATGGCAAAACAGCTTTGAAATTTGTCCTCAGTCAACTATTTGTTTTGTTCAATAATCCAACTGGCATTCTTTGTTTTGGGGTTTGTTTGAAATGGGCTTCATATCTACTAGATACTCTTGCTATTATTTTGACATGGTATATTGAGTGGTTAAAACAGTGGTGGATTGAGGGTGAGTAGTGAGAGGTAAAATATCCTGGAATGCTAACAGTGATGTAACGTAACATACAGATACAGTCCCTTGACAGATAGTGGGAGGCCACCTAAAACTGTAGAGGAATTCGTGGATTATTTTGGGAAGCGGAGATGTAAGGGCATATATACCAGAGCTGGTGTAGGGGAGGATGACCCCAGTGCCGGCCACAGAGTCACCATCAGGGGCCAGCAGGAACCAGGAAAGCTTGGTCTGACCGGGGATCAGGGGTGAGAGAAGGCCCGAGTCCACTGCTGTTAGAGAGAGGCCCAGCCCTGGCATCTGCCCAAAGTAGTCAACCAGAAAATCACTCAAATAGTCAGTCAACAACACAACCCTAATCCATCCAAATCAGTCACCAAATTACTGCTTTATTCCGTGCTGTAATGTAAAGTACTACTGACATGTGCACAGACGCCCGGCTGACCACCTCCTCT
The DNA here is from genome assembly GCF_034236695.1 of Oncorhynchus nerka. Lineage (NCBI taxonomy): Eukaryota > Metazoa > Chordata > Actinopteri > Salmoniformes > Salmonidae > Oncorhynchus > Oncorhynchus nerka. The sequence continues at coordinate 58,079,964 of NC_088418.1, forward strand.
CACCTAGCTGTAGGCTTTTCCTGCCAGATGGTTTTGACAGTGGAGAAATAATGACTTGTAGTGATATTCACTTCCATATGACACTCATTAACTGTCTATGCTATGTTTGGTACATTTTCCCCTTAACAGTTGGGGACTGTTTTCATTGTTGACTTCACTAGTCAGAGCATGTTAACTGCTTTAGCCTATTCTCACCATGAGTTAGGACTACTTTGAGTTAGTTGAAAGCGTTTTCAGTAGTAAGAGGGAAAGGCATTCAAAGTTTTCCGTCAGCACCAAAGAGCTTGTGACCAGCCTAACACATGATCACAGCTCTACTCAGTCAGAGTGTCTGCAAATCTCACAAGACACTGTCGCAAGTGGGTCACTAGAAACGGTGTGTGTGATAGGGTGATTGGCGACTGTTTCTTCACCCAACCCTTAGGATCTCTGGGACCAAGGCCAGGATTGGTCAATCCATCTTACCCTTGCCTCATGCCCGTCTTCCTCCCATGATGAGCAACCAGCCTGGTTCCACATCATCTGACTTCCCTCCACAAGTCAGTGGACCAATCAGTGCCAATCATGTGTGTGTGTGTTTGTTCGTACGTGTTTGATAGGGTAATAGGTCATATTGAATGAATGAACACTGACCTGAATTAGACTATTACATAAATCTATTTTACTGTGAGCGTGTGTGTTTGTGCGTGAGCCAGTGTGTTACCCTGGTGTAGGACAGCGTAGCATTGCTGTGCTGTGTGTGGAACTGGAGGGTGATAAAGGCCACGTCAAGGGGGATTCTGGAGACCACAGCCTGCACTGTCTCGTTCTCATTCACATTCACGTTCTGAAAGGTGTTGAACAGGAAAACCACCCGATCTGAGAGAGGAAATATATGTTACAGCATTATCATCCCAGGCTATCCACAACCTGTTACTACGTTCATTTATATACAGTGGGCTTCCAAAATTATTAACAGTCAACAAATTTGGAAATATAATTTTATATGAATACAATTGCTCAGAGAACGAGATGAACTAATAATACTTTTTCCCCAAAAAATGTAGGGCTAAAAAATATTGACACCGCTGTCTTCAATACCTCACCTTGCAAGGATAGCAGCACTGAGCCTTTTTCTAAAATGTTTTATGAGTTGGTACACCCGTAAGTGTGAAAGTCTTTCCAGTTCTGCTGTTCTGATTTTTGTTGACGGCCCACTGATAAATCTCACACAGGTGTTGTGACTATGTGGTTGCGCCTGTGGTTGTCATCCAGGATGTGAGCCTATCGTAAGTACATCTGAGAATGACACCTTCAATCCACAACATATACCAAAACCAAGGCAGTCTAGATCCTCACACAACACAACTATTGTATTGTAACTGTTGCGACACTGCTTAGCTAATCTCCAAATAGGCAACTGGATGTTCTCACTGCTTGTGTATTACATATGGCTTTTTTACTTTCTACTCTCTTGCTCCCCTTCCTTTGTGCAGCCTTCTGTCTACTTGTATGGTCTCTCGGTCTGTCCATACCTCCTGAATTGTCACCAGTCTTTCCCACTGGTCTCTTGTCTCGCTCTGTTGAATCTTACAACACATGAGATGGTTTGTCAGGGTACAAGGGTCATTTGCGCATGGGTATACTGTATTGTCATCGTGACCGATACAAAGGTTAGACTGAAAAAGAAGCATGACTGCCATGTTGGGTTCTTTTCCTTTCGTTTAACATGTGCTGTGGGGAGAGGGGGGGTGTAAGCAGCCAATTCCTAATGCCTGCTGCTTTCACAAGCATTAAATGTCAATGGAATCCAACCCGTCCACTAGATGCCTCACTAGCGACCATTTCACTTGCAGTGTAATTAGCCCTACATTTCAATTATATGTAGTAGTAAAGGAATTAGATTCCATGAGAGAAATATGTATTTTTGAATGCTGTGCATACTGGCATGGCAAGAGTGGGTGTATACGATCAGCATTTGATCCTGTTTAGTGTAGCGTTTACATAGCCTTTAGAACTTGGGTATGAAATTGAGGGCAAGATAAAACTGTTTTTACCATAAACAATGATAGCCTATTTTGAAATCCCAGACTAATTCCACATAACTATTTAACTGTTGAAGACATATTGAATACTGTTATGCTTCCCCTTTTCCAGCAACTAGTACAACTGTCTTCACCTCATCATAACCCAAACAATAAGGATGTTTTACTCCATTGTTTTTATTGATAATTGAGTCTTTGCAAAACAAACAATGCCATTTCAAAATACAACTAGTTAACCTTAGTTCATGTCATGGACTGTCAGCCCGTGCATCCACAGTTCGTTCCATCTATGAATTTGAGAGTGGTTCAAATTTCTCCAGCCTCAATGTGAAGACTAACTGCAACAATAGGTACCATCTCCAAACATAGGAATGGTTAACAATTCATTAAGTTAGTGGAGTTGATATCCCTGATTCAAAGAAGGCGTATATATCTTCTTGTATGATTGGCTTTCAGCCAGCAACCTTGATGTAAATCTAAAAGTTCTACAAGTTCATCAAATGGCAATTTTATTTTAAAAGATTAAAAGCACGACTTACTTTCCAGTTGTGCTACAACTCCATCACAGACCAAGACATATACAAATATGTACATTAGCCAGGAGGACGGCATTTTCTTCAGGCCCACGATCCTACTTCCTAGTCTGCTACATTCACTTGCAATACATTTGGTGAGATATTCAATAAAGGCTTTCCTGCGACAGGCCAGTGCAACATAGCGTGGCTACAAATTCGTTTTCATTGCTGTTGTTGCTTCCGCGGAACAACTCCAACCACGTCCGGTCGCTCAAACGTACTACGAATGTCAACTGCTGCAAGCCACTTCCTTTCCCCAGGAGACGTCAAAACAAAATGGGCAGGTCCCAGTCCCTAGTCCTAACGGGCGTTCCAGAGCACAGAGATTGTAACCTCACACTGATTTTAAATGTAATTAAATCACTGAACAAAACAGCAACTGGGTGATTATCATGAAACCAGTTTTAAACATATCTCTTGCAAATTCAGTTACAAAACCATGATGCATCTGCAAAAATCAACTATCATTCTAAGGACTAAGATGTATAGTTTTGGGGAAAATGTACATTTGAAATCCATTTTTAGTTTTCGAAAGAATTTTGTACATTTTCATACCAAATTCTCATTACCTGAAATGCATTCAGACTAAATTCTCGGGTACAAAATTGTATACAATTTTACTTTAGAAAAACCAATCTTATTTGAATAAAACACTAAATATGTTGCTGTAGTTTGTCCATAAATCAAAAATGTAATACAAGTTGACATTTACATTAAACTATCATATTTAGTTTTATTAACCTATGATGCATAATCCAGAGGAGTAGTTGAGGTAAAATGAATTTATTCATTTAAATGCCTTCAGATAAAGGTTCTTATTCTCAATCACCCACTTTACCTCACTTGACCTTCTCATTACAAAACCGCTAAAACACTCAAATTGGAGAAAAAAAAAGTCTGATATAATTTTATAATTATTTTATAATTTAGTTTATTTTCAGTGTTATTTTTAACTCTGTTTTTTTTTCATTTGGCGAGAAATGTGAACAAAATAATAGAAATGTATTGGTTTATAACCTTTTTGGACTGTTACGATAATGACAATTTTGTGAAAATTTTGGTAAAATGCACAATATCTGATTAAACAAAAACATAATAATAATTATGAAACAGATAGAGTGCCCTCAGAAAGTATTCGCACCCCTTGACTTTTTCCACATTTGATTGTATTGCAGCCTGAATTTAAAATTGATTAAATGTAGATATTTTGGCCTACACCCAAAACCCCATCATTTCAAAGTGAAATGATATTTGAACGGTAGTGTATATACAGTTGAAGTCGGAAGTTTACATATACTGAGGTTGGAGTCATTAAAACTTGTTTTCAACCACTCCACAAATTTCTTGTTAACAAACATTAATTTTGGAAAGTCGGTTAAGACATGTACTTTGTGCATGACACAAATAATCTTTCCAATTGTTTACAGACAGATTATTTCAACACCTCAGAAAAAAACATTGTAGACCTCCACAAGTCTGGTTCATCCTTGGGAGCAATTTCCAAACGCCTGAAGGTACCACATTCATCTGTACAAACAATAGTACGCAAGTATAAACACCATGGGACCACTCAGCTGTCGTACCGCTCAGGAAGGAGACGCGTTCTGTCTCCTAGAGATGAACGTACTTTGGTGAGAAAAGTGCGAATCATTCCCAGAACAACAGCAAAGGACCTTGTGAAGATGCTGGAGGAAATAGGTACAAAAAGTATATCCACAGTAAAGCGAGTCCTATATCAACATAACCTGAAAGGCCGCTCAGCAAGAAAGAAGCCACTGCTCCAAAACCGCCATAAAGCCAGACTACGGTTTGCAACTGCACATGGGGACAAAGATCGTACTTTTTGAAGAAGTGTCCTCTGGTCTGAAACAAAAATAGAACTGTTTGGACCTCCCGGGTGGCGCAGTGGTCTAAGGCACTGTATCGCAGTGTGCCACCTGAGACTCTGGGTTTGAGCCCAGGCTCTGTCGCAGCCAGCCGCGACCCGGTGGTACATGGGGCGATGCACAATTGCAGGAGGGACTGGTGCACTTCACAAAATAGATAGCATCATGAGGTAGGAAAATGATGTGGATATATGGAAGCAACATCTCAAGACATCAGTCAGGAAGTTAAAGCTTGGTCACAAATGGGTCTTACAAATAGACAATGTCCCCAAGCATGCTTCCAAAGTTGTGGCAAAATGGCCGAAGGACAACAAAGTCAAGGTATTGGAGTGGCCATCATCATCATTCCTATAGAAAATTTGTGAGCAGAAGGCCTACAAACCTGGAGGCCTATACAAACCTGACTCAGTTACACCAGCTCTGCCAGGAGGAATGGGCCAAAATTCACCCAACTTATTGTGGGAAGATTGTGGAAGGCTATTAAAGGCAATGCTACCAAATACTGGCTGAGGTGTATGTATGTAAACTTCCGACTTCAACTGTACATACACTACCGTTCAAAAGTTTGGGGTCACTTAGAAATGTCCTTGTTTTCTATGAAAACATGCATGAAATGAGTTACAAAATTAATAGGAAATATAGTCAAGATGTTGACAAGGTTATAAATAATGGTTTTTAATTGAAATAATAATTGTGTCCTTCAAACTTTGTTTCGTTAAAGAATCCTCCATTTGCAGCAATTACAGCCTTGCAGACCTTTGCCATTCTAGTTGTCAATTTGTTGAGGTAATCTGAAGAGATTTCCCCCCATGCTTCCTGAAGCACCTCCCACAAATAGGATTGGCTTGATGGGCACTTTTTACATACCATATGGTCAAGTTGCCCCACAACAGCTCAATTGGGTTGAGATCTGGTGACTGTGCTGGCCACTCCATTATAGACAGAATACCAGCTGACTGCTTCTTCCCTAAATAGTTATTTCATAGTTTGGAGCTGTGCTTTGGGTCATTGTCCTGTTGTAGGAGGAAATTGGCTCCAATTAAGCACCAGCCACAGGGTATGGCATTGCGTTGCAAAATGGAGTGATAGCCTTCCTTCTTCAAGATCCCTTTTACCCTGCACAAATCTCCCACTTTACCACCACCAAAGCACCCCCAGACCAGTACTATTTAATGAAGCTGCCAGTTGAGGACTTGTGAGGCATCTGTTTCTCAAACTAGACACTCTAATGTAATTCTAATGTACTTGTCCTCTTGTGCACCGGGCCTCCCACTCCTCTTTCTATTCTGGTTAGAGCCAGTTGTACACAGCGTTGTACGAGATCTTCAGTTTCTTGGCAATTTCTCACATGGAATAGCCTTCCTTTCTCAGAACAAGAATAGACTGATGAGTTTCAGAAGAAAGTTCTTTGTTTCTGGCAATTCTGAGCCTGTAATCAAACCCACAAATGCTGATGCCCCAGATACTCAACTAGTCTAAAGAAGGTCAGTTTTATTGCTTCTTTAATCAGGACAACAGTTTTCAGATGTGCTAACATAATTGCAAAAGGGTTTTCTAATGATCAATTAGCCTTTTAAAATGATAAACTTGGATTAGCTAACACAACTTGCCATTGAAACACAGGAGTGATGGTTGCTGATAATGGGCCTCTGTACCCTATGTAGATATTCCATTAAAAATCAGCTATTTCCAGCCACAATAGTCATTTAAAACATTAACAATGTCTACACTGTATTTCTGATCAATTTAATGTTATTTTAATGGACAAAAAAAATGCTTTTCTTTCAAAAACAAGGATAATTCTAAGTGACCCCAAACATTTGAGCGGTAGTGTATATATATATTTTTTTTTTTCAAATGATAAGCTGAAATGTCTTAAGTCAATAAGTATTCAACAACTTTTTTATGGCATGCCTAAATATGTTCAGGAGTAAAAAATATGCTTAACAAGTCACATAATAAGTTGCATGGACTCATTTTGTGTGCAATAATAGTGTTTAACATGATATTTGAAGGTAAGGTAACATTTTTTTAAATTAACGCTGTAAAACAATAAAATGTGGAATAAGTCAAGGGGTATGAATACTTTCTGAAGGCACTGTAAGCACATATCCTAACCTCAGGAAATTTAGTGGAAAATTACCCTTGAGAATTTTGGGGTCAAATGTAACCCAGCAACAGTTTATGGGGAAAATAAGTAAAATTATTTGTGTAAAATATTATTTTGTGCAATATGTTTGAATTCTTGGAGTATGATAAATATATATTTGTCTTTTACATTTTTCTGTCACAATTTTAGTCCTATTTCACCTCCAGTTCAAACCACCAGGAGGCCTGAGTGTACCGCATATAGAACCTTACAATTGGGAGTTTAAATGCTGGAGTTGAGGCACAGGCATTTTGCCATTGATTGCCCTTTAAATTTGTTTCAGTTGGGTTGATTCAGACAGTCTGTTGTTTTACGCTATGGAAGTTTGCAAGATTATTATATGGTTATCAGGGTCGTATTCATTAGGGCATGCATACCATAACAAATGTGGATGGATTGAATCTCATCACTTTTAAGAAATGGCACTGGGTATTACATTTACATAACATTTTATTCGTTTAGCAGACAATCTTATTTGAGATTTACAGTTAGTGCACTCATCTTAAAGGGGTAATCTTCTACATCCATGGAAAATATTTAATTGCTACATCAATTTTTGGACTTTTAAATTATGTACCTATTGATTCTTGAAGAATATAATTTATACACTGAGTGTTCAAAACATTAGGAACATCTGCTCTTTCCATCACATACATTGCCTTCAGAAAGTGTTCATAACCCTTCACTTATTCCATGTTGTTGTGTTAAATCCTGAATTCAAATTTTAGCAAATTTGTTGAAAATGAAATTCAGAAATATCTCATTTACATAAGTATTCACACCCCTGAGTCCCCCCTTGCAGAACCATGTATGGCACTCAGGAACATTCACCGTCTTCTTGGAATGCAACTCCAGTGTAGATTGGGCTTTGTGTTCTAGGTTATTGTCCTGCTGAAAGGTGCATTCATCTCCCAGTCTCTCGTGGAAAGCAGACTGAACCTGGATTTCCTCTGTTTTTTTTATCCTGAAAAACCCCTCTGTCCGTAAGGATTTCAAGCGGTCCCCTTAACGTGATACAGCCACTACTATGCTTGAAAATATGAATAGTGGTACTCAGTAATGTGTAACACTTTGTATTCAAGACAAAAATGTAATTGACACATTTCTTGCAGAATTACTTTAGTGCATTATTGCAAAGAGGATGCATGTTTTGGAATATTTTTTATTCTGTACAGGCTTCCTTCTTTTCACTGTAATTTAGGTTAGTATTGTGGAGTAACTACAATGTTGTTGATCCATCCAGTGTTCTCCTGTCACACCCATTAAATTCTGTAACTGTTTTAAAGTCACCATTGGGCTCATGGTAAAAAAAAAAAACGAGTTTGGAAGGCCTGTATCTTTGTAGTGACTGGGTGTGTTGATACACCACCCAAAGTGTAATTTATAACTTCACCATGCTGAAAGGAATATTTAATTTATATTTATTCTCTTTTCACTCTGTCATTTAGTATTGTGGAGTAACTACAATATTGTTGATCCATCCTCAGTTTTCTCCTATCACAGCCATGGGGTACAGAGATGAGGAAGTTATTCAAATATCATGTTAAACACTATTATTGTACACAGATTAAGTCCATGCAACTTATGTGACTTATTAAGCACATTTCTACTCCTGAATTTATTTAGGCTTGCCAAAAAAAAAGAGGTTGAATACTTATTGACTCAAGACATTTCAGCTTTTCAGTTAAAACATAATTTCACTTTGACATCATGGGGTATTGTTTGTAGGCTAGTGACAAAAACAAATCTATATTTAATACATTTTAAATTCAGGCTGTAATGCAAATGTCCCTTGACAAATTATATTTAAAAACATTTTTTATTAGAGTTAATTAGTGGGAAAACAATAGTCACATAACACATACACAGAGAGATCTAGAGCAGGGATCTTTAACCTTTTCATGCCCAGCGACTCCCACCCCATCATGTTAGCAACACATTTTTTCATGTCTTGTCTTATCAGGTGAATGATAATGGCAAGGAAAAGTAATAAAATGAATGGATTTGGTAGACCTAATCTTTCCATGACAGACTAACCAGGTGAAAGCTATGATCCCTTACTGACAGATTTTTATTAAGCCTTGAGACAATTGAGACATGGATTGTGTATGTTTGCCATTCAGGTGAATGGGCAAGACCAAATATTTAAGTGCCTTTGAACAGGGTATGGTAGTAGGTGCCAGGCGCACCGGTTTGAGTGTTAAGAACTGCAACACTGCTGGGTTTGTCATGCTCAAGAGTTTCCTATGTATCAAGAATGGTTCACCATCCAAAGGACATCCAGCCAACTTGACACAACTGTGGGAAGCATTGGAATCAACATCCCTGTGGAACACTTGACACCTTGTAGTGCATGAGGCTAAGGATGTCTTGAGGGCAAAGGGGTGTGAAACTCAATATTAGGAAGGTGTTTATGTTAACACTCAGTGTAAATGCCTCATGAGCTTAGTTCAACTGTCCTACCCCATCAGAATCCAAAATACAAGCTCGTTTTACTCCAATGTTTGTAAACCAAGTAAATGTAAACACCATATAACCTCAAAACATGGTTAAAACTATCATTTTTATATTACAGATGGTCACTCCTTGCAACCATAGCTCTATGGATTTCAGTGGTTACATTTCTCCAGCCCCAGTAGTCAGCTTTTTACCAAAACAGGGAGGACAATTTGTTATCGTTTCAACTGCTGATTGCTGCTTTAAGGTCCCCAGCTAAGACAACCAACCATCACATTGAGTAAAAATGTTCCTCAATAAAGCAGCCATCACTGAGCTGATCAAGTAAATGAAGTGGTAACCAAGGACGAGTGGAAATATGAATCCATATTGAATTAAGTATATGGCTGTACTCTGACTGCACAGATCAACTTTCAAAGACCTTCTAGTACTTCAGCTGCACATCTCCTCATACCTTTTTCACACTACTGAGCCAAACCCTAGGATGATTCTAGGCCAAGCCACGCTCTACTGTGCCAGCCTGGTTACGCATCCATTGTAGTTTCTAAGACTATGCTGGAAAGGACAATGTGAAAGCCAGCGCAGTATGGTTAGCACAAGAGTGTGAAAAGGGTATGAGTATGCTTAGTTTCTGGAAATTAAGTCAATATCATTTCCACTGACTTCAAATGTTACTGTCAATTATGAAGCGCAGACATGTTTTGCAAGGAAGTCTGGCAACGTTTGGCCTTTTATTGGACAATGTAACAAAAGTAGATCAGACAACACAAATCAACAGAATCAACATCCAAATTGACAAACACACCAAGAGGTTTTAATAAAGTGCTGACCAAGAAAACAGATAAAGTAACTTAGACGTGAAGCTCACGTAGAAAAGTAAAAACATGATCAATGAAAATAAACAAATTAAAATCTACCCCACTTGAACTTCCCCCTCTGTAAAATGATTAAGGGCTTCGCTTGTCCCTTTTGTTGTCTACTACTTGTTCAAAGGATGTGTTAGAGGCATATTATTATCAGTAGTAATTCATTTGAGATTTGACCATGTAATAATAATTAAAAAACTCAGTCTGAGTGCTTGTACTTTGTGCAATTCTCATTTGTAAAAACAAATATTAAAACCCTAGCTTCTAGTACATTCTAAAGCCACTCAGCAACAACAGTCATTTCTAAAGGCACACGAGAAACATTCCAACAGTGCTTAATTTGACCTCTTAAAATGGAAAATACCACATTCATCATCCAGTCTGTGACAAAGAGAAACAAACGTCTATATTCAATCATACCTCCATCAATGAAATGCTTATCCACAGAGGACAAACATTCAGTCCAGTTATATTTTCTGTCAAACATGTGAAACTTTGGTTACAGTAACCTGCTTGTAATGAATATTGAAAACTCAAAAAGCAAATGTTCAAAGTGTGCTGCCTTACTTAGCTCTGCTTTGCACAGAAATGACCCTTTCTGAAAAGAAAAATGTCAATGTTTAAAAGTCAAACTTTTATATGCAGAGAAAAAATATGTATCAGATCAGATGGACAAAGATAGAGCCCTCTGTAGGGAACCTCAAGTAACACGAATAGACGTTAGAAAGCTTTCAAAAACACTCAAATGATGGAAAAAGGATAAGAAACAAAAGGCTGTTGAAGGGATGTTGGTTGACAACACTTCCATTGAGTGTTTCTGTTAGACTGAATTGAGCTGACCTCAGATAAAATCAGTATCACTCACTTCTCAACCCATTCAAAGACAGTATAAAAATGGACTTCTTGTAAAATACTATTGAAGCATGAGCTTTTGACAACAGGACAATAAAAGGAGACAAAGTAACAAAAAAATCTAACCAACAGAAACATAAACATAAAAATGGTAGAATGCAAATGGCGTTTTGAAAGTTACACACTAGCTTGTGTCTTGACAGTTGCTGCATCTATAACCAGTTGGGTATATATTTGTGTGGACATTGGTGTTCTGCTGAATCCTGGTTGGGGACTTTTTCAGACAAATACCATGATGGAAGCATTAATGTTCAGTAAGACAGTACAGGACGTCCCCGTCACATTACTATGTCCCCCAATTACGTCTTCTGATGCCTTCTACTGTTCATTTCAAAATAAGGGTCCTCGCTTTTGTTCTTGAGTTGGGTCTTCTTCGTGAGAGCAGTGTTCTTTTGGGAGGGGAGGGCTTTGATGTTGGGGCTGGTTTTTCGGGGGGCCGCTTTGGTGGGCTCCGGTTTGAGAGAGGGGGTGTTGGTGGTAGGCGCTTGCCTCCGTCCTGCCCTCTGTGCAGTTGGTACCGTTCTCTGGTGGGTCTTGCCAACAGCGGAAGAGCCACTAGGGGCCCCTGGTACCCACCCAGGGGTGCCACCACATGGAGGCACAACCACTTTGGGGATGGCCCTGGTTTGGGCCGTTGTGTCTTTGCTCTTGGGGAGCGCGATGTTGGATTTGGGCAGGGCTGTTGTGGCAGTCCTGGAGGTAGGGTTTAGTGCCCTGGTGGGTTGGGCCGTTGCAGGCCTGGGTGTTGGCACAGCCACCCGGGGGGTTGGACGGACCAGTCTTGCAACATCCAGACGAAGGTGTGAGGTCGAGGAGGTGGGCCGCCTCTGAGACAGGCGGCGTTGGGTGGCGCCGGTTGGGGGTCGGCCATCTTTCTGGAAGTGTACCCTCGATGGGGCTGTGGCGGGGCGAGGCACTGTGATGGAGGTGTGGGTGGATGGAGTGGAGGAGGGTTTAGGACATTTACAGGAGGGCTCGGGGCACACAGGGCTACGGGGCTGGGAGAGGGCGCCGCAAGGGGACGGCCTGAGCTTCAGCTTGGGGGCAGAAGAGTAATGTAGCAGTGGTGCCGTCTGCTGGCTCTTGCCACTGTGAAGTGAAGGGCTTGGGCCCTGCTGCGAAGACAGGGTGGGTGACACAGCAGCCACCTTTTTGGGGATTGGCAAGGGCTTCTGGGTGGGCTTCTTGGGGGAGGGAAGGGGCATCTGCAGGATCTTTTTGGGTGCTGCGGCTGCTTTCCTGGGCAGAGTTGGGGTCGAGACGGGGGTGCAGGTAGCTTTGGAGGCCGAACCAGAGGAAGATGAGGAGGAAGATGAGGGGATGAGGTTGACTGCAGCAAGAGGGTCCATGTCAGGTAGAGGGGCCGCTGCTGCAGAGCCGTAGCCCGGTGGCCCCTTCTGGTATGCCAAGATCTTCTGCTCCAGAGTTGTGAACTGGAGCACCCGGCCGGGATCGTACTTGAGTAGGAAACCCCTTAGGGTGTCCCAGCCACCCCCCACACGCACCATCACATGCTTCCCATGCAGCATCTACCACAGTGAGAGAGGGAGACAGGGATAAATGTGAGACATTTCAGTTGGTCTCTTTAAAGGGTTAACAGTGAAGTGGTGACGCAGGGTACCGTGCTAAACGTCAAATTACCTCTAAATCACGCGGTGTAAGCTCACAGCTTTTAAAGGAGGAACCACTATACCACCACTACTCACCGCCTACCACCACTACTAACCACTACTCACTCCTACTACCACCAACTAATATCTACAGTGCTGCCAACTACTATCTACAGCTACCATCTATTTTTTCAGCTGCTGTTCCTTGGCCAATAAGTTAACGCTGTTCCTTGGCCAATAAGTTAACGCGGTTCCTTGGCCAATAAGTTAACGCGGTTCCTTGGCCAATAAGTTAACGCGGTTCCTTGGCCAATAAGTTAACGCGGTTCCTTGGCCAATAAGTTAACGCGGTTCCTTGGCCAATAAGTTAACGCGGTTCCTTGGCCAATAAGTTAACGCGGTTCCTTGGCCAATAAGTTAACGCGGTTCCTTGGCCAATAAGTTAACGCGGTTCCTTGGCCAATAAGTTAACGCGGTTCCTTGGCCAATAAGTTAACGCTGTTCCTTGGCCAATAAGTTAACGCTGTTCCTTGGCCAATAAGTTAACGCTGTTCCTTGGCCAATAAGTTAACGCTGTTCCTTGGCCAATAAGTTAACACTGTTCCTTGGCCCGACCTCCTGTCCAGTACTAACGAGATCCACTCTGCTTCCCTAATGAGCTTAGGGTGTGATCTGCTGCTGTGTGGAACCATGAGCCACTGAGACCGACGTTTCCAGCTTCCTTTATCCTACAACGCTGCTTTTTATACTTGGCATGGCTTTTTACTTTCCAGTTGTATCACCATTTTATCAGCCTTAAATACACAACATTGATACTAAGCTTACTTGACTTTTCCAAAATGCTTTGTCTCAAGTCTACAGGTCTATCTAGTCTATATCATAGGTTGGTCTCAAGTCTCCAAGACTATATAGTAGGTTGGTCTCAAGTCTCCAAGACTATATAGTAGGTTGGTCTCAAGTCTCCAAGACTATCTGGTCTATATAGCAGGTTGGTCTCAAGTCTCCAAGACTATATAGTAGGTTGGTCTCAAGTCTCCAAGACTATCTGGTCTATGTAGTAGGTTGGTCTCAAGTCTACAAGACTATCTGGTCTATAGTATGTGAAGGTATAAAAAGGACCAGACGACAGGTACTGACCATAGAATTACATCAAGTGTAGTAATTTAATTTCTACGGTGCTGACACAGCCAAGCTTGTGCCAGGCACCGAGACTGAACCTTTGGATTAATGGCCAGGTAATGAATGAGGTTACGGTAGAGAGATGTTTCCTGGTCTCTTGGCAGGACAGAAAGGGTGTGTCACTAGCTACAGGTCTAATGCTCACTTAGCAGTGGAATTGACTCAGTGCAACATCTACAGCACATACACTGATGTTCAATGCTTGGGAGAGTTCAGTGTGTCACTATACAGTGTGTGCTGCTCACCCGGATGAAGAGGGTTTTGTCTCCCAGCCTGTAACGGCCCTCTGACAGGTATTCAATAGATACTCTCTGGGAGCAGTTACACGGTGGATCGTCCGTCAGATGTTGCTCCTGTAACACAGAGGGAGAATTAACATGGGCCTATAGAGTCCTGGCTAAGGAAGCAAGAACATGAGAAAGAAATGTTCTAAAACATTGAGAAACCCTGTTTCATTAACCCATCACCTAAGGATAAAGCAGAGTTGCTAACAGGAAAACGCAATGAATCGATGAACTCAAATGAACCAATTTTAAGTTGCAAAAACTTGAAAGGCTAGAGAGCAGCACTCAGTAGCAGCCTCTGAATACTGTAGTTTAAGAGGACCGCTTTGGCAAACACACTAATCAAAGGCTAAGTGTCATGCAGCTTAGGCTGTGGACACAGGAAGTGTTCTTCTGATGTTGTGACTGAGCTGCATTGGTGCCACAGGCTAGAGTCACATGACCCCAGATGGATGGAGCATCACGAGGACCATAATGACTCATACAGCCCTGAGCAGTGAGGCAACTAGAGCCACCGCTGCCTCCATCTTGGATCTGATGAACTGGGTCACCAACTAACTATTTTAATAGAACAACAAGAGAGATGAGAGGAGAGGAAAGTGGAGAGTCGAGTCCCTATTTAGTCAGTAGAAATTTGACAATAGCACAGTTTTAACTCCTGGAGTGACTTACCCCAGGCTGGTAGAGGCCCCCATGCTGGCAGCACACAGTGAAGGTTTTGACTGCAGGAGCAGGCTCTGTCGTCTTCAGCAGGGTCTCCTCCAGCTCAATCTCCTTCTCCAGTTTCACCAGCACCGGAGGCTCCACACCATACCTATGGAGAAAAACAGATCAGTACAGTGCTTTAAAAGGGACTGTTAGGAATTGAAAAAAAGATGCCACACATATTCGCTTTTGCTGCATTGTCCATCTTTCTACCCCAAAACAGCTGCAACATACCACATTGCATAACTACAGGATCAAAAAGGTCAAAACAAAACGTGGTGGTCATGTTCTAGAATGATCTTATCTTACATTTGTCACAGTGCAACATCTACAGCACATACAGTACCAGTCAAAAGTTTGGACACACCTACTCATTCAAGGGTTTTTCTTTATTTTTTAAAAGACATCAAAACTATGAAATAACACATGGAATCACTGTAGGCGTGTTCAAACTTTTGACTGGTACTGTACATCATCTATCAACCAAGGGAAACTTACTTGGAGACGATTCGGCCGATCTCTAGCAGACACAGACACACCTGCCTGGGATCCTTGTGCAGAACTGCGAGACAGAGAAAATACATACTGTAGAGAGACGACATGGTTGTATAGTATAGCAGCAGTGTCACAAACCCATTACTTATAATGAGAAGGTGTCCACATAGAGAACTTATGTTAATTGCTCTCTATGGTGGATCCTATTATGTCATTAAGGAGGATGGCTTAAACAAAAGCCAGACAATGGCTGCAGTGGAGGCATCTGCTCCGTTCAGTCATTAAAGGCTTACAACTCAGCCCATGTTCCTTTGAACCGATTAAGCTAAGGAGCAATTAATCAACTCCCAGGGTAATGTTGTAACGTATCAAACACGAAGGGCAGCGTAGTAATGTATTAATCAACTCCTAGGGTAATATAGTAACATTAATTAACTCCAAGGATAATGTAGTAATGTTACAAGAGTTGTGGGATGGAATGGAGTTGGAACCTACCTCAACTGTACAACCATGGTTCTGCTCCACTGATTACACAAGACTGAATGGGTTTTGGTTTGATTGATACCTGTGGACATTCGTGCTAGAATGCTAAGCTAACTAGAGGCTGCCGGAAAACCCCCCACCAAATATGCACTTCAAAACTGTCTGGAGCGATTGCCGTTTGTGATTAGCTCCTACTTACTGTGCCTACTGGTCAGTACAGCCTCCCCACCAAACTAAAACACGTACCTAGGCCCTCTGATTCAAACAGGTACGTCTCCTCCACGCCTATGTGGCGACACCAGCCCAGGAAGTTGGCAGTGTTGTCGCGGGCGAAAAAGGACCCTGGAGAGGCATTGCACTTACATGCCACCTTCTTCATGGGAAACAACTGCAGGGAAAGGCATTCAAAAAGTATAACAAATGAACCACACATGCATTGCATCACAGTTGACATAATTTCATTAAAACACATTCATTTCAGAACCAAACGCACCAACGTTTCAGATGGGAAACCACCAGCTCAAATGACCCTATCCATTACCACTCTCCCCACTCGCCTACTTTTCCTTAATATCCTGATCCCCCTGCCATTCCTGTCGCACCAGCTCACCTTGCCCATATCCGAGGCCCTGCTCTGAGAGATCCTGCTCTGCAGAGCTCCAATTAGCCGACACAGCTTCACCCCATTGTTCAGCTCCGCCATGAAGCTCTCCGCTCTCACCTCCTCTCCTGTGTATCAGAGACAGAGAGGAAAATAGTGTGTTAGTGTTTATTGTTGGGAGTGAGGGGTGAGTGACAGGGCGAGACATTTAAGGCCAAATGATTAACAAAAGGAAGAATTCTAGGCTGCACATCCCAAAACTTCATTTGCCAGGTTCAGGTTACAAATAATGCCACAGGAATAAGACAACGACACACTTTTTGAATCATTTCCCCCATGACCCTCCTGGTCTTACCCAGCATCCCGGTGAGCCAGATGGCCAGGTCCTCTTGCATGGGTACCAGTGTGGCTTCGTGGCGCACGGCCAGCCACTGGTCATACTGGAAGACATCGGCCAAGCCCGGCCCATGCCGCAGGGTCAAAGGGCTGCGAGGACTCTGCAGGGGTGTGTCAAACTTCTCCCTGAACCACACCTGCAAGGGGGGGTAAAGATAGAAAGAGAAAGATAGTTTGTCACTCAATGTGTCCTCTACCACCAGCTGGTGCCATTACTATGGGGAGAGAGTGCAGAAAAGGGTTTTGGGTGCTGACAATGAAATGTTCCTAGCATTTCGCTTACATTCACCCGTTATTCAACAATTCCATTATATTACAAGTGGTGTCAGCCTGGCAAAGGATGTCATTTTCAGAATAGATTCCAGCACGATAGTGATTGTATCCAAATGCTCGTAGACTAAAGGAGCTGCACGGATCACTGGAAGTGGGTTTAGACTCTGTTGGCAGTGGGATAGACCAGGGGGAGAAATCCGAAATACTTCACTCACACAGGCTACGAGAACTCAGCCCCTGGCACACAGACCGCGCCTTTGTCAGGGCAAGAATAACATGATTCAAGCATATCAATTTTCAAACATGTTGATATTCATCAGTATACAATTTCGACATTTGGCCCCCTAAAAAAACTATCCAGCTACACTAATAAGATTGAAGTGCAAATAGACAGAGGAAAGGTTGCCTTGGAGATTGAGCAGCGTTTTGTAAGACTCTAAAATGGAAGAGAAATAGAAATAGGATATTGTCGAGACAACCAAGTCCTCTGAGACTGCCTACTAGATGTCTGCGGTGATATTCCACTTGCAGTGAGGGAAAGGAAATCAGCTGAGGGGAGGAGAATTCCTGGAGGCTGGAACAAGCACTGTATTCTACAGTCACATCAGATTAACCTCCAATCATGGACCCCAACAAATCAGCCGGGCTAGACAATCTGGACTCTCTCTTTCTAAAATTATCTGCCGAAATTGTTGCAACCCCTATTACTAGCCTGTCCAATCTCTCTTTCGTGTCTTCTGAGATTCCCAAAGATTGGAAAGCTGCTGCGGTCATCCCCCTCTTCAAAGGGGGAGACACTCTAGACCCAAACTGCTACAGACCTATATCTATCCTACCCTGCCTTTCTAAGGTCTTCGAAAGCCAAGTTAACAAACAGATAACCGACCATTTTAAATCCCGCTATGCAATCTGGTTTCAGAGCTGGTCATGGGTGCATCTCAGCCACGCTCAAGGTCCTAAACGATATCTTAACCGCCATCGATAAGAAACAATACTGTGCAGCCGTATTCATTGATCTGGCCAAGGCTTTCGACTCTGTCAATCACTGTATTCTTATTGGCAGACTCGATAGCCTTGGTTTCTCAAATGATTGCCTAGCCTGGTTCATCAACTCCTTCTCTGATAGAGTTCAGTGTGTCAAATCGGAGGGCCTGTTGTCCGGGCCTCTGGCAGTCTCTATGGGGGTGCCTCAGGGTTCAATTATCTGTATAAACCAATGATGTCGCTCTTGCTGCTGGTGAGTCTCTGATCCACCTCTACGCAGACGACACCATTCTGTATACTTTTGGCCCTTCTTTGGACACTGCTAACAACCCTCCAGACGAGCTTCAATGCAATACAACTCTCCTTCCTTGGCCTCCAATTGCTCTTAAATACAAGTAAAACTAAATGCATGCTCTTCAACCAATCGCTGCCTGCACCTGCCAGCCCGTCCAACTTCACTACTCTGGACGGTTCTGACTTAGAATATGTGGACAACTACAAATACCTAGGTGTCTGGTTAGACTGTAAACTCTACTTCCAGACTCACATCAAACATCTCCAATCCAAAGTTAAATCTAGAATTGGCTTCCTATTTCGCAACAAAGCATCCTTCACTCATGCTGCCAAACATACCCTTGTAAAGCTGACCATCCTACCGATCCTCGACTTCAGGCGATGTCATTTACAAAATAGACTCCAATACCCTACTCAATAAATTGGATGCAGTCTATCACAGTGTCATCCGTTTTGTCACCAAAGCCCCATATACTACCCACCACTGCGACCTGTACACTCTCGTTGGCTGGCCCTCGCTTCCTACTCGTCGCCAAACCCACTGGCTCAAGGTCATCTACAAGACACTGCTAGGTAAAGTCCCCCCTTATCTCAGCTCGCTGGTTACCATAGCAGCACCCACCTGTAGCACGCGCTCCAACAGGTATATCTCTCTGGTCACCCCCAAAACCAATTCTTCCGCCTCTCCTTCCAGTTCTCTGCTGCCAATGACTGGAACGAACTACAAAAATCTCTGAAACTGGAAACACTTATCTCCTTCACTAGCTTTAAGCACCAGCTGTCAGAGCAGCTCACAGATTACTGCACCTGTACATAGCCCATCTATAATTTAGCCCAAACAACTACCTCTCCCCCTACTGTATTTATTTATTTTGCTCCTCATTATTTCTCTCTACCTTGCACATTCTTCCACTGCAAATCTACCATTCCAGTGTTTTACTTGCTATATTGTATTTACTTCGCCACCATGGCCTTTTTTTGCCTTTACCTCCCTTATCTTACCTCATTTGCTCACATTGTATATAGACATATTTTTCTACTGTATTATTGACTATGTTTGTTTTACTCCATGTGTAACTCTGTGTTGTTGTATGTGTCAAACTGCTTTGCTTTATCTTGGCCAGGTCGCAATTGTAAATGAGAACTTGTTCTCAACTTGCCTACCTGGTTAAATAAAGGTGAAAAATAAATAAATAAATAAATAAATACACACAGCTGACAGTATATCCACTATCGCTGCCTCTCTCCCACACCCTCATTGGCATATCATGATTGAGACTTTCCCTGGGTTTAGCCTCACAGAAAGGTCTCGGTTGTTCTTTGGGAGTTTTTCCACGACCCCATTTGAGTGACTCAAAAACTTCAGTGGGGGTAGAGAACGAGGGCGAGTCAAGTCACTGTTGTAGATATTTGACGTCACAGAAAACATCCCAGACTGAGAAGAAAGAGTGAGAGAGAAAGTGAGAGAAATAAGATATGAGAGAGCAAGAGGTGTGAGAGAGAAAGAGAGTGAGAGCATAAATGGCCCTGCTCAGTAGAAAGCATTTAAAATTCTGTCTGGTTGTCAAAAGATTTGCATTTAATTAAAACACAAAAATTAGAAGAAATTCTCGCAATTCCTCCTCCCCAACCCCCTCTCCCTTACATAACTGTGTTCTAAGGATAAGGTGCCTGGCTGGTGCTCTGGGCAAGGCAACCCCACAACTTATGTTGTTTTCCATCTTACTCGCACTGAATACAGCTAATTAGAGAAAAGGCGAGGAGGAGGGGAGTGTTTGAGTTGCATAAACATGTGGAGATTACCACCATACCATTGGGGATTACCTGTGGTGACCTCTCCAGCGTCACCTGACTGGATGCAGGTTTCACAGAAATTAAAGCTTTAGTAGCCCTCACGTGGGCTTATTCTAGTTAGACATCAATTCAATTGATCCTTAATGGTAGTCCTTGTGCAGTAGAATTACCTACCACCTTTCCTGTGTCCAAATAAAATTGCGAAATAGTTTTGGGTACTGTGAAAACTTTAGACTCCTCCCAAGTATACGTTTAGTTTTCAGAATAAGTGTACAGGCAAGGTACTGTGTACAGGCAAGTAGACTAATTGTGTAAACAAATACAGCATAATCCTGGTAAATCTGGCAGATATGGGAGAGAGATTGTAAGAGTTTTAAACATTGGACTTTAAAGCTCCCTCTTAATGGAACATAGAAAAGGGATTTTAAACAGAAAATCTACATTCCTAACTCGTTCTTAATGAAGAAACCAAATAGCCATTCAGGATGATGTGGATCGCATATATGTACACATACTAGGCCTCTCGATTGCATGTTGGTGTGATCACAAGACAGACACCAAGCCAATGAGTTTGAATACTTCTCAAATGCATCCTTTCACCCTTCCTTAACGGAATCACATGATTTGAGTGCAAAAAACTGTTTCCACTACATTGCTTTCACTAATAATGTCACATCAATTTAGTGATGGGGGAAAAATACATATCACAATAATATTTTGGACAATATTATAATTTATATTTTCACTGTGCCTGCGCCAAAACGCCAGTATTTTTCATCTGAAATCTTGTTCTCCGTCTTCTTTATAAAATAGTAAGCCAACATGGTTTCAGCACTTTTAGTTCAATGACTGATCAACACTCATTTTGTCATAGTTCTCTCGTCCCTCTGCAGCAGACATAGGGTGAGCAATATGTTTGGAACATCAAAGCATAATAAAATCACAGTATCGAATCGCAATTCATATTGTATCGGCACCAACACATCGTGATAATATTGTATCGTGAGGCCCCTGGCAATTCCCAGCCCTACATCAGATCAGTGATAACGTCAAGGACGAGAGGAAGGAAGGATTCAAACAGGGTCAGAGTTACACCTGCTAGTCCTTTATGCTCCTCCGAGTTGTGAAATCTTCCCATGGTTCTTGATGACCTTTGACTCAGAGAGGAGAAACCCCACAGGCAGGGCCGTAACCAAGGTCTGAGTTTTAGTGAGGTCTGGACAGGGGGGGAACTACCGTAATTTCCGGACTATAAACCGCTACTTTATTCCCACACTTTGAACCTCGCGGTTTATACAATGACGCAGCTAATTTATGGATTTTTCCCGCTTTCGCAAGATTCATGCCGCCAAAAAACTGAGCACCGTCACATAATGTGACGTAAATCGAGCGCGCTCAAACTTCCCATCATTCTGATTACGGTAGTAATTTTGTCACCCTCATCATGGCAAAGACACGGAGAAATGAATATGATGCAGCTTTCAAGTTGAAGGCGATCGATCTGGCTGTTGGAAAAAGAAATAGAGCTGCTGCATGGGAGCTTGGCCTTAATGAGTCGATGATAAGACGTTGTAAACAGCAGCGTGAGGAACTGACTCCGTGCAGAAAGACAACAAATGACAATGAAAACGATCCAACATCAGATGAAGCAATTCTGAGGCTATTCAACTCCGACACCGAAGGAGATGACTTCAGTGGTTTCAGTGCACAGAAGGAGGAAGATAGTGACCAATGACTTTCTTGGTAGGCTACTGCTTTAATTTTTGTTACAAGCCGTGTTTCGTTAAAGCATATTTATTTTTGTTACAAGCCGTGTTTCGTTAAAGCCTATTTATTTTTGTTACAAGCCATGTTTCGTTTAAAGGCTGTGTAAAGTTAATTTGTTTCAATGTACCGGTAGGCACCTGCGGCTTATAGACATGTGCGGCTTATTTATGTACAAAATACATATTTTTTAATAATTCAGTGGGTGCGGTTTATATTCAGGTGCGCTTAATAGTCCAGCAATTACGGTATTTGCTATTTGAAGAACAGCAAAAATAACCCTAGCCATTATGACATTGGTTGCTGTTGCTTCATTCACCTCAGTCCATCTACAAACACATAGCCTATAAGCTATACAATTAATACGTACAGAGGGATCTGTTTGCAGCAAAATTACTTTATTGACAAAAAGTAAACTAATTAACTTAGATTTTTTTTCCCAGACAATTCTTGGCTGGAACACATTTTGCCACAGGGTGGGGATATTTTTTTGTAGACTTAAAGCACATGTTCTACAATTCTACACATTCTGCCATAACTTATGCCATGTTAATATAATATCTGAGTGAAAGTGACTAACAAAATATAATACATGAGGGCCTCCTGGAGGTCAGGGCCCCTGGGCACACGCAGGGTGTCGGTAATTCAGCCATGATTACTACAAGTTTAGATAGTTGGCTAAACTAATTTACCAAGATTTTTTTTTTACTGGCATTGGTGAGTAACATAATTCAAAAGCTGCTTATGCACAAAATGGTACCTAGTGTATTCTACAATCCTAACTCAACAGTAAGTTGAGACCCTGACTGCCCCCCCAACAAAAAAAAATATTTAAAAAAACATGTATGAGATCCAGACCTCTGTGTCCTCATATGTAGTTACGGCCCTGCCCACTGGGTTTATTGGCCTCCTCAGATATCAGACGGCCTTGAGAGCAAACAGATTATGTTGCTGGAGATAATAGACCAGTAAAAACAGTAAAGTGATCAGTGTCAATCTGCCTCCTGAATAGACAAGCTCAGGGCTGCCCAACCCTCTTCCTGGATCTACCGTCCTGTGGGTTCAGTCCAACCCTACTTTAACACCTGATTCTACTAATTAGCTGCTCAACAAGACCTTAACTAGCTGAATCAGATATGCTAAATTAGGGTTGGACTGAAAACATACAGGACAGTAGATCTCCAGGAAGAGGGTTGGGCAGCCCAGGACAAACTAAACCAGGAAAGCGTTAGAGATTTTGAATGACTCGTGAAGGGTCCTAAACTGATGAGAACGTCACGATTTTGCTTTGCCATTGTAGCCGAGCCGTTTTGCTAACACCTGACTGCTGCGCCTATCCTTTAGATATGTAAATACAGCAGGGACCACGGTATGAGAAGAGGTCTTTGGACTGGGCCTTTGAGGGAAAAGGAGTTTCCCCTTCTGAACAACAAAAAACGTTCCAAAAATCCTTATGTTCATAAGTCATTTTCTTACCTGTATGCCAGCCTGCACTGCCATCGCTGCAATCAGAGGAGATTCACCTTTTCATCCTGAAACAGACACGAGGCTATTAAGTATAAAAATGATAGAAAACAGATATGAATTAAACTAATATATCAGAATGTTTACAAAATGTATAACCATCCCCTTGGCCCAAAGGTGTGTGTGTGTGTGTGTGTGAGAACGAGAGGAGAGCGAGAGACAATGAGCTGCACTATACTAGCCTCTAACAGTTTATTTAACAAGAAACACAGCCAGCCCCCCCCCCCCCAACATATACACACCCCAAAACAGCTCCCTTTCTCCCTCAGCAACCCACCCAATTTAAACTTCTCTACTGGGCTGAGCTCCAGTACTCAAACGTCACCATAGACCCAAGGGGCAGGCAGCACAAACTAAGACCCCAGAGCTATGACCGCATTTCAAATTTTATAGATAGGGTTGTAAAATTCCAGTTACTTTCAATAAATTTACTGGTTTTCCCCGAAATCCCAGTTGGACAATTCCCAGAATCAGGTGGGAAGAAGCAAAAAAATCCAGAAGCCTCCACCAGGATTTCTGGAAAACCAGGGAATTTATTGAAAGTTCCCAGAATTTTGCAACCCTAATGATAGATTCACATTGCAGCTACTTAATACGCTGTTGTCATCTGATAGACCGCTCCTTACGTGCACAAAAATGTGCATTCAGTTACTCTGACACAGCATAAAATAAATCAATTAATGTCTCATCTGTGATGCGTTGCTCTCGGCAGAGGACAAGATGACAGCAGCGCAGACAAGCAGAATTACCTTAAGACAGGAGGAAGACAGTAGTCATGTACGAAAAGAGCTGCGTAGAACCCCCAGATAGTCGGAAAAACCCGTCTCCACCCTGCTTCTGACCGGAAAACAGAAAGCGCAACACCAACCACGCAGGCTCCTACTGGCTGGTTCCAGACTTCAGAGTGTGTTATGTCGACAGCGAGCGAGAGAATGACAGAAGGAGGAGAGAGAGAATGGAGGGAGGAGGGAGAGCCTTCACTAATGAAGTGGCTCTGCTCAGCGCTGCAGAGGCCCCCCACCCCTGCGACGGCCAGTCCTCCTCTCACAAAGCACCCATTGTTACACAGCATCCCCCCTTCCACGCCCCCCACGCGTCCATCATCCCCCAACTCTGCACCTACCCTGGGAGCTCCCTGCGATGAGCTAGTGGAAATGGAGCGCTTAGGGGGCAGGGGAACCAGCCACTTCCTCCCCCCCCCAAAAAAACAACAACAACATGATAGCAAGGGGAAAGTTTGGTGTGGGGAAGACAGGAGAGAAAAGGGCAAGGGCCAGGGTTCAAATTACACATTGCGACTGTCCCTGATCTGGGATGCCCTCAGAATAGTGGCTGGACCAAAGTGTTCATTGTCTAATGCTTATGCGGGTGCCCAGGACAGTGCGCATGTCCTGATTTGCTAAAAGGTGACAAGCACTGCCATAGTTGGAACCCTGGCAAGACTTGCTCCTGGAGCAGATCAGTAGGTCTAAACTACTGGACAGTAGACAAACAAAGAGGGGGAGAAAGAGAGGACGGGGTGACTTTTAATTTGAGTAGAGAGGAGTATGTGGCTGACAGCAGAGGACAAAGGGAGCACTCGTCTCTAGAATGTGCTGCATCTGGGGCCCCAATGCGCGAGCTGAGAGAATGCCTCCCCGTGGGGACCAAAAGGGCAGCATGCGTGTCCACACCACCACCAAATGTCAATGCGAAGGAGGGAGCGAGAAATGAAAAGAGGCATTCAAAAACAGAATGTGTTTAATGCTGCTGGGTTGGCTGATATGAATGTGCGAGTGTCTCTGAGGAAAGGGCAAGGCTCGACACTTGACATGGGGCGCTGCCTTGCACATTCTCCAGAGGTTGCTGAAACACTCGAACAAGGCCCGTTCTCTCTTGGCAGCCTTGTTCAATCAAAACCGGTCTTCCAACAATGACCTTTGGGTCCAGCAAAAAATGAATGTTTGAATGAATATGCATTGGAGCTTGTTATTGCTTCACAATGTAAACCTTGTTTGGTACATTATGCATTGGTACATTGTTGGGTAAATTCATTAGATTTTTTTAACTTATCTTTAACTCTGCATTGTTGGAAAAGGACCCGTAAGTAAACATTTCTCTGTTAGTCCACAATTAACATTTTACTTGATGTTGATTCATGCGTTTTGTTTTTGATAGAACCGGGATGTAAAATTACAACCTGCTTCCAAACCAAGAAGGCCCTTTAAATTAATTGAAATGGCGGGTCTCCCTTTGTGAAGAAGTAAATGGGAAGGTTTAATGAAGTAGAGGAACATTAACCAAGTCTCTCTGTAGTCCTGAAGGAAAAACACACAGATGGATGAGGGAGCAGGGGTAGACTGTCCACATGTTCCCCATGCAGGTCAACATCTTGCCTCAGTAATCATTTAAGAGGATCAGGGGCTATTCCAGACATGGACGATCCACCCTCACTGATCACAATACTACAGACAGCACGTAGCACGTAGCAGGGGCACATGGATGGAGCTGCAGTCGATGTACATCATGTGTTTGATTTGCATTCAAGCGCACAGCGGGAGACCACACAATGTTGGGGGGGTTGCATGTTCATTTGTTTTACAGTGCATTGTAAAGTGTGTGCGAATTATTGACTTTTGGGGGGGGGGGGGGGGGTGATTCGCTTATTTACCAATAGCATGGAACAGCTGCACTAGTCTAACGTAAGAGTGGAAAGGGGCTGTAAGCCAGCACATGGGGCCATAGGCTTTTTATTTTTTACTCTGCTCTCCTGCCAAATGGGGTCTGCTCCACTCTCCCCAGAGACCACCAACTCTTCATTCATTCAACTTCTCCTGCTGAGCCCTTTGTGTCTCAACTTAATTGGCCTGTCAGTTGAAGGTTTCATTCGGTGCCTCTCCATCGGAAATGGACCTTGTATTCATTATGGGAGTAGGTGCATTCAGGCAGGATTAGGCCTAAGTGTAGCATACAGCATTAGGCTCAACCCATGTCCTTCAAGAAGAGTTGTCCTGAAGATGACAGGTCGCCAGGAAAGCCCCTCTGACTTTTAGGTGTGAACTGAGGAG
The DNA here is from genome assembly GCF_034236695.1 of Oncorhynchus nerka. Lineage (NCBI taxonomy): Eukaryota > Metazoa > Chordata > Actinopteri > Salmoniformes > Salmonidae > Oncorhynchus > Oncorhynchus nerka. Next base: position 58,106,266 of record NC_088418.1, read on the forward strand.
ACACCTGCCAATCCCACTTCATCCTGGTTTGATTAGTCTATTTCTGCTCCACAGAATGCACTTTGAGGCTGCTGGGAAGTTTGTCTTGTCAAAAAAAAAAATTGAAGACAGTCGACACATCTGGTAGGGAGTAAAAAACGTGTGGATTTACTGAAGTCTGAAATTGAGGCAACCAAATGAAAGCTGTCAAAGGGAGCCGGTATCGAGTTAGGCCTCCTATAGGGTGATTGTGCCCGTTAAGCTGCGGCAGGCAGGACAGGCAGCTTGCCCATTCATCTGGAGAGTTTGCTCGCTGATTAACATAGACTAGGCCACTGAATTGCAAGCCAACGTAGATGACATCATCCCTTCAGAAAACAATATCCCGACAGTCCCAACTGAAGTACCTAAGAATGTCCCAAAGACCGCCAAGAGCACTGATCTAACCTGACAGTGTCATAAATGTTGACGTTTGCTTTAAATACATTTTCCAGAATGAATAGGGTTCCATGGCCATACTGACAAAGTCATCAGGAAGAGATTCTGTGATTATCAAGGAGAGGGTTGTGATCTGATCATTGCAGTGATGGCAACAACTGCAGAAGCTGCTGTATTCAAAAATGGGTCAGTTGTAAGGACAAGGCCGTTAATGACCTCATCTGAAACTATGACTGGATGATGTCAACAGAATAGAAAAAGAGTTTTTGCTTAAAGAGGGTGTTGAGGAAATGTTCTGTGTGTATGCTGAAATGCTCTTATGATAGGAACAGACTTTTTTTTATTTTATGGTATACAAGACTAGTTCTACCTTTCAAATTGTATGACTTGTGTTCTCCATTGTCCTAAAATTCAAAAAAGAAAATCCTGAAATGAAATTGGAACACAATGCGAACACCAAATATGGGCCTAACGTGTCAGCTAATTTGTAACCGGCTTTATCAAAGTGGTCAGATAAGCTACAAGACGTCCGAGGCCCTGAAGAAGACCCTCGCAGAAGGTCAGGTAAGGAGGGTTATTTGCTTGTATGATAATCCCAGAGATATAGGGGAAGGGAGTGGGTAAACCTTTCACCTTAACATGAAAGGCTCAGCCCTCAGTAAAAACAAAAGCTATCATAGATCCTGTTGTCATTAACTAATGACCTGCTGTCATTAACAAAGACCTCCAAACACCCTTTCAGCATCCTCCTCTCATCCTGTTCTTTGTTTTGAAACTGGACTCATCTGTCGTAGGAGTCCAAAGACCTCTAGAATTAAACTGGATATATTCACAGGACTAAGGTTGCAAAGGGTCGGAAACTTTCCAGTAAATTTCAATAATTTTTCCAGAAATTTTTCATGGGTAGTTAAGCCCGGGAATTTGGGGAATTTTGCTTAAATTCATCAAAAAAAAGTTAGCTTATAACAGTGAACCTGTTTTTGTGGGATACACATAGGGCAATACTAGGTCTTGTGGCATTTTTTTGGTTAAACTATCCCAAATTCAATGGAATTGCAACCCTCTGCATGCACAGTGCATTCTTCCATCACATGTGCAGTGCACTCTTCCATCACATGGACAGCTGATTCTCAAGATCTTGCACAGAATGAGATGCTATTTAGCCCACACTACCACACTGACTGAGCCAAGGACTACATGCTTTCTGGTAAGTTTTGATTACAATACTGGGTGGGGTGAATATATTTTATAGAACATACATGATTTTTTGTTAACTAGTAAATAATAGTCTACTGCAAAGTGTGTCTAAATAATTTCTAACTTGTTGACAATTTCTGCTAGTTAGTTTTTGATACCATGTGGGTTTTAAGTTGCTTGAGCCTGCTAATGGAGGAGTCTTAATTTACCTGTTTCCATACATGTTGCATTTAAAAAAAATGTATCTTACAAAGGAGTTGATTAATCTAACTGTTTAACTATTTTTCTGTACCTGGAATTGTATATATATTTTTAAAACTAATTTCACCTAATCTCTACAGGAAAATGCCATGGGCACCTTCTGATGTGCGGAGACATTTCACCACAGCTAATGTAGAAGGAAAATCTGTGTACATTTGCAAATACTGTGCCAAATCATATGTGAAGAATGCAACAAAGATGCAGAATCATCTGGCTAAGTGCATAAAGTTCCCTCAGCGCTCACAACAAACACCCTCTGACAAAAGTCACTACTGCTATTTGAGGTGAAAATGATTAATCAGACATCTTATCGATGGTCCTCCTGGAATCAGAAGTTTTTTTGACTCAATGGAGAAACGTCGTCAGAAATGCTGATGAATGTCTTGCTTGAGCGGTGTATGCAACTGGTTCACCTCTGATGCTCAAAGGCAATGTGTATTGGAAGAGATTTCTGAATGTTCTTCGCCTAGCATAAACCCCTCCAACCAGACATGCTTTATCTACTCATTTGCTGGATGCCATCCTGTCTGATGATCAGACTCTGCTTGAAGATGTAAGCTAAGAAATCCATACTTTCCTGCCCACTTCACTGTTGCTCCAAGCAGAAGAAACTGCAGTTCTGAAATACACAAAAAAAGCGTGAAGACTTCCGCCTGAATCCCATACACGCCGTAGCATACATGTTGGACCCCAAGTATACTGGCAAGAGCATCCTGTCTGGTGCTGAGATCAACAAGGCCTATGGTGTCATCGCTACCGTGTCTTGCCACCTTGGCCTGGATGAGGGCAAGGTTCTTGGCAGTCTGGCGAAGTACACTTCCAAGCTAGGGCTTTGGGATGGAGATGCAATATGGCAGTCGTGCCAACATATCTCATCAGCCACCTGGTGGATCTGAAGCTCTTTCCCCTGTTGCTTCCATCATCCTCCAAATCCCACCAACATCAGCCACCTCAGAGCGCAACTGGTCCTTGTTTGGTAATACACACGCCAAAGCACGCAACAGGCTGACCAATACAAGGGTTGAAAAATTGGTGGCCATCCGGGCAAAATTTAGACTTTTTGAGCCATCCTCAAGGTTGGAAAGTGACAGTGAAGATGAGGCCTCAGTCTGATGTTCAAGAGGTGGACATTGGAGGAGGTTCAGGGAGAAGACATGGAAGCCTGAGAGGATGACAACCAAAGCTTTAGTTTCTAGACTATCATTTTACAGATGTATGTTGAAAACGTTTTTGGGAGATGCAATGGATCATTCAATAATCCCTTTTGTTGTTCAGTGAAATCATCCCATGTGAAGAGTCAACTCAATTAAAGTTCAATTTGTAATGAATTTATTTATATATATGTTTTTGTTTATAACTTCTATTGGAAACATTTAATCATTTGCCATTGTCTACTTATGATAAGGAAAAATGTTTATGTCTACTTATGATAAGGTAAAAATGTTTATGTCTACTTATGATAAGGTAAAAATGTTTATTTCTACTTATGATAAGGTAAAAATGTTTATGTCTGCTTATGATATGGTAAATTCTCCAGATCCTTCAGGTTTCGGGGCTGTCGCTGGGCAATACGGACTTTCAGCTCCCTCCAAAGATTTTCTACTGGGTTCAGGTCTGGAGACTGGCTAGAGACTGGCTGGAGACTGTTATATACCCTTTGTTGGCAATGACAAAGTATTGAGATAAACTTTTGTTATTGACCAAATACTTATTTTCCACCATAAATTGCAAACAAATTCATTAAAAATCCTACAATGTGATTTTCAGGATGTTTTTTTTTCTCATTTTGTCTGTCAGTTGAAGTGTACCTATGATGAAAATTACAGGCCTCATCTTTTTAAGTGGGAGAACTTGCACAATTGGTGGCTGACTAAATACTTTTTTGCCCCACTGTACATGGCCCCATCCATCCTCCCCTCAATACGATGCAGTCGTTCTGTCCCCTTTGCAGAAAAGCATCCCCAAGGAAATGTTTTCACCTCCATGCTTCACGGTTGGGATGGTATTCTTGGGGTTGTACACATCCTCCTTCTTCCTCCAAACACAGCGAGTGGAGTTTAGACCAAAAAGCTCTATTTTTGTCTCATCAGACCACATGACCTTCTCCCATTCCTCCTCTGGATCATCCAGATGGTCATTGGCAAACCTCAGATGGGGCTGGACATGCGCTGGCTTGAGCAGGGGGACCTTGCGTGCGCTGCAGGATTTTAATCCATGACGGCGTAGTGCGTTACTAATGGTTTTCTTTGAGACAGTGGTCTCAGCTCTCTTCAGGTCATTGACCAGGTCCTGCCGTGTAGTTCTGGGCTGATCCCTCACCATGATCATTGATGCCCCACGAGGTGAGATCTTGCATGGAGCCCCAGACCGAGGGTGATTGACCGTCCTCTTGAACTTCTTTCATTTTCTAATAATTGCGCCAACAGTTGTTGCCTTCTCACCAAGCTGCTTGCCTATTGTCCTGTAGCCCATCCCAGCCTTGTGCAGGTCTACAATTAAACCCTGATTTCCTACACAGCTCTATGGTCTTGGCCATTGTGGAGAGGTCGGAGTCTGTTTGAGTGTGTGGACAGGTAACGAGTTCAAACAGGTGCAGTTAATACAGGTAATGAGTGGAGAACAGGGGGCTTCTTAAAGAAAAACTAACAGGTCTGTGAGAGCCGGAATTCTTACTGGTTGGTAGGTGATCAAATACTTATGTCATGCAATAAAATGCGAATTAATTATTTAAAAATCATACAATGTGATTTTCTGGATTTGCGTTTTAGATTTCGTCTCTCACAGTTGAAGTGTACCTATGATAAAAAATTACAGACCTCTACATGCTTTGTACGTAGGAAAACATGCAAAATCGGCAGTGTATCAAATACTTGTTCTCCCCACTGTATGTATATACTCTATTCTAGATAAGGCTCATCCTATATAACTACTGCTGTACACACATGTTCTATTCATATACTGTCCACACACACACACAGAGAGTATACCAAACATTAGTAGTAGAGGTTGACCGATTAATCGGAATGGCCGATTAATTAGGGCCGATTTCAAGTTTTCATAACAATTGGTAATCAGCGTTTTTGGACACGGATTGTGGCCGATTTATTATAATTATTATTATTTTTGAACCTTTATTTAATGAGGCAAGTCAGTTAAGAACACATTCTTATTTTCAATGACGACCTAGGAACAGTGGGTTAACTGCCTTGTTCAGGGGCAGAACGACAGATTTGTACCTTGTCAGCTCGGAGATTCGATCTTGTAACCTTCCGGTTACTAGTCCAACGCTCTTACCACCTGCCTGGCATTGCACTCCACTTATCTAGCGTGTCCTGCGTTGCATATAATCGATGCAGTGCCTGTAGTTTGGGCCGCCTGGCTCGTTGCAAACTGTGTGAAGACCATTTATTCCTAACAAAGACCGTAATTAATTTGCCAGAATTTTACATAATTATGACATAACATTGAAGGTTGTACAATGTAACAGCAATATTTAGACTTAGGGATGCCACCCGTTAGATAAAATACGGAACGGTTCCGTATTTCACTGAAAGAATAAACATTTTGTTTTTGAAATGATAGCTTCCGGATTCGACCATATTAATGACCTAAGGCTCGTATTTCTGTGTGTTATTATGTTAGAATTAAGCCGATGATTTGATATTTTATAGAGCAGTCTGACTGAGCGGTGGTAGGCAGCAGCAGGCTCGTAAGCATTCATTAAAACAGCACTTTCGTGCGTTTGCCAGCAGCTCTTCGTTGTGCTTCAAGCATTGAGCTGTTTCAAGCCTATCAACTCCCGAGATTAGGCTGGTGTAACCGATGTGAAAAGGCTAGCTAGTGAGTGGGATGCACGCTAATAGCGATTCAATAGGTGACGGCACTCTGAGACCTTAAAGTAGGGCCGCGGCATTTGTGGAGCAATGGATAACGATGCTTCGAGGGTGGCTGTTTTTAATGTGCTTCTGGTTCGAGCCCAGGTAGGGGCGAGGAGAGGGACGGAAGCTATACTGTTACACTGGCAATACTAAACTGCCTATAAGAACATCCAATAGTCAAAGGTATATGAAATGCAAATGGTGTAGAGGGAAATAGTCCTATAATTTGTATAATAACTACAACCTAAAACTTCTTACCTGGGAATATTGAAGACTCATTAAAAGGAACCACCAGCTTTCATATGTTCTCATGTTCTGAGCAAGGAACTTAAACGTTAGCTTTTTTACATGGCATATATTGCACTTTTACTTTCTTCTCCAAAACTGTTTTTGCATTATTTAAACAAAATTTAACATGTTTCATTATTTATTTGAGGCTAAATGGATTTTTATTGATGTCTTATATTAAGTTAAAATAAAAGTTAATTCAGTATTGTTGTAATTGTCATTCTTAGGCCTTTGCCTTCAGAACATTCTCAATTTGTTAGGGCATGAACTCGACAAGGTGTTGAAAACATCCCATGGGGATGCTGGCCCTTGTTGACTCCAATGCTTCTCACTGTTGTGTGAAGTCAGTTGGATGTCTTTTGGGTGGTGGACCATTCTTGATACACACAGGGAACTGTTGAGCGTGAAAGAAATCCAGCAGCGTTGCTATTCTTGATACAAACCGGTGCGCCTGGCACCTGCTACCATACTCGGTTCAAAGACAGAATTTTTTTATCTTGCCCATTCACCCTCTGAATAGCACACATGCACAATTCATGTCTCACTTGTCTCAAGGCTTAAAAATTCCTTACTTAACCCGTCTCCAGCCCTTCATTACACTGATTGAAGTGGATTTAACAAGTGATATCAATAAGGGGTCATAGCTTTGACCTGGTCAGTCTGTCATGGAAAGAGCAGGTGTTTTTAACGTTTTGGATACTCAGTGCAGGGTGAATGGGCAAGGCAAAAATATTTAAGTGCCTATGAACGGGGTATGGTAGTAGGTTCCAGGTGCACCGGTTTGTGTCAAGAACTGCAAAGCTGCTGGATTTTTCACACTCAACATTCTCCCGTGTGTATCAAGAATGGTCCACCACCCAACTTCACACAACTGTGGGAAGCATTGAAGTCAACACGGGCCAGCATCCCTGTGGAATGTTTGACACCTTGTAGAGTCCATACCCTGATGAATTGAGGATCTTCTGAAGGCAAAAGTGGTGGTGCAACTCTATATTAATATTTAGTATACTCTGTGTATATATTCCAGACTCTGACATGGCACCTGCTAATATTTCTTAATTGATTTGTGTGTATTGTTAGGTATTATTGCACTGTAGGAGCTAGAAACATAAGCATTTCACTGAACCTGTCATAACGTCTGCTAAACATGGGTTCATGACCAAAAACAATAATTGATTTCATTTAGTCTCAGTCCATTCTCCCTCTCCTGTAACCATTCCACTTCCCCTCTCTCACTGGTCCCAGTCTTCCCATTAGTCAGCAGGATTAATCAGGATTTTATTTGGTTTGGCCTCCTTCTGGAGATGCCACTTCCCCAAAATGTGAGTTATAATGCCAGAGATCAGCCAGATGGTGTTTAGGGTAGAGGGGCAGAATCAGGGCTGTTTTGGGGCACACTCCTCCTCATGCATGCATTCATTTGGCTCCAGTCCAGAGCTCAAGTATGACCCTATGCCTAAATGTTATTATTTCTGTCACACAAGCTACCACAAGAGGATTGTCTGACAAAAGCAGCAAAGCACAAATGTGTGTGGTAGTCCTACATATGAGATATGCCTATGAAAATGATTTGTTTTCACATTACAGCTCAATTTAGATGCAGAAATGGTATGTTAAAGAAATAATAAGCAGGTCTACTTGAGTTTCTAAAACGGGTATAGTATTTAGGATCCATTTGTTGTTGGTGAAATGGTCTTCCTCAGAGGTAGCAGCACACACTTAAGCGAAGGGAAGCACCTGCACAACCTTGCTATTACAGTATTCCTCTAGCAGGAAACAAGGAACGGGGATATTTAAAATGGACATAAAAATCAGACTGTAGTCAAATATGTTCTATCCATCTCAAGTTGTAATGGTAGGCTACATAGCCAGAGCCATATATTTTCTGGTATTGCTGAACATTATGTAGGCTAAAAGTAAGCAATAAAATCAAGGGCATCTCCTTTCCAGACATGATGGGTGGATGGTTGCCAGAAGATACAGACCCAGGTATCTTCTGGCAACAATCCACCCTCTGCAACTGGATCCTTGGACTTCCTGACGAGTAGACCACAGGCTGTGAGGATTGGCAACATCACCCCCCTGACTCTTCACACAGGGGCCCCCCAGGGGAGTGTTTTTAGTCCCTCTTCACCCACAACTGCATGGTTGCACAACACCAACGTCATCAAGTTTGCTGACGATACCACGGTTATAGGGCTGATAACCAACAACAACGAGTCAGCCAATAGGGAGGAGGTAAGTGAACTGGCATTGTGGCGTCATGATAACCTCTCCCTCAATGTGAGCAAAACAAAGGAGTTGATTGTGGACTTCAGGAAGCAAAGGAGGGAACATGCCCCGATCCACATCAATAGGACTGCAGTAGAGGGTCACAAGTTAAGTTCCTCTGCGTGCACATTGGACCAACACCAATCTTGTCAATAGGGCTCACAAGTGTCTCTACTTCCTAAAGGCGTCCACATAATTCCCAGACGAAACAGTTCGGTAGAGTTTGTACATATATAATGATGACATTTTGTGGGGGTTTTTAATCACTTTTTGGACTTCGGTTAATTTTTTTTCGGCAGTTCGGACACACATTTTTTCTGGAGGCAAGCCAAAGGTCAGAGCCGAAGTCTACGTCCCTTCGTCTGCAATTGGTTATCAGTAGGGATTCTTCAATAAAGTATTTTTTTGTCATTCAATGAGTGACTCATTTTCATGTCATTTTTTTCCATTGAAAAATACTTCAAACATCTTAATTAGATGTAAAATCTTCATCAAAATCATCAAAATTAATGACTGATTTCTTGACTTAGATAAATTCTTTATTTTGAGGAAGTGTATACTGGTTACGGTGTCTCAAAATGGACAAAGTACTATTGCCACTTGTTTCTTGTTTTTAAAGCGAAGGTCTTTTAAGGAAGTAAGCGAGCACACTCGTTCGGTTAGCCGAACTGAAGCATGCTGACGAACACAACGATACATCAAACCGAAGCATGCTGACGAACACAACGATACATCAAACCGAAGCATGCTGACGAACACAACGATACATCAAACCGAAGCATGCTGACGAACACAACGATACATCAAACCGAAGCATGCTGATGAACACAACGATACATCAAACCGAAGCATGCTGACGAACACAACGATACATCAAACCGAAGCATGCTGACGAACACAACGATACATCAAAATGAAGCATGCTGACGAACACAATGATACATCAAACCGAAGCATGCTGACGAACACAACGATACATCAAACCGAAGCATGCTGACGAACACAATGATACATCAAACCGAAGCATGCTGACGAACACAACGATACATCAAACCGAAGCATGCTGACGAACACAACGATACATCAAACAGAAGCATGCTGACGAACACAACGATACATCAAACTGAAGCATGCTGACGAACACAACGATACATCAAACTGAAGCATGCTGACGAACACAACGATACATCAAACTGAAGCATGCTGACGAACACAACGATACATCAAACTGAAGCATGCTGACGAACACAACGATACATCGAGCAGATAGAAATACAGCTGAAAACGGGCCCTTTCGTCCTCATGCTAACTACCAGTAGATACAGCAGCCATTTTAAAATGGCAGTTTCAGCCAATCAGATCCTTTGTTGTTCAACATCATGTGCCATTTCATAATGGCTGCTGTGGCTACTGGTAGCTAGCATGAGCACGAAATGGGAAGTTTTAGAGGAACACAAGTAGTATTTTAATCTTATCCACACTGCTCCATAGATAAAGGTCAAATTTGGAGTAGTGGCATATCCCATTCCTGCATTGAGGTACATTTTCAGACCCATATCTCACGCCGGCTCAACTGTGTCAATGTAGCCAGGACATAAACATTGATAAAAGAGAGTCACACACACTATATACAAGCTCCCAGTAATATATTGGGTGAACAAACAACGTATCGGCATCACTGTGCCTTCTTCAGGGTCATGAATGTAGCCAGGACAAACACATTTTCATGATTTCACTAATATCATGAAAAACAATAAATCATAGCACGGGTTTGGGCTCAGTTTTTACCTGATAAAGTAGGATTATGTCAAAAGTACCATTTATATTAATAAAAAACGGGTCACCAACAAGTGGATAGTGGATTCAAGGCATTCCTAGTTGATAATCAAATATTTCTGTAGAAAAGCTAAAGATAAAGGCATAATGGCTCACCCATTATGCAACTAGAGTTTTGCCATCAAGCCTGTCCCCGCTCTCTGATCAGTCTCACTGGAGGAAGGCGAGAGCAGGGACTGTGAGAGGTGGACCCCTCTGCTATTCTCTCCCTCCGCTGAGACCAATGCCGTATTCGAAACAACTGGGGACTCGGAAATCTACAACTTCCGAGCGTTCAAGACAACTGGGAATTCTGAGAAAAAAAATTGATCCAACTGGGGAAAATAGTTTTTGAACGGTCATCCAACTCGGAAACTAAGGCATCTTTATAGCGCTCCGACTTTCCGACCTGAATTAAGTTCACTGACTTCATGATTTGACCTCGTTTTTTTACAGGATAATGTCAATGAATCACTACCTCACGTCAGTTTCTAAATAGTGATAGATGTGGTAACTTAACCCTCAAATCCATTCATTAATTTGAGGCCAGAGACTTTTATGGGATGAGCGCGCAATTTATTTTCAGGTGACCATGGCCTGAAAAATGACAGACGTTCTAAATCCCGCTACGGACTGCCGTTTATGACAAACACCGGTACTAAACCAAAGATAATCATCTGTTTTAAGTAATAGATTTTGTGACTTCTAGATTTGTTTTTATATATTTTTTTGTTTAACCTTTATTTAACTAGGCAAGTCAGTTAAGAACAAATTCTTATTTACAGCCAAACCCTAACACTGTCGACGCTGTGCCAATTGTCCACCACCTTAAGGAACTCCCAATCACGGCCAGTTGTGATACAGCCTGGAATCGTACCAGGGTTTGTTGTGACACCTCTAGCACTGAGATGCAGTGGTTTAGATCGCTGCGCCAATCTGTAGGCCTATAAACTGTGTGCGCAGTTATAGTCATCATAAACGGATGACTATAAACTTTAATACCAACATCACCAATCTGAGGTAAAAAGGAATGGGTAATTTCCTGTAATTCATGAGGTGAAAACATTAGTCTTATAATGTAGTAAAACACTATGTCCACCATGGGTAAATTTGAATAATATAACATAATTCAATGCCAAAGTAATTCAACACTTTAATATATGATCATACTACTTTAACCATGGACAGAGTTTAAAATGCCTGTAAACGCAATTTAACCAGGCACTCTAGACTAGAGCGTCTGTAGGGTCTGTGCAGCAGGATGAACGTTTGACCACTATACTTAATTAATGTAACCATGATTGTGTTCCGATCTCAGTGTAGCTCAGTGTTAACAAGCGTAACGGTAGTGTCAGTATCTTCTGGCAAGGTGGATGTTTGTCCAAGACCAATCATGTATGTTCCTTGCAGTTTGTATCCAAGGCAACATTTTCAAACACACGGTCATTAGTAGGGCGTCTATAACCTGTGTGACATGATGATGCTCATTGTGCAGGTTAATACATGGCCCATTTCGAAATGTGTGTTTAAAACGCTTTCCCATGGATTTTCAGAGATGTCGGCCAAATTGCACATTAAATGTAAAACAAGTAAAGTCATCTAAGCAGGCTACCAAATTACACGCATTTAATTTACAAACCATGAGACCAAATGTAGTCTATTGTGCAGATTATAATAAGGTTTAAGAACTTAGAAACTACATGAAATATGTTAGTCTTCCACTCCGGAGAATGATCAGCCACGGAGCACTTGTTGCTTTCTCGTGGGCTGTATAAAGGAAATGACAGATTCGTCCACGCCACGGAAACAATTACGTCTCGCGTTAACTCACCAGCATATAAATTATGTGTTCCGTCTCGTCGAGTTTTCCTTGAAAATGTCCTAAAGTTTGAGTTCACTGTCATTAATGATCAATTATAGCTCTCGCCAAACCTGCATGCACTGTTCGAAACAACCAACCAGAGCACAGACGAAGCTCTTCGTGGAAAGGGGCGTGGTGAAGCTCCTGCTGGAAGAGCAGGTAGGCGGACCCAAACGATGCTCCAGGTGGAGTTTGGCTAAACTCACGAATACGCAATCAATATTGATATAGACACATAAATTGTGGTTTATGAATATATCGTGACAAATCAAACCCCATTTATGTTATTTTGTTATATTTGTTTACTATATTTTCAGCACTCAATTACTTTTCCATCACAGGCTAACTTTGGACATTTATCGACGACTTCTGTAAAATGTATTATAATTATTGTTGTTGCAGACCTCTTGTTGCACACATTTCAAGTCTTGTCAATGACAAGTTGTCACAGATCTGGAATACTGTAAATTACACACATAGTGGTTAGAGCGTTGGGTCAGTAACCTAAAGGTTGCTGGATCAAACCCCTGAGCAAAAATCTGTCGTTCTGCCCCTGAGCAAGGCTGTTAACCCACTGTTCCCCGGGCACTGTGGATGTCGATTAAGGCAGCCCCCGCACCTCTCGGATTCAGAGGGTTTGGTTTAAATGCGGAAGACACATTTCAAGGCATTTGTACAACTGACTAGGTACCCCTCCTTTCCCTTAATTGAGAGAGAGAGACACACTGAGAGAGAGACACTGGGAGAGACACACACAGAGATAGAGACACTTGAAATGTCTCTATTCCTTTGGAACGTTTGTAATGTTTACTGTTCATTTTCTGTTGTTTATTTCACTTTTGTTTATTATCTAGTTCACTTGCTTTGGCAATGTAAACATATGTTTCACATGCCAATAAATCCCTTTGAATTTAATTAAGAGAGAGAGAGAATGAGGAACTTCTGTTAATGGAATGTTTACTGTTCATTTCACTTTTGTATATTATCTACCTCACTTGCTTTGGCAATGTTAACATGTTTCCCATGCCAATAAATCCCCTTGAATTGAAGTGAATTGAAGAGGCAAAAGTTCTTCCTCTGTCTCTGGATCAAAAGCAGATATATACTACCCCTCCAAGGCTGTTAGTCATTACTACAGGCTAAAGAATGTTTTCTGGGGGAAATTTCAACTGAGTGAACTCAATAAACAAATGACATATTCTCTACTTATTGCAGTATTAGCTTTTATATGTTGTTTTTGAAGTCAACCAAAATAAAATATGTGCCCTTGGTTAAATATAGGCTAAGATAAAAATATATTGAAATTGGGCCCACCAATTGTGTGCATGTGTGTGCGTGAGAGAGGGAGAGAGTGAGACCACTGGAACAACTACTGGGACTTGAATCAGGCTCAGCAGACATCTGGTTTGAGGGAGACCTCATTTGGACAGGGATTTGAGCCAGTGTGGCTGGATGGGCAACGAACAGTCTTACACAGTGCAGAGTGTAGACACAATGATTCTAGATGGTGTACTGTCTGTACAATGACACAGGCATCTGGATCAGGTTGGGCAATGTCTCCACAAACACCCACACAAAAGAAGCATCCTTCACCCTTACGCAAAACTGAATAGTTTCAAGTTTTAATGTCACATTCACAAGTACAGTGAAAAACCTTTCTTGCAAACTCAAAACCCAACAATGCAAAAATCAATAACAATGTAATACTAGAAGAAAAAAACACGAGAAATAAGAAGATACATTTCATTTCATAAAATATGTCAAAATGTAATTCTATACATAACATTAAATATAGTGTAAGGAAAGTACACCCAAGCACGCTTCAGCCCAGTTTGAACAAAAAGGGAATCAGGTGATGAAGGACTTGAAAATGTATGTCTCGTTAATACATTTCTGATCTATGCAGAAACAGAATGCACCTTTTTCTTAATTTTCCTGGATAGTCACCCGCTGAAGTGTCCAGGGATATGGATTTTTGGGGGGGATGAAATATAGTGTGTATTATATACATGTTTGCATATATTACAGGTTTTCCATTACAAATACACATGTGACAGATGGCCTTTGTAACTGTACATTTCCCTGGTATGTCTAAAACAAATCAATACATTTTTGCAAATTATTTTTTCCCTGATAATGTATTGGTTTTATATTTATTAGTAACGTTTCTTACATAGGACATAGAACGCCTCATATTTTTGAACATGAAACGCAACATATTCAACGCATCGCTTGCAAGTAAAATCTCCACAAGAGGGAGCTATTTTTTCACGTTATGGGTTTACCAGCAGTAATTAAATGTATTCCAGTTGAGATCCAGAAAATGTCAAGGACCTGGAAGACAAGGACGTTACATGCAATTAGAACCCTGCTGGGATCTTTTGTCTAGGTGTGCAGAGGCAGCGTGGACCATGGCCCCTTTTGCACCATATGCTATAAAAGGGTTTTCAGACCTAATGAAGACCAACATGTGACATCACAACTGACCATGCATGCAGTTCATCACTGGATGGACACTGCTTTCAGCTTCATGTCTCAAACCAGTGATGGCCGACCAGCTTTTTAATATCAGGCAAAATATTGCACCTGAATGTATTTATTGAAACCCATACAAAGCTACAGAGCAATGCTCATACAGTACATAATCACATTAGAAACGTTGGTAATGTCAGGGATTTTGAGGGAAATTGTATTTATTTATTTAATAAAATGGCTAGGTATTGCTGGCTATATCACTGTCTGTATTCTCTTATAAAATTATATTGGCATCTGAAATCTATTTTTAAGCAGTATCCTGTTCAACAGAGGAAATGATTGTTTAAAACGTTCATGCCTAGCATAACAGGCAGTTGTTTGACTGAATATATGCATTTTATTTTACGTGATTACATGTTATACATTTGCTGTGAATACTTTGTTTCTGTCTGTATTTAAGCTTGATCCAGTATCCAAAAGTAAATTCCAATACTGATTAATCAGCTATGTGAATCGCTTACAATGCAGCCATCAGTATACATGTTTTGCAGGCCTTCCAAGTAGTTAGATTTGCCTAAGTATACAGAGCGCGTGCGGCTAGTTAACCGCGCGAAACTTTGCCTTTCAGTTGATCTGTAGCTAGCCAGCCTGTGGGAGGACACGTCCATGTTGTAGCTAGCAACTGTCTTGTGTCAAAACGTGAAATTATTTGCTAAAGTTGTTTATAATGATTGTGAGATTATAGTTAGCTAGTTACTGCGAATACACACATGCCAGCAATCAACAGCTTCAGCGAACATTAGCTAAATTAGAAGATTGACAACTGTTAGCCAGCTAGAAAACGTTAACTAGCTAACGTTAGCTAGAGTTTCCGGTGAGTAAAGTGGATATGGTTGTTAGATATATTAGCTAGTTAACGTTAGCTGGACAGTTAAAATAAAGTAATGGGTATACTATTTAAATAATCCCTCGGGGTTAGCAAACTAACCCTTGATGGGGGGTTATTCGTTGAGTTTTCAGGAACGTTGACGTAGTTATTAACATGAACTGTTCAAAACCAATATGCCTCTAGCAAGATAGGTAACGTTACAACTAGCTATCCAATAATAGCTCGCTACGTTGCCACCATGTCAGCAAATAAAACCCTTCTGCTCATGGAAGGAAACACGAAATATTTGCTTAATTCCAAACCCATTCATAAACTATCCTGGATCTAAAACTGACTAGCTATGTGGCTAACGTTAGCTGCTGGCTAAATGTGGCTAACTAGCTAGCAGCCACCGTCAACTAGTAAATCCGAAATCGAATGCCTCAATGTTGACGAGCCGCTAATCTCAGTATTGTTGCTATTTATTTCGCTGAATCGTTGATATCCAGTGGGTAAAGTTAGCTGCATCCATAGACTTTCTACTCCACAAAATGGGGTCTATTAACGTTTGTCTCCGCCATTTTGTGACAGAAATTTCTCTGAGCACAGGGGTACGTGTAATGGTTGAATGTTGTAACCTCGTCAAATAGATATCCGTCTGGCAGTTACAGAAAAGGGATCATGAGCAATTTCCATTCATCTCAGGAGACAAAAGTAATTTCTGACTGCTAGGCTATTGGGTCCAACACCGGTGATAACCTGGTAGCCAGTTGCTCTCAGGCAAGGGCTGCAGTTACTGGAATAAAGTTACATTACTAGCTATCTCCAATTAAAATATTAGACAATATGGCATTATCAAAATTGTAGCTAGATTTGGTAGAAAGGATAGTTGCGGCTATTGAAACAGCCAGGTGATTTCGTTATCACAATATAATCAAGAGAAAGTATTTGTGAACAAACAGTACTGATACATTATTATAACTCGTATTCATTTCTACATTGACAGTTTAGAGTTCCGCTCTGGGTCCAGCCAATTTAGCTAAGAACTGTCACCGCTTTGATACAGGTGTAAAGGAATGTGGTGTAATGGGATACTGCACTGAGATAATTAATATCACGAACCACTCATTTTGTGGATGAAATTAGCAAAACTGAATTTACTGTGGTGACATTATAAACTGTAATGATTAGTCTACTTAGTTAAGACTATTCAGAGAAAGCAGTCACTTCACTAAACTTTACAATTTAGATGAAACCATTACACAAATGAATTGCATGTCAGTTGCATCTAATATTGATCAACATATAGCCAACTTTGAGAATAAAGTAGGGCTATCACAGCACAGGAAAATATATGTAGAAACTCTGAATAATCTATTTTGAATGGTTGTCAACTTGTCACATTATTATTCTTATAATATATCCAAAAGCGCCCCTCCCCCACGAACAGTAGTAATTTTGTTCTGTTTGAACGGGTCTTGTACATTTCAGATGAGCTCTAAAAAAGACAACACTGTCTATTGTTCCAATAAACCGCTTTGGAGTGCAATACCGTTGTTTCTAGTAGAGGGCGCTGCGTGGCAGTACGAGCTCGAGGCCTCAGATCTTTTTGTCTGGAACTGGATCCCGCTGCCGCTCTACAGTGTGTGCGATTGCTTGGAGCTGCGTCCGTAACACACTGTCAAACCACTCCAAACGAACACATTTGATACCAAAACTATTAATTTAGCATATTTTACAATGGCAGTTGTAGTTTGCCGTTGAAATCGGTCGTTATTCTGGCTAAGTGTTTATTACAACTTGCAGAATCGGCTTGTTTTCTGTGTATAGCTGTGCATCAGTCTTTATTAGCGAGCTGGCGCTCTTCTTGCTATTAGCTATTTCTTTAACTTTTTTAAACACTCAGCTTCGCGAATGACTGAGCGCCGGCGGAGTATGGGATCCTTGGTGTCTTAGGAAGCGAGTGAGTGGGGGTTTAACCGTTTTTACATGCAAAAACAATGGCAAATTCGACGGGGAAAAATGTACTAGATCAGCGAAGGAAAGGACTGGCTTTCCTGGACGAGCTGCGGCAATTTCACCGAAGCAGAGGGTGAGAATGGGGCGTTTAAATACACCTTTAAACATCATGTACATATGACTATGGATGCTTACAAACAATTAGTAATACTATTCTCCATGTATTTAATTATTTTTCCTTCAGATCGCCGTTCAAGAAGATTCCTATCGTGGGTGGGAAAGAACTAGATCTTAATGCTCTCTATATCAGAGTCATTTCGTTAGGTGGATTTGCTAAGGTGAGTGCAACTAAAAGTGCATTTTCGCACTCTCGGTTTTCAGTGAACAGCTAGAGAACTCTCTTTCGGCATCCCTAATAGCTATTTCATACTAAAACGGCTGTAGGAGAGAGAGGATTGCGGTCGGCCTTGTGCTAGTTTGCCATCTATGCAATGTGGTGGCTTGTGTTGTGTATGGTTTGAATTGAAAGTCCGTACGGTAGCTGCACTGCTCGGAGTCTGAGTGCAGTAAGAGCAACTCGAAATTAGCGGGCACGTTTAACATCGATTATCGGCACTGGCTAGGAGGAACTATTCGCCGCGGGGGATAGGTAACATTTTGTGCAAGTAGATTTTTTACGATAATTTGGGGGAAGCTAGTTATTCGCATTAGCCATCTTTGGCTCTATGGCTGAAGACAAATGTAGGCCGCACACAGGCCTATTTATTGAAAACTGTAAACGTGAAAATAATTCCCCAAATAAAGACTGCTCGCCTTCATTCCATCATTGCTACTAGCATTGTGCTGAAGCGGGTCATCGTTGTCTCGGGCTTTGGAAGCTACCACATTTAGCCTGCACGCTTGGCTTGCCAGAAAAGTAATGTTAGCCAGATTGCTAACACTAGCTTGTAAGTAAGCCATCCATTTCAAGCTGTAGCTAGCTGTGAGTTGTTGCTTGCAAACATGGAATTAAATACACAGTTCTAGCTAATAAAAGTAGCTAACATTAACATCTTGTTACTAGATGCTAATCAGATTGTTTATGATTCATCTAATACATATGTTATGCATCCTGATATTGCTTAATTGAAAAATGTATAATAACATCCTTATTTACTTTACAGGTTTCTGACAAGAATCAGTGGTCAGAGCTGGGTGAAGATTTTAACTTCCCAAGGAGTTGTTCAAATGCAGCATTTGTTTTAAAACAGTACTACCTTCGGTAAGTGGCATGGTCTTGTATTAGCTACTACACTCAGACAGCATGTGGCAAATGTTTACAAATTGTGAGAGGCTGGAAGCAGGAAAGGACCATGCAACAATCCAGCATTGCTGACAGTTTCAAAGATGTTGAACACGGAAAACAAAAACACCATACTGGACCTTACATTGGCTGCAATAAGTATGCCTCATAGCAGTATGTTTTGACGTAAAATTTACTAAACTTTACTGGGTTAATGCAGATCACTATTTTATATATATATATTATTTTGTTTGTTATGCTGTGTCTTACTGCTGGGGATTCTGCCATACATCTTCTCTTTTGTAGATTTAAACTATTAGTAAGGGACATGAACTGGGAATGCTTTTTAAATGGTCCATGATTTGTGTATTACTGAATGCTGGCTGGTCATTTTGTAATTGAATAGGCTAGCTGTTGCCACAACTATGCAATCAGCGGCAAGTTACCCTAAACACCTTTTGCCCTCGGTGTAGATGTTTCACCAGCAGTAAGCCTGTGGCCATTGTGGAGCTGCTTCTCTACTCAAGTCTCCTTTTCCCTCCAAATTATTGCCATCATCGACACGGTCACCTGCTTTTAAGAGGAAGGATCACATTCACCAGTCTAGCCTAGAGGCTGCTTATATGACCCTGCGTTGCCAGTTAGTTGAAGCAACATATCTTTAATAATCCTGTTGCATTAATCACCTTCACAATTTGGGAATGGTTGAAAGAGCTCTAGGTCAACAGTCTGCAAGTAACCAATCTTGTAGGCATGTCAAATTCTTAACAAGGTTCACACAGACTCTACCTAAGTATCATAACTGCCTACAGATATGGCTTATGAATTTGAACAACTCGGCATAGGCCTAAAGATGTTATTTCCAACCTCTCTTAAGTCATCATGGGATTTTATATAGGCCCTACATGCAGAGCCAATGATAGGCCAAGCACAGTAATGAAGTGTTTCCAAATGGTCCTGGTTATTCCAGCATTTTTAGCAAAGGATTTCATTCTTGCTATCAGATGAACAATAGTTTGTTGAATTAAAATATTTTAACATTAACTTCCCATGCAAAGCTGATTTGATATTGGGCAGGCAATGTTACCCTGCGAGGTGTGGGTGCAGGCTGTTTTAGCCCAGCTGCAACACCTGATTCTACCAATCAACAAGGCCTAAATGGTCTTCAACCAAGAAACAGGTGTGTTGCTGCTTGGCTGGGAACAAAAGCCGCAACCCAGTGAGACAATTTTCCCCCCCTTTCAAATTGTCATTTGAAGAGTCATAGGCTAATTTATAATGCAGGGCTCCACAATGTGACCATTTTACTCACATATGCAATGTCGTCACAGTTCGCATATGTGTATCGTCAAGTACAAGTATTGTGATATTTTATTTAGGAGCACCAGTGCGCCTAGAAGAATGAAGGATTCTAACATTATTACTTCAAATATTTTTTGTGTGCACCTGGCTACATTTTCCGACTTAGTTCGCACATGTGCTCCTTGTAAAAAAAAGTATGCGTAGGGCCCTGTAAAACAATGTTTGACTGAAACACAGAGCTATAAATAGCCTAACTGACAGCACATCAGCAGGTTGGAAGGAGCTGTTGGGAGCTGCCCAGATGCATGCTTTATTTTGCCTCATATTTTCAAACAAATGCACAGGCCTAACCCATTTCAAGCCTGCATTTGACCTGACTGCCTGAAACTTTTCCTGGGTTTTACCTCATGACACAGCCCACTGGGATCACATAGAAGTTTGACCATTCTGGTCCATTCCTTGGAAGATTTTTTTCACAGCTTATATAGGTTGTTTATTTTTACCATACTCCTGTGTCTTTACCAAACAAAACATTGAATTGGCCAGGTTAAGACAGCCTTCTACCATCAACTCAAACTGGTTTAAGGGGGAGATGTAGCCCAATGCCAGGTCTCTCTTATAGGGTAAGCAAGCCTGTAACAGTGAAACTTATTGGAACCAAAGAGCCCTTTGGTTTAACTGGGAGGTGTAGCTCAATACCAACGTGGTCTTAAGGGCAAACGCTGAATAGTCAGAAATGTATTGAAGTAGGGAGTCGTTTGCTTGTTGGTCTTCTTGTACCGCTACTTAAATTAACATTGCCAAGCCACTTGTCAGTGAAAATAGTAAGTAATCATACAACCTGGGAATCTGAGCAATAGACTCAATAGTTGACCTCTGATTATCGTTTAATAAAACTGGAATAAAAATTCTACTTATGTGAAAGACAAACATGGAATAAATGAGTTGTTGCAGCTCAATTCAAGTCACTACAACCATCATGTTGAGGCACAAGTTCAACAGTCTAGTGGTTGCTTCCCCTTGTATCCTTTTATCTGCATTGGTTTTGAAACTGATACATGGGGGTAAGCAATATTGATGTTGTGCCTACTGCGTACAGTAAATTGGCTTTTGTCTGTCAATTTCCTTCACCTTAGTTAAGGTGCAGGAGAGGAGATCTCTTATTAAGACTGAGATGCAGCTTGTGAATAGACTGTACCCAACATCATGATGTTAGCACTGTGATGCCCATGCCAAAACAAGAGCTGGATTAGAACTACCTCGCTGTTTTCATGCATAAGTGAAGTCCGAGGCAATCAAGTTGTCTCATTCACACATCGTTTGCTAGTGAGATTAGCACCTCAACAAAGGTGAAACGCGGCAACGGCGTTTAGAGATCCGGTGTTACCCCGATGTCCCCTGATATCTGTATGTCTCTTTCTGATGTTAAATAGAGGGTGCTAAAATGATATAGCAAAACTCACGAATCAGCGAGCCACAGAAAACTAGCGAGTCTGCTGAAACTTTGGAAATGCATGTTATTTCGACAAGATTTTGCAGACAAGGTCAACAGTTTCCTGGTGTAACCCAAGCTGTGCATACCATATTCATTTTTATGAAAAGTCAGTTTGCTTTCTAAACCAGTGTCATATAAATTAGGGCTGTGACGATACTAGTATCGTGATATTTTTTACATGGCAAAAATACATTTACATTTACATTTAAGTCATTTAGCAGACGCTCTTATCCAGAGCGACTTACAAAATAAAAACACAAAGCAGACATCTCTGGTCCTTTAAAAACTTGCTGTATGTTAAGTATTGTGTTTTGTAGCTTGGAAAACACAGTGAACAAAAATATGAACGCAACATGTAAAGTGTTGGTTTCATGAGTTGAAATAAAAGATCCCAGAAATGTTCCATATGCACAAAAATCTTATTTCTCTCAAATGCTGTCCACAAATTTGTTTAAATCCCTGTTTGTGAGCATTTCTCCTTTGCCAAGATAATCCATCCACCTGATAGGTGTGGCATATTAAAAAGCTATTTAAACAGCATAATCATTACACAGGTGCACCTTGTGCTGGTGACAAAAGGCCACTAAAATGTGCAGTTTTGTCACACAACATAATGTCACAGATGTCTCAAGTTTTGAGGGAGTGTGCAATTGGCATGCTGACTGCAGGAATGTCCACCAGAGCTGTTGAAAGAATTGGATGTGCATTTCTCTACCATAAGCCGCCTCAACGTCATTTTAGAGATTTGGGCAGTACGTGCAACTGGCCTCAGACCACGTGTATGGCATCATGTGGGCGAATGGTTTGCTTATGTCAACGTTGTGAACAGAGTGCCTTCTGGTGGTGGGGTTATGGTATGGGCAGGCATAAGCTATGGACAACGAACACAATTGCATTTTATCTATGGCAATTTGAATGCAGAGATCATGACAATGGACCTCAGGATCTCGTCGTGGCATTCATCCGCCACCATCTCCTCATAGTTTCAGAATGATACTGCACAGCCCCATGTCGCAAAAATCTGTACGCAATCCTGGAAGCTGAAAATGTCCCAATTCTTCCATGGTCTGCATACTCAACAGACATGTCACCACCCATTGAGCATGTTTGGGATGCTCTGGATCGACATTTTGGATAGCGTGTTCCATTTCCCGCCAAAATCCAGCAACTTCGCACAGCCATTGAAGAGGAGTGGGACAACAGGCCATAATCAACAGCCTGACCAACTCTATGCGAAGGAGATGTCGCACTGCATGAGGAAAATGGTGGTCACACCAGATACTGACTGATTTTCTGATTCACAACCCCTACCTAAAGAAAAGGTATCTGTGACGAATATCTGTAATCCCAGTCATGTGAAATCCATAGATTAGGGCCTAATGCATTTCTTTCTATTGACTGATTTCCTCATATGAACTGTAACAGTGAAATTGGTGTTTTCTATCATCAGAACAATTACAATCTGCTAAAGTTGAATAACTCCATAGTTCCCCACTTAAGTCGATAGGACAAACTGTTGCGAATGATGGGCAGCAGAAGTTGTTCACTCTATAAAAAAGGTACACCCAGGAACCACTGTTTAAGAAGAGCAGCTCTCCCTACTCCAAATCCTATTTCCAATGCCTAGCATACATTACAAGACTTGACTGGCAAGTAGGACCTAACTTTGTGGTGGACAAAGAACTATAGAACGTCTGCTTGTTTGCAATTTGATTACAGGTGAAGCGCCATGGTTATTTGCTTAGGTTTTGTTCTGGTGTTCCGCCACTGTGTGAGGCCACAGCTAGCTCTCTCCCTCAGCATGCCCCCTTATTTTGTCACTGGTTATCTGCTTGCCATGCCTTTCTCTACTATTTTTGAAATTGTTAAACCTTGTCAGCAACAATAGCTAGGAGAGGTTTTGAATCACAGATATAACAGTCCAGAGGTGGGGATTGGAGATGTTGGGACTAGCGAAAGCTAGCCGAGGTAGGCAACACTACTACTGCTACTGGCCTAAGATTGGGCATGCTGTCCCAATGTTCTTTGACTGTGGTAAGCTCTCTGCAGATCACACAAAGAAATGTTTGAAATTAAATGTTTCTGTTGGATAGAAAGTGAGACTGACTTTAACTTTGCATCAAGCAAACTACACTCGTGGAAAATGTATTTAGGGGGCTGACAAATTAAACTTAGCCACCATTCTCATTATGTTAAGCATGGTCTTGAGGCCAAAGTGTTTTATTTTTTGTATAATGGCATTCTTTTATCTTTGTTGTGATTCCCACCTTGATTGTGGTTTAGCTTTCTTCTCGGTGTAGTTTACCATTGTCTCCCCCAGACCAGTTTCTTGTCCACAACCTAGTACTTGGATTTCACCCACCCCCACTCTCAGTAGTGGCCTGTATATAGTGCTTCCATTTATTATTTTATCAGCCATAAAACCAGCCTATCAATTGACATAGCTTTAGGCTACATAATCTGGATTTCTAATGTTGCTCATCGGTCTCTGTATGCCCCATGTTTAATAAGTTGTCTCTGTCTACTCAAATGAATCTGCAAGCATTTAATTTAAAGGTACAATAATATATATTCACCTGTTTATAGAACAGTAGTAATGCCAGTTAGTTTACTCAATCTGATTGTGTGTTTGTATGTGTGCTTGTCCAACAGGCGCACCCAATTTTCTCTCTCTCTCTCTCTCTCTCTCTCACTCACTCACTCACTGAGGCAGCCTTTATTGAGAGGGTTGCTCTTATGTCCTATCAGCTCTTGTATGATCCGGACAACCTTAAATTACATCAGTTCACAAACAGTCACCATTTGCAGTGATAGATCTATGGCTTCAGTTGGTTGCCTACGTTTTTATTGTGTGCCGTTCAGATTAATTGAAAAAATGTGATTTAAAAAAAAGTATATATTTTTTTGTTGTTGCTGGGGACAAAAAAATGAGTTAAGAGCCCTGTTCTACCTTAATTGCTTGTTTTTTCCCAGCTGATGGTATGACACATGCAATGACATGTCAACTTGATTGGACACTGATAATGAGAAGGCCTCCTAATTCTGTGTTGCTTTTCTGTGGCACTCTGGCTGTTGTCTTGTCAGAAGAATGGGTGCTTTTTGCCAGCCATGTATGAAAAGGGAAGTGCAGACATGAGCAGCTGCAACAGAACCCACCACCACCACACATCCCGCCTCCCCTTCTGCCCGTGCCCAGACAAGTGTGTGATGACGCTGTGCAGAGCCAGGGCCTCTCCAAACGGAGAGTTGGTGTATTTATAGTCCAGTGTGTCACGCGCCGTGGATGGGGGATTACCTTGGTCACAGCGAACCAGCACCAGCACTGGGACTCCGTTCAGATTGGAGCTCTCACTCTGACTCACGGCAGCACACACACTCCGCGCTTAGCCAGGGCTTTCCACGCTACCACTGGTGAGGTATTTTCTGTTGCCACCACTGCAGCATGTGTCTGTGTAAACAAATATTCAATGTGCAGATGTGTTGGTTCCTCCCTACCTAAACATGTGAGAGAAGGCTGCAGCACTTGTTAGACTTTCTCAACTCAAGTAAGGTTTTGCAGATTTTTTTGTAGACTTTTTTGGCTTTAGACAGAAAGCTGTCAGTCTTTTTCTTTCATTGAAACTCCCTCTGCTTTTCTGCACTCCTCCCCAGCTGAGCGGTTGGTCATTTGAATGAAGACATCACCCCAGTGTCTGGAATATTCTGTCTGTGCTGATAAGGTCATATCATCCCCACCTGTGTCACATCCAAGCTGAATAAACATATTAAGGAATACTGGTATTGGTTGTGACTCTTGATAAACTAGTTTGCCCTAAGCAATAGGGCACAAAGGATTCATCACTTGTATTCTGCTTAAACACTTGCACATGTCTTTTGATTCTTGAGTCAGCTAGGCGTAAACATAATTATTTCATCATAACCGATGGTCTCTATGTCAAACTTGGATTGGATTTTTATCCCCCTCTGGCAGTATTTTTCATTTCATGCTTTGTCGTGTAGTCATTCATGTTCACTCTGTCGATTTTAGAAGTAGGCGAGAGACATTGGTTGTGTTGTAAGCCCCGTTTTGTAGTTTGTTCCACTCTGCTGCGACTGAGTAGTGGAATTGCTTTGTGACTGGGGTTGGAATAGGATGTGGGCACAGATAGCCCAACAACATTAGTGTTGTCTGTAGGGGGACTTTGAAAATGTTAGGAGTTCACAGAAGTAGGCTTGTGAGTCTTTATAGGTCGGAGTGTAGCCTACCAGTTTACTTGTGTGGATTGCAGGCATTAACCAAATTCCTCAGAGTGGCTGTCATACTCCATTGGTAAATTATACAGTGGGAATGTGCCAGGGTGTCCAGTTTTGTTATCAGGGATTTGGAGGCACAACAGTTGATGTTGAAGCCACAGTCTAAGGATACAGGACTTATCCTAGTTAGGGAGATTTGAGGATCGGGTGAAACAGGATTATTTGCTATAGAGAGGCCATTCTAAATTCGATATTGTGGGGGGGGGGGGGTAGGAATAGGTGGGGTCTTAGATCAGTCACCCTCTGAGCATTAAGTTCTCTTTTGTCTACAGATATTTAGAAAAGTATGAAAAGGTCCATCACTTCGGCGAGGATGATGACGAGGTGCAGCCTGGGAACCCGAAACCATCTCTTCCAATTGGTGCAATCCCCTGCTCCTATAACTACCAGCAACACACTGTATCAGGTAAAGCTTTCCCTCTCTTTTACAAAGTGTCTTCAAACAACCACAAAGCAATAATTGGCTACATAAGTTCTGCCAAAATCTTGTTGGTTGGGCTAGGACTTGAAATACAATAAAGATTCTTGAAGGGATGGCCCCATATTTTGCTTTCGATCTAGTTCTTAAAGGGACAATGGTATTTCAGGATGGTGGCATATTCCAGGAAACGAACAGATGCAAGTATGATAAAAACTTAGTTTCTTATTGACACTTTGAGAAGAGTGATTTTATTGGACAGGTATTTGAGAGGTAGGGCTGGTTAATTGCTAGTGGTGGGGGGAAAAATAGATGCTTACATATTGGGATATTGTTTTTGATATATTGTTTTGACAACATCGCCGTATTCATTTTGTGGTAGTACCTGCCCCAAAACTCCAGTATTTTTCCTTGATGACTTGTTCTCATCTTCTTTTCAGCTATTTTATTTCCATGACTGATCAAAACTAGTTTTCTCATGGCTCGCTCTTGTCCCTCTGCAGCAGACATAAGGTGAGCAATATATTTGGAACATCAAATCGCAGTCAATTCACAGTATCTGATCGCAATACACATAGAATAATGAGAATCGCGTGCCGAATCGGCACCTAAGTATTGTGATAATATTTTATTGTGAGGTCCCTTGCAATTCCCAGCCCTAGTAATTGCCTTGGACCTCACGATACAATATCACTATACTTAGGTGCCGATAAGATATGTATGGAGATTGTATATGCATCACTATTCTGTATGTATTGCGATTCGATGTTCCAAACACATGCTCACTATACTGTATATTTGCTGCAGAGGGACAAGAGAAAGCCATGATAACTAGTTGTGGATGTTAAAGTGCTCACGTTGTTGGCTCAACATGCTTTCTTTTTTAATTAAATATATATATATATATATATATATATATATAAATAAGATGGAGAAAAAGCTACAGGATGATAAATACCTGATATGTGGGGCAGGTACACCTGACTAACGTTAACAACCAGCTAACGTTAACAATATGGTCACAGTAACGATGTAAAACCGGCAAAAATGATATTGTGATACTCTACTGTATCCATACTGTGAGGTAAAGCAACCACCCTTTGGTGGATTTTGGGATGCTGTGAAATAAATAAAAGTACTCTTAGGTCAGAGGACAACCTTGGTGTGTGTTTATCAAGGTGGATATTTCTTCAAGTATCGAGTGATGGGGCTGTTGAAGAACACCACCAACTCTGAATTGAGTTGAAACTTTACGACTCAAATGGAGAACATTATGGCCACCTTCAGCACTGAACTTCCTCTCAACACTCTTGACTGGGAGAACTAGGTCTCTTTCTACTCAAAGCACACATTTGTTAGTCATCTGAATGTGCATATACTGCAGGGTTGTTTTCTTTATCTTTTCAGAAAATTTATTCCACCTCATAACATAATCATAGATTCATCAAGATATAATTTGGAAAGCTCAAGAGAGGAGAATGTTAGCAAGACAACAAGATCTTAAAATGTATGATGAGAGTAGCCTATATTCCAAGAAAGAGGAGTTGTACTAGGATTAGTCTTTGAGCTGTTTCAGAACTGAGACGCAATGCACTTCATACGGTATTTGGGCTGCTACATTTATACTCCTTTTGTTTATGTGCAAACATATGGGCCTTTAAATCAGTGCTCTGCCACCAGAAGCTCATATCCTCCCTCATATTGCTGTTGAGATAATTGTTTGAATAATCTTGACTTTGGACAAAAATTGTAATACAATCTTGCCCAGGCCTGAGAGACCCCCATCAGTAAGAGTGCATCTGAACTGAGGTTGTCATTTCCCCAGGCATGCAGGCAATTTGCAACAGTGTGTTACCATGGTGCTGTGTGATGGTGCATTACCACCATGCCCGCTGTGTGTGAAGTAGCTCTAGTTCAGGAGTCCTGTCAGCTACACACACACACACACACGTGTGAAACAGATGCAAAGCTGCCAGCTGTGAGGAGTTGGCTATTTATATCCCATTGATTGCACCGTAATCAATTTCAAATAACTGAAATATGCCATACAATCATTGCCATGCCAGCAAAGTTATGCCAAGTGACGGAGGCTTCAGGAAGTTGCACTTGTTAAGCCCACCCCCTGCATGTGACTTTAATTACTGTTTCCTATCTTTGAAAGCATATTCATTATCAGGCAGGTGTCCCATTGCATGCAGTTGCAATCATTTTTTTAAACAGTCTAAATAAACTCCTAAATCATAATTTCTCAAGGTCTTTATAGCACAACATTGTAATGTTTTTGTATGTTTTCATCAGGCTTTCTTTACATTCACTTTGAAGTTGAAATTACAACTGGATTTGTGGTTGTTTTTTGTCCCCAGACTATCTCCGCCAAAGCTATGGGCTGTCCATGGAGTTCACGGCCCCATGCGACTATAACAAACTGGTGCTCTCTCTCCTGTCGGGCTTGCCCAATGAAGTGGACTTCGCAATCAACGTTTGCACTCTCCTCTCCAACGAGAGCAAGCATGCCATGCAGCTGGAGAAAGACCCCAAACTCATCACGCTGCTGCTGGCACATGCAGGCGTCTTCGATGACTGTACGTCTTCAACACCTTTAAATGTTCTTCATTAGTATCCAAATCTATTTTTGCAGGACAGTAATTAGAGAGATGTGTGTGTGTTTTTGTAATTTTTGTCTATCATGGGAACTTGGGGGAAATGTTGAAACACTCGCACTACTGTGCTCAGTTTCCCTTTTTGGTTCAAGTGGAAATGGGGAGTCAGTTGTTTATTCCCTTTCATTTGCCTGTATGGAGACTAGATGAGTTATTACGTCCTTGGTAAACTTGTTAATTTATAGTCTGAAGACGGTTGTGTTCAATGCAGAAATCCAGGCTTTAACACAACAAAATGTGAACACTGTGCATTCCTTTTCAAGGCACTGCCATTGCAGAACATTTTTTGTTGTTGTGATCCCTCAGGTGTGAAATTACCTTCTGTCTCAGAATGTAAGGGTTGGAATGTTCTCTAACGGTACTCTTGTGAATTTGCAGCACTAGGCAGCTTCTCCACTGTATTTGGGATGGACTGGAAGGAGCAAACCTCCCGGGACTTCATGAAGGTAGATTTGACTGAAAGACTCACTATATATGTATACTATAGGTTTGTAACTTACAAGGCTTTTGGTCAGAGGGAGGGGGAAAAAACGGTTGCCTCGCCTCCAGCCGTTCAGGGATCTTAGTGAAATACGGTGTGATGTCCTCGCGGGAGTACATCAGCCTTAACCGCTCTTGTTTTTTGTAGCAATGCATCTTTTCGGCAGTCAGTATTTCAATAATAATCTGTGAATATGATTCTACAGTTCTGGAAGGATGTGGTAGAGGATTCTGAAGTCCGGGACCTCATCTGGGACAAGACCAGCCTGACACAAGGTAAGCAATTTATGCTGACAGACCCAATTTTAAAAGACCCATGGCACAATAAAATATTTTTTGCACAACAATGGTAAAAATAGCACGTCAAATAAATATTACGGCAACATTGTTTTGTGGACTTTTTGTGTAATAAAGTATTTGAAGATTTCTCATAAAGACTCTTAAAAGACCATTGCTCAGACCCTCGATGTCCTTGGGGGATCAGACATTCACTGTTCTCTCTGCTCTTCTCCCAGTGACAGACACTACGCTGGGGGACGAGCGCTGGGGCGCCCTCTTCCACCCTCCACGCAACCTAGGCATCGGCGACATCGAGGGTCAGCGGGTCCTGCAGGTGGGAGTCATCCTCCGCAACCTCTCCTTCGAGGAGGCCAACGTCAAACTGCTTGCTGCTAACCGCACCTGTCTGCGGTTCCTCTTACTGTGCGCCCACTGCCACTTCATCTCCCTACGGCAGCTGGGATTGGATACACTCGGCAACGTGGCCGCAGAGGTGAGGCGTTTTTACTGTTATATTTATCTTCTGAATGTTATTACTTTCGTGCAGTATGGAGCTAATTAGTACTATTCAGTATAATGTTAGACAAGGCTGTAGCTGTTCCAGAGCATTTGTGTTATTGATGATTCCATGAATTAATATCTCTGTTTTCTCTCCCAATAGCTTCAGTTAGATCCTGTTGACTTTCGAACAACCCACCTAATGTTTCACACCATCACCAAATGCTTGATGTCAAGGGACAGGTTCCTGAAGATGAGGGGTGAGTGTCAGAGCCCATACTTTATCTTTGTCAGTGTCTGGGTCTGGGTCTTTTTATTACAAATTCAATGTCAGATTTATTTTTATATCACTGGCCTTGTAATGCGAAAGCAACTTCAGTAAGCATAAATTGTGATAAAATTTTCCCCAGAGCCTGACTATTTGTTCCTCCTCCCCTCAGCCATGGAGATCCTGGGTAATCTGAGCAAGGCGGAGGACAACAGCGTGCTGATCTGTGAGTACGTGGACCAGGAGTCATACCGTGAGGTGATCAGCCTGCTGTCGCTGCCTGACCTCATGCTCCTCATGTCCTCCCTGGAGGTCCTCTACCTGCTGGCCCAGCTGGGGGAGATCCCCTGCAGCAAGATCGCCTCCGTGGACAGGAGCATAGGTGAGATACCAACAACCTAGCCCTAACCATGGTACTAGTAACCTAGATACATGCAGTAGTATAAACAACCAACCAGAATGGAGTGGATGGAGAACCGTCTAACCAAGATAAAGTGTATGTATAGCATAAACAACTAATGGAGTGTTTGAGGTCAGTTTGATTAAGTATAGTCTCTTAGCATGGCACAGCAACCAAGCTACATGAATTGGGAAACAAACTGGTTGCACAGAAGATATTTGTCGTCTCTTGGAGGAATAGGAAATTCAATGATTTTCAAAAACAACCGTCATGCAACAATTTAGACCTTTCGTTATTAAACGGTGTATATGTGTGTCCCTGGGCAGATCTGCTGGTACGGCTGGTATCAGTGGATCTGCACACGTTTGGGCCGGATGCTCTGACGGCCGTGAGGCTGATGGAGCACCAGGCTGCTGGGCAGAGCCAGGTGGCAGAGGTGCGGCCGCAGCTTGTAGAACAGCTGCCTGCTCCGCTGCAGGGCGCACCCATCCCAGGTGAGCATCTTAACACTTAAACCCTGTCCCCTGATCTTCAGATGCACATAGAAATTAAATGAAGCCACGTTATATTCATGTTGTACATAAAATCAGAATTCAGAGCAAGCTGTGTGAGGGCAATAATTAGCCATATGGTATAAAGGAACAGTTCCCTGAGACAATGGCCTGAGATTATAGGCTCAGCTCTGTGGAGCCTTGCTCCTTGTCGTGTACGTTAGAGACTGATCGAAAGCTGACAGCTCATCAGTTTACGCCTCCCATAAGCCTCTGCATCCACTCTCTTCTGTAGAGACTTTCCATCCGTTGGTGATTTAGAAACATGGATGATCAGGCAAACTGGTGTAACCCGTATTGTATGCAATCAATCAGCTAAAGTTGATGTTTGCATGAGGTGCTAGGAATAATTGAAGCTAGGGTAAACATAGCAGTCTGCTTGTACAGTACTGTCACTGCTCCCTAGTGGGAAAAATGAGGAACAGCACACTAAACACACCATGTAGGAAGGGAGCACTGTTCTGCAGATTTGACAGTTCAGTCTCACATCAGAACAGAGGTGTTTTCAGCATAGAGAATGAGTTTATTCAAAAACGTTTGTAAGTTGATCAAATTAGACTCAATAATGATGTTATATCTCACTTCAGCAGCAAGAGTCCCTGTCCAGTCCACTCCCCCTCCTCCTGGTATTGTTGAACTAGATGGGGAGAAGTTTACAGTGCAGTGGTGAGTCTCTCAAACACACACACACACACACACACACACACACACACACACACACACACACACACACACACACACCCCCTCATAGTTATGCTCTCTCTGTGACACATCTTAGCTCTTTAGTTTCTCTGTAAGTTGAACGGTAGTTTTCGGGTCAAGCAGTCAGCTTGCTGGTCACAATTGACCCCTGAGTAGCTATAGATACATTCTGAGTCCCTTTGTCTCCACCAGGCTAAACGCCCACTTCGAGGTGAGCGGCGAGAGCTCCGTGTTGCGCTCAGAGATGTACTCGGAGTACCTCACCACATGCAGCAAGATGGGACGCGCTGGCATCCTGGCCTCCCAAGGCTTCCTCAAATGTCTACGGTTGGTTGGAATAATCCCATATTAAATCAATAGATTTAATTGAAAACCATCATCATTTGGAGTACACACAACTAGAAGTTTATACCGTTTTTTAACATTTACAACTGTGGTCCTGGAAGCCTTATATTCATTCATGTTGTGTTTTTTTCAACCAAGAAATCACCCTATGGACAAGTTACAATATAGTGGTCCAAATTCAATGACTTTGAGAAGCATGATTGACAAGGTGTCAACTGCACTCACACCATGTCTCTTATCATTTTGTAGGACAATCTTCCCAAACCACACAGTGAAGCGGCTAGAGGACACCAAGCCCAATGCTCAGGCACACATACACGTGGTGGGGGTCAAACGGAGGGCCATCCCACTGCCCATCCAGCTGTACTACCAGCAGCAGGCTAGCCCCACACCAGGGCCCAGGCACGACGTCCCTGTCGACCCCCAGGCATCCCCGTCAGGTAAACTCACAGTACAACTAACTACATTTTGTAGTTAGTGGCATTAAAATTCAAGTTTCCACATACCTTGAATGTTATCACAGCAAACGTCTGAAGACATAGTTGCTATACATGTTGTCTTGGAGTATGGTGAGACATACTTTGCAGTTGTGCAAATTAGACCTCAGTCAATGATTCTAATGTGTTCTTTGTTGTATCTCTTTCTGTGTTTACGCTTTGTTCCTGGGTATCCTGGGTTTGCCCGGCCTCCAGTCCCCAGCCTTACTGCTAACCCTGCAGCACCACAGGTGGCCTCCGCCATGCAGGATGGTGTACCTCACCCCCAAGTGGCTCAGACTGTTCCTCGGCTCCCCCTTCACCCCCAGGCTTCACCGCATCAGCACCCCCACCCTGCTCAGCAGGCCAAGCCAGGGGATATCCTCAAGACGGCCATGGTCCAGAGCTCCATCCCCACCTCTGGCCAGGTGGTCCAGAACCACAGCCCCAGCATGGCCCAACAGCTCCACCATCAACAAGTCATGGCGCCTACAGGGACCCCCGTCACACTGTTCCAACAGGTACAGCAGGGCCACATCTTCACGGCGCGGGTTCAGGGGGTGCCCATCGCGCAACGGCCGCCCCTGCCACACACTCCCTCCTCAGTACCCCAGGCCCTCTCCCAGGGCCCCCAGCAGGAGACGGCTGTATTCTCTTCCCCCCCACACTACGCTGCTGTGTCGGCCCCCTGCTCCTCGCTGCAAAACTTCCAGGTGGGCGGGGGCCAGGTGTTCACCATTGCCGGCGTGTCCAACACCCAGGGCTCCCGCGTCACTTTCCAGAACATCGCCCCCAAGCCTGCACCCTCGCAGGCCAGTGGACCACCAACAGCCACTCATAACCAGCAGCAGCAGTCCAGCGTTGTCATCGTCAGCCCCAACCTCCAGCAGAACCAGGCCTATGCCCCGGCTATCCATCAGATTGTTCTGGCCAACCCCTCCACCATGTCTGGTGGCCAGGCCATCCAACTGGCAGGACAACCTCCCGCTCCTTCCAAACCCCCACCTTGCCCTTCCACCATCGCTCCACTGCCCCAGGGCCTGCCCACTCCTTCCAACACCCAGATCCCAATGCAGGGCTCTGCTTCTGTCAGTCAGATGCTGTCGGTCAAACGGCAACCACAACAATTGAACCCCCAGCAGCAGTTTCACCCCCAGCAGCAGTTTCAGATTCAGTCCCAACCCCTGCCTCAGCAGCAGCCGCCCCCCCAGCCTACCTCCACAGAGTCCAGCCTGATCAAACAGTTACTGCTTCCAAAGCGGCCCTCCACGCCGGGCGGAAAGCTCATTCTGCCCGCGCCCCAGGTGCCTCCCCCTAGCAGCACGCAGCGTGCCCCAAGCCCACAGGTGCTCTACCAGTTGGCCTCACAGGGCCAGCCTCAGCCCCAGCAGCTCAATGTACAGCTGGTCCCCAGCCAGCTCCAGTCCCCAGGGGGGCCTCTCCAGACGGTGCAGCTCATCTCCACCAGCAGCCCCGCCACCATCATCCAGGGCCAGGCTCCTGGTGGCCAGGTCACCTTCACTGTGGTGCCCAACACAGGCTTCACCACTTCAGCCTCTGCAGCTGCCGCCCAAGTCAGCCAAGGAGCCGCTGCACCAGGCCTGCCAGCGGTCCAGACAGGCAACACCCTCCACGGGCCACCGCTGCCCTTCAGGGGGGACAAGATAATCTGCCAGAAGGAGGAGGAGGCCAAGGACGCCACGGGTCTGCACATCCACGAACGCAAGATCGAGGTGATGGAGAACTCCTCTCTGGCCGATGGGGCTGGCACCAAAACCAGCAACGGGGACCTGGCAGGGGCCGACGCTCCAGGGGCCAAGCTGCTTAATGGGAGGAAGTGCATGGACTCCAGTCTACCTCCATACCACTCAGGGAACAGCCAGGGGGCCTGTGCCAACGGACTAGCCAGCGAGAGCTGCCCCACCAACGGGAAGCAGACCTCTGGCCTGGCTAACCCACAGGAGGGCCATGTCGACCCAAAAAAGGCTCTCGTCAACGGGGTCTGTGACTTTGAGAGAGGGGACGCCTCCACCGGTGCCCACTTAAGCAAAAACATTCCAAATCACTTCGCTTCCAAACACTTGGGGAATGGGGAGGTGGGTCCTCCTCAGAAACTGCATGGGGCTCCCCAGGAGCCCTCTGTCCCCCAGCAGGATACTGCCAAAGCTGAGCAGGCAGAGCGCCTTGCCAATGGGCCTCAGGCAACAGGCCCCTTCTCTAACGGACCTATGGGGCCGGGGCCTAACTACGCACTGCCTGCATTCAGGCAGCAGCTGTTTCCCACCGTCACTGTAAACTCCCAGGGCGCCACGGGGCCAGGGACCCTGCCGGCCAATGGTTTGAGTGGTGAGAGCCGTGCGCACAAGAGGCCGGCGGAGGAGGACAAGGGGGCGTCTGTGATTCCCTGTAAGGTGGGAGTGAGGATCATCACCATCAGCGACCCCAACAAGGCGGGCTGCAGTGCCACCATGGTGGCCGTGCCTGCTGGAGCCGATCCAAGCACAGTAGCTAAAGTAGCAATAGAGAATGCCACGCAGCAGAGGAACTGCTCCACCATACAGGCATCCAGCTCTACGGTGAGTTTCACATAACTCAACAATTTGTTTCTTGTCCCAGTTTTGCAAGATGTGCCAACTTAGTTGGCTAGCAAGCTCATTAGATTGATGACTTATCTTGAATAATGAATTGGATCATTGACATTCTTGCCCTGCTGGTAAAACATGTGACTACGTTTTTCTTCACAAACATAAAATGCAGGGCTCAACATTAACGCTTGTCCTCTTGTCCGGGACAAGTAAAAACGATGCTCGGACAAGTATAATATAGATTGAAGTTCGGACAAGAGTAATAAACTTTTTTCTCATCAAACAATTACTCGGATCAGAATTGGATCAGAGGCCGACATTTGAATAATATTCCAATCTATTTTTTATGCACATTAATAAAAAAAGCCTACATGTCAAAGTGTAGATGATATGCATGTTGGCTACAGCCTCGCGTCCAAACCGATGCAGAATGCTGACATGAGGGAGGCACCAGAAAATGTAGCCAGACTTTTAATTACATAAGTATAGGTTGAACACCAGTCATGTTTGAAAAATATAATGAAGGACCATTCACGTCTAAAGGCTTGATTCGACATACTCAAGGCACGGTTCGTTCAGATCAAATGGTCACAAGACCGGCCTGTTGCGCACCGCACATCACCCACCTTGATTCTGAGTGGGGTCTGCATTTTGAAGTTATTTAAAGGGCAATTCCATCACTTTTCAACCTCATTTATCATGTCCAGTGTATACATGTGTGAAATCAGCACTTTTTTACAATCTGTAGTTACAAAGATGAGAAGGAAAGTCCTAAAGAAATGCTTCTCTGTGACATCATAGGGTAAGATATAAAAAAGTGTAAATCAACCTGCAATGTGTTTTCAGCCCAAGGTGGGGAGCAAGAAAATACCTCCATCACTGAATCTGTGTTTGAAAATAACTGATCATGTATTCTAAGTATAACTTTTTTTACTTTTGTTTTTTTCCTACAAGACGTATAAATGCACCGTTTTCATAAATGTTGAAACTGGTTTTGTGCTGGAGATAATGAACAAGAGGTTGGTGGAGTTGCCCTTTATCTGTTAACGTAATTGTTTGAAACCTTGATGTTTTGTCATTTTATGAAGCACGTCTTACCTTGTTTCATTGTAGCCAAGCATAATCCTAGTCATTAGTAACCCATGCTAGTTGATGCATCTTTAGATCTCCCCTTGCTTTATTTCTAACGGATATTTTCATATCTCATGCGGTGTGCTTTTGAGAACAATGTTTTCCTGCAAATTGCATTTTGGAACATTCGTGCATAGCCTACAGCCAAGTGCACATTGAGTTTATTGTATAAAGAAATAAAACGTTATCAACATTTTAAGCTAAACAGTCTGATCTGAGGCATCAGCCTCATTGCTTTTTAAAGTGTTTTAATGTGCAGTGGTTGTATGAATTTGGGATCTGTCATCCTCAAGTCTGTTATGATCCGTAGACATATTTTTCTATCGTTCCAGGGACAAAGCCCTTAATTTCGAGCCCTGGGGGGAATTATTTTAGAAAGAAAAGTGTTTGGTTGTAATTGTAATGTTGCAATATTTTATAGGCTACAAAGGGTGGCCAACCAATCTCCAGGAGAGCCTTAAAGGGGCAGTGTTGTAATTCCAGATGGGCTTGAATATGCAAAGAAGCCTACAGACAGTGTAGCCTACATTTGTCTGATTCTCTATGGTAAAAAATGTAGTCATGCATTTTATTTGTAAAGTGGATCTGTCAATGATGCAAAGATTGTGTTATTTGGGGGGGGCTTGAGTTTTTGCCAGTAAAACATCTGACCTTAAATGTCTATCCATCACATGCAACTACAATGCTTTTCTGTTGCTGTTATTTGGGAAAATCAACTGCATTGTGATGAGTAGGGTTAGAGGCCATTTAATGATTTATACAGACTGACTTTGAAAAGATGTAATTGTATTTTATATTGCACTTATTGGATTGGCAGGTGTGTGTGATCTTTAATTTCATCGAATAACAATGCAGGGCTTACAGTTGTTGTTTTTTACAAGCAAATGACTTGCATAAAACAAGATCAACGATGAAAGTCTTCAGGATCTAGGACCTTGAATAATTTATTCAAACTCTGTTCATATTTTCGTTTAATTAATTTCTGAAAATAACGAATAAGCAAGTGGTAGGTTATTCATATTGTATAATTTATTGTAAGCAGAGGATAGCTAGGCTAGAATCTAAATGTGTTTCTTCAAAATTAGCTTAATTTACCAATTTATCTTGTCATACTTTTTAAAAAGGTAAAAGAAATGCAACAACAAAAAATGGTGACTGTTTTATTTGGGGAATAGTCAAACACAATCACAACACAAAATATCACTTGCTTATTTGGTCTGATAAAGCTTTGCCTCTTTCCCTGGTTTTACGCAGCCTCTGCCAACAGTGGCTCAGCCTGTGCAGGGTGGCAGCGCCAGCCCCAACGCCTCCCTTTCTGGGCCACAAGCCGTGGTGGCACCCCCAGAACAGACCAGGAAAGCGGGACAGAACTTCAAGTGTTTTTGGCAATCCTGTAAACGGTGAGTTAATCTCTGTCCATATTGAGTTGACATACTTAAAGAGAAGTCCTTTGTTGTGAAAGGTGTGTTCATATCATGGCTAACTAAAACTGCGTTTAGACAGGCAGCTCAATTCTGATATTTTTTTCCACTAATTGGTATTTTGATCAATCACATCAGATCTCTTTCAGAGCTGATTGTTCAAAAGACCAATTAGTGGAAAAAACATCAGAATTGAGTCTAAGTGGCCTGTTCATTGGCTGTCCCATTTATATCTGTGTTCTTCCAGGTGGTTTGAGACGCCGTCTAGAGTGTTCTACCATGCAGCCACGCAGCATGGTGGCAAGGAGCTATACCCAGGCCAGTGCCTCTGGGAGGGATGTGAACCTTTCCCCCGACAGAGACTGTCCTTCATAACCCATCTACAGGTAAAACTACACCCTCACCTCTCAATCAATCAGTCCATGTTTGTGGGTTTTTGCTGACAATTATCCTATTTTCTTCCTGCAGGATAAGCACTGTTCTCGAGATGCCCTATTGGCCACACTAAAACTGGAGCAGGAACCGACACAGACGCAAGACCCAAATCAGAAAACTTCCAAGTATGTACCCTCTGGTTAGCTTAGTATGCTAGTGCTAATGTCCATTCTGGTGATGCTAGAATGCGCTATGTGTGGCTGACTGTCTTTTGCATTGTTCCACAGGCCTCAGCCAGTGGCAAGCAGCACTCCAGCCCCCCGAGCACAGAAAGCTATTGTCAATCATCCGAGCGCAGCCCTTATGGCCCTACGCAGAGGCTCTCGGAACCTGGTGTTCAGGGACTTCACTGTGAGTATGGCTGAGCTTAGCTGTTTGTTTACACTGAAGGTGTCCGGCTGACTTTTGACAGAAATGTATGATTTTATACCTGGAAGTAAGATTTATGATGTTAAACATTGCAGTCCTTGACTACTCCATATTTATCATATATTCCCACTTGGAAATATTTTGTTATCAATATATCTTGTAACTGATGAATTTCACAATCCTTTTCCTTAGGATGAAAAAGAGGGACCAATGACCAAACACATACGACTAACTGCTGCCTTAACACTAAAGAACATTGCCAAGTATTCAGACTGTGGTCGAAAGTAAGAACAATTATTTTGGCAACATTTACAGAAGGGTTATCTGAGGACTCCTCGTGCTGTGTTTGTTCGGAGTGATGAATCATAATCAATTAAACAAATGTTTACTGTTTGATGGAGTGTGTTTAATGACAGCTTCCTGTCTTCTCAGGTTGGTGAAGAGGCATGAGAGCCACCTCTCTGTGCTGGCACTCAGTAACATGGAGGTCTCCACAACACTCGCCAAATGCCTTTACGAACTGACTCGCTCTCTCCAAGCTTGAGCCCACAAGAGCAACCCCACCCCCAAAAATTGGAGAACCATCATTCAGGGGTGTCATGACAGTGGGGCACACAGGTGGGCAACACCAGACTATGCCCTTCTGACTCCCCTCCCTCACCCCACTGTGCTCAAATCCCCCCCCATCCCCCCATCTCCTTAACAAAACAAACTGCCACGGGGTCTTCCACCAGCCGCCCAAGAGGGGGAGCTCTTTAGACTGCTGCCCTGAGGGACTCTCCTACCGAAACCCTAAATACGAGCACATTTTTGTAATCCTGGGACTATTTGCAGAGAACTTATTTGAGTAGGAGCGGCAGTACGTTGAGGTTTTGCTGTGCCGGGGGAGGGGAATGGCTGGAGAGGGGGAGGGAGACGCAGCTGCAGGAGACTGGCTCGATTGTTTTTCTTTAGAACTTGATAGTGTGGTTTTCTTACTTGAGTCAATATATTTTCACTTATTTATTATTGAAATGAATACCATTACAATTAATGAAAATAATCTTGTAAATATTTGTGAATATATATATATAAAGAAAATCCTCTCATGCCGATACAGCCACTGGGGAACTTGCTCTGTGGAGTAATAGAAGCATTACTTTGGTAGAACCTTTTTTAATTTTTTTTTAATGATCCCTAATTACTTGTATCTAATGTGATTCTATACTCAGCAGTGGATGAATGTACTTAAAACCTGTAAATACTTCTGCAAAGGTACTGATGCTGTAAAGTTATGGGGGGAAAACAGTTTTTTTGTGGAACTGACTTTTTTTGTATAATAATACCTTGTAGAACTCATTTTGCTGGCTGAAAGAGTATGGAATAATATATCTCATGTCATTTTGTAGAAGAAAATAATATTGAAGGTATTCTCTCACCCCGAACATGTATCCACTGTAAACGTTTGTCATTGTACAAGCACAGTGCGTGTACATTTTTTTTTTTTGTATTTGTAAATTGGTTTAAATACATGGAATTTTATACAGGGTTTCTCCTGTGTTCTTTGCTTTATGTGCAGGTATATTTTCTTCACTACTTTTTTTCTATGTTAATATAGTGTGGCGTTTTATTGTACTATTTTTTTCATAATACCATGCCACATTCCGGCTCACGTCCTCAGACTATTCTCTCTATGGAGTGTTGTGTAACATTAATGACTGCCTGTTAGCGTCCGAGCGGGGCAGCCTACCCATCCTCATTTCTGCAGTGTCAGTAGGATGTGCTATTATACATAGACTTAAGTCTGTTAGATTGGCTTTATTTACTTTGGTGACTGTTTATAGTTTTTAAATAAAAGACTGAACTATTTGTCTTTGTTTTGGTGCTCTTGTTTTGTGGTGTGAGGAGGTAATGGGTGCCTCTGTTCTACAATGTTACATGGCTGTGATCATCTCCTTTTAAATACACATATTTAAATGGAAAATGGTTTCCCCTAAATGTGTATATTCTATTGATCAAATTACAACACAGTTAAAGAAAGTTCAGCTGTTTTTAGAAAGTTTATTTGTGAGATCTCTCCCAGTGGAAAATAGATCAGAATGGTTTTCAATCTGAAGGTTTGTCCCCCCCAAACTACCTTAATTGGGTATATATGGCTCTGAGTGTAGTTTACCTTTTACTTGGATGTCCAGTTGGTGGCCTGTCACTAAAACTGTCAGTCTCCTGCTACTGTTTATGAAATTAGACTTTCAGCCCCCATGCCAGTTACCGGTATAATTATGTTTATTGTAATTTTACTGCATATAAATTCCGTTCAATGGAAAAGCAATAAAAATATCAATGCTTTCTTGAAAATATTTTAATTTCATTGGCTACAAAACAGATACCGGTTATATCTGGGACCGGAAACAGTTGAAGGATTTCTTCCCTAGTGTAAAATGTATTGCAGCGACACTGTGCGGTGCCTTTTAAACTTCACAGGTTTCAGACATCGAGACATGTGGCCGAGACGTTCTTAAATGTATAACGAGTTAGCAGTGCAATCTATCCGGCTATGTTCAGGTTCTCGTCTAGCTTTGGAGACTAACCAATACACGGAAATAAGTGGGACAACAAAAAATAAACAACCAGGCCAATTTTTTAGCTATTGATTTAGCTTCGGGTAAGTCAACAAACACGTAGCTAGCTAACCAATTTAGCAAGCAAAAGTATCGTTAGCAAAAAATATATATCGTTAGCTGCTAGCTAGGTAGCTGTTATCGTGGCAAATATAGCGTCTGTACTGTAGGCCAGACCAGTCTCGTTAGCCAATCAAGTTGAATAATTAACTAGCTAGCTATGAACATGTTTCTTGTTACTGACCTAAATACAAATACGTTGTTACTAGCCAGCTAACGTTAGCTAACAGCTGACTAGCCTATATCAACCAAAAGTAGTGAGGTAAATTAGCTGACTAGCGCCTGATCATGACCGTCTTGTTACCGTTATCTGAATTGCAAACTAGCCAGCTAACGCTAGCTAGTTAACTTAGTTATCAAACTAGTAAAAATAACAAGTAGCTAGTTAACCAGCGAAACAAGTTAGTGTACTTTTGAGGGGGACTAGTACACACTTCTAATATATAAGTTGAAGGGTCGTGTTACATCACACATGGGCCACATCAAAGTTTAACGTCAGCGACCGCAGGGCATTTCAT
Source organism: Oncorhynchus nerka (assembly GCF_034236695.1). Classification (NCBI taxonomy): domain Eukaryota; kingdom Metazoa; phylum Chordata; class Actinopteri; order Salmoniformes; family Salmonidae; genus Oncorhynchus; species Oncorhynchus nerka. The sequence goes on from NC_088418.1 coordinate 58,148,121, forward strand.
AATGTTTACTAAGTTAAATGGTAACTTACGTGATAGCTAGCTGCGAGGTATTTGGTTAGCTAGCTGGACAGAAAATCAAATACAAGACCACAACTCGCCAAATTTACTAAATGGTAGGAAGCTAGCTAACTAGCTGGTAAATGTAAAGAATCCAAGATGGCATTGGACGATAGAACATGGCTAGTTAACGTTTAGTTATTTTGACATGGTAGAGAGTGTTGGCTTCAGTGACCAGTGTAACCCATTTAATTTGAATCTTTTTGCCTCTGTCCAGGCCTGCCTGTATTTTAGTCAGAGCTGACAGACTGGCTAAGCAAGGCCTTTTGTGGTACCCTTGCCACTGTGGTAAACCCGTTTGCTCTGGCTTTCACTGGACGGTGTTGTTTTGCTTCCTGATTCAGAGGTTAAATGCGGAAGACACATTTAAGTTGAATGCATTCAGCTGTACAAACTTTCCCGTTGCTCCACTCACCAAGCAGACGTTGACTTGTCAACTGGCTATGTACACTTTGTGAAAGTGTATATTTTTGTTTTTTTAAGTTAATTTAATTTAACCTTTATTTAAGCAGGTAGGCCAGTTGAGAACAAGTTCTCATTTACAACTGCGACCTGGCCAATATAAAGCAAAGCAGTGCGACAAAAACAACAACACAGAGTTACACATGGGATAAACAAACGTACAGTCAATAACACAATAGAAAAATATACATACAGTGTAGTGTGTGCAAGTGTAGTAAGGTTAGGGAGGTAATGCAATAAATAGGCCATAGTAGTGAAATAATTACAATTTAGCATTAGCACTGGAGTGATAGATGTGCAATGATGAGAGATACTGGTGTGCAAAAGAGCAAAAATAAATAACAATATGATGATGGGGTAGATGGGTGGGCTATTTACAGTTGGGCAGTGTACAGGTGCAGTGATCAGTGAGCTGCTCTGACAGCTGATGCTTAAAGTTAGTGAGGGAGACATAAGTCTTCAGCTCCAGTGATTTTTGCAATTCGTTCCAGTCATTGGCAGCAGAGAACTGGAAGGAAAGGCGGCCAAAACAGGAGTTGGATTTGGGGATGAGCAGTGAAATATACCTGCTGGAGCGCGTGCTACAGGTGGGTGCTGCTATGGTGACCAGTGAGCTGAGATAAGGCGGGTCTATACCTAGCAAAGACTTATGGAAGACCTGGAGCCGAATATGAAGTGAGGGTCAGCCAACGAGAGCATACAGGTTGCAGTGGTGGGTAGTATATGGGGCTTTGGTGACAAAACGGATGGCACTGTGATAGACTACATCCAGTTTGCTGAGGAGAGTGTTGGAGACTATTTTGTAAATGACTGCTGAAGTCATGGATATGTAGGATAGTCAGTTTTACAAGGGTATGTTTGGCAGCATGAGTGAAGGAGGCTTTGTTGCCAAATAGGAAGCCGATTCTAGATTTAATTTTGGATTGGAGATGCTTAATGTGAGTCTGGAAGGAGACACCTAGATATTTGTAGTTGTTCACATATTCTAAGTCAGAACCGTCCCGAGTAGTGATGCTAGTCGGGCGGGCGGGTGCGGGCAGCAATCGGTTGAAGAGCATGCATTTAGTTTTACTAGCATTTAAGAGCAGGTGGAGGCCACGGAAGGAGTGTTGTAATGGCATTGAAGCTCATCTGGAGGTTTGTTAACCCAGTGTCCAAAGAAGGGCCAGATGTGTACAGAATGGTGTCATCTGCGTAGAGGTGGATCAGAGAATCACCAGCCTGTAAGAGCGACATCATTGATGAATACAGAGAAAAGAGTGCCCGAGAATTGAACCCTGTGGCATAGAGGTCAACCGATTCATCGGAATGGCCGATTTCAAGTTTTTATAACAATCGGAAATCGGTATTTTTGGACGCCAATTTCCGATGATCTAAAATAAAAAATACATGTTTTTTTTATACCTTTTATTTAACTAGGCAAGTCAGTTAGGAACACATTCTTATTTTCAATGACTGCCTAGGAACTTTGGGTTAACTGCCTTGTTCAGGGGCAGAACGACAGATTTTCACCTTGTCAGCTCAGGGGTTCCAATCTTGCAACCGCACAGTTAACTAGTCCAACGCTCTAACCATTGCACTCCATGAGTAGCCTGCCTGTTACGTGAATGCAGTAGAAGCCAAGGTAAATTGCTAGCTAGCATTAAACTTATCTTATAAAAAAACAATCAATCATAATCACTAGTTATAACTACTAATCCAGTTTAGCAGGCAATATTAACCAGGTGAAATTGTAATTTCTCTTGCGTATATGCAACAGTTTGGGCTGCCTGGCTCATTGCAAACTAATTTGCCAGAATTTTACGTAATTATGACATTCATTGAAGGTTGTGCAATGTAACAAGAATATTTAGACTGATGGATGCCACCCGTTAGATAAAATACAGAACGGTTCCGTATTTCACTGAAATAATAAATGTTGTGTTTTCGAAATGATAGTTTCCGGATTCGATCATATTAATGACCAAAGGCTCGTATTTCTATGTGTTATTATGTTATAATTAAGTCTTATTTGATAGAGCAGTCTGACTGAGCAGCAGCAGGCCCGTAATCATTCATTCAAACAGCACTTTCGTGTGTTTTGCCAGCAGCTCTTCGCAAGCACAGCGCTGTTTATGACTTCAAGCCTATCAGCCTAATGGCTGGTGTAACCAATGTGAAATGGCTAGCTAGTTAGCTGGGTGTGCGCTAATACTGTTTCAAACGTCACTCGCTTTTAGATTTGGAGTAGTTATTCCCATTGCGCTGCAAGGGCCGTGGCTTTTGTGGAGCGATGGGTAACGATGCTTCGAGTGTGGCTGTTGTCGATGTGTTCCTGGTTCGAGCCCAGGTAGGGGCGAGGAGGGGGACGGAAGCTATACTGTTATACTGGCAGTACTATAGTGCCTATAAGAACATCCAATAGTCAAAGGTATATGAAATACAAATGGTATAGAGAGAAATAGTCCTATAAATACTATATGAACTTCAACCTAAAACCTCTTACCTTGGAATATTGAAGTCTCATGTTAAAAGGAACCACCAACTTTCATATGTTCTCATGTTCTGAGCAAGGAACTTAAGCGTTAGCTTTTTTACATGGCACATATTTTTACATGGCACATATTACTTTCTTCTCCAACACTTTGTTTTTGCATTATTTAAACCAAATTGAACATGTTTCATTATTTATTTGAGGCTAAATTGATTTTTATTGGTGTGTTATATTAAGGTAAAATAAGTGTTCATTCAGTATTGTTGTAATTGTCATTATTACAAATATATATATATATAACTGCTGATTAATCGGTATTGGCTTTTTTTGGTCCTCCAATAATCGCTATTGGCGTTGAAAAATCCTAATCGGTCGACCTCTAGTACATACCAACCTGGAACTCCGCTATTATTACTGTTCTTCATAAAGAAGGTAAAGATCCAGCAGAATGTGCATCTTATCGACCAATATTGTTGCTGAACGGCGACCAAAAATTGCTTACATCAATTTTTGCAAATAGATTAAGTAATATAATCCCAGATATCATCAACTTTGAGCAAATGGGTTTTGTGTCCAGCAGGCTTCTGAGCGATAATGTTAGGCAAACGTTTAATGTGATTGGCGCAGCGGTCTAAGGCACTGTATCTCCGTGCAAGAGGCGTCACTGCAGTCCCTGGTTTGAATCCAGGCTGTATCACATCCGGCCAGGTTTGGGAGTCCCATACGGAGGCGCTCATTTGGCCCTTCATTGTCCGCGGTAGGCCGTCATTTGTAAATAAGAATTTGCTCTTAACTGACTTGCCTAGTTAAATTCATAGAAATAAATAATGGAATGGAACACGCGCAAGAAAAAACTAATTGCTTATGCTAACTCTAGATGCAGAAACAAATAATGCTTTAGTGAAACTTTCCTGAACTTGCTGCAAATGATGTACAAAACACCAAATGTCAGAATACGGGTAAATGGTACATTATTCTCTAGAGTTCCCGCCGCTATGGATGAAATAAAACAATAGTGTTGTATCTGGATACAAACTAAATACTGGGAAATCAGAACTAATTACTATCAACCAGGTCAACCAATATCCCAAGACATCAAAACTAAGTTTAAACTTAAATGGGATCCAAATAAACTGAAATACTTAATGATTACTATCCCCCAAGACTTGACTTTGCAATTCTGGGAAACCAGTTAAACAGGACCTACCTACAAATATGTACATTGGTGCCTTTTAACAATTACAGGAAGAATTTAAACTTTTATAATTAATGTCCTCCCAATATTTTTTATTCCTGTTCCAGAATCTATCAAAAACTATTACTCCAAACACTTTTAAACAGTGGGATAAACTCCTTAGTAAATCCATATGGAGAGGATTAACAGTCTGTGTCCAACTTAAAACAATCAAATAATGTAAATAAGCAGGGGGACTAGCATTACCAAACCTAATTAATTATTATATAGCTGACCAACTAAAAATATTTTTTTGTTTGGATAAACCCGGCATCAACAGCTAAATGGAATCCAACAAATGGAAAAACTATAAGTGCAACTATATTTATGAGGACAATCAATGCACACACTCGGAAGATAGAAAATACCTGTATAAATAACACTATAAAGATCTGGACAAAGATCACCAAAATAAAAGGCATCTAAACAGACCTGATCTACCTGCGAGAAATTGTAATGGACGGCGACTTTAAGCCAAATATGATTGATGATGCATTTAAATTATGGGCTGACCGGGTATCATTAGATGTTCACAGACAATGGGATAGATACATTTGAGTACCTATATAAAATTTAAAAAATACAACCCCCAGAAATCTATTTTACAATTACTTACAAGTGAGAAGTTCTTACTAAAGCAGTGAGACCTAAATAAAAAAAACAGAGAACATCGCTGGGTTCGTTGATAGTTTGTCGGCCGTTCGGACGCTACAGACGTTTTCGTGAGAAGACAGATTTTTGGGATGTCTCGTGGTCTGACAAACACAGCTATATCTCCGGCCACCTTCCACCGTAGATGTGGAAGGCCGACATAGTCGGATGCGGTGGATTGCGACGCAGGCCATGCAAAAATACTGATATCTCTAGTTTAAATGGACAGGTGTGTCAATAGACTCTTAAGGTTTAAGATGTCCATTGTGTAAATAATGCATTAAAGTCTATGGAAAACTTGCTTGACACTTTGGTTACACACACATCTCAAGTTCAATGTAATTAAATGATGGCACTGTGACTGGGTTCTTAACAAGAATCTCTCATACATTTTTATTTCCAGGGGTCATCTGGTCATTAGGGACAAAGCAACAGTGCCAAAGATGACGGGTGAATCGGGAAATGGTAAGTAACTGCCAGCCAGTCATCATGAAAAAGATCTTTCAGTGGGCTTTGGCACCATGGTTTAATTTAAACGTCTCTACCCTCAAGTTTGTTCTTGAATGACAAGCTGTTGTGCCACCTCTCTCTGGTTGTCAGACGGACAGACCCCAGAGGGAGACCCGGAGCCGGAAGAGGCGGAGCGGTGTCCTATCTGCCTGGGCGCCCTGGGCCGCTGTGTCCTGGCCATGCCCGACAGCTGCTGCCATGTATTCTGCCTCAGCTGCCTCCTCAGATGGGCAGAGGTAAGCACCATGTACTGTCCTACCCCCTAGACACATCACTCTCATTGGCAACAGATAGTTGTCTATTGTGATAAGCCATGGTCTTACTCCCGGTGAGGCTCAGGAGACGATACATGGCTAAAATGTGTGTGGACTGATGTTTTGTGTTGTTGTCTGTTTTTAAGTTGCAGGCAGTTCCATCCTGCCCAGTGGACAGGCAGCCTTTCAATGTTGTCTACAAACGTGACGCTGTGCTGGGATGTGTGACGGTAAGCAGGGGTTTCTCCGCTGGCTCTACCTTCTATGTTTCACGATTTATAAATGGCATTCACAAGCTATATTATAACTTTAGTCACTATGCAGGGAGAATTTATGTGCTGTGACTTCAGTTGTGATGTGAATCTCAGGTTCCTGTGAAGAAGAGAGTCAGCCAATCAGAGCCAGAGAAGTGTGGCTGCACAGACCCAGAAGCCAGTGGCTGTTTGTTAAAGTGAGTAGAGGTCTTGCGTTAGTGAAAAGGTTGCCCTGCTGCAGAGTTAACCTGACAAAGACCCTTTGTGGTCGAAACGTTGTCTTTAAACTTGGGGAGCATTCAAACAGTGTGCAGCTTAATGGCAGTCACTTTGCGGTGCATTATTATATTCATTTTTTACCACGTTTTTATTTGTTTTGTCATTTTTCTGTTGGAGGTGGGAGTTACAGGTACAATATACATGTTAATTTACACACTTAGTTTATACCACATGTACCTGTACTCTAAAGGATAATAACACTAAGAAATACATACAGAGAAATTATTATATTGATCACACAGGATTTTGTAGTAATACAATTGGTATGGGTTAGGGTTAGAAGAAATTCTGCTTAATCTTGTCAATAAATTAAGTTTTGTCTTGACTTTGGAAATAGTAATAGGTACCTGGTCTGAAAAAAAGGGTTGTTTGAAAATGCAGTTTGTTTGAAAATGCAGTTAACATTTCCCATGATGATTTTTGTGATTTATTAAACCAAGATGCAAATGCAGTTGCATTATTTTTTATAAAACCTTTAATTGCATTCCATAGAATTCTGGCATTTGTAGTTGGCAGTAGTAAGCGTGATGATCAGACAAGCTCATGGGGAGGCAAGGTAGGCTAGTGGTTAGAGCGTTGCACTAGTAACCGGAAGGTTGCAAGTTCAAACCCCCGAGCTGTCATGGTACAAATCTGTCGTTCTGCCCCTGAACAGGCAGTTAACCCACTGTTCCTAGGCCGTCATTGAAAATAAGAATTTGTTCTTAACTGACTTGCCTAGTTAAATAAAGGTAAAATAAATACAGTGCCAATCTTCGGAAAGTATTCAGACCTTCTCCACATTGTTACTTTAAAGCCTTATTCTAAAATGTATTAACTTTTTTCCTCATCAATCTTCACACAATACCCCATAATGACAAAGCAAAAATGGGTTTAGACATTTTTACTAAAAATAACAAACTGATATCACATTTGCATAATTATTCAGACCTTTTACTCAGTTCTTTGTTTAAGCACTTTTGGCAGCAATTACAGCATCGAGTCTTATTGGGTATGACGATTAAAAGCTTGGCACACCTGTATTCCTCTCAAGCTCTGTTGGGTTGGATGGGAGAGCATTGCTACACAGCTATTTTTTGGATCGGGTTCAAGTCCAGGCTCTGGCTGGGCCACTCAAGGACATTCAGAGACTTGTCCCGAAGCCACTTCTGCGTTGTTTTGGCTGTGTTCTTAGGGTCATTGTCCTGTTGGAAGTTGAACCTTCGCCCCAGTCTGAGGTTCTGAGTGCTCTGGAGCAGGTTTATATCAAGGATCTCTGTACTTTGCTCTATTCATCTTTGCCTCGATCCTGACTAGTCTTCCAGCCACTGAAAAACATCCCCACAGCATGATGCTGCCAACAGACGTTACGCTTGCCATTAGTTAGGCCAAATAGTTTAATCTTGGTTTCATCAGAGCAGAGAATCTTGTTTCTCATGGTCTGAGAGGCTTTAGAAGCCTTTGGGCAAGCTCCAAGCAGGCTGTCATTTGCCTATTTTTCTTGAGGGGCTTCCGTTTGACCACTACCATAAAGGCCTGATTGGTGGAGTGTTGCAGAGATGGTTGTCCTTCTGGAAGGTTCTCCCATCTCCACAGAGGAACTATAGAACTCTGTCAGAGTGACCATCGGGTTCTTGGTCATCTCCCTGACCAAGGCCCTTCTCTCCTAATTACTCAGTTTGGTCGGGCAGACAGCTCTAGGAAGAGTCTTGGTGGTTCCAAGCTTCTTCCATTAAAGAATGATGGAGCCAACTTTCTTTTTGGGGACTTTCAATGCTGCAGAAATGTTTTGGTATCCTTCTTCAGATCTGTGCCTCGACACAATCCTGTCTTGTTGCTCTACGGACAATTCCTTCGAACTCATGGCTTGGTTTTTGCTCTGACATGGACTGTCAATTGTGGGACCTTATATAGACAGGTGTGTGTCTTTCCAAATCATGTTCAGTCAATTGAATTTACCACGGGTGGACTCCAATCAATTTGATGAAACATCAAGGATAATCAATGGAAACATGATGCGCCTGAGCTCAATTTAGAGTCATATAGCAAATGGTCTGAATAAAAACTTCTAAAAACCTGTTTTCGCTTTGTCATTATGGGTATTGTGTGTAGATTGATATGGGGGGGAAATAATTTAGTCAATTTTAGGAGACTGTAACGTAACAAAATGTGTAAAAAGTCAAGGGGTCTGAATATTTTCTGAAGGCACTACGTCGAATTTCTATTTTCTTAATTTTAGAAAATAAAGGTGTAGATAAGAGAGAAATCGAGTACTCTGAGTAGAAAGTGCACTCTTGCTTTAGGAGTATGTGCTCACCGGGCATCAATGAGGTTGTAATCAGAGAGTATATGTTGGAGAGCCTTGGTTGCATGTGGATTGTAGTTGGTCTTTATTAGATCTGTCCCAAAAACTAGTTGGATTTCAGTTCATTCTAACAATAGGCTGTTCAGAGAATCAAAAAACTTGGGATCAAACAAAGGTGGAGCATACATATAAATAAAGGCAATTTAATTTACATTATGGATACATTTAAGGAAAGGGATTCTGCCGTCTTGGTCTTCGCCTTAACCAAGATGGTGATTTTGAGTTTGTATTAATATGATTACACCTTTAGGGCTGATGGAAAAGCAGCCAGTTTCTACAAATGGTTCTGTATTCTATCTGCATGCCTTTTGGAGTAGGTGTATTTCTTGGAGTGTTGCTATATCAATATGGTTTCTTGCTAGGATATCAAGACAGCTGGAACATTTGATTAAGTGAGCAGTGCAAGAGATTAATTTAGCAGTTTTAATTGCAAGTCGAGGGCAGAGGTAATTTCCCCACAAACAATCTCTTGCATAGTAGCAGCCAACTCTTTCTGTTGTCGGGTGTCTTTCTGTTCCCACCTTTTTATTTTATATTTTTTTATTTCACCTTGATTTAACCAGGTAGGCCACTTGAGAGCACTTGGCATCCTGGCCAAGATAAAGCAAAGCAGTGCGACAAAAACAACAACAAAGAGTTACACATGGGATAAACAAATGTAGTCAATAATACAGTAGAAAAAGTCTATGTACAGTGTGTGCAAATGTAGAAGAGTAGGGACGTAAGGCAATAAATAGGTCATAGTAGTGAAATAATTACAATTTAGCATTAACACTGGAAGGATAGATGTGCAGATGATGATGTGCAAGTAGAGATACTGGGGTGCAAAAGAGTAAAAATAACAATATGGGGATGAGGTAGTTGGGTGTGCTATTTACAGATTGGCTGTGTACAAGTACAGTGATCGGTAAGCTGATGCTTAAAGTTAGAGAGGGAGACATAAGTCTCCAGCTTCATTGATTTTTGCAATTCGTTCCAGTCATTGGCAGCAGAGAACTGGAAGGAAAGGTGGCCAAAAGAGGAGTTGGCTTTGGGGATGACCAGTGAAATATACCTGCTGGAGCGCATGCTACAGGTGGGTGTTGCTATGGTGACCAGTGAGCTGACATAAGGCGGGCTTAACCTAGCAAAGACTTATTGATGACCTGGAGCCAGTGGGTTTGGCGACGAATATGTAGTGAGGGCCAGCCAACGAGAACATACAGGTCGCAGTGGTGGGTAGTAAATGGGGCTTTGGTGACAAAACGGATGATACTGTGATAGACTACATTCAGTTTGCTGAGTAGAGTGTTGGAGGCTATTTTGTAAATGACTGCTGAAGTCAAGGATATGTAGGATAGTCAGTTTTACGAGGGTATGTTTGGCAGCATGAGTGAAGGAGGCTTTGATGCAAAATAGGAAGCCAATTCTAGATTTAATTTTGGATTGAAGATGCTTAATGTGAGTCTGGAAGGAGATTTTACAGTCTAACCAGACACCTAGATATTTGTAGTTGTCCACATATTCTAAGTCAGAACCGTCCCGTGTAGTGATGCTAGTCGGGCGGGTGCGGACAGCAATCGGTTGAAGAGCATGCATTTAGTTTTACTAGTATTTAAGAGCAGTTGGAGGCCACGGAAGGAGTGTTGTATGGCATTGAATCTCTTTTGAGGTTTGTTAGCACAGTGTCAGAAGAAGGGCCAGATGTATACAGAATGATGTTGTCTGCGTAGATGCTGATCAGAGAATCACCAGCCGCAAGAGCGACATCATTGATATATACAGAGAAAAGAGTCTGCCCGAGAATTTAACCCTGTGGCACCCCCATAGAGACTGCCAGAGATCCGGACAACAGACCTTCCGATTTGACACACTGAACTCTATCTGAGAAGTAGTTGGTGAACCAGGCGAGGCAGTCATTTGAGAAGCCAAGGCTATTGAGTCTGCCGATAAGAATGAGGTGATTGACAGAGTCGAAAGCCTTGGCCAGGTCGATGAAGACGGCTGCATGGCGGTTATGATATCGTTTAGGACCTTGAGCGTGGCTGAGGTGCACCCATGACCAGCTCAGAAACCAGATTGCATAGTGGAGAAGATACGGTGGGATTCGAAATGGACGGTGATCTGTTTGTTAACTTGGCTTTCAAAGATTTTAGAAAGGCAGGGCAGGATGGCTATAGGTCAATAACAGTTTGGGTCTAGAGTGTCTCCCCCTTTGAAAAGGGGGATGACCGCGGCAGCTTTCCAATCTTTGGGGATCTCAGACGATACGAAAGAGAGGTTGAACAGGCTAGGCTAGTAATAGGGGTTGCATCAATTTCGGCGGGTAATTTTTAGAAAGAGAGGGTCCAGATTGTCTAGTCCAGCTAATTTGTAGTGATCCAGATTTTGCAACTCTTTCAGAACATCAGCTATCCGGATTTGGGTGTAGGAGAAGCAGGGGAGGCTTGGGCAAGTTGCTGCAGAGGTTGCTGAGCTGTTGGCCGGGGTAGGGGTAGCCAGGTGGAAAGCTTGGCCAGCTGTAGAAAAATGCTTATTGAAATTATCGAATTTCGTAGATTTATCAGTGGTGACAGTGTTTTCTAGCCTCAGTGCAGTGGCCACCTGTTAGTTGTTTCTCCACCTTAATATGGTGTTATATGTTAACAATTATTTTTTAAATATACTCCATGGCCAGTTTATTACGTACACCCATCTAGTACTGGGTCGGACCCCCCTTTGCCTCCAGTTCAGCTGGAAATCTTTGTGGCATGGAAACGTTGCTCAATTTCTATCAAGAGACCTTATGTGTGACAGGAAAATAGTCCCCAGGAGTTGTGTGTTCCGAGATGCCATTCTTCACACCACTGTTGTACTGCGCTGTTATTTGCCTGTTTGTGGCCTGCATGTTAGCCTGCACGATTCTTGCCATTCTCTCTTGACCCCCTTATCAACAAGCTGTTTTTGCCCACAGGACCTGTCACTGACTGGATGTTTTTTGTTTGTCGCACCATCCTTTGTAAACCATAGACACCAGGGTTCCCCAACTGCCCCCCCCCACACGCACACACACAGTTCTCTTAGCACAAAAATGTAAACAAGGTTTGAAATTATTATGTTTAGTCAAATATCTGTTAGGGATTCTTGCAGTTAATTTGCAGTCTACAAGTTCCGGCCCCCTGTTCTGTCCCCCGGGACCATCCGGTCAAGAAAAGAAATTGTCCTGTGGCTGAATCTAGTCTCCTTTTATGACAAATGCTTTTGTTGTTGTTAAGGAAACAAGGAGGAAGATGGAGGAGAACGAAGACTGAGAGGACATCAGAAGCCAAAGTCAAAGGCCTTATTCGGAAATGTATGTGTCTCCTCGCATAAATCCTCTTTCCCTCATTTGTTGGCATTTTATTCATGAGGTGTAACAAGATAAATTGTTTTCCCCAGGCAGCGATGATGACCCCTCTGTGTTGAGCAAGAAGAAGGTTAGTAATTCCAGACCCCTTGTAGGGGCATCTATTTCATAATAAATATGTACGGTTCTTGCAAGATTTTATGGGTTTAGAGTCCAACTGTCCAGATATGTAATGCATGCGATGCAACTAAGAAACAAAAGTTTCACACTACATACGCACACACGCATACCAACACAAACACACATACAGTGCATTCGTTAAGTATTCAGACCCCTTGTCTTTTTCCACATTTTGTTACATTCCAGCCTTATTCTAAAATGGATTAAATAAATTGTTTTCCTCAATCTACATACAATACCCCATAATGACAAAGCGTAAACAGGTTTAGACATTTTTGCAAGTGTGTGTGTGTATGAAAATACCTTATTTACATAAGTATTAAAACACTTTGCTATGAGACTCGAAATTGAGCTCCGGTGCATCTTGTTTCTACAACTTAATTGGAATCCACCTGTGGTAGATTCAATTGATGGGACATGTTTTGGAAAGGCACAAACCTGGTCATACAGTTGACAGTGCATGTCAGAGCAAAAAGCAAGCCATGATGTCGAAGGAATTGTCCGTAGATCTCCGAGACAGGGTTGTGTCGAGGCACAGATCTGGGGAAGGGTACCTTAACATTTCTGCAGCATTGAAGGTTCCCAAGAACACAGTGGCCTCCATTCTTAAATGGAAAAAGTTTGGAACCACAAATACTCTTCCTAGAGAGGGCCTTAGTCAGGGAGGTGACCAAGAACCCAATGGTCACTCTAATAGAGCTCTAGAGTTCCTCTGTGGAGATGGGAGAACCTTCCAGAAGGACAACTATCTCTGCAGCACTCCACCAATCAGGCCTTTATGGTAGAGTGGCCAAACAGAAGCCACTCCTCAGTAAAAAGGCACATGACAGCCTGCTTGGGGTTTGCCAAAAGACTCAGCCTATGAGAAACAAGATCATCTGGTCTGATCAAGATTGAACACTTCGCCCAGAATGCCAAGCGTCACGTCTGGAGGAAACCTGCCACCATCCCTACCGTGAAGCATGGTGGTGGCAGCATCATGCTGTGGGGATGTTTTTCAGCGGCAGGGACTGGGAGACTAGTCAGGATGGAGGGAAAGATGAACAGAACAAAGTACAGAGAGATCCTTGATGAAAACCTGCTCAGGCCCTCAGAATGTGGCAAAGGTTCAGCTTTGAACAGGACAACAACCCTAAGCATACGGCCAAGACAACGCAGGAGTGCATTCGGGACAGGTCTCAATGTCCTTGAGTGGCCCAGCCAGAGCCCGGACTTGAACCCGATCCAACATCTCTGGAGAGACCTGAAAATAGCTGTGCAGCGACGCTCTCCATCCAACCTGACAGAGCTTGAGAGATTCTGCAGAGCAGAATGGGAGAAACTCCCCAAATACAGGTGTGCCAAGCTTGTAGCGTAATACCCAATAAGACTCAAGGCTGTAATCGCTGCCAAAGGTGCTTCAACAAAGTCTTGAGTAAAGGGTCTGAATACTAATGAAAATATATTTCAGTTATATTTAATACATTTGCCGTAATGTCTAAGCCTGTTTTTGCTTCGTCATTATGGGGTTGTGTGTGTGTGTGGATTGACGGGGGAAAAAACTATTTAATCAATTTTAGAATAAGGCTGTAACGTAACAAAATGTGGTGAAAGTCGAGGGGCCTGAATACTTTCTGAATGCACTGCACATAGACATTACACATGCCTACTCACATACTCACACATCATTTGCTGCTGCTACTCTTTATTTATTTTACTCTTATTGTTATCTATCCTGATGCCTAGTCACTACCCTGCCTTCATGTACATATCTACCTCAAATACCTTGTACCTCTGCACATTGATCTGGTACTGGTACTCCCTGCATATATCTCCTTGTGTATTTTGTATTCCTCTTGTGTTACTACTTTGTTTAAACTCTGCATTGTTAGGGAAGGCCTAGTAAACAAGCATTTCACTGTAAAATCTACACCAGTTGTATCCGGCGCATTTGACATTACATTTGATTTTAGATTTCCCATGTTCGTATTTGCGCAGCCAAGAGTTTTCGATAATACTCTGACATAGAATAAGGAGTATCAACGTGGCCCCCTGTCCTCATAGGCCCATTTGTTCCCACTGGGTGCTTGTCTGGTATTTGCAACAGCCAAGCCTCCTTCTGAGCGGTTTTCTCTCTTTTCCAGGTGAGAGGACCTCTGTGCTCTTGGTCTGCGGCCCAGACAGGCACAGCAATGGCGACTATGACACAGTGCATGTGAGTAGGCCACTTTGTTAACGTTTTGATTTGCAGCTCACCGAGCAGAGACACAGTAACTACTTCTTATGGTACTTCACAATTTGTTGGAAACCCTGTTCTAATCATCATTGTCCTAACAAAGTTGAAATAGAAAGAGTGGATCTATCTCAAGTTAATGTTTTTGACTTAAAAAAAGACAAGCAGTGAAAGATGTCCTTTTTCTGTGTGTATATTGTGTCCTTTGTCTACTCTGCAGTGCAGAACCCCTTTGGGTGCCCGAGGAGGAGCCTGAGGATGACTGTAAACAGTGTAGCCGCAAAACACAGGACTGCCCATTTCTGCCTGTTGCTGTACCCGTTCCTGCCAGTGGCAACTCGAGGTGAGTTGGTCCACACACAATGAATGTATGTAGATAAAGGGAACACTAAAATAACACACCCTAGATCTGAATGAATGAAATATTCTTATTAAATACTTTTTTCTTTACATAGTTGAATGTGCTGACAACAAAATCACACAAAAATGATCAATGGAAATCAAATTTATCAACCCATGGAGGTCTGGATTTGGAGTCACACTCAAAGTTAAAGTGGAAAACCACACTACAGGCTGATCCAACTTTGGTGTAATGTCCTTAAAACAAGTCAAAATGAGGCTCAGTAGTGTGTGTGGGCCTCCACGCGCCTGTATGACCTCCCTACAACGCCTGGGCATGCTCCTGATGAGGTGGAGGATGGTCTCCTGAGGGATCTCCTCCCAGACCTGGACTAAAGCATTCGCCAACTCCTGGACAGTCTGTGGTGCAACGTGGCGTTGGTGGATGGAGCAAGACATGATGTCCCAGATGTGCTCAATTGGATTCAGGTCTGGGGAACGGGCGGGCCAGTCCATAGCATCAATGCCTTCCTCTTGCAGGAACTGCTGACACACTCCAGCCACATGAGGTCTAGCATTGTCTTGCATTAGGAGGAACCCAGGGCCAACCGCACCAGCATATGGTCTCACAAGGAGTCTGAGGATCTCATCTCGGAACCTAATGGCAGGCAGGCTACCTCTGGCGAGCACGTGGAGGGCTGTGCGGCCCCCCAAAGAAATGCCACCCCACACCATGACTGAGCCACCGCCAAACCGGTCATGCTGGAGGATGTTGCAGCCAGCAGAACGTTCTCCACGGCTTCTCCAGACTCTGTCACATGTGCTCAGTGTGAACCTGCTTTCATCTGTGAAGAGCACAGGGTGCCAGTGGTGAATTTGCCAATCTTGGTGTTCTCTGGCAAATGCCAAACGTCCTGCACGGTGTTGGGCTGTAAAGCTCAACCCCCACCTGTGGACGTCGGGCCCTCATACCACCCTCATGGAGTCTGTTTCTGACCGTTTGAGCAGACACATGCACATTTGTGGCCTGCTGGAGGTCATTTTGCAGGACTCTGGCAGTGGTCCTCCTGCTCCTCCTTGCACAAAGGCGGAGGTAGCGGTCCTGCTGCTGGGTTGTTGCCCTCCTACGGCCTCCTCCACGTCTCCTGATGTACTGGCATGTCTCCTGGTAGCGCCTCCATGCTCTGGACACTACGCTGACAGACACAGCAAACCTTCTTGCCACAGCTCGCATTGATGTGCCATCCTGGATGAGCTGCACTACCTGAGCCACTTGTGTTGGTTGTAGACTCCCTCTCATGCTACCACTAGAGTGAAAGCACCGCCAGCATTCAAAAGTGACCAAAACATCAGCCAGGAAGCATAGGAACTGAGAAGTGGTCTGTGGTCACCACCTGCAGAACCACTCCTTTATTGGGGGTGTCTTGCTAATTGCCTATAATTTCCACCTGTTGTCTATTCCATTTGAACAACAGCATGTAAAATGTATTGTCAATCAGTGTTGCTTCCTAAGTGCAATCAGTGTTGCTTCCTAAGTGGACAGTTTGATTTCACAGAAGTGTGATTGACTTAGAGTTACATTGTGTTGTTTAAGTGTTCCCTTTATTTTTTTGAGCAGTGTATTATATAGGTTGTAGGGTGAGTTAAATACCCTGTGCAAGGTGATAGTTTTTCAATAGAAACAGTGATTTTAAGTGTGTTTTTGTGAGGAGTGAAGCTCTGATCTGATATTTCCCTCCCAGGCAGTTGTTCCATCCCTCTGAGTGGAGTAGCAGCCCCTTTCCTCTGAGACCCCTCTTACCGTTCTCTACTACTGCTTCACCTCTCGGCTCGGGGCATTTTGGTGAGTCCTGCTTTGAAATGCTTATCAACCATTTAGTGAGTCTGTTCAAAGGAACCCTCTTGGATTTTGCCCCCCCCTCCCAAAACCTGCTATAAATGTTAGCTTGAATCACAGAGTTTGAATGAGATCACGCAAGGTGACTGGACTGTAAGTTGCTTTGCTACACTAAGGTACATTGTGGCAGTAAGATACTTTTTCTGCATAATTTCCATCATGTGTGTGGGTTGTGCAGTACCCTGGCATCAGGAGTTCAGTTTTGTGAAGGCACCAAAACCAAACCTTTTAATCCATAGGTTATGCCTAATTTTATGCTACATAAGACCATTGTTAAGTTTCTCACAATACTTCTAAAATTCATGATTATGTCTCATCATAGTCTTTCAGGGAAGAGTTTGCGCAGTCACCTGCCCCAAAGGAGAGGAGAAGAAGGGCACCTGTGGATCTGGCTCCAAAGGCCCCTCCAAACAGACAGAGGCCCTGACGACTAGGCGCTCTGGCCGCCACAGCAGGGCTGAGGAACAAGCTCCTACACAAGACCCTGCATCTTCGCAGTCCCACTCTTCAGATTCCGACACTTCCACAAACCCACCCACAAAAGCGGGCAAAAGCACCGCAGCCGCTGGTAAGAGGAAAGGCAAACGGGCAGCTCAGCGAAAGCCCAGCGCCAAGAGGAAAGCCCCAGATAGAAAAAAGGCCTCCAAAGTCGTTCTCAGTAGCCCAACAGGAAGTGAGGAAGAAGAGGAAGCCAAAGAGGAGGAGGAATTAGAACAGCAGAGGAAAGAGGTAGAGGAAAGGGAGCAGCTCTCAGACACTGCAGTGAGCCCACAGGCTGTGCAGCGCACCTCCAGCCCTACCGAGGAGGAAGGCCGTCCCGAACCTTCTACTTGTGATGCTCTGAAGGACCAGCCATGCGAAGATGATGATCTTTCTGAGGAAGAGAATTGTGGGAAGGAGGAAGAGGAGGATGGTGAGGAAGAGGACCAGAAATCAACGTTGTCAGATGTAGAGCTGAATACCCCTGGGCTCTCCCCCGACAGGGACCAAGGTGCAGGGGAGAAACACCCGGACCAAATAGAAGATCCAGAGAAAAGCAACTCACCCACCTCTTCCAACTCACCAGAGAGACCATTGGAGAGCCCCCAGTCTGGGCAGTCAGGACAACTTGGGGAGGAAGATGCTGACGCTGTGGAAGCCACTGCCAATCCAACAGAAGTGAAATCAGATGATGAAGCCTCAGTGGAGGAGGAGAAAGCAGAGGCCTCTCCCTGCCCTACTGCAGAGCCTGAATCTTGCGCTGGCTCTACTCGTTGTGACTCTCCAGATGGGAATGCGTCCCAGAAAGTTTCAGGTGCCTCAGAAGCAAAAGTGTCCGAGGGGGACAGGCATGATCCAAAGGATGTCAAAAATGAAAAACCAGCAGCCGGCAGGAAAGAGGACGGTCTGTCTGAGGATGACACAGAAGCAATACCGATAGACTGTGATTCACCCAGCAGTGAGTGCAGCACCAACCTGGCCTCTGATCCACCAAAAGAGACTGAAAGTGCAGCTCACGAGTCTACAACCCAGGCCCCGGAAGACAAGAGGAATGGTAGCAGGCAGGAGCGGGAGAGCTCGATCGGAGAGGAAACGGTAGAGGAAAGGAAGAATGGCAGGCAGCGCAAGTCACGCTTCCACTCTGCTGCCACCACTTGGTCTCCCAAGAGAGAGTCGAAGCAGGATTCGTCGAGGAGGTCGCGATCCAGATCTCGGGAGCGCAACAAGGAGCGCCAGGCCTCGGGCAGCCCCCCCTCCAGCCGCAGCAGGGAACGGGACGCTGAGAGGGATGCCCCCAGGATGGGCCGTAGCCGTGACCATAGCCGTGAGAGGAAAAACAGGAAGCGCTCTAAGAGTCGTTCCAGATCTAGTTCCAGGTCCAGAAACAGGTCCTACCGAAGAGGGGCGTCCCCGGAGCGCCCGGACTCAGGGGGCCAGTCACCACGGAAGAGGAATCGCTGGACTGGAGATGGATGGAGGGCTGGGCCGGGTAGCGACTCCTCTCGAAGGAATTTCCCAGAGAGGCCGGCCAGAGACACGGGCCGCTCTGAAAACGGTGGCTTTGCAGATGTTTCCCCCAGCAGGGAAAATCCTGACTGGGTTATGGAGAAGGCGCGTGCTGACACAGAGGCCAGGGTGACAAGTGGCCCTCGCTGGGAAGATAAAAGCTGGTGCGGAGATCGTGGACGAGGCACAGGACGAGGCCGGGGCGCCTACGGAACCTCCAACCAACAGGGGGAGCAGGCAGAAAACCGCTGGCAGCCCAGAAACACATTCTCAGGGACCTCAAACAATTCAGGGAGCGACGCGTATAGCCGATTCAACGAGAACCGTGGCGGCCGCAGGAAGGAGCCTGAGATGGGCGAATCGATGATGGACCGCTCCGGCTGGTCATCAGCTTCCAGCTGGGCTGTGCGGAGGACACTCCCGGCAGACGTGCAGAACTATTACTCCAGGAGAGATCGAGGGGGAGGTGCAGGCTCTGGCAGCTGGAGCAGGCAGGAGGAGACGTCAACAGCAGGTCAGAACCCTTAGATTGTGTGCCATGGAGTGTATGCACTCATTACTGTTACTAGTTTCACTGTGCATATCGAAATGGTATTGCTGATGCCTGTTGCGCAGTTGATGTGGATCCGACTTCTGCCACCAATGTAAAATGTAATAAAAGGCCGGACGTACATTAGGTAATCTAATATTATTCTTGATATTTGTTTTTATCTATTCAGACCCAGCTCAGAGTGAGACCAATGCCCAGCCCAATGCCCAAGGAGAAGCTCCACCCGCCCTGAACGTCATGCCTCCCCAACTGAACGTCCTGCATTACCCAATGGGCCCGCGAGGCCCACCTGTCAGCCTGCAACCACCCCCCTTCGGGATGCCTCCTCAGGTCCCCATGCACCACCACTCCTCAGTGCCTCTCCTGCAGGTCCCTGTGACAGCTGCCCAGGGCCTCCCGCCACCACCTCCACCACCACCTCCCATGCAGCAGGGCAGCATGACGGCCATACAGGCAGATAGCCGCACAACACAGGTAAGGACAGGATAATTTTGTATCCTTTGTCAAAATATAATCTTCTGGACCCAATCAATGTTTGCGTATTTTCACTTCTCACATACTTAATTCAATCAACTGTAGATAGTGTATTTCCGGGATAGCACTTTCAGAAGTGTGTTGTATTTGCATAGTAGTGTGTCCCGGTTGGAGGGAATTGTCCCCCTGAATACCTCCATGTCTCTTTCCCAGATGATGAGCAGCATGGCAGGCCATGGCAAAGCCCCCTTCATGCCCACCATGACCAAAGTAGGTGGTGCCACCACAGCCCAGGCCCACAGCATGGCCGTGCCATCCTCTACCACCCAACACAGCAGGGCTGCCCCCCCAGACAGCTCCAAGAAAGAAAAGGTAATGTCACCGCCACTAATAACAACCACAGCACCAGACAATGTTCTCAATAT
This sequence comes from Oncorhynchus nerka, assembly GCF_034236695.1. Classification (NCBI taxonomy): domain Eukaryota; kingdom Metazoa; phylum Chordata; class Actinopteri; order Salmoniformes; family Salmonidae; genus Oncorhynchus; species Oncorhynchus nerka. The sequence goes on from NC_088418.1 coordinate 58,168,006, forward strand.
TCTCAAGTGGCTTCCTAAACTTTCTGTTTTGTATATACTGTGGGGAGCTACTTTGCTAGTGAATGATTTGTGTTTGCATTCTGACCCAGATAATTAAGGATCCTTTTATTAGATTAGAACTAGATTTCTTAACTTGATATCTGCTTTAGAAACAACAGATCCATGAGAGAGCTGTCAATGAAGTGAAAGCAGCCATGAAACCCTACTACCAAAACAAGGACATCACCAAGGACGAGTACAAGGAGATTGTACGCAAAGCTGTTGAAAAAGTGAGTGGTTATAAACATCCAGTAACATTTTGACATTGGTATTTGAATTGAGCTTTTAGGTGTATTAAAACTGCTTAGTTTTCAGGAGTACAAAAACTACTTAGCTTTCAGGAGAACACTTAGCTTTTAGTAGTATTATAAATACGTAGCTTTTAGGAGTATTAAAATACTTCGCTTTTAAGAGTATTAAAAATACTTCGCTTTTAGGAGTACACTTAGATTTTAGTAGTATATAAAATACTTCACTTTTAGGAGTATAAAAAATACTTAGCTTTAAGGAGTATTAAAAATAAGATAAGATAAATCATAGGGTGTCCAACAAATCAAAACAGTCTGTTTAGAAATTTTTGATTTGCTGAGGGCATTTTACATTTCAGGTCTGCCACAGCAAGAGTGGAGAGGTGAACTCTGGGAAAGTGGCAAACTTGGTGAAGGCCTACGTGGACAAATACAAACACGCTCGCAAGAAATGAACCCTGACATCTGCTGAAGGGGAAACGGTCTCAGCCCATCTGCTTAAGTGCAATTTCTACCAGGTGTAACAGCCTCCCGGCTGACAGACTGGAGCCCGACTTTTGATATCTCTTACCTTGAATGAAGATTTTTCTATAGATTTCATATTTTGTTTAGAAATAATCCAATCGGAAACTGTAGTGTGAGAAGACCGTTATTTCAAGCAGATCTTGTGGCTTGGGAACTACTATGAGATAGATGCCCAGAGTAGCTGGAGCAGTAAGGTTAGCACCTGTTCTCTGGTGAGATGGACATGGTGCTATGGGTAGTACAGAGCAGAGCACCCTCTCGTGGAGCCAGCTGGTATGATGAATTTCTCCTTCTCCACCGGGGACCCCCTAATTAATTCTTAGTTAAAAAGTATTGTCATTGTTTCTCATTTTGTTTTTGTTTTATAAATATTATATTATGATCATTCTGGAGAAAGCCTAGGTAATAGTGCATTGCCTTTATGACTGTCTAGGCTGCATCACACGTGCAGCCCAATTCTGATCTTTTTCCACTAATTGGTATTTTGACCAATCAGATCAGCGCTGGAAAAGATCTGATTGGTTAAAAGACCAATTAGTGGGAAAATATCAGAATGCATCCTTAGTCGTCACAGCTCAAAGCTTGTAGACTGGATATGTCTTTGAGTGTAATTGTATCAGGGACTTCATTGGTTGAGAGTTGGAGATGAGTTGTCCAATCAGCAGTGAATTTGTAGCGTAAGGTATGGGTCTGGCAGATCAGGTGAAAACGGCCATGTCCCTTACTTGTTAAATGTGCTGCGAAATAACCAGAGAGCAATGAAATAAATGAGCTGCTTCATGGTCTGGCTATGTGTGTATGTTTGTGGTCAATCATGGAAAAGTTATTGACCTCATCCATCAATTTAACATCAGAATTTCTATTTTGTAAAGGTCCAATGCAGCTGTTTTTCTCTATCAAATCATTTCTGGGTAACTATTAAGTACTTTACTGTGGTTGTTTAAAAAAAATGTTTTTAAGAAAATATACATAAATAGCTTATTGGCAAAGAGCAATTTCTCAATCAAGAATTTAACTAGGACTGTCTGTGTGAGGGGAAAACTGAAAGGTAGCTGTAATTAGCAGGCCAAAACTCCATTCCACCAAAATAGACTGAAATTTCAGGTTCTTTTCAAACAGCTGTTAACACTAAAAGGGCATCATAATTTTTCACAGTTTCACAGGACAGACATTTTGTTATGGTCATGAAGACCCACTTGCCATTGTTTCACACAAGTAGTCGAATGTTAACTTGAAAATGTGCTTCACTATTTTCACCAGTAGGGCGAGCCTTTGTCAACACCATCTCAGGTTTTTTTTTTATAAACCCACCATTTCATAAAAAAGATTTGAACACAGTTAACATGACAATCCACAGAACTTTGGCAATCAGGGCCTTTTCCAGCTATAAGCGACATAAACGGTCGCTTAGGTTGGGGTCTCATCCAGTAAAAATTGTAGAATACACCAGGTGAATTTTCGAAAATTGGTTGTGCATTCGCTGTTTTTCTCTTATGACTCACCAGGTTTCCATAGGTTTCCATCCAACCTTTTTATGCGAGTAAAGTACATGTCGGATAAAACATACCATGACAAGCCTGATGGAAACAACATTTTACGGTCAACTTTCCAAATGTTGACGAAGAATACACTGGACAAGATGGGATCTTTTTGTGTTGGTAAAATGAATTATGCGAAAATGTCGGTGGAAATGTTTTTATGTGCAAATATTGATAGGCTTAATAACCATATCGAAGTAAACTTGGAGTCACACAATGACATGTATGGTCCTCCCATTAGGGCTCATCGGGAAATAAATCAGGTTATAGATTGAATAAATGATGATTAACTTCACAAGGTGGTGAAAGTGCAAGGCGATGACTGATACTCCTTTCCAGTAAATTTATTCTTGTGAGGATCGTCTGACATTTATTCTTGTGACATGTAGGCTGATGGTGGATTTTGAAGAGCTAACATATACCGTCTGACAAGTATAAATAATCTTGCTCTTTTGTCCATATTAATAATCTGATCATGTAGGCTATATGGTGGATTTTGAAGAGCTAACATATACACTGCTCAACAAAAATAAAGGGAACATTTAAACAACACAATGTAACTCCAAGTCAATTACACTTCTGTGAAATCAAACTGTCCACTTAGGAAGCAACACTGATTGACAATAAATTGCACATGCTGTTGTGCAAATGGAATAGACAACAGGTGGAAACTATAGGCAATTAGCAAGACACCCCCAATAAAGGAGTGGTTCTGCAGGTGGTGACCACAGACCACTTCTCAGTTCCTATGCTTCCTGGCTGATGTTTTGGTCACTTTTGAATGCTGGCGGTGCTTTCACTCTAGTGGTAGCATGAGACGGAGTCTACAACCCACACAAGTGGCTCAGGTAGTGCAGCTCATCCAGGATGGCACATCAATGCGAGCTGTGGCAAGAAGGTTTGCTGTGTCTGTCAGCGTAGTGTCCAGAGCATCGAGGCGCTACCAGGAGACAGGCCAGTACATCAGGAGAAGTGGAGGAGGCCGTAGGAGGGCAACAACCCAGCAGCAGGACCGCTACCTCCACCTTTGTGCAAGGAGGAGCAGGAGGAGCACTGCCAGAGCCCTGCAAAATGACCTCCAGCAGGCCACAAATGTGCATGTGTCTGCTCAAACGGTCAGAAACAGACTCCATGAGGGTGGTATGAGGGCCCGACGTCCACAGGTGGGGGTTGTGCTTACAGCCCAACACTCTGCAGGACGTTTTTCATTTGCCAGAGAACACCAAGATTCGCCACTGGCGCCCTGTGCTCTTCACAGATGAAAGCAGGTTCACACTGAGCACATGTGACAGACGTGACAGTCTGGAGACGCCGTGGAGAACGTTCTGCTGCCTGCAACTTCCTCCAGCATGACCGGTTTGGCGGTGGGTCAGTCATGGTGTGGGGTGGCATTTCTTTGGGGGGCCGCACAGCCCTCCATGTGCTCGCCAGAGGTAGAATGACTGCCATTAGGTACCGAGATGAGATCCTCAGACCCCTTGTGAGACCATATGCTGGTGCGGTTGGCCCTGGGTTCCTCCTAATGCAAGGCAATGCTAGACCTCATGTGGCTGGAGTGTGTCAGCAGTTCCTGCAAGAGGAAGGCATTGATGCTATAGACTGGCCCGCCCGTTCCCCAGACCTGAATCCAATTGAGCACATCTGGGACATCATGTCTCGCTCCATCCACCAACGCCACGTTGCACCACAGACTGTCCAGGAGTTGGCGAATGCTTTTGTCCAGGTCTGGGAGGAGATCCCTCAGGAGACCATCCTCCACCTCATCAGGAGCATGCCCAGGCGTTGTAGGGAGGCCACACACACACTACTGAGCCTCATTTTGACTTGTTTTAAGGACATTACATCAAAGTTGGATCAGCCTGTAGTGTGGTTTTCCACTTTAATTTTGTGTGACTCCAAATCCAGTCCTCCATGGGTTGATAAATTTGATTTCCATTGATAATTTTTGTGTGATTTTGTTGTCAGCACATTCAACTATGTAAAGAAAAAAGTATTTATTAAGAATATTTCATTCATTCAGATCTATATTATATATTTTTTACAAAACTTAGTCAGATAATAGTTAACCCTTTACCATTATAAATCAACATACATGCCAGTTTAATTAAATTTAATATTTGTAATTCATTACCTAAAAAAATGCTAGTGCTGCCTTTTTGTCACTGGCATTACCTATATTTTAGATGACAATTCAGGCTTTCCTGATTGTAATTTCACATTTTAATTTGCATATATAATCAAAGACTGAAAAGGTTCATGCAAATATTCATGAATTGTTTAGATTTGTAATAATTTACTTTAAAACTGTATGTAGAAAGTTCTAGTGTGTGACATTTTTATATTTCTACCATGTGTTTTGTGTTGTAACATCAGAAATAATTGAGGTTGAGTCATCAAAATTTGATTATCATATGCTTAAAATGCTTACTAATTCATGCAGCAGCAGTTGGGTCGATACGAATAAAAAATTCTATAAAAATGGGCAACTCTGATGCCAGAACACCAGTGTCCATGCACTAACTAATTTGCTTACCGCCCAAATAGGTCCACAGATGATGCAATCTCAACCACACTGCACACTGCCCTAACCCATCTGGACAAGAGGAATACCTATGTGAGAATGCTGTTCATCGACTACAGCTCAGCATTTAACACCATAGTACCCTCCAAACCCTGGGTCTCGACCCCGCCCTGTGCAACTGTGTACTGGCCTTCCTGACGGGCCGCCCCCAGGTGGTGAGGGTAGGTAACAACATCTCCACCCCGCTGATCCTCAACACTCGGGCCCCACAAGGGTGCGTTCTGAGCCCTCTCCTGTACTCCCTGTTCACCCACGACTGCGTGGCCATGCACGCCTTAAACTCAATCATCAAGTTTGCGGACGACACTACAGTGGTAGGCTTGATTACAACGACAACGACGAGACGGCCTACAGGGATGAGGTGAGGGCCCTCGGAGTGTGGTGTCAGGAAAATAACCTCACACTCAACGTCAACAAAACTAAGGAGATGATTGTGGACTTCAGGAAACAGCAGAGGGAGCACCCCCCTATCCACATTGATGGGACAGTAGTGGAGAGGGTAGTAAGTTTTAAGTTCCTCGGCGTACACATCACAGACAAACTGAATTGGTCCACCCACACAGACAGCATTGTGAAGAAGGCGCAGCAGCGCCTCTTCAACATCAGGAGGCTGAAGAAATTTGGCTTGTCACCAAAAGCACTCACAAACTTCTACAGATGCACAATCGAGAGCATCCTGTCGGGCTGTATCACCGCCTGGTACGGCAACTGCTCCGCCCACAACAGTAAAGGCTCTCCAGAGGGTAGTGAGGTCTGCACAACGCATCACTGGGGGCAAACTACCTGCCCTCCAGGACACCTACACCACCCGATGTCACAGGAAGGCCATAAACATCATCAAGGACAACAACCACCCGAGCCACTGCCTGTTCACCCCGCTATCATCCAGAAGGCGAGGTCAGTACAGGTGCATCAAAGCAGGGACCGAGAGACTGAAAAACAGTTTCTATCTCAAGGCCATCAGACTGTTAAACAGCCACCACTAACATTGAGTGGCTGCTGCCAACACACTGACTCAACTCCAGCCACTTTAATAATGGGAATTGATGGAAATTGATGTAAAATATATCACTAGCCACTTTAAACAATGCTACTTAATATAATGTTTACATACCCTACATTAATCATCTCTTATGTATATGTATATACTGTACTCTATATCATCTTTATTTTTTAAAATTTTATTTCACCTTTATTTAACCAGGTAAGCAAGTTGAGAACAAGTTCTCATTTACAATTGCGACCTGGCCAAGATAAAGCAAAGCAGTTCTACAGATACAACGACACAGAGTTACACATGGAGTAAAACAAACATACAGTCAATAATACAGTATAAACAAGTCTATATACAATGAGAAGGGAGGTAAAGGCAAAAAAGGCCATGGTGGCAAAGTAAATACAATATAGCAAGTAAAACACTGGAATGGTAGTTTTGCAATGGAAGAATGTGCAAAGTAGAAATAAAAATAATGGGGTGCAAAGGAGCAAAATAAATAAATAAATTAAATACAGTTGGGAAAGAGGTAGTTGTTTGGGCTAAATTATAGGTGGGCTATGTACAGGTGCAGTAATCTGTAAGATGCTCTGACAGTTGGTGCTTAAAGCTAGTGAGGGAGATAAGTGTTTCCAGTTTCAGAGATTTTTGTAGTTCGTTCCAGTCATTGGCAGCAGAGAACTGGAAGGAGAGGCGGCCAAAGAAAGAATTGGTTTTAAGGGAGCGACTAGAGAGATATACCTGCTGGAGCGTGTGCTACAGGTGGGAGATGCTATGGTGACCAGCGAGCTGAGATAAGGGGGGACTTTACCTAGCAGGGTCTTGTGGATGACATGGAGCCAGTGGGTTTGGCGACGAGTATGAAGCGAGGGCCAGCCAACGAGAGCGTACAGGTCGCAATGGTGGGTAGTATATGGGGCTTGGTGACAAAACCGATTGCACTGTGATAGACTGCATCCAATTTGTTGAGTAGGGTATTGGAGGCTATTTTGTAAATGACATCGCCAAAGTCGAGGATTGGTAGGATGGTCAGTTTTACAAGGGTATGTTTGGCAGCATGAGTGAAGGATGCTTTGTTGCGAAATAGGAAGCCAATTCTAGATTTAACTTTGGATTGGAGATGTTTGATATGGGTCTGGAAGGAGAGTTTACAGTCTAACCAGACACCTAAGTAGTTGTAGTTGTCCACGTATTCTAAGTCAGAGCCGTCCAGAGTAGTGATGTTGGACAGGCGGGTAGGTGCAGGTAGCGATAGGTTGAAGAGCATGCATTTAGTTTTACTTGTTACTTTTTACTTTTACTTTATTTATGTAATACATGTATCACTAGCCACTTTAAACTATGCCACTTTGTTTACATACCCTACATTACTCATCTCATATGTATATACTGTACTCGATACCATCTACTGCATCTTGCCTATGCCGTTCTGTACCATCACTCATTCCCATATCTTTATGTACATATTCTTTATCCCTTTACACTTGTGTGTATAAGGTAGTAGTTTTGGAATTGTTAGGTTAGATTACTTGTTGGTTATTACTGCATTGTCGGAACTAGAAGCACAAGCATTTCGCTACACTCGCATTAACATCTGCTAACCATGTGTATGTGACAAATAAATTTGATTTGAACACCAGTGACACGATGTGAAACCAAACATTGAACGTAAACAAAGACTTCCCAAAAACACTGATATAAACCTATTGTATGCAGTAAAACATGTTCACGGAACAGGCCTATTTCCTGTAATAACTTTTCCTGTACTAATTATTTCACATTCTAACATCACTTTTACTTGAGATGTGTTTGTCTTTAGAAAAGTTTGTCCATATGTTTGTCTTTGCCATGTTATTGTGTCATGTCCATCTGTTAGCATCTCCCAGCCAGACTCCCTTGCTTTCTAACCACTGACGCCTTCTTCTCTGGGAGCCAGTTCACATCTGCCACTTTCACACATTCAGGTGCTCCTCCAAGTACTTCCAGATACTGTGGCCAATCTGAGCTGATCTTTTGTTCACTGGCAGTGGCTTTGGCATCACACACAATGTGGTCATCCCCAATACCGGTTGATATCGTCTCTTTGGCTTGGCCAGAAGAACTTGTTGACTTCCTTCCTGTGACATTCATTCCTTTGACGTTATGTTCTTTGACCTCCAGTATAACGCCAGGGTATGGTGGTTCATCGTGGTTCACAATGCACCACTGTCCAGTGTGGTGAGCCTCTGACATCTGGACAAAGTGGAGCTGAGGTATCCGGGTCGATGACATCTGTTTGATGTGGAGGTGAAAGACCATGGCCATTAGCCGGCACTGTCGGGAGAGTGATATCTTGTAGTCCATGACATAGGCAATCCCACATGCTTTGCGCTGGTTGACAACTTATGTCTCTGTATTTTAGGATGCCAGGCGTGATACTCAGAACCTGGTGCATTGGTATGGTTCCTTTTTATGGTTACCCCATAAATATTATGGGCCTTACTTTCCACTTCTTCCTCACTGACATAATGCAACTGTATTTCATATCAAATCAAATTTAAAATCAAATCTGAATTTGATTTGAGTGCCGGAGCCCCTTACCTCCTGATCGAAAGACATTGCATCCTTTGTCTTTCCTATGTTGGACCAAGAGGTCAGCTGTTTTCTTTAGTGAACCCCCCACTCCATCTGGAGCACCCTTTCCGTGACTGGGCTCAAAAAAGTTCCACGTACTCCCCTGGAAACCCTTCTTGAAAGGTTCAGTGCCAACCATATAGAAGTTGCCCTTTTGTTTATATTGGGTGGCATGGCCATTACTGAAGAAGTGTTGCACGGTAGGCGACTGCTGTTTAATCATGCCCAGGATGGGGTCCAGGGGAGCTCATATGGCTGCGCGGTCATGCCTTCAAACTGGGTGAGATGGTGCAGAAGGAGATGGGGGACTCCTCTGCCACATAGAAGACATCAGTGTGGAGCGTCACCTGCTTGTGAAGTTTTCACTCAAATCTATATGGATCAGGCCGTTATTGGTTAGGTTCTCTCTCAAGGTCCGGTAGCTGTGGTACTGCCATCGGCTGTTGAACAGATGTTTCCTAAATTTAAAGAGCCGATACTGGAACTGGGTAACCAGCTCTTCCTCAGTTATGGCTATATCCTTCTTCATAGTGACTTTTCTCTTGTTCTTCATTTGCTCTGTTGTGCTTTGTCTTGTCAAGACACCACTGCCGGGAGAGTGATTTCTTGGAGTCCGTGACATGGGAAATCCCACATGCGTTGCACTGCTTAACAGAGACAACTTATGTCTCTGTATTTTAGGATGCCAGGCGTGATTACTCAGAACCTGGAGCATTTGCATGGTTCCTTTTATGGTTACTCCATAAATCTTCTGTGCCTTACATTTCACTGCTTCCTCACTGACAATGTATTTTGAGTGCCAGAGTCCCTTACCTCCTTATCGAAAGACATTGCATCCTTTGTCTTTCCTGTGGCGGACCGAGGTCAGCTGTCCACTTTAGTGAACCCCCCACTCCACCTCTTCGTTGGATTTGCTGTCTAGCAGGCGGTGCAGCGGAGTGTTCACATTCTTGCCATTCGTCATAGGTGCATGCCTTTGAATTGTTTTAAACTGTGCTATCTGCAATCTCCTCCAGGTTGCTGGACTGTGAAAGACCGAGTTTGTGCATTTTATCCATCGTAAACTGCAAGTTCTCAGGAGTCTTGCACTGGCAAGTTTCTCTCCTGCGGTGTCACCACCCAAAAGGGGTTTTCCCTGCAAAAGAAGCGGTCTCTCTATCCTGCTCAACATCTCTCTGTTTTTCTGACTGACCCGACATTGCTTTTGCTACTGTCTTGTTCCTCTTTATGTGAGATCATTCACTCTCTTTCTTTTTTGACTCTCTAAATCCTTTAAATAAGTAAGATTTTTTTATGTAGGCATCTCTGCGGTCTGGGTAGCATCCCTGTGTTCTCTGTAAGAGCCTTTGCTATTCAGCAGCACTTACTTTTTTATTTGCTGTATCTATCAAAAAGAAAGCCATACAAAGTGCAATATTGAAACAGTATAAAACCTTACATTGATATAAATAGTTAGCAGTGTGATTGATTGTCACTGGTGTTACCAGCAGGAACAGTAACACCAGGGATCTAACACCAGTGACAAATCTGCTGACAAGATGACATATCTAAAAATGGGGGCCACAGTAGCTCAAACCACACTTATTAAATTGTAAATAAATAACTTAATAACCTTATTTTAATCATATATTGCTAATATGAAGAGAGGGTGCACTCACCATGTGCTCTTAAAAACAGCCCTGCCCCCAACAAACCTTTGAGACAGAAAGTTGGCAAGGATGTCATTTTTTTCAAAGTGGTGTTTTTTTTATTTAGGGTAACAACAGTGACATGACATTGAGGGACAGTTATTTCCTGTAAATTATTTCTAATATTTAGTTCATATTTTAAGTAATTCCCTAAACAGCTATAATACTTTAATTTGCATTATGACATTTAAAGAAAAATATATATTTTGACTCAATATGTCACTAAACCATTACACCTGGCTCGAAGTCATTTTCATGGTGCTGAGCGTGTTCTACTATAATATGAAAAATATCATTTGCAATATTACATATGTTTATTAACACAAGATATATTTTTTGTTTTAATTGTTATCTGATTTTCAAAATATAAAAATAAATAAAAAGTTTTCCCCTGGTGCGCGCAAGCCAACATCGCGCAGATAACGCTGTAGAGCGCACGTGCCAATACCAGAGTTTTTTTAATGAGAAAACAATCAGTAGAGTTGAAAATGCGATGGAAACCGATTTAACTTGTATTTTTTATGAGGTACGTGGGAATTTAACCACACAGGGTATTTTATGTGCAATACGTCATCACTCACAGCCTTTTATCTACAGCAAGTCAATTTGATGGAAACATCTCTGGTGGGAAAAAGCACATATTGTTTTTATGCAGATTTTAGAAGATTCGCATGAAAATCTGTCGCCAATTGGACGAAAACCCAGCTACTGACAGTCGCTCAATTAGTCATGTCAGCTAACAATTTTTTTATTGGTAGTTAGCCAGCTATCTAAACTTGTAGTAATCATGGCTGAATACTTACCTCCAGGGGGCCCCCATTAATTTTGTAAATCATTCTCACTCAGATATCATATTAACATGGCATAAATCATTACTAAAGTTGTCGAAATATTGCTTTAAAACTGCCAAAATATCTCTCCACCCTATGGAAAAATGGGTAGAATTGCAGGAAATTAGCTGTGAAACAGAATTTATTTTCTATACGCCCATGGCAAAATGTTTAGATTTAGATTTTTCTCTCCACCATCATGAGGGGGGCCACTAAAATATTTTACTGCGAGGTGGGAGGCCCCTCAACCAAATCTGGTTTAGGGCTCCCAAAATAAAACACTGTTTCTGGAACGCACTGGCAGGGACAACCCACAGGGCGGTTGGGGAGGGATGAGTTTGATCATATGTGGTTGGTTTTGTAGTCTTATTGTGCAATTTCAAGGTAAATGACCCCACTTGACTGTCACAGTGGTTTAGTTCCATTTACAGAAATCACTTCAAATAGCTGGGTTTTCATCCAATTGACGACAGATTTTCATGGGAATATTCAAAAAATATGCATAAAGAATGGTTCAATGTGTTTCCATCGCTTTTGCATCTCTACCAATAGTTTTTGCACAAAAAGTGTTGCATTAAAATAGCAAATGTGCCTAGTCTGGTCTTGGCACATGCCCTTTAGCTAAACAGCTTGCAGATACTGTGCAGGTTGGATAGTCTACAATAGATGATGAGATTATTAATGAGAAGAGCGAGAACATTTTATTTGTCAAACGGCAGTCAAGTATCGATCATCATGTCACCACAATAAGACCCTCGATATTTATTGGAAAGGAGCATCAAACTCATACTGGTCCGTGCACTTTCTTTTTATTTATTTTTTCAATTTTATTTTACCCCTTTTTCTCCCCAATTTCGTGGTATCCAATTGTCGTAGTAGCTACAACTCCCGTACGGGCTCGGGAGAGACGAAGGTTGAAAGTCATGCGTCCTCCGATACACAACCCAACCAAGCCGCACTGCTTCTTAACACAGTGCGCATCCAACCCGGAAGCCAGCCGCACCAATGCGCCGGAGGAAACACCGTGCACCTGGCCACCTTGGCTAGCGCACACTGCGCCCAGCCCGCCACAGGAGTCGCTGGTGCGCGATGAGACTAGGACACCCCTACCGACCAAGCCCTCCCTAACCCGGGCGACGCTAGGCCAATTGTGCGTCGCCCCACGGACCTCGCGGCCGGTTACGACAGAGCCTGGGCGCGAACCCAGGGACTCTGATGGCACAGCTGGCGCTGCAGTACAGCGCCCTTAACCACTGCGCTACCCGGGAGGCGGTCCGTGCACTTTCACCACCCTGTGAAGTTCATCATCATTTATTTCATAGTGGGAGGACCACACACCATGTCATCGCCTGACTCCAAGCTTATTTGTATTTTATTATGGATACCCATTTGCTGCTGCAGTAATATTGAGGCAATTTACATATACACACATTAATACACACTACTACAACATATCTACAATACAAAATCCATATGTAATGTGTGTAGAGTACGCCTGTTAGCGTGTGTGTATGCGTGTGTCTGTGCCTGTGTGTGTGTGTGGCTCTTCACAGTCTGTGCTGTTCCATAAGGTGTAGTTTAATGTTGTTTTTTAAAATCTGATTTTACTGCTTGCATGAGTTACTTGATGTGGAATAGAGTTCCGTGTAGTTAGTCATGGCTCTATATGGCACTGTGTGTTTCTCATAGTCTGTTCTGGCCTTGGGGACTGTGAAGAGGCCTCTGGTGGCATGTATTGTGGGGTATGCATTGGTGTCTGAGCTGTGTGCTGGTCGTTTAAGCAGACAGCTCAGTGCATTCAACATGTCAATACTTCTCACAAATGCAAGTGATAAAGTCAACCTCTTCTCTATTTTGAGCCAGGAGAGATTGACATGCCTATTATTAATGTTAGCTCTCCGTGTACATTTAAGGGCCAGCCATGCTGCTCTGTTCTGGGCCAATTGTAATTTGCCTATGGCCCTCTTTGTGGCACTTGACCATATGACTGGACAGTAGTCAGGTATGACCAAACTAGGGCCTGTAGGACTTGTTTTGTTGATAGTGGGGTCAAGAAAGCAGAGCAGTGCTTTAATACGGACAGACCTCTTCCCATTTTAGCTACTGTTGCATCAATATGTTTTGACCATTACAGTTTACCCTCCTGGGTTACACCAAGCAGTTTAGTCTCCTCAACTTGCTAAATTTCAACATTATTCATTACAAGATTTAATTGAGGTTTAGAGTTCAGTGAATTACATCAATGTTTGCCCATAAAGCCATTTCCACAGCCTTTTCTCACATAATTAAATGTAAAGTCACAAAAAGATTCCACTATGTCGAACTAACAAATGATCTCTCAACATTTATAAAATTGTATTGAAACTTCTTGTTTCCATCACAGCTGTCGTCATTTTCTTTCTTCATAGCGTGGATGGAAACATGGTTAACGAGGCCGTTTGCATAGTTCGGTCCATTGAGTTGTGCTTTTATTTATTTCAGCAAGGCAGAGTAAAGATGTGTCTTATACATATTTGGCTGTTCAAATCCAATCAACAGCACGCCTAGAATAAGGTTGTGTCCTCCTGTCACCTCATATTCATCATTTGATCTCAAATTGCTGGAGTAATACTTCACTGTCCAGACACTTGTGGACTTATGATTCTGGACTATACATCTAATTCATGCAACATTTGAAAAATGCATAGTTTCCCACCACAATATTTAGACAATGTAATATTCTCTCCTGAAATAGTTTTGTTCTTGTGCAGTTTATTAATCAAAATAGAGGGGGTTCCAGTTCTTTGTCTCAGGAGTTGCCATCACTTTCCCAACATACGGTGGGCTCCCTGCAAAACCACACCACAATCAGCTGGTCTGCAAAATAGAACTGACACAAAGACCTGACAATGTGTGGGGTTATCTTTCACTTTATTTGGACAATAATTACATGATGTACATAGTGTTTCATTGAAACAAGAGTGTAACACTGGTGGGCGATGCCCTCTGCTCCTGAGGTCAAGAGATGGCTCACATACTCTCTAACCAAGACGTGCATAAAGCATGAGCGAACAGGTTATCAGGGTCACAAATAGAAGAGTGTAACACTGGTGGGCGATGCCCTCTGCTCCCGAGGTCAAGAGATGGCTCACATACTCTCTAACCAAGACGTGCATAAAGCATGAGAGAACAGGTTATCAGGGTCACAAATAGAAGAGTGTAACACTGGTGGGCGATGCCCTCTGCTCCTGAGGTCAAGAGATGGCTCACATACTCTCTAACCAAGACGTGCATAAAGCATGAGAGAACAGGTTATCAGGGTCACAAATAGAAGTGTGTTACACAAAGACCACTGCCACTATGCTTTGGTAGGTTCCACTTTAAACATGGTCTTTCAGAATTACAGCAAGTGGAAGAGGGAAAACTCTCTCACTATGGTTCCAGAAATGAAAGTGAACAGCTCCATACTGAATCATAGGGGGGTAAATTTATAAAGACCAAATTCACCAGCAATTTTTTATAGTTTAGTGAAATGCCAATAGGTTAAACAAAACATAGCATATATACAGTAGTTTAACTCATAGATATATATATATGTACAATATATAAATATAGTAAAATAGATAAAATTACATTGATTTCATGTTCTTCCATAAATAATCGCAGGACAATAACAGTTTGGATGATGTGTGAGGTTAACATTGGAAGCAGTGAGCCGCTCGCCTCGTGTTTGTGACGAGGTGACAAGCCGACATTACACTATCCTTATCAATCATTTCGTAACTTTTTTTGTACCTACGGTTATGTTTAATAAGGAGAAGCTGCCAACCGTTAGAAAAACACGGACATTTTGACAGACACTGAGCAGCTCACACGACATTCCTCCGCCTTCCCTCAGTTCTGCATGGAAGCCATTATGTAACGTTGATGTGACATTTGGTTATATGCGGTCTCAAAACTGTCATAAAACAAACTATTTTAGCAAGTTAAACAGGTACATTACAACCACGCATGTGGTCAAATTCAAGATTTTCTTCCGTAAAGAAAAAGTGTAACGTCCCCCTCCCCTTAGCATCCGAGGGATTTGACAGGGAGCATGCCCCATCTACAAGCAGTAGTATCATCGCTGTGCTAGATTTGAACAAGGTCTTCAATACATTACAATGCGTAATACATTTCTTTAAAAGAGATATTTTGCAACTTCCAGTGTGGGGTTTTGAGAAGGCAGGTTTCGTTGATTCATACTAAGCATTTTACAAGTTAAGCCGACACCACTAGCTAGGTCACACAGCCTTGGTACAAATACTGATAAGCGGTCTAGTAGTCCGTGAACATACAATTTCCTCACACGTGTGCTGAACATTTAAGTGATTTTTAAATATATAAACACATATTACAAATACCTTTTTTGGCAATGTTTAAAAAAAAAAGAAAAAAAGAAGTTGAACACTAAATTATTCACCTCGAGTAGAGTCTGCTGTCACGTTCTTCACCTCTAATGAGTTCTGCGATTCCAGGAGGTCCGCGGTTGCGTGCGGCCCTGGTTGAGAAAAGTTGTCGCCGTGCCCAAAAAGCTGAGCTCACACGCAGTACCTGAATATGAGCTGCAGTGGAACTCTACAACTACACCATCCCTGTTTGAGGCACCGTCAAATGTTTCAACTGTACCAGAATAACAAAAGAGAAAACGTCCAAAATGGGAAACGAAACAAAGAAAGCACAACGAAAGGAAAAAGATAATCACCACGTGTGTGGCTTAACTGCATACTGTACAAAGTTCAGTACATTCTCATTGGAATGGTATAGTCTCTTGCTTAGAGTTCAAAGCCGAACATTGTTGTATGTGAGGTCATATTCTTCTTCTTGGGTAGCAGTCTTAGCGGTCAGATGTTTAGCGGCTGAGCTGCGGATGGTGTGGTGCCCCCCCTGGTGGATGAGGTATCCTAGTGTCCATTGGCGGCTTGTGAGGCGTTGTTGATCCAGTCAAGGGTGATGAGGGTCAAGCTGCCGATCATGACAAAGAAACCACTGCACAGGAAAATGGATGCCTGGAGAGAGAGGGAGGACAAGACGGTCGGGCTTAGCACAACAAACACATCAAGGCTTTCTTCTCCACTATAGGATTGATGCTCCTTGCCAGGAGTCACCGACTCCAACACCCACAAACACATCAATTGCATGGACTAAAAATGAGCGGGATGGTTTCTTACTCCGATTTTCTGCACAGACTTCATGGGCTCCTTCTTGACCAGTTTGATATAGAAGGCCGAGGGCAGGATGAAGATCAACATGGCTGCCGCAGATGCACCTGAAGAGGAAGATGACAGGCTCAGTACTGATGTTCACCTCTTTTCTTTCTCTATTACAACTTCTAGATTCTGTGAAATGCACCTGACCAACTGAACACATTCACTCACCGATGAAGCCGAAGATGTCTCTGATGGAGGGGACGAAGATGACCAGACAGTTTGTGCTGGCCAGCAGAACCACGGTGATGATGGTGTGGCGGATCCAGCTGAACTCCTTGGAGGCACACAGCAGCTGGTTGACTGACGTGCGGATCTACAAAAAGACGGACAGAGACGGGGGACCAAGGTCAACATGGTGGCAATACCAGACTTGACAACGCTCACAAGTTTTGGATGGATGGATAGAAGGACAGCTGGATGGACAGAGAGACAAGCTGCCAGCCAGACAGATAGATAGATGTGGGGCTTACGGGAAACAGCACCACAGGGACAGTCAGGGTGACAGCTGTCAGCACGGCCAGACGAACGATGAGTAGGATCACGTCAGACTTGTAGACCTTGGAGTAGGTGTGCAGAAGTTCGGACTCCACATGCACTGTAAAGCCAATCCAATACAGTCATTTAATTTATGCTTTGTTTCCTTCTCACTTATAAAGCCACATATTCAATTCCTTTCCACACCTTTCAAATATTCAGATATCCAGACACAGGGCCCATGTGTGACCAACTGGGTATCGAACCCTGGTCAGCAATGCTCTATAATAACCCCTACGGTCAACATTCACTCAATGTTGGTGTTCGTTCAGAATTGTCTTTGTAACCTGCCTGTTACATGTCCAGCCAAATCAAACTGAGATTGGGAGGTCAATTGGAATACAGCTAAGATTATTTGAGGTTGTGCGTAACCTTCGCACCCTCGTTCATTCATTTTCGTCATGTCGTCCTTGCTAACGAGGGCCAATGCCTAGCCATACTTTTAGGGGAAGTCTGGAACATGGCTGGACACCTGCTGCGATGTCCTTGCCATAACAAATATACAGGATCATTGGTGTATTGGACAGATGGTTCTGTGTCGTTTTCTCATGGGGGACAGTACTTGCATAACAACTGGTTGTAAATGAGCCCAAAACGGACTGTTTCCTTCTCAAACTAGTTTTGTATCCGACTGTTAAATGGATGAATATGTTTCTAAGGGGGGCGGGGGTGGCTCACCGTTGAAGGTCAGATATCCGAAGAGAGCAGCCAGCAGGTACATGATGAACATGGCCAGGAAAGACACGTTGGCCACGCCCTGCATCTTTCTACGGGAACGACTGGGAAAGAAGAGGAGGTTGAGACAACACAGAACCACTGTTCTTTTCTCTGTCTTCCTTCACAGGTACTTCAGATATAAACTGTGTGTGTGTGTGTGTGTGTGTGTATAGCCTTGACAACGTGGCAGCTGGGTAAACAGCGATAGACTCACTCTTTAAGCTCCTCGTACATGGGCAGGACGGCGGGGTGGCAGACAAAGGCGAACGTCAGGATAGGAACAGCATACACAGTCTGAAGGAGAGAGTTAGACAAGACCGTTAAGACATTTGACACATGCACAGACACAAAAAAAATACCTAATACAGATACGAAAGCACTTGGACATCCATTAAGTAGTTCTCTTTCTATTTATCGATTTACCACTCAACATATCTGTCCATTTCTCACCTGAGAGTTGAAGACAAAGTATTTGGGTGTGCAGACGTCCTCGTTGTAGACACCGGCGGTGGTGTTGAGGAAGCCCATTGTGTTGTTCAGGACCTTGCTAACCGTCTCGTTCAGTATCACGTCCATGTTAGGGATGAAAGGGCATGGGATCTGGAACTTCTTATAGATCACCTGGAAAAGCAACCAAGCCCATTTAGACTCCCATACAAAAGGTACAGACTATTGGCTACATACGTTGCTAATTGGCGATATAACTACTACAGATTAAAACGCATTACTTTTAGAAAGCAACGTACAATAGAGGGGATAGGTCATTTGAAATGCTTGCTCATGGTCCGGCTAGTGTGAGCAGGTCAGAATTGTAAACCAATGTGTCAGTTATTCAGGTGTTCTATCTTCATTTGACCAGTTTCTCACTGGATGAAAATAGTCCTGCAGCGACAGGAATTTTTAATTTCTGTATGGATTATAATGAATGGAGATGTGGTTGATACATTTTAGTTAGGATAAATCAAGATTGACAGTATTAAAGTGGAAATTACAAACCTTAGAAGCCGCTTTAAACCTTAAATACACTACAATTCCTACTGTGCAGGAACATTATCTTCGACAACAGAGTGATAAAATTAAGATATCATATCTGTAGGTGAGCCATTCACTACAATAACCTGAACTGTAAAGACCACAACAGCGGAGTAGTTTAGGATGTTGACTCACCACAATCAGGAAGAACACCATGCAAAGCAGGGAGAAACCACTTGTGTAACCAAGGTAACCTGAAGTAAGGTAACAGAGAGAGAAAAAACTATTGAGTACTTCATATACTGTGGAAATGTAAGATAGTAAATATACTAACAACTGTGTAATATCCCTGTTATAACATATATTAAAACCATATTACAATGAATAAGAATGTAATCTTCTAAGGCAATATATTAACTTTATCAGTCAAAAAGGAATCTAATGTAAACAAACTGTTCTGGCCCCTATTACACACATACGTTGCCAAAGTGCGTCACCATCCCCTGCCCTTTCCCAACATTTTACACAAGTGCTGCATTTCACAACACACGTGTGTACACACACACACACACACACACACACACACACACACTAGGTAAAGTGCCACACTCTGTATTGTGTCTTACCAAGGTTCCTGAGAAGTGAGAGTGGCAGGATGATGACAACTGACACCAAGATCACAAGATAGTCCCCGTTCGCATACCACTCTCTGGAACGCACAGGAGAGACAAGAACACATCATACACTGTACACACATATCACCACACAGTTTAATATAATAACACACAGTTACACCCACACACACTTACACACATTCATATCCCAGCATTTATCTAGCTTTTGTGAAAAAATATGACCTATATCAAAACTTTTGTATCGTTCGTTTCCCGTTTGACTGGTGTTGTAAAATACAAACATGGCAGAATGTCTGCAATGCACACATAAATAGCAGCCTGCACTTAGGGTGGTCTAGCTACATGCTGGCAACACTACATGAATGTTTGATGGGCCAGTTGGTTGGTCTGAATGAGCTCATCCAGAGGTCTGTCTCGGTGCGGCACTGGCTCTTCTAAAAGGACCCTTTGAACGGCCGCTGACAACACACCGTCCCACCTCCCTCCTCTCTCTCTCTCTGCTGAGAGGGACAAAGAGGCCTCTTCACATCTTTCCAGCACAGCACTCAAAAACAACCCACCGCCATTTTGAATGACACCAAAGTCACTGCTTCACATCGAGGGTCGACCTCTCAAAATCAACCATGGGCCATTTGTCAAACCAAACTCTAACAGCAGACTAAAAGACTCACACACACACCAACGCACACACAGAATCTAGAGACAAAGCTGCTTACCCGTTGGTAGCTCCCACGAAGGCTTGGATAACGATCGGCAGCTCGTACTTCACAATGTAGAGGTAGCTGGACATGGCTGCAAAGGTAAAAGCAAAGTCACGGTTAGTCAAAGTCATATTGTGAATCAACGACTTCGCATCAAAACAGGCCTGTATTTTGTTCCAAAACAGACATCTCTGAGACATAAATGGTTCTAGAAGCACTAACTAAGGATGAATAGGCCTGTTGGTTCGCAGAAGGGATGTGTTTTCCATTGGAAAGTCTAGTACCCGTGCAAATATTTATTGTAAACATTTACAGAACCATTTGGTTTATGGGAAATGGGCTGCTCTTCCTTTTCTGTGTGTGACCACTGACATTTAGACTTTGGACTTTTTTCCACATAGTCTCATTGATCCACTAGGAGTTGACTGTCTCCCTGACTTTTATCTGTCTTTCTGAATGACCATTGAAGTGTCCTTAGTTCTCACCTCCGATGTTCTGCATGGTGATGGAGATGGATGCAGCCAGTTTCCCGGGCATGCCGAAGGCCTTGTAACCCAGCTGTTCATAGACCAGCGACCCTCCTTCATTGGCTGTCTTTAGAAGCAAGTGCACAGAGTACAGGGAGAAGATGGACACAGCCACCAAGAGAATTCTGTGGAGAGAAGAGGAACATTGAATCATGAGTAAGGTACGGAACCAGGCCAAAGGACTGCTATTGCCTGCAAGACTGGTAAGGACTATTATCGACTGGAATTAACCACACTGACACACTGTAACCCGGTTGACTACTGATAAGTGCACATTGGATAAGTGCAAGCTTTGTTTCCATTCGGTGCATTTCACCAGTCCCAATTCAAACACATTATTTTGACTTGATCTCCCGATGGTTCCATCTGAACGTGGAGACAAAAAATGCCAAAGGTCAACGCAAAGCTAAAATTCACATGGAAAATGTGTTCTGACCATCGCAAGGACACATCTCATGTTGACCATGTTGAGGCTGGGGAAGTGACATACAAGCGACTTCACTACTGTACTGTAGCACCCAAACACAGGGATCAATAGGTTCTGTCTGTGAGCTGATCTGCAAAGACCTTGTCATGGGGACAGTTTTGATGCAACACAGCTATGCACAATCCAGATACAGGGATGTGATTTGGACAATGGGCTCCAGGTTAGGATATTCTATCTAGCAGCCAAGCCGTGCAGAGCTAAAACTGTCTCACTGTATTAATAGTAGCAATTGTGCCACTGAGAAAAATGATCTCTAAGCGATATCAGCTATGGTCACATTATGAAGACCTTGTGAAAATAATTTCACTCACACACACAACTTCAGAACCACAACACAGTGGTATAGAGACGATTACTCGACTCAGCTACACAAATGATTTTATACCCTGAAGATGGTATGTTGGCGGAAATGCATAAGCCAAATGAATAAAGGGTTTTGCTTTGAGTGCCCAGGTTTTTTTCAGTATGGTATATATATTTTACAGAATTTCTCCTACTTCACAATGCTACACAAATAATCAGAGGTATTATATTCATAATTCATATTCATAAGCTGTTGGAGGAAGTGGCCCTTCAGACTGGCTACCCACTGGGCACAGACGCCATTTCAACGTCTAGTTTTGATTTAAATTTGGTTGATTTGTCAACTAACGTGAATTCAACGTGAAATCAACAAAGAATGTAATGTCATTGGATTTTGGTTAAACGTTGGTTGAAATGACTTGTAATGAGTGTAATGGAGAGAAGAAGACTCTACTGGAATGGCGGGGGGGCGGCTCCATTCATGATCTCATGCGAGGCCTGTTTACCGTACCTTACACTTTATATAACTCTTGCCCCAATGCAGAAAGATTAGCGCTGCTAAGCGGCTTCCCCCCGGCTTCGAGTGACTGGCCCAAATGAAAGGCCCCGATGCTAGTGTGCCACACACCCAACCCCAGCGCTCACACTCGTACGCCCACTGTTTGTAAACACTGGCCTGCGTGGCTACTAGCTACCGTGCCCTGCGGTAGCATAAGCTTTGATCTCTGTAGGCTCTCACCAGCTTACTCGAACTCCCTTCAGGGTTATCCAATGCCCTGTCTTAGACAAGGACACATCTCCAGTAGACTGTGGAGAAATGCTGTGCTCAGGTTGTATGTACAGTATCTATGCCTCACATTGGTAGATATTGAGATGTGTGACCTTGTTGTGCTCTACCTGGTGGTATATCACACTGCCAAGTTTAGAATGTACTGTATTGCCTCTGATATGACGGAGTGCATTCAGACTCAGAGAGTTCCACAAACTATCTTCCACACTAGCAACATACAGTGATATTCTATATTGCATTCTATTCAAAGCGACTTACAGGAGCAATTTGGGTTAAGGGCCTTGCTCAAGAGCACATCGACAGATTCTTCACCCAAGGGATTCAAACAAGACCACTTTGGGTTATTGGCACAACCCGATTAACCGCTAGGCTACCTGCCGCTCCTAATTCCTACTACCTACTTCCCAGATTCATAAAGTTGAGGTCCATTTCAATTGTGGATGTGTATTTTCATTCCAATTATTTATATATACACTAGTTGACTGACAGGGGGTGCTGTTTTGATGCTACTGCGCCTTCATCTTGGCACCCTCCCACCATTGTAAAAAATATTTTGGAAGCTATCAAATAAAATACATGTATTAATGTGTACATTTGTTTTTGCCACATTTATTGAGTTAACAGACACCTAAATGCATAATTGAAAATATATTGTTTGAGTTAAACATTAAAAAAAGCACAAAAAATATATATACAATGTTTTTCCTTAAAGTAGAATGGTACTAATGTTACTGTCCCCACTACAACAACAAAATACTTAAATACATGTCATTTTGTCCTTGAAAAATTGTATTGAAATACTGTAGAATTCCATTCATTCCTATGGAGGACTACTCTTTCTGGGGACTGCCAATATGGCCGACCGGTGGCTTCAAAGCCTCTCATTGGCCAATACATAGCATCAGCAAACCTGGGATATATCATTGGTGTTAACCTCTTTAAAACAGACACCCCTATCTCTTCGTCACACCTTGCAAGCTGCAGACATTGCCATTGGATGACACAGTGTGAACGTTGATTGACCCCGCAGTACAGTTTACAGTTTTTATTTAGAAAGCCCTTTTTACATCAGCAGATGTCACTAAGTGCTTATACAGAAACCCAGCCTAAAACCCCTAACAACAAGCAATGCAAATGTAGAAATAATCTGCAATTGATTTCATTGAAACCCAAGTCTGACATTGGCATACAGGAACACTAGAGCAGTACTCACACAAAGAGTGCAATGCCAGTGTTGGCCATGGCATAGGAGAGAGCAAGGATGCCACTGCCCATAATAGCATTGCCCAGGTTGAAGACTGACATTCCAAAAGAGGCGGTGCCCGGATGCTGTTGAGAATAAAGTCAAATATGCCCAGTTAGAAAAAAAACTCAAATAAAAACATAGTAAACCATAAGGCTCAAATTGGGTAACCTAAGTGTTATCAGGACAGCACTTACATAATCTGTTTCATACTTCTTCTTGTCCAGGTGGTAGTCTGGAAGGAAGTTTTGACTCTCCGCATCCATATCGGGATATTGACTGGAAATCAAACACGCATAAAGCATTTATTTAATGGATTAATCCCATTCCAATTCAGCCAATAAAACAAACATAATACAAGTTCTACAAAAATATGCAAGTTGATGACATTTCTGCGGTTAGAAACACAAGGCATATGTCTACTGCAGAGCATCTTCAGACCCAGCAGGCTGCAGTGCCTCACCTGTCAATGGGAACCTTCTTGGTTGGACAGGAACTGTATTCATGACTATTGGAACTGACACTGCTATCCTCATCAGGGGAAATGCTGAAGCGGCTCATCTCTGTCTTTGCAGTGGCCTGTTTCATGCTGTAAAATAAAGAAACGGAAAACCTTGAAGCAATTTGCGTTAATTTGTGAACTTCTTGCCTGCACCATTCCCACTCTCTTTTTTTTTATTGTACCGTGAGTTCTACCAGGGACGTCGAATAATCAATATTGGAAAGGGAGAGACTAGGCTACTCATTGCGCTGCAGCTACCTCATAAATCTGAAGTCATGTGACCAGACGAAGGGGGGTTGACTCATCCCAGAAGCCAGTGGAAAAATACCAGCCGCCCGGCATCCGCGTCTATCCACATCAGCGCAGCGTCACATACCCAATATGAATGACAAAAGCATTGCCCAAGCCTTTTCATCTCCAATTTCAACGTGTTAACTTAAATAAGAAGAATTGCCATTATAATCGGCCAATATATGTAACTAACAAATCCCGTTTATTCAAACAGAATGTAAGCTCATGTTATTAGTTTAGGGTTTTAAATGATAGAGCACAGCCTAATATAAAACGTTTTAGACATGGGACTGTTCAATAATTCGATTTTGGGCTCCATTTAATAAGATTTCTTCCATGACTAACTGATGGAAACAAAGGCACGTGCTTGTCTATTATGGACTGGCACCATTTTGCGCAGAGCTGTAGTCTATCTGTTTTAGATATCCTCAACTGTAGCTTACAGTCATTCATTTGGGTTGCATAATTTCTTGGACGTTGATGTCTCTTATTTACAAGTATCCCAAATAAGTGAAAAGACTCAACCATCAAATCCATTACATTCCTTCCTTGGTTACCGCCCCGACATTCCTCTAGAAAGAATATAGCCCACTAGCCTACAGCATCAGTGATATTTATTTATATCATTGCGAGTCTGGCCCATTGCGCTGTGTAGCCTAGGCCTATAGCATAGCATCATAAATATTATAAAGAATATAGAAATAAAAATATATAACCTAATACATTTTATCTTTGCGCCTAACTGATCTTGACTAATTGACTAGGGAAATAACATGCAAGAGATTATATACATCGGCCCGCTATTTCAATACACAATATATAGGCTAATTATTTCACCCATTTTCCAATAGAATAGACTTAATGACTTACAATACAGAATACATCAATTTCATAGGCCTATAGAATTGTAAATTACAATGTATAAATAGAGTTTTACAAGATAATTAGCCTACACCAGGTAACCCAGCATATTTCCTGTTAGACAGTAAAAGATGCAGCGCAGACAGAATCTTACCTTTGAGAAAAATAATAAAATCCCTATGAAAAAGTGGCGATCCTTAGCAATTTATTTTAAACAATTCCTTCACCGTTGAATGTCTCCAATATTCTACTAAAAACTATTTATCCTTGAGGTTTTAAATTCCCAATTATCAGCAACAATAAATGCACTTCAGATACAATGAAATTGTCCCAATTAAATAGGAAAATCACTTAAAATGTGGATACACTTGTATAATAATAGCTTAAAAGCTCAATTTTAAGATGTTATATGAATCAAATTGCCAATGATGTGATGCGCAACTTGAATTTACGTTGTTCTAAACGAGGAGGGGTTTGTCTGCACCTTTATATCTATCCAGCGTTGCATCAGCCCGAGGAGGAAGGGGAGTGGCTTTTTGCCTTGGCGACAGGCATAGACTTTACACACACCAGAATGAATGACGCGGTTTGTGTACAAACACACGGTTCAGACCGCCCTTCACAATGTGCAATCGGTTATCTTGATTTCTGCTCATTGAAAAAGTTTAAGTCAAATTCTGATCATGTATTGGGATCACTGTGTCCTCATTAGTTTTGTTCTGTGTGTTGCACTGACCATACAATAAATAGCCTAGCCAATAGTCTATACTTTAAACTATAGCCCATAGTAGTCTAGGCCAACATTCCTTTGGCTTAAATATCCCGATAATTAGGCCATGGCTCCTTTTCTGGACCTTTTTTTATTTGGTTCCCGGACATGAAATTGACAAGACGATGAACTGATGAGAAAGCACAAGATTGGGTGTCAGTAGAATTTTAAATGCGACTAAAGCTTCAAAGAAGACCTCCCAGTATCAAGAAGATTAACGTACGCAAACGAATCATGTGACGACGGTTCAGTGAGCGAGCCAGGAATCCTTGTCATCCCAATCCGTTTGTCATGAAGTGACTCCCTCGCATCGGCTTTAGGTTCACACTCTGCTCCTTTGCGAGTGTAAGCAACTCGTTGGTTCTCTCACCCATGCTGTTAAAGTTATGTTTACACACTCTTTCTAAACAAACTAAGCTGCCCCTTACTTCACACACAGGCTCTGTCTCTGTTATTGTTATCTGTGTCACACACACGCACACATGCACACATACACACACACACACACGCACGCACACACACACACACACGTGCGCATGCACGCATGCAGGCACGCACACACACCATACATGTTAGGCTATTACACATGTATTAGGCTATTACTTTATTATTGTCCGTAGCAGGGTCAATGTTTCTCAGTATGCCACACATTTTTTGATGGATTCAGCTGGGGTGTCTGACGTTGAGGTGAAATCACACAGTTTCGTAACAGAGAGGGGTTCATAACCCCTTTTTCATTCATTATATTAGCAGCAGTCGGGTCTTTACTTATGCTTCATGAAC
The DNA here is from genome assembly GCF_034236695.1 of Oncorhynchus nerka. Taxonomy (NCBI): domain Eukaryota; kingdom Metazoa; phylum Chordata; class Actinopteri; order Salmoniformes; family Salmonidae; genus Oncorhynchus; species Oncorhynchus nerka. The sequence continues at coordinate 58,194,405 of NC_088418.1, forward strand.
TTGTGACTCAAGTACATACGAATCCATGGCACTGTTAGAAGGGATTTCTGAGAACAAGTTTGCAGATGAACAAAGTTAATGTTGTTTGGTGGACCAGTTGGACCTCAGTGGTTAGGGTTAGTTGCTGATTCAGGAGATATTACTGTAAAGAGCCCACTAGTCCTACCTACAACGTCCACTATTAGTGCCAAGTTCATTTCTATGTGATAGCAGAACAGTATACAATGCAAAGCATACAAACCCTGTGAGGGTATGAACAGCCTCCCAGCCTATAGACCAAAACGTAGCAACACAGATGTACACACACACACACACACACACACACACACACACACACACACACACACACACACACACACACACACACACACACACACACACACACACACACACACATTATTCCCCTCTCAGTCACACATGAGTTAGTTTGTGTATAGGTCTGTGGGAGCCATTGTTTGGGGCTTTAGAATGACCCTGCCAAACTAAGACGGATCAGGAAAGTGGAGCAGGGCCTGGATTTGGGCCGATTCCCCAGCCTCGCCATGGCCCCATGCTACATTAAAACATAATTTAAGCTAATGCGTCCAGATACAGGCCGTGGGGGCAGGCACCTCAGGAGTGGGAATTATCTTAAATTAACGTAACTTTTGACTGATACACAAGAGTGTGAAGTCTAAATGTTGTCAATGTCTGTCTATGGATTTGGATGGAATGCACCCAATTATATATTTCTATAGGACACTGTAGTTTATATTATCATTTGGTTTGTTACCTCTGTACCCTGTTACTGTCCCAAATACCTGTATGAGTAGCTTAAAGCATTACTACCTCCTTAAAATTCTGCTGAGCATTCTAGCATTCTAGCATTCTAGTGTGTAACTAAACCGAAAGCCTACTGTCAGCTGATTGGCTGCAAGAGGTGTAGAGATATGTTATTTATCAACCATTTCCTGTTCACTTTCTCGGAAAGGAAGCGACCAACTTGAAAGTAAAGGACCAAAAGGGCATAGCAAAGGAGATCTACTTTAAGATTGTGCCTCTTTGTCTTTGCAAGGCTAATATCACCGCAATAATTACATCCTGTTTCTTATATATATACAGTTGAAGTCGGAAGTTTAAATACACTTCAACCACTCCACAAATTTCTTGTTAACAAACTATAGCTTTGGCAAGTCGGTTAGGACATCTACTTTGTGCATGACACAAGTCATTTTTCCAACAACGGTTTACAGAGAGATTATTTCATTTATAATTCACTGTATCACAATTCCAGTGGGTCAGAAGTTTACATACACTAAGTTGACTGTGCCTTTAAACAGCTTGGAAAATTCCAGAAAATGATGTCATGGCTTTAGAAGTTTCTGATAGGCCAATTGACATCATTTGAGTCAATTGGAGGTGTACCTGGGGATGTATTTCAAGGCCTACCTTCAAACCCAGTGACTCTTTGCTTGACATCATGGGAAAATCAAAAGAAACCAGCCAAGACCTCAAAAAATAAATTGTAGACCTCCACAAGTCTGGTTCATCCCTGGGAGCAATTTCCAAACACCTGAAGGTACCACGTTCATCTGTACAAACAATAGTACGCAAGTATAAACACCATGGGACCACGCAGCCGTCATACCGCTCAGGAAGGAGACGTGTTCTGAATGTACTTGAATGTACATTCAGAACACAAATTAATGTACTTTGGTGCGAAAAGTGCAAATAAATCCCAGAACAACAGCAAAGGACCTAGTGAAGATGCCCTAAAACCGCCCTAATAAAGCCAGACTATGGTTTGCAACTGCACATGGGGACAAAGATCGTACCTTTTGGAGAAATGTCCTCTGGTCTGATGAAACAAAAATAGAACTGTTTGGCCATAATGACCATTCTTATGTTTCGAGGAAAAAGGGAGTGGCTTGCAAGCCGAAGAACACCGTCCCAACCGTGAAGCATGGGGGTGGCAGCACCATGTTGTGGGGGTGCATTGCTACAGGAGGGACTGGTGCACTTCACAAAATAGATCGCATCATGAGGGAGGAAAATTACGTGGATATATTGAAGCAACATCTCAAGACATCAGTCAGGAAGTTAAAGCTTAGTCGCAAATGGCTATTGCAAATACAAAATGACCCCAAGTATACTTCCAAAGTTGTGGCAAAATGGCTTAAGGACAACAAAGTCAAGGTATTGGAGGGGCCATCACAAAGCCCTGACCTCAGAAAATATGTGGGTAAGCAGGGAGGCCTACAAACCTGACTCAGTTACACCAGGTCTGTCAGGAGGAATGGGACAAAATTCACCCAACTTATTGTGGGAAGCTTGTGGAAAGCTACCCGAAATGTTTGACCCAAGTTAAACAATTTAAAGGCAGTGATACCAAATACTAATTGAGTGTAACTTCTGACCCACTGGGAATGTGATGAAATAAATAAAAGCTGAAATAAATCATTCTCTCTACTATTATTCTGACATTTCACATTCTTAAAATAAAGTGGTGATCCTAACTGACCTAAGACAGGGAATTTTTACTAGGATTAAATGTCATGAATTTTGAAAAACTGAGTTTAAATGTATTTGAATAAAGTGTATGTAAACTTCCAACTTCAACTGTATATACTGTATATGAGTTTATATATATATATATATATATATATATATATATATATATATATATATATATATATATATATATATATATATACAGTATATCACAAAAGTGAGTACACCCCTCACATTTTTGTAAATATTTTAGTATATCTTTTCATGTGACAACACTGAAGAAATGACACTTTGCTACAATGTACAATAGTGAGTGTACAGCTTGTATAACAGTGTAAATTTGCTGTCCCCTCAAAATAACTCAACACACAGCCATTAAAGTCTAAACTGCTGGCAACAAAAGTGAGTACCCCCCTAAGTGAAAATGTCCAAATTGGGCCCAAAGTGTCAATATTTTGTGTGGCCACCATCATTTTCCAGCACTGCCTTAACCCTCTTGGGCATGGAGTTCACCAGAGCTTCACAGGTTGCCACTGGAGTCCTCTTCCACTCCTCCATGACGATATCATGGAGCTGGTGGATGTTAGAGACCTTGCACTCCTCCACCTTCCGTTTGAGGATGCCCCACAGATGCTCAGTAGGGTTTAGGTCTGGAGACGTGCTTGGCCAGTCCATCACCTTTACCCTCAGCTTCTTTAGCAAGGCAGTGGTCGTCTTGGAGGTGTGTTTGGGGTTGTTATCATGTTGGAATACTGCCCTGCAGCCCAGTCTCCGAAGGGAGGGTATCATGCTCTGCTTCAGTATGTCACAGTACATGCTGGCATTCATGGTTCTCTCAATGAACTGTAGCTCCCAAGTGCCGGCAGCACTCATGCAGCCCCAGACCATGACACTCCCACCACCATGCTTGACTGTAGGCAAGACACACTTGTCTTTGTACTCCTCACCTGGTTGCCGCCACACACGCTTGACACAATCTGAACCAAATAAGTTTATCTTGGTCTCATCAGACCACAGGACATGGTTCCAGTAATCCATGTCCTTAGTCTGCTTGTCTTCAGCAAACTGTTTGCGGGCTTTCTTGTGCATCATCTTTAGAAGAGGCTTCCTTCTGGGACGACAGCCATGCAGACCAATTTGATGCAGTGTACGGCGTATGGTCTGAGCACTGACAGGCTGACCCCCCACCCCTTCAACCTCTGCAGCAATGCTGGCAGCACTCATACATCTATTTCCCAAAGACAACCTCTGGATATGACGCTGAGCACATGCACTCAACTTCTTTGGTCGACCATGGCGAGACCTGTTCTGAGTGGAACCTGTCCAGTTAAACCGCTGTATGGTCTTGGCCACTGTGCTGCAGCTCAGTTTCAGGGTCTTGGCAATCTTCTTATAGCCCAGGCCATCTTTATGTAGAGCAACAATTCAGCAAAAAAAGAAACGTCCCTTTTTCAGGACCCTGTCTTTCAAAGATAATTAGTAAAAATCCAAATAATGTCACAGATCTTCCTTGTAAAGGGTTTAAACACTGTTTCTCATGCTTGTTCAATGAACCGTAAACAATTAATGAACATGCACCTGTGGAACGGTCGTTAAGACACTAAGAGCTTACAAACGGTATGCAATTAGGCTCACAGTTATGAAAACTTAGGACACTAAAGAGGCCTTTCTACTGACTCTGAAAAACACCAAAAGAAAGATGCCCAGGGTCCCTGCTCATCTGCGTGAACGTGCAAGGAGGCATGAGGACTGCAGATGTGGCCAGTGCAATAAATTGCAATGTCCGTACTGTGAGACGCCTAAGAAAGCGCTACAGGGAGAGAGGAAGGACAGCTGGTCATCCTCGTAGTGGCAGAGTGTCTTTGAATAGTGATTTCTTTGCAGCAATTCAACCATGAAGGCTTGATTCAAACAGTCTCCTCTGAACAGTTGATGTTGAGATGTGTCTGTTACTTGAACTCTGTGAAGAATTTATTTGGGCAGCAATTTCTGAGGCTGGTAACTCTAATGAACTTTTACTCTGCAGCAGAGGTGACTCTGGGTCTTCCTTTTCTGTGGCGGTCCTCATGAGAGCCAGTTTCATCATAGCACTTGATGGTTTTTGCGACTGCACTGAAGAATAGGGCTATCTTCTGTATACCACCCCTACCTTGTCACAACACAACCGATTGGCTCAAATGCATTAAGAAGGAAATAAATTACACAAATTAACTTTTAACAAGGCACACCTGTTAATTGAAATGCATTCCAGGTGACTACCTCATGAAGCTGGTTGAGAGAATGCCAAGCGTGTGCAAAGCTATCATCAAGGCAAAGGGTGGCTACTTTGAAGAATCTAAAATCTAAAATATTTGGTTATATTTGGTTAAAATATTTGGTCACTTTTTTTGGTTACTACCTGATTCCATATGTGGTATTTCATAGTTTTGATGTCTTCACTATTATCCTACAATGTAGAAAATAGTAAAAATAAATTAAAGCCTTGAATTAATAGGTGTGTCAAAACGTTTGACTGGTACTGTATAAATATATATATATTTTAATAATATGGATTTATATGAATTATTACACATTAATATCGTATAAATAAAACCGCAACTGTTAAAAGTATCTGCACGAAGTGCAAATATAGTATATTACTGTAAGAGAGGCTTTTGGTTTCATTTCACTCAGGAACATATTCGTGTCTGCTTGCAAGCTGAAAATATGTGTCTGTGCATGTTTAGTCTACCTGCCCCTCACCCAGGCTACTGTACAGATGTTACACGCTTGATTCAGAAGATAGGCAAAGGGATTTTTTATTAGCAAGAGAAGAATGGTTTTACTTTTCAGTGCTAGTTAAGGATAATATGTGTCTAGTTATCACGTTTCACATAGGATTTATTAACAACCAAAAGGTAAGTGTATTTAATTATGCTGCTGCTCTGCACACACAAGCTTGTTAGCTAGCTAGATCAAATGACATTCAACGTTCCTCCATAAAAGCAGCTCCTCCCAGGTATAATTCTGTGGACCTAATTCAGATAATGCATGTCATAACAAGATGCCCTGCACTTCAAGCCTCCTCTTCAACCCTTTCTCACTCTCTCCCCATCTGCAAAATTGCAGTTGCATCTAGCGCCATAAATGAGGCTACACTTGTCTGTCCATCACACATGTAAATAACTAGCTTGCCTGCTCAATCCGCACTTATTTGTGAAGTAATTGAATGAACTAAATGTAAAAAACTGTTGCTTTCACAGGTTGAAAAGGAACAGACAGGAACCATATAAACCACAACTTTTTTTTTTTTTTTGTGGGGGGGGGGGGGTTGAACCAGTTCAGAACTTTAATTTGCTGTTTGGAAAAGTAGAACGAAACGAAAAAAATGGTGGTTCTGTTCAGAACGAAACGATTGGGAGATCATTTTGGTTCCAACCCCTGGTTCGCACAGAGCAAAATGGCATATCATTTATGTGCCACTTGTTGCAATGTTTGTTACCCTCATGGCATCCAGTAGGGGTAGAACAGCCTTAAACCAGTCACACCCATGTCCAGGCCAAATATATTTTCCCCATTGTCTTGGCAGAGGGCCCATTTCGTTATCATTTATCCACAAGGATACTAGATAAATAGTTATTCTCAATGCACCCGACTCATTCATGGCATCCCCCTTTCCCCCCTCTCTACACACGTACACACACTCACTGGCTTCGAAGTCCGATCGCTAACCTTGGCACATAGCTCGCTAGCACGAGAGTCCCCCCCCCCCTTCTCTGTTTCATAAAGACCTTTCATTTTCCCTGGGTTTAAATGAAGGATTTTCCTAATCCAAGCCTTTATCCACCTTCCCAAAACTCAGATTCTGAGAAGGTTCATCTAAGTAAGGGATATTTCAATTTGGATGCCTTTTGAAAGTAAATTAAAAACGATAAAATCTGCCTGTCAAGTAAAGGGCATTTGTTGTGTCCAGAGGCAGTTTCAGGAGATTTACTGAAATTTTTCATGGGTCACCATGTTTATGGGGTAACTGAGGATGTTACCACATAGTTGGTAGAGCAACTGAGAGCAGCTGAGGTTCCTTTACACTGCACACATCAAATAAAATACCATTTTATTGGTCACATACACATGGTTAGCAGATGTTAATGCGAGTGTAGCTAAATGCTTGTGCTTCTAGTTCTGACCATGCAGTAATATCTAACAAGTAATCTAACAATTTCACAACAACTACCTTATACACACAAGTGTGAAGGATTGAATAAGAATATGTACATATAAATATATGGAATAGTGATGGCCGAACGGCATAGGCAAAAGGCATAGGCAGTAGATGGTATAGAGTACAGTATATGCATATGAGAGGAGTAATGTAGGGTATGTAAACATGATATGAAGTGGCATTGTTTAAAGTGACTAGTGATACATTTATTACATCCAATTTTTAATTATTAAAGTGGATAGAGATTTGAGTCAGTATGTTGGCAGCAGCCACTCAATGTTAGTGATGGCTGTTTAACAGTCTGATGGCCTTGAGATAGAAGCTGTTTTTCATTCTCTCAGTCCCAGCTTTGATGCTCCTGTACTGACCTCACCTTCTGGATGATAACGGGGTGAACAGGCAGTGGCTCGCTCGGGTGGTTGTTGTCCTTGATTAACTTTATGGCCTTCCTGTGACATTGGGTGGTGTAGGTGTTTTGGAGGGCAGGTAGTTTGCCCCCTGTAATGCGTTGTGCAGACCTCAGCCTTGCGGTTGTGGGCGGAGCAGTTGCCGTACCAGGCGGTGATACAGCCCGACAGGATGCTCTCGATTGTGCATCTGTAAAAGCTTGTGTGTTTTTGGTGACAAGCCAAATTTCTTCAGACTCCTGAGGTTGAAGAGGCACTGTTGTGCCTTCTTCACCACGCTGTCTGTGTGGGTGGACCCTTTCAGTTTGTCCGTGATGTGTACGCTGAGGAACTTTCCACCTTCTCCACTACTGTCCCGTCGATGTGGATAGGGGGGTGCTCCCCTGCTGTTTCCTGAAGTCCACGATCATCTGTTCAAAGACAGTTTTTTATCTACTTAATGCTGCAATATGTAACTTTTAGGGCGACCTGACCAAATTCACATAGAAATGGGAATTATAGATTTGTCATTCTCATTGATAGCTGGTAAAAGAAGTGGTAGATCTGTTCTATGTGCGCTATTTCTATGCTTCTCATTTTTACGTCTTTTAATTTAGGTTTTGTACACCAGCTTCAAACAGCTGAAAATGCAATGCTTTTGGTTATGGAAAGTATATTTCACAGATGGTACAATGATTCTCTACACTATACTTGCGTGTTTTGTTACATAAACTGAAATTAGGCAAACTATTTGAATTTTAGCAACCAGGAAATGGCAGAGCAATTCCTGCATGGTGCACCTTTAAATAAGCTGGCCAATGAGACTGCTATTGCCTTTGAGGACACTGGAATGTACCCTTCAGTGTGAGGTCACATGTGAGGTCACAAAACGCTGCCCTAGTCAGTCTTGGAGTCCATTTAAGGACAATGGCAACAATAGTCTCATGGTCTGGCCATTTAGACCACACAACACACAGACACTCCTGCTCTTTAAAGGCCCACTGCAGTGGAAAGTAAACTTTTCTGTAAAAATATGTCTTGACCTTATCTATGATGTTGTACAATAGTTTGGAAATAATCATTTTAATGGATATGAGTTTTATTTTGTTTTCAAGTTGCGTTAAAAAGTTAAAGGTCATGTGATATATCAAATGAAATGATATTGCTTTTCTAAAAATAAAGCTTACAACATGCAGTACATGCCAAGTAAGTGACTCATAAACATTTGCGATTTGAGTTTGATATATTCAAATGCATTCTCAGTGGTCCTAATGGTAGGAGACTGTTCCTTGTGTAACCGATGTGAAATGGCTAGCTAGTTAGCGGTGGTGCACGCTAATAGCGTTTCAATCGGTGACGTCACTTGCCCTGAGACCTTGAAGTAGTGGTTCCCCTGGGTAACGATGCTTTGTGGGTGTCAGTTGTCTGTGTGTGCAGAGGGTCCCTGGTTCGAGCCCGGGTAGAGGCGAGGAGAGGGACGGAAGCTTTACTGTTACACTTGGAAGGCAGTATGAACCATGACTCAAGGCTGCAACTGTACACAGCAGTGAAATAAATATAATCGTTGGTGGCACCACATTAGGGACAAATTCTGTGGAAACTGATGACGTCATCCCATGAGTTATCTCAAAAGTAATTAAAGCCAGGGAAACAGATTGTAACAGATCTTTACTGAACAGTTAGTGCAAAACATCTGTAAAACATCCTAACTGAAAGATGAGACAAAATGACTTAAAAGTGAACGCTGAGTTCATATCTACTAATGAATCTATGTAACGTAACTTATCCATTCAAATCAAAATTGAAAATGTTCATATATAAAAAAATACATTTTTATGGGATTGTAATTCCTTTTCTACAACAGACATAGCATTGATTTAATTTGCAGGTGACCGAAGCAATGCTTTCCAAAACAAGTACATTTCAGGGATGAGGTGATGTTGGGCATTTAGGATGTACTACCTTGAACACCGTTTGTCAAGTTTAGAGGGGAGAAAATAGGTTAGTGAGTGTCATTCCACAATGGAGACACAAAGGGCTAGTAACCATCAGACTGAAAGGCAAACATGTCGCCAAAGAGGAAGTGAGTTTTGTTTTGGTATCACTCACACACACACACACACACACACGTTGATCCTGATCGGACATGATGTCTGTGCCGGCCAGGAGACAGTGCGTAAACATTGCCTACATCAACACCATCACAAAGAGTGGAAAACCAAAGCATGAGGGGACCCACAACACCAACACTACTGTACTTTCTGTCATGTGGGATGACGGCTAAAATGAAGGCAGAATCATTTGACGCAGTGGAAAAGTTTGATTTTATAGAATGGACCATCAACTGGTTGTCGATACCTAACAGCAATACAGTAAAGAGTGTTAAAAACAATGTGTAGTATATTGATAATGTTAAGGTCTGTACATTAGGTCATGGACATTATAGAACACATTTAGACTTTTTGACTGTTGACTTCAGGGCTAAGCATCCTATATTCAATATTCATTTCCATCCTGTCCAATTTCTATGCTAATAGCTGTCATTTGCTTCCACCCATCTTATCTCTCCCAGCATGTGACCTAAACTAGGGTGATTTGAAAAGGTATACTTATGCAAGTTAAAGTGTTTTTACAGTGGTTACTACAGTATCAGTTATGTTTGTGGACTGACATGGTTTGCAACATGGTCTTGACCCTCACGTGGACATATATTAGGTTTTCGTCACAGTACAGGGCAGTGGCGTCCATGTCCAGTCTGAAAAGTCTGACATCAATCTTCTACATGAATAATTCAATTCAGTCTCCCAGCGGCTACATCGGCCGTAGCATCTTTTTGATATGAAGCATTACCTTCGTAATCCTCTTAGTGGTGGGAAAGTGGTTTAGAGGTGCATTCTTTATAACAGCGGCACAAATGGGGGGGATCACTGCCCCGAGGGGCCTGGGTTCAGGGTAGGCCACTCCCTCTAAGGCTCTTCAAAACTTTCCATGAAGATTTCCTGGGATGGGATTGCCCGCCTGCATTGCAGTGAACCCGCTGACATCTCTGCACAGTGTGTGATGTGATGGGATGGAGAGGTGAGGGGAGGTGGGGGCCGAGGTGATTGGGGGTGGTTTGGGTTCAATCTGGATGGGAAACTCAGGGAAATGGTGTTGCCGCGGGAATGCAGGGCTGTTTGAGCCATGCGGCCTGAGAGGATTAAGGGGATCAAGAGCGGGAAAGGTGGCCAGATACACACATACACTCACACATACACTCACACATACACATGCGTATACATACACACTAGTCAGGGCACGTCAGTCACAACATTCTCTGCAGCCCACGCTGGGACACGATGAAAGACAGAGAGACAGAGAGAGATTTACAATGAGCATTGGTGTAGTGAGGGCTATACGCCGATTACCCACTTTTTTCCAGTGGGAATTGCTTATTACTTCATAATCCCCACTGATGCGTATCAAAGTAGTATAGTGAAGGTATATGCCATTTAAATTATGTAGTACAATAGCGAAATCATGCACAAAGTAGCCTACACAATCGCAAAGTATGTGAATATAGGCTATTCACATGCACGCTGCACACATTGCTAGTTTTAGCGGAATATCAGGCAGCAAGAGCACATAGCTCTCAACTGGTTGTTGACGCATGGAGCAGCTCACAGAATTGTAAGACATCAGTAGCCAGTTATGGACTTTAAACATCACATCTTTAAAAAGTGTAATTTTGAGAGTGAAAACATGAAACAACTATAGGAAAATGTTTGGCAAAGTTAGAGTATACCCACTTCTCCAAGCACCACTATACCACTGACAATAACAGTCACCACACTCCATGAAAGACAGACAGACAGACAGACAGACAGACAGACAGACAGACAGACAGAGGCATTCAATGAGAGACAGAGAGACAGGCATACAATGAGACTCAATGAGAGAAAGGCAGACAGACTTAAGATGACACTAGAAAGACAGGCTTAAGATGACACTAGAAAGACAGGCTTAAGATGACACTAGAAAGACAGGCTTAAGATGACACTAGAAAGACAGGCTTAAGACGACACTAGAAAGACAGGCTTAAGATGACACTAGAAAGACAGGCTTGAGACGACACTAGAAAGACAAGGTTAAGACGACACTAGAAAGACAAGGTTAAGACGACACTAGAAAGACAAGGTTAAGACGACACTAGAAAGACAAGGTTAAGACGACACTAGAAAGACAAGCTTAAGATAAGACTAAATTAGACCACTAATACATTGGCCTAACTCTTTGTAAGTGTTAGAGAAAGTACTCTGAGACTTGCAAAGATCCAACAGCATACGCTGAGGTGTACACAGAAGTGATACACTCAACAAGTGGTAGAGCATGAAAGAAGCATCAACAGAGACACTGAGACAAGGCTGTGAAGAAGACATGCAGACTCGGTCTACTTACAGATGAGTGCACTGTTTTCCCTCTGCCACAGCAACGGCAGTCAAAGTTCCTGTCTTCCAGTCGTTGTTGTGTGATTTTGGTCGTTTTGCTCAACGGCATTGTCGCAGTGCACCATGCCGGAAGTGCTGTGAAATACCATCTCCATGACCATTTCCTGTGGAGGACAGGACGTTAAGGGGACAGACATAAGGCATTATGACACAGCTTCCTGTCTGATATAGTGTCAGCATTGGAGAAGATAAGGAAATATGTTCTCAGGAAGAGCTGTAAGAAGTGTTTTCAAGTGTCTTCTGGGAAGGGGAAGGAAATGTGGTGTAGTGATGTTAATCAAGCACATTTTCCACTGCGGCTGAAATGGTGGCTGAAACAGTGGCTGAAATGGTGGCGTAAACATCAGACCGGACTACTAGTATTTCTACAACTAGTACACCAATAGTTCCTCATTGCAAATTGTTACTGCTCTTTTCATTATCAGAGTTAGGCAGTGCTTAACCACATCAGACAGAAAGAAAACAGCACTACATTGGTCTGAGGTTAGTTTCATATCACTTCTAAACACATTTCTATCCAAAACACGTCCTGTTCTCTCATTGCTTAAATGTAATTTTTTGATGAACAACACTTTTATTTTATTTGAGCAGTAAAATCCTTTAGTGCGGACAAGCTTTTCTTGGAAAAGATGTGTTGGCAAGTTGTGTGTGTGTTACTAGAGCTGAACGTTGGTATGTCGGATTCTTTTAAGGGCTCACTTTGCTTCCAAAATATGAACAGAAAACATTTAAAATGTTGCTTTGTAGTTTGCACTACAGTTCTAATGATGATAAATGTTAAAGTAATTATGTGCCGTGGGTGAAGGATTGTGATAAAAAAGACAATTTAATGTTTTATTGTTGAGAAATGTCTATGGCCAATAATAATCATAGTAATGAAAATTGCACACAAAAAACATGATCATTGTAACGGGGTTCTTCCTGGGAAGGAGAGGCGGACCAAAATGCAGCGTGGTTATAATTCATGGTTCTCTAATAAAGAAACTATACATGAATAAACTACAAAAACAACAAACGTGTAAACCCGAAACAGTCCTGTGTGGTACAAATACTGACACAGGAGACAATCACCCACAAAACCCAACACCAAACAGGCTACCTAAATATGGTTCCCAATCAGAGACAATGACTAACACCTGCCTCTGATTGAGAACCATATCAGGCCAAACACAGAAACAGACAAACTAGACACACAACATAGAATGCCCACTCAGATCACACCCTGACCAAACAAAACATAGAAACATACAAAGCAAACTATGGTCAGGGTGTGACAATCATCTACTTCCTACATAGAACATGTAAGCAGATTCATGACAGGATGCTGATAGTATATCCGTCGTAAATCCAAAATGACCTACTTACCGAGTGGTGTGAATGTATTGTAGGTTTGAACCTGCCAGTGTAGACTGTTTGAACCTCCCAGTGTAGACTGTTTAAACCTCCCAGTGTAGACTGTTTAAACCTCCCAGTGTAGACTGTTTAAACCTCCCAGTGTAGACTGTTTGAATCTCCCAATGTAGACTGTTTAAACCTCCCAGTGTAGACTGTTTCAATCTCCCAGTGTAGACTGTTTGAACCTCCCAGTGTAGACTGTTTGAATCTCCCAATGTAGACTGTTTAAACCTCCCAGTGTAGACTGTTTCAATCTCCCAGTGTAGACTGTTTGAACTTCCCAGTGTAGACTGTTTGAATCTCCCAGTGTAGACTGTTTGAACCTCCCAGTGTAGACTGTTTGAATCTCCCAGTGTAGACTGTTTAAACCTCCCAGTGTAGACTGTTTCAATCTCCCAGTGTAGACTGTTTGAACTTCCCAGTGTAGACTGTTTGAATCTCCCAGTGTAGACTGTTTGAACCTCCCAGTGTAGACTGTTTGAATCTCCCAGTGTAGACTGTTTGAATCTCCCAGTGTAGACTGTTTGAACCTCCCAGTGTAGACTGTTTGAATCTTCCAGTGTAGACTGTTTGAACCTCCCAGTGTAAACGGTTTGAACCTCCCAGTGTAGACTGTTTGAACCTCCCAGTGTAGACTGTTTAAACCTTCCAGTGTAGACTGTTTGAACTTCCCAGTGTAGACTGTTTGAACCTCCCAGTGTAGACTGCTTGAACCTCCCAGTGTAGACTGCTTGAACCTCCCAGTGTAGACTGTTTCAACCTCCCAGTGTAGACTGTTTCAACCTCCCAGTGTAGACTGTTTCAAACTCCCAGTGTAGACTGTTTGAACCTCCCAGTGTAGACTGTTTAAACCTCCCAGTGTAGACTGTTTGAACCTCCCAGTGTAGACTGTTTGAACTTCCCAGTGTAGACTGTTTGAATCTCCCAGTGTAGACTGTTTGAACCTCCCAGTGTAGACTGTTGGAATCTCCCAGTGTAGACTGTTTGAATCTCCCAGTGTAGACTGTTTGAACCTCCCAGTGTAGACTGTTTGAACCTCCCAGTGTAGACTGTTTAAACATTCCAGTGTAGACTGTTTGAACTTCCCAGTGTAGACTGTTTGAATCTCCCAGTGTAGACTGTTTGAACCTCCCAGTGTAGACTGTTTAAATCTCCCAGTGTAGACTGTTTGAACCTCCCAGTGTAGACTGTTTGAATCTCCCAGTGTAGACTGTTTGAATCTCCCAGTGTAGACTGTTTGAACCTCCCAGTGTAGACTGTTTAAGCATCCCAGTGTAGACTGCTTGAACCTCCCAGTGTAGACTGTTTGAACCTCCCAGTGTAGGCTGTTTAAACCTCCCAGTGTAGACTGTTTAAACCTCCCAGTGTAGACTGTTTCGCACCTCCCAGTGTAGACTGTTTGAATCTCCCAGTGTAGACTGCTTGAACCTCCCAGTGTAGACTGTTTGAACCTCCCAGTGTAGACTGTTTCAACCTCCCAGTGTAGACTGCTTGAACCTCCCAGTGTTGACTGTTTGAAACTCCCAGTGTAGACTGTTTGAACCTCCCAGTGTAGACTGCTTGAACCTCCCAGTGTAGACTGTTTGAACCTCCCAGTGTAGACTGTTTGAACCTCCCAGTGTAGACTGTTTAAAACTCCCAGTGTAGACTGTTTCAACCTCCCAGTGTAGACTGTTTCAACCTCCCAGTGTAGACTGTTTAAACCTCCCAGTGTAGACTGTTTAAACCTCCCAGTGTAGACTGTTTCAACCTCCCAGTATAGACTGTTTGAACCTCCCAGTGTAGACTGCTTGAACCTCCCAGTGTAGACTGTTTCAACCTCCCAGTGTAGACTGTTTCAACCTCCCAGTGTAGACTGTTTGAACCTCCCAGTGTAGACTGCTTGAACCTCCCAGTGTAGACTGCTTGAACCTCCCAGTGTAGACTGTTTCAACCTCCCAGTGTAGACTGTTTCAACCTCCCAGTGTAGACTGTTTGAATCTCCCAGTGTAGACTGCTTGAACCTCCCAGTGTAGACTGTTTGAACCTCCCAGTGTAGACTGTTTGAACCTCCCAGTGTAGACTGTTTCAACCTCCCAGTGTAGACTGTTTGAACCTCCCAGTGTAGACTGTTTGAACCTCCCAGTGTAGACTGTTTAAACCTCCCAGTGTAGACTGTTTAAACCTCCCAGTGTAGACTGTTTCAACCTCCCAGTATAGACTGTTTGAACCTCCCAGTGTAGACTGCTTGAACCTCCCAGTGTAGACTGTTTCAACCTCCCAGTGTAGACTGTTTCAACCTCCCAGTGTAGACTGTTTGAATCTCCCAGTGTAGACTGCTTGAACCTCCCAGTGTAGACTGTTTCAACCTCCCAGTGTAGACTGTTTGAACCTCCCAGTGTAGACTGTTTAAACCTTCCAGTGTAGACTGTTTGAATCTCCCAGTGTAGACTGTTTGAATCTCCCAGTGTAGACTGTTTGAACTTCCCAGTGTAGACTGTTTGAATCTCCCAGTGTAGACTGTTTGAACTTCCCAGTGTAGACTGTTTGAATCTCCCAGTGTAGACTGTTTGAACCTCCCAGTGTAGACTGTTTGAATCTCCCAGTGTAGACTGTTTGAACCTCCCAGTGTAGACTGTTTGAACCTCCCAGTGTAGACTGTTTAAACCTTCCAGTGTAGACTGTTTGAACTTCCCAGTGTAGACTGTTTGAATCTCCCAGTGTAGACTGTTTGAACCTCCCAGTGTAGACTGTTTAAATCTCCCAGTGTAGACTGTTTGAACCTCCCAGTGTAGACTGTTTGAATCTCCCAGTGTAGACTGTTTGAATCTCCCAGTGTAGACTGTTTGAACCTCCCAGTGTAGACTGTTTAAGCATCCCAGTGTAGACTGCTTGAACCTCCCAGTGTAGGCTGTTTAAACCTCCCAGTGTAGACTGTTTAAACCTCCCAGTGTAGACTGTTTCGCACCTCCCAGTGTAGACTGTTTGAATCTCCCAGTGTAGACTGCTTGAACCTCCCAGTGTAGACTGTTTGAACCTCCCAGTGTAGACTGTTTCAACCTCCCAGTGTAGACTGCATGAACCTCCCAGTGTTGACTGTTTGAAACTCCCAGTGTAGACTGTTTGAACCTCCCAGTGTAGACTGCTTGAACCTCCCAGTGTAGACTGTTTGAACCTCCCAGTGTAGACTGTTTGAACCTCCCAGTGTAGACTGTTTAAACCTCCCAGTGTAGACTGTTTCAACCTCCCAGTGTAGACTGTTTCAACCTCCCAGTGTAGACTGTTTGAACCTCCCAGTGTAGACTGTTTAAACCTCCCAGTGTAGACTGTTTAAACCTCCCAGTGTAGACTGTTTGAATCTCCCAGTGTAGACTGTTTCAACCTCCCAGTGTAGACTGTTTGAACCTCCCAGTGTAGACTGTTTGAACCTCCCAGTGTAGACTGTTTAAACCTCCCAGTGTAGACTGTTTAAACCTCCCAGTGTAGACTGTTTCAACCTCCCAGTATAGACTGTTTGAACCTCCCAGTGTAGACTGCTTGAACCTCCCAGTGTAGACTGTTTCAACCTCCCAGTGTAGACTGTTTCAACCTCCCAGTGTAGACTGTTTGAACCTCCCAGTGTAGACTGCTTGAACCTCCCAGTGTAGACTGTTTCAACCTCCCAGTGTAGACTGTTTCAACCTCCCAGTGTAGACTGTTTCAAACTCCCAGTGTAGACTGTTTGAACCTCCCAGTGTAGACTGTTTAAACCTCCCAGTGTAGACTGTTTGAACCTCCCAGTGTAGACTGTTTGAACCTCCCAGTGTAGACTGTTTGAACCTCCCAGTGTAGACTGTTTAAACCTTCCAGTGTAGACTGTTTGAATCTCCCAGTGTAGACTGTTTGAATCTCCCAGTGTAGACTGTTTGAACTTCCCAGTGTAGACTGTTTGAATCTCCCAATGTAGACTGTTTGAACCTCCCAGTGTAGACTGTTAAAATCTCCCAGTGTAGACTGTTTGAACCTCCCAGTGTAGACTGTTTGAATCTCCCAGTGTAGACTGTTTGAATCTCCCAGTGTAGACTGTTTGAACCTCCCAGTGTAGACTGTTTAAACCTTCCAGTGTAGACTGTTTGAATCTCCCAGTGTAGACTGTTTGAATCTCCCAGTGTAGACTGTTTGAATCTCCCAGTGTAGACTGTTTGAACCTCCCAGTGTAGACTGTTTGAATCTCCCAGTGTAGACTGTTTAAACCTCCCAGTGTAGACTGTTTGAATCTCCCAGTGTAGACTGTTTGAATCTCCCAGTGTAGACTGTTTGAATCTCCCAGTGTAGACTGTTTAAACCTCCCAGTGTAGACTGTTTTAACCTCCCAGTGTAGACTGTTTGAATCTCCCAGTGTAGACTGTTTGAATCTCCCAGTGTAGACTGTTTGAACCTCCCAGTGTAGACTGTTTGAATCTCCCAGTGTAGACTGTTTGAACCTCCCAGTGTAGACTGTTTGAATCTCCCAGTGTAGACTGTTTAAACCTCCCAGTGTAGACTGTTTGAACATCCCAGTGTAGACTGTTTGAACATCACAGTGTAGACTGTTTGAATCTCCCAGTGTAGACTGCTTGAACCTCCCAGTGTAGACTGTTTGAACCTCCCAGTGTAGACTGTTTGAACCTCCCAGTGTAGACTGTTTCAACCTCCCAGTGTAGACTGTTTGAACCTCCCAGTGTAGACTGTTTGAACCTCCCAGTGTAGACTGTTTAAACCTCCCAGTGTAGACTGTTTAAACCTCCCAGTGTAGACTGTTTCAACCTCCCAGTATAGACTGTTTGAACCTCCCAGTGTAGACTGCTTGAACCTCCCAGTGTAGACTGTTTCAACCTCCCAGTGTAGACTGTTTCAACCTCCCAGTGTAGACTGTTTGAACCTCCCAGTGTAGACTGCTTGAACCTCCCAGTGTAGACTGTTTCAACCTCCCAGTGTAGACTGTTTCAACCTCCCAGTGTAGACTGTTTCAAACTCCCAGTGTAGACTGTTTGAACCTCCCAGTGTAGACTGTTTAAACCTCCCAGTGTAGACTGTTTGAACCTCCCAGTGTAGACTGTTTGAACCTCCAAGTGTAGACTGTTTGAACCTCCCAGTGTAGACTGTTTAAACCTTCCAGTGTAGACTGTTTGAATCTCCCAGTGTAGACTGTTTGAATCTCCCAGTGTAGACTGTTTGAACTTCCCAGTGTAGACTGTTTGAATCTCCCAGTGTAGACTGTTTGAATCTCCCAGTGTAGACTGTTAAAATCTCCCAGTGTAGACTGTTTGAACCTCCCAGTGTAGACTGTTTGAATCTCCCAGTGTAGACTGTTTGAATCTCCCAGTGTAGACTGTTTGAACCTCCCAGTGTAGACTGTTTAAACCTTCCAGTGTAGACTGTGTGAATCTCTCAGTGTAGACTGTTTGAATCTCCCAGTGTAGACTGTTTGAATCTCCCAGTGTAGACTGTTTGAATCTCCCAGTGTAGACTGTTTAAACCTCCCAGTGTAGACTGTTTGAACATCCCAGTGTAGACTGTTTGAACATCCCAGTGTAGACTGCTTGAACCTCCCAGTCTAGACTGTTTGAACCTCCCAGTGTAGACTGTTTGAACCTCCCAGTGTAGACTGTTTCAACCTCCCAGTGTAGACTGTTTGAACCTCCCAGTGTAGACTGTTTGAACCTCCCAGTGTAGACTGTTTAAACCTCCCAGTGTAGACTGTTTAAACCTCCCAGTGTAGACTGTTTCAACCTCCCAGTATAGACTGTTTGAACCTCCCAGTGTAGACTGCTTGAACCTCCCAGTGTAGACTGTTTCAACCTCCCAGTGTAGACTGTTTCAACCTCCCAGTGTAGACTGCTTGAACCTCCCAGTGTAGACTGTTTCAACCTCCCAGTGTAGACTGTTTCAACCTCCCAGTGTAGACTGTTTCAAACTCCCAGTGTAGACTGTTTGAACCTCCCAGTGTAGACTGTTTGAATCTCCCAGTGTAGACTGTTTGAATCTCCCAGTGTAGACTGTTTGAACCTCCCAGTGTAGACTGTTTAAACCTTCCAGTGTAGACTGTGTGAATCTCCCAGTGTAGACTGTTTGAATCTCCCAGTGTAGACTGTTTGAATCTCCCAGTGTAGACTGTTTGAATCTCCCAGTGTAGACTGTTTGAACCTCCCAGTGTAGACTGTTTGAATCTCCCAGTGTAGACTGTTTAAACCTCCCAGTGTAGACTGTTTGAACCTCCCAGTGTAGACTGTTTGAATCTCCCAGTGTAGACTGTTTGAACCTCCCAGTGTAGACTGTTTGAATCTCCCAGTGTAGACTGTTTAAACCTCCCAGTGTAGACTGTTTTAACCTCCCAGTGTAGACTGTTTGAATCTCCCAGTGTAGACTGTTTGAATCTCCCAGTGTAGACTGTTTGAACCTCCCAGTGTAGACTGTTTGAATCTCCCAGTGTAGACTGTTTGAACCTCCCAGTGTAGACTGTTTGAATCTCCCAGTGTAGACTGTTTAAACCTCCCAGTGTAGACTGTTTGAACATCCCAGTGTAGACTGTTTGAACATCCCAGTGTAGACTGTTTGAACCTCCCAGTGTCTTCAGGTTGACCCATATAAGACATGTTCCCATCTTTGTTGTTTCTTCTTCTCCTTGGTTTCTGACCTTCATGGTTTTCAACAGGTGATTCTGTGGACTTTACTCACAAGGCCATCACACTAGGAGCTCCTGACACACACAGACACTCCACCCCGCCTCCTTTCCAGATGCCAGGTGGGACCTAAACCCACTTTCAGCCATATTTAAACTCTAATATAAGCTACGTTATCCGCTTCTTTTTTTCCATTTTATTGTAGAAAGACTGATGAGCACGATACAGTCAAATTCAATGCAGAAATGTAATTGACAAAAGGGCCCAGGATTAAGAAAAAGAGGATTATGACTGTGCACTTTCATGGCTTACCATAGCTAGCATCTTTGAACTTCTACAGTGAACCACACTTTGATAAGAGTTTTGTTTGGAATTTCATGATTGTTTCTTTACTTGAGGGTTCATTCTAAAACTGCACTTCTAATGCTGTTCAGTCATAAATTATTGTTGCGTCCTATCGATTCCAGCAGCATTTGCAGACTTGGTAGTGATACTGTAGCTATTAGTTCAAAATGGAGGATACCATATGTGACTATTCATGTCCTGCCTTGAGGAAGACTATGAAAGTCAGAACATAGTCTGGAAGAACCAAAGAGTACGGATTGCAACGACCATCAAGTGCTTCAAAAACCAAGACGAGCCAAGAGAACTGGGTTGACTTGAGTTGCGTGAACCTCTGGAGGGGTGAGAAAGAAGAGGTGGGTTACCAGGTGGCAAGAGGCCCGTTGGCACAGTTATGGAAGGGTCAGGAGAGGCTGTGGAATCTGATAGGGGTCAGGGACCCATGAAAACCTGGAGCTTTCTCTCATCTCAGTCGCTTCTTCCTCAGACCCCACAGGCTCTCTGACTGTCTGTTTCTGTGTCCAACGTTGATTATATAAGTCTACGGTGTCCGTTCACCCACCCACTGAGATAGAGCATATGAGACAGTGATACATACTGCCAATGATCTCTACCGCTGTGCAGGGGTTAGAACCAGTTTATTTGTGCAGTCTCATTATTACATAGGCACTCACATTCACTCAAGTTCTTGGTATGTGCTGTAGGAAAATAGGAACTTGTTCACACGCAAACGTAGCTGTCGTCATAAGTGATTGGATCGTTTTTCTCACAACAACATATTGAATGTTGTCTCATGACAGTGGACAGTAATCGGTAGCGTCTGGGAACACGACAAACAGGTTACCCTCATGTTATAACATCACGTTTCCGCCCACAGCATTATATACAGATA
The DNA here is from genome assembly GCF_034236695.1 of Oncorhynchus nerka. Lineage (NCBI taxonomy): Eukaryota > Metazoa > Chordata > Actinopteri > Salmoniformes > Salmonidae > Oncorhynchus > Oncorhynchus nerka. The sequence continues at coordinate 58,215,218 of NC_088418.1, forward strand.
GGCCTGGTTCCACAGTCATCTAGTTGCTTTACTGCTACTTTCCTGGAAGATCCATGTGGCAGCACCAAGCATTGCATATCCTGTGACAGAGCGTAATGCTATCCATCCTCCCTATTAACATTCCCCTTCAGCCTGTATAACCATAATGAACCAGCAGCATCAGGCTAAACACACTAGCTATCAGCATTATGTCAAGGAAAAACATGCAACAACCTAATCACTGGTCAGGTTTAAATCAAATCAAATCAAATGTATTTATATAGCCCTTCGTACATCAGCTGATATCTCAAAGTGTTGTACAGAAACCCAGCCTTAAAACCCCAAACAGCAAGCAATGCAGGTGTAGAAGCACGTTTACACCTGGAGAGAACATCAATGGCCACTCTATCGCAACTCCGGATGACTCTGCGTTTTCTTTTTGAAAACATTGCTGTTACATTCCTCCCAAAGAACAAACAGTGCCACGAAATAACAAGTGAACAGCTTTTGAAGTTCACACATGAAAGATACGGGTAGCTAAGGAGCACTTTTCAGGTAATGTTTGTCAACTCACGTCCGTCATCCTGATACCAATCCAATCATTGATTTTTACCTCAGATACTGTAGCTATTGATAAAGTAAGTCTTAAGAGTAGAGCAGTTGGCTTGAAAAGCTATGTGGTTGGTTCTGTTAGGAATGACCCATTGTGGTTCTGTGTGGCTCTGTTGGTAGAGCATGGCACATTCAATGCCAGGATTGTGGGTTTGATTCCCATGGGGGACCAGTACAAAAATGTATGCACTGTAAAAAAACATGTAAATTGTCTTCCGGTAGGTGGCGTCACTAATATCCAGCACTAGTCTGTCAGACAGTGGGAATGACCTAAATAGATACTTCCTTTTGGGACAGTGCTCTTTCCCTCCTAAGAGCTGGCAGGATCATACAAATACAATCCATTTCTATGGTATGAGTTGGTCACAGGATATACTGTCAAAGACCATTGTCCTACCACATCATAACAACAAAGTGTACTGTACATAGTGGTCTGAAAAGTGTCTCGAAGACCATTCTGTGGGCAAGCGTCTCTTTCATCCTACAGCAGGACATTTGGACTGAACCATTGATTTAGGTGGGAGCAATCTGCGGCACGAGATGGCTTATCACTGTGTTTGGAATGTCATTGGGAAATGCTCACGTTCATTCAGGGCAATAACACTAGCGACTCAGAAAGGATCAAAGCTGTGTATCTTATCAACAGGAAGCAATAAACGGGATTCCACAATAAAACCCCAATAAAACCCATGGTAAATCATTTTCAGTGGCTTTCAAAGACTGAACGTGCCATGATGAATCTATTTCCTGTTTGTGACAAAAAGAGGCACATACAGGCACCACTTGAAGAATGCTTCTGTGATGATCCTTAGTGGAGATCAACTTCAGGATTCGAGGACTTTCTGTCCTGGTACATTAGGATCATACTGTGACCATCAACTGGCATGTTAACATTTCAGACAGACACAGCCTATGTACAATATGTGTCAAGACTGTGGCATTGAATTGGCCAACTAAGCCTAGTTTCCAAGGCCATTGCCCAAACCTGCTTCATTCACGGTTCCATTTGAGTTGTATTTACATTTAGAAACATAGTAAGCAAGCTGGTTTGTTTGCCTTGACCTCCAAAGTCTGATGCATGTGAGACTCATTTAGCAACAGTCAAAAATGTAAACATTGAAGGCAATGTCATCACATTACATTTTCATACACAAATAATACTTTATTTCTACATATCTGTAGCCTATAGTCATGGAAGTGCTCTTAGGGTTGTTTAGCCCAGGGACGGGAAAATGCCTATGGGCTCTCGTGGCTTCAGAAAAGCCAATGGCTTCTCATTACGCCTTAGCCTGTGTCTCTGTGATTGGACCATTTGTCAATCACATGTTGACCAGGTAACAAGGGTTCCTGAGAGGTCAGAATCATGGTCATTCTGAGTGGAGGTGGTGGTCAAAGGTTGCTCTCTCACACCAAGTGGCTGCTTCTCTCACCGTGTCGCCATTTACAGGGTCTTGACCACCACTTGTGTGTGACACAGCAAATTCCAGCAAAGGACGTAGGAGCAGTAAACCATTCAACTCCACCAAAACAGATAAAACGGGGTATACTGAAATAGCTTATCTACGTGTAAGCTATAAGTAACTAAAATAGCTGATCATAACAACTGATATCTCTAAAAGTTAATGATAACATTTCAACTTATATCTAAAATAGCTGATCATCACTGATATCTCTAAAATAGCTGATCATCACCGATATCTCTAAAATAGCTGATCATCACTGATATCTCTAAAATAGCTGATCATCAACGATATCTCTAAAATAGCTGATCATCAACGATATCTCTAAAATAGCTGATCATCAACGATATCTCTAAAATAGCTGATCACAACAACTGATATCTCTAAAAGTTAATGATAACATTTCAACTTATATCTAAAATAGCTGATCATCAACGATATCTCTAAAATAGCTGATCATCAACGATATCTCTAAAATAGCTGATCATCAACGATATCTCTAATATAGCTGATCACAACAACTGATATCTCTAAAAGTTAATGATAACACTTCAACTTATATCTAAAATAGCTGATCATCACTGATATCTCTAAAATAGCTGATCATCACTGATATCTCTAAAACAGCTGATCATCACCGATATCTCTAAAATAGCTGATCATCACTGATGTCTCTAAAACATCTGACCATCACTGATATCTCTAAAATAGCTGATCATCACTGATATCTCCAAAATAGCTGATCATCACTGATATCTCTAAAATAGCTGATCATCACTGATATCTCTAAAATAGCTGATCATCACTGATATCTCTAAAATAGCTGATCATCACCGATATCTCTAAAATAGCTGATCACAACAACTGATTTCTCTAAAAGTTAATGATAACATTTTGTTATTTCCAAAATAGCTAATGATCACTGATATCTCCAAAATAGCTGATCAAAACGTTTCAGCAGTTATCTCTAACAGAACTAGAGAGGCGGGCCATCGTCACAACAGTTTTCCAAACTCAAACAAATAATCGTTGTCACACAACCCTACATCCGACTTTCAACCTTTGTGTAAACATTAACAGAAGTGGGAGAAACAGAACTACCCCAGTTAGTCTGTGATTGTGTCCATCAGGGTCATTAGTGCAAACCGTAGCAAAACTCATCGCAATGGAACATGTTTTGCAACGAAAACTAACGTTTTTTATTGGACAAGTTTAGGTTAGTGCCTCCCTGTTTCAGTCCGTTTTCTTCCACTTGGTGCCTAGTGAATACGACCCAGACGTTTCCATTACATACGGTATGTTCCTAATGCAGGCTACACGAGGGTGGCAGGACTATGCGATCTGACAGAGGGCATCTCAAACATGGACACTGGATTATTAAAGGTGACAGTTTTCCTGGAATTCTCCCCACCGTGCAGGACTGTTAATCCTCATAAAATAATGATCTGAGGGAGGGAGGGGAAGGAATGAGAAGAAATGAAGGTAGAGAGAGGGAGAGAAACTTTAGGGGGAAAATAAATAAATAGGCACAAAGGGTAAGAATGTCTAAAGTTAAAGTGGAAGAGGAGGAAGGGAGATGGACATTGGAAAAGAGGATAGAGAAATTGGATGAGAGGAATATGGAGGGATGAGGTACAAGACATATAGCTGTGGTTAAATATATGGGCACCCTTGCACAATTCATTATTTATTTTAAAACAAGTAGATTTTTATTTATTTCACATACTGTATGTTTTTGTTTGATATACAACTGCACAGGGCCAAGAAAAAAAAAGAGCCATAAAATGGCCTGGACTAAACTATTACAAATTATAATGAATTTGGTTGGACGCAAGTGATTCTCATCTATGTGTAACTTATCTCACCAGTGGTACATTTCAGATGCCTACAGGGTAAAAATAGCCATTCAACCACTTTCTAAAAGACCAAACGGAACATTCTACTCCATTGCACATCATTGTAAAGTGCAAGGATGCCAATATATTTGACCGCAACTGTAACACATAAAGTGATTTATGAAGGGCGTGAGAGAATAGTGGAGAGCGGAGTGGGTGAAAGTGGGAGTGGAAGAAAGAGAGAGAGGAGGGGTTAAAGAGAGGAGGGGAGGGGTTAAAGAGAGGAGGGGAGGGGTTAAAGAGAGGAGGGGAGGGGTTAAAGAGAGGAGGGGAGGGGTTAAAGAAAGGAGGGAGGGGTTACAGTGAGGAATTGAGGCATTAAATAGAGAAGGGGAGGGGTTAAAGAGAGGCGGAAGATGTGGAGGATGTGAAGAGAAAAGGAGAGGGTAGCCAAGCCTTTATTTACCTCGTCATGGCAGTCACACCACTGTGTAACATAACAAACTGATCCAGGTTAAGTTATTAAGAGTGCGCACAAGGTATAGAGTTGCCTGTGAATGCAGTAGCTATTAAATAAACACAGCCTTGGCAACAGCCAAAGATCTTCAATGTTGCAGGGATAATGATATGGGGATGAGGACGACACCCAAAATCCAATGTCTAGAAAGAAGAAATCCCCCAAAATAGGCACAATTCAATTCAGCAGCGTTGAATGTCAAAATGTTTTATCCAACCAAGTCAGTGGAGTCTGTATAAAGTAATCCAAATAATTAGTCCACAATAACATTGATAAACAAGACTTCTATTTAAGTGAATATGGGTGTGGTCAGTGGCCGGGCGGGGCCCAGTTAAGCCTACATACACACACGCTAAGTAATTATGGAACCTTGTGGTTATATGGATTGTATGAGACCATAAAAGCCATGCAATATAACTACAGGGGAGACAGTCTAAATTGCCTGGTATATGAAGTGAAAGGCCAGTCCTGTAATGGGCACTACTATTTGAGATGACTAGTTTTAATGTCATGTTGTCTATGGTGAAAAGACAACGCAACTACACTGAGCTCCAAAGGTATTGAATGAATAGTGAGTAATGATGAATGAGAACGTTACAAATATCATACCCCCCAAAATGCTAAACTCCCCTGTTATTGTAATGTGGAAAGGTTAGCATGTCTTGGGGGTATGATATTTACATTTACATTTAAGTCATTTAGCAGACGCTCTGGATACTTGTGCTTATGTAACTTTCGCACTCTTCATTATTCACAATTAATTCAGGGTTATACATAATCATGGTAGCATCCACACTCATTTAGAAGTGTTTAGAAACATTATATTCTTATTTACAATAAAAGTAACTCCGAAATGACACAATACATTACTTACCATTAATTTCTATTGTGCACAAAATAATCTGAAACACAACCAAAACAAACAGAAATGCATCCAACAAGTTGGTAAAGTCAAAAGCGTGACATAATAATTGAGTGCTAGGAATATGGGACCAAATACGAAACTTTTTAATACTTTAATACACATATAACTTTATCCCCATAATTTTGGTCCCTTAAAATGGGGGGACTATGGTACAAAAAGTGCTGTAATTTCTAAACGGGTTCAGCCGATATGAATGAAAATACCCTGAAATTAAAGCCGACAGCCTGCACTGTAGTTCAAATAAAATCAAATTGTATTTGTCACATGCGCTGAACAGATGTAGACCTTACATTGAAATGCTTACTTACAAGCCCTTAACCAACAATGCAGTTTTAATAAAAAAATACCTAAAAAAAGAAAAAGATAAATGTAACAAATAATTAAAGAGCAGGAGTAAAATAACAATAGCGAGGCTATATACAGGGGGTACCGGTACAGAGTCAATGTGCACCGGTTAGTCGAGGTAATATGAAAATTAAAGAGAGCCACACACTCTAGGAGCTCAGATGCAAAAATGTAATTACCAACATTTCGACAGCCAAGCTGTCTTCATCAGGGTATAATCACAAACACTGCGGGATGGCTCATTTATGTAGTGTCAAAAGACACAGGTGTCTGTAACCAAAGTCTCCGTTAAAGCTTTATGTTAAAGCTCCAGGCAGCCTCTCGTTTGAACAATAAATGATCAAGGTCACCCCCTCTCCTAGGGAGGGTGACATGTTCGATGCCAATATAACGCAGAGACGAAATCGAGTGGCCTGCCTCCAAGAAGTGGGCCGCAACTGGGTAAGTTTTTACACCTAATGGCGCTACGATGCTCTGAGATACGTACTTTTAATTCGCGCTTTGTTTTATCCACATCATTTTTACCACAAGGACAAGTTATAAGATAAATAACTGCCTTAGTGCAGCACATAACACCTTTGATTGGGATCGATTTCCCTGTTTGTGGGTGTTTTGAAGGATCTACATTTATAAGTGCCATTGCATTGAGCACAGCTATTTCATTTGTAATTTCCATCCAATAGGGGCGCAAATAGACGTTCAGGAATATCTTGGGGTGGTAAATCAGAGTTTACCAATTGGTCTCTGAGATTTCTGCCCCGCGAGAATACGATCAAGGGAAGGTCCGAAAACGCATTACTGAGACTATCACTGGATTTTAGAATGTGCCAATGTTTGTGAACAATTCCCTTAATTTGTTCAGAACGCTTTGATTAGCGGGTAGTTAGAACACAAGAATGCGTATTTTTGCGAGACTGACCTTGAAAAAGGTCATGTCTCGTTTTGTTTTGAATTTTCTCAATGGCAATATTAATCTGATCATTTTTTGTAGCCCCTCTCCTTGAACTTTCTTTGCGTCTCAGCCATATTTCTGTCGAAATCTGATTGTTTTTTGCAAATTCTTTTGAATTGGCTATAGGGCAAACACATTTTCAGGTGAAGTGGGTGACAACTATCAGCCCTCAATTGAGGTAATATGTACATGTAGGTAGAGTTCTTAAAGTGACTATGCATAGATAATAAACGGAGTAGCAGCAGCGTAAAAGGGGGGCTGGGGCAATGCAAATAGTCTGGGTAGCCGTTTGATTCCATGTTCAGGAGTCTTATGGCTTGGGGGTAGATGCTATTTAGAAGCCTCTTGGACCTAGACTTGGCGCTCTGGTACCGCTTGCCATGCGGTAGCAGAGATAACAGTCTATGACTAGGGTGGCTGGAGTCTTTGACAATTTTCAGGGCCTTCATCTGACATCGCCTGGTATAGAGGTCCTGGATGGCAGGAACTTTGGCTCCAGTTACGTACGGGGTTGTACGCACTACCCTTTGTAGTGCCGTGCGGTCGGAGGCCGAGCAGTTGCCATACCAGGCAGTGATGCAACCAGTGATGCTCTCGACGGTGCTGCTGTAGAACCTTTTGAGGATCTGAGGACCCATGCCAAATCTTTTCAGTCTCCTGAGGGAGAATAGGTTTTGTTGTGCTCTCTTCACGACTGTCTTGGTGAGCTTGGACCATGTTAGTATGTTGGTGATGTGGACACCAAGGAACTTGAAGCTCTCAATCTGCTCCACTACAGCCCTGTCGATGAGAATGGGGGCGTGCTCGGTCCTCCTTTTCCTGTAGTCCACAATCATCATTGTATAATTTCAAATCTAAAGTGCTGGAGTACAGAGCCATAACAACAAAAAATGTGTCACTGTTCAAAAATACTTTTGGAGCTCACTGTATATGACTCACATGTACACAACCTCAAATAGCATCTGCATCAGCATGTGTCTTAGCTGTATACAGCATTTGAATTCCAACATACCATGGCTCAGTTTCCGGTGAAAATGTCAGTTTGCCGGCTACAATCAATTCCTACTGATTCTTTGCCAGGAGATATTGATGTATGTGCTGTTGGTTAATGGGAAATTAAATAAGCAGGCATAGAGGAATTTATCCTCAACGGTAACACTTCACCTCATCACTTCTTGGTAAGGCCTGACATTGGTAGGCTGTCATTGTAAATAAGAATTTGTTCTTAACTGACTTGCCTAGTTAAATAAACTATGACATAACAGATGCCCTAAGCAGTCATGACAGCTGACGTCAGCTCATGGCAACTAACTTAACTTAGTTGTGACACAAACCGTTATTTTGCTAAGCTAGTTGGTTAAACTTACAGATGGTCAATTAGCTGACATCTGCCATAGTGTTAAAGATGCAGTCCGGCACCTTAAGCACAACAAATTCATAAAATATTGTACGAATGTAACATATCATGTGAATTTGCAGGACGTAACATATCATACATAACTGGATGACGTAGTACACAAAAAACGGAGACCCGTTTTGGCTCGTTAGCACCCCTTTAAAAACTACTGGCTGAAATTACACAAAGTTCTGGAGAATCACTTTAAGTCATCTGTCATAAGAGTTAATGACTGCATATAATGCATATTATGTCACTGCTATGACAGTGCTACACAAGCCTTACTACAGAGGATTCTGTACTTACCTCTTCAACAAACACACTATTGTGGTACAGCATATTTACTGTATATGGAATTCTCTAGACCAGAGCCGTATATCAACAGAAATGGCATTGGCCTAGACCTTTCTGTTTTGAAATGGAATCTCTGAGACGTCTCATTGGAGGAATTACTGTATCACAGTGTCATAGAAGGACACAGAGAAGGAAGGTCAGCGCATCACTGGAAATGAGGTGAGTATGTGTCTTTGGTGGGACAGGGTGAGGATAAAGAGATAGAGGGGGTGGTAGAGGCAGGGGATGATCCAGAGGCGTTATGTAACCAGATCCACAGGGAACCATGCAGAGGAGTGTGACCTACATCCTGAGTGAGGCTATGAGCTGGTGGTCACACTCAGACACTCAGACACTCAGACACACAGACACACAACAAATTCAATAATACAAGAAAGTAGTATTCTATTTTTTACTGTTATATTTTACTACAAAATGTAGTGGTATGTCTTAATAGCCCAATTTCTTGGAATTTACTGATGGTATTTCACCAAATTTCATAACATAAATAAAATAACATTTAAAGCATTCATAATGGTTAGTGGTTAGAGTGTTGGTCCAGTAACCAAAAGGTTGCTAGATAAAATCCCCAAGTTGACAAGGTCAAAATCTGTTGTTCTGCCCCTGAACAAGGCAGTTAACCCACTGTTCCTAGGCCATCATTGTAAATAAGAAATTGTTCTTAATTGACTTACCTAGTTAAAAAAAAAAAAAAAAAAAACATGAACTGAATGCACTTGAGCTACTGTACAGCCAGTACAGTTGGAATAGTGTCTTAATTAAAATGAAACTCACAACCTGCTCCACAGAATTTGAAGGCTGATTCCTGATCTTAGATGTTTTTGGTAAGGTGGAGGGTAGAGAACAACACCTCCTAGCTCCCACCTGACCACCAGTGTGTGACCTGTCCTGGAACATGACAAGCGGGTGCTAGATGTCAGGGCTGGATGTTAAATAGACAGGACAAAGGTATATTTCTGGACAGGCCAGAGTGCACTGTGTCATTACACCAGTAAAATTGCTCCCAAATGAAGAGTTATTATGCCCTGTGAGTCGGTCACAGGCGTCGTAACACCAGCTGTGGGCAGGGAGAGGGGATATGGTGAGTAGATACAACCCCAAGCAAGTGCACACACGCACATGCACACGTCCATTAGCCATACTGCATATTTGTTGCAGAGCTTGAAAGATAATGATGAATTAACATTAACACTATAGCTGTAGAAGAGAAGGAATTAAATTAAATTCAAATGTTATCATAAGTTGAGGTTCAATCAAATGTCATTTAATTAGACCTCGTTGTCAAATGTAAAAAAATAAAAAATATTTCACATACTTACAAAGAGTTATGGTATGGTACTTAAATGATTATACTAAACTGGTCAAGGAATTTATAAGATGCATTACTAAAGAAATCAAGTCGTATTTTTCAGTAGCTAATAATCAGAGCAATTTTTTGTTGCATTTTTAGTTTATTCTGGGTACTACTTAAGCAATAAGGCCCGAGGGGGTGTGGTATATGGCCAATATACCACGGCTAAGGGCTGTTTTTATGCACGATGCAACATGGAGTGCCTGGATACAGCCCTTAGCAGTGGTATATTGGCCATATATCACAAACCCCCGAGGAGCCTTATTCAGTGGTATAAAGTACTTAAGTAAAAATACTTTAAAGTACTACTTAAGTAGTTTTTTAGGGTATCTACTTTACTATTTATATTTTTGACAACTTTTACTTCACTACATTCCTAAAGAGAATTATGTACTTTTTACTCCATACATTTTCCCTGAAATCCAAAAGTACTCGTTACATTTTGAATGCTTAGCAGGACAGAAAATGGTCCAATTTGCACACTTATCAAGAGAACATCCCTGGTCATCCCTACTGCCTCTGATCTGGCGGACTCTGGGCACAACTCCTTGTTTTTACCTAATTTCAACAGCAGAGAGATCCAGCCAGGTTTATTTCACATTTTTATTGTTCATGTTACATGACATTGAAACAGCTTCTCTGATACAAAAATCCCCTTTGTTCAGGCAAATATACAATTTGAATGTTAGTTGATCCACAGGAAGCAGACACTGAACGGCAGGACACTGATGCTGACCCAGTGCTTCTTTCAGGCCAGGTTACAGATAAGGCAGATGGTTTTGGGGTAACACATTACTTAAACCCTCTGGCATGAAGCCTACTTTGCATTGTCAAACGCATGACACGCAGTTTGCATGCCAGTGTTTGGTCATTTAACGTATATTAAAGTCAGCTGTCGTGACTATAGCATGTCATGCTACGACAGTCTAAAGTATGCTTCATAACAGAGGGCGAGGACATTGTACCTGAGTGATATTGAGGGCATAGCGCTGAAAGATCCCCCCCCCCCAACCCAATTCTTGAGTGTCTGAGACCCCAACATCTGTGGTCTCCGCTCTGGTCCTTCATTGGGAGAGAAAAAAAGGAGAATATCACTGTATGACGGTCTTACATCTGGTGCCGTGCCTGACCCTAAGGTTTGCTCCCTAGATGAACTGAAGTTTGCAATTATTAAAGGCAACGATTGGTTTCTGCATTCTCACACAATAGTAAGGTTTTTGTCGTAACTGAGGCTCAGGAGGAATTTCAGCAAAGACCCAGCAGCCCCTATTGATGCGGACCGCATCTCAAATGTGACTGTAGGGTGGTTCTTACTAAAAGCAAGTGATCTGAACGTCATTGATCTTTTGACAGCGCACCCACCCGCATGGCATGAATCAAATACTTCAGCTCAACATAGGCAATATCTACCCAAGTCTCGCAAGACATCAACACTGACATTCTACTTGGACCCTGCAGCCCCTGTAGGACTGAGGCATCAGACAACATTAACAACAAAACCATTCATTAATTCAAGGTCTAGGTCCTCCAGATATGTAACTATAAAGAAATGAAAAGGGATAGAGATTTTCTACAAATGTACAAGCTTCCATAAAAGAAAGAAATATCATCATATAGCAAAATCAAAAACATTGAATACTAAAATAACATCGTAGAAGACTTCTGGTAAAATCCCTTACAACCCCCCACACACATAATTCAGTGAGTACCATATAATAAGATTATTTACAAAGCATATACAAGTTGTCAGAAAAGACCATGTTTGTAATCCAAAACATACACATTACATAGCATTTCATTTGAAATATCAATTTGTTTCATGCATATGTAGATCCACAAAGGATCTGTAAATGTTGTCCATTCTGGCTGGATCCATTCAGAAAAAGCATCCGCTTTAACACCTTAGAAAACAGGTATTCTATGCTTCGAATGCAAACTGCTAATGTTTTTTCAGCACGGCACAATTTGCTCAACATTTTGAAATTCCTTTATCGTGGTGTTAATTAATTAGTGCATTTTAAGACACGATGGTCTGTTGAAATGATGTAAATTACAGTAACAATAGTCACAATTACAGTAATAAACACATACTGTTTATGTTAACTCTACTATCAGCAGCAATCTGGCATAAACAAATTGCTGGTATAAACATCACCAAATGATAAGCCTGCTAAGTAACAGTGGATGCATTTCATTTCTCTAATCTTTTCCACATTTGACATTATGACCCATATTGAACTTAAAGGGGCAATCAGCAGTTGAAGCAATAACAAAGTGTAGTCCCCGGCTGTTCTGGAAAAAGCTTAAGGTTGAGATATAAGGATGCAAGGACTGACCTTCCATGATATCAAAATGATGGCTTTAACCATGTTTTGAGGCTATATATTGTTTACATGGTTTACAAACATTGGAGTAAACTAATCATATATTTTGGGATCTGATGGGGTACGACGGTTAAACTAAGCTCTTGAGGCATTTATAAGTTATATTTTTCAAGAATCAATGGGTACAAATCATTAAACTACTTTACCAAACCTAATTTACAAATATCCCTCAGAAGAACCTTTTCCAGGCTCTAATTTGGAAAAAGATACTACACCTGTCATATGTACCGTTACATCGACTTTTCTTACTCCACCTAGGTGTACAAAAATACATTTTGACAGTAAGCAAAATAGCTCCAATTAGTGTAGATGGCGTGCTGTATGTGTGTGTGTGTTTTTTGTGTGTCTGGATGTGTTAAAAATACATTAAAACTTGAAACATATGCTAAAAGTGCTCTTTGTTTTTGAACCCTTATCCCACCTCTCTCTCTCTCTCTCTCTCTAATCTTCAAGTGTGCAGAGCCCATGGCGCTGAAGCCACGCCTGCAGTCACAACCAGCTCCAATAGTGGCAGCTCTCAGATCAGCTCTCGTTCTCTTGACAGTTTAATGGTTGAGGTCCCTGCTCGTATTTTTCCTCTTCTCAGGGAATATCACAGAGTAGAGATGATGGGCTATCTAGACAACTACGGCAGGGCGCGCAGCAACAGCCGCAGCCGTCTGGCGTCTTTTCTCCCGTTTCTGACCGTCCACCTTGATTACTTTGTGTCCTTTCGGCGAGCCCCTGTTGTGGAGGATTCTACAGAACTAAACCATCCAACAACAACAAGAAAGAAAAAGAATAACGAACTTAAAAGAGTCTGTTTCAGTCGTAGAACGTAGTCCCATCCAGTAATACTTTGTGGAAAGGGGTGGGGGTTGAGAAAAGCGAACCGCCCCTTTACAGTACGCTGACGTACTCAGTCTGTAGGTGATGTGTGGGGGCACCCCCCGGGCCCGGTGACCTTACCCCCAAGGCACAGACAGGGGAGGGGGTTTGAGGTGAGAGGGGGTGGAGGTGGAGGTAAGGGGGGTCGTCTTAGTGACCACTGCCGGAGCCGGGAGGGTTGTGGATCCAGTCCATCACGATGAGCGACAGGCTGCTGAACATGAAGATGATGCCCACCACCAGGAAAATGGCCGCCTAAAAGACATAATGAAAAATTATAACGACACTGTGAGAGGAGGTTGTGTGAAGTGTTCATATCTGTACATTCAGTGCAATCATTTTTTGGCAAGAATCTCAGTGGGCCTCTGGGAAACCCTGTTTTGGGGGACTGATGTAAATCAGGGTTGTTGTGGATGGGGGTCAGTTCTAATAACAGCTATGGTGTGTCTGTGTGGGCATGTTGATGGGTGATCATTTCGTCAGGGTATGTCATGTGTGTGTCATATGTTGCGTGTGTCAGAGTGGCTGTTCTGTGTGTGAGTCACCGTATGTGATTTTCAGTTGAGTGTCTGTGTGTGTGTGTTTGTGCACCATCGTTTCCTGCACAATTACCGAGATCTTCTGCACGGAGCGCATCGGCACAGACTTGACCAGGCGTAGATAGAAGGCAGCAGGGAGGATGAAGATGAGCATGGTGGCTGCAGAGGAGCCTGTCAGAGGGGAAACAGGAAGAAGAACACCATCAGTCATTTAGTCTTTTCTGTCTAAACAAATGTCCTCACTTAGACAGAACTAGCCTCAGGAGATGCGGGTGTTTGAGCCAGCCCAGCACTAACACACCTCACTCATGGAAATACCTCCACATCAAGACATCAATCAGTGTTAGTGCTTGGGGGGAACAAAAGCCTGCACACCCCGTACCTCTCTAGGAATGGATTGGGGACCACTGCTGTGGTTGAGGACTCACCGATGAAGCCGAAGATGTCTCTGATGGTGGGGACGAAGATGACCAGCAGGTTGTTGAACATGAGGATGAAGGCGGCGATGAGCATGTGACGCACCCAGCTGAACTCCCGTTGGCTGAACAGCAGCGTATTGATTGAGGAACGGATCTGCAACACAAACCTCTTTATAATGTCTGATCAACCGTGACATACTGACGATCAGTTGACAATTAGGATACCACTTGTAAAGTGTTTTTTATGTGTTGATTAATACAGCAATTTTGTCTTTATTTCTCTTACACACACACACACACACACAAACAATTACACACACATAGTTAAATTCAAGGGAGAGTAGGTAACAATATTGTCAGTCACGTCTGCAAACTAGTCTAAGCCCACAGGCCAATTCCCACAGTTGGCTGCTGACTGAAGTGTGTCAACTGCAGCAGGTGAGAGTCTAAGTAGGCAGCCAGGCAGAGAGGCAGGGAAGGAGGCCACCAGCTAAGAGGCTGAGAGCTGCACAGCTCAAGGCATTGAGTAAAAGACTTCACTGGGTGAGAGGTCATGGGCATCAGGTGAAAAGGAACTACTATGGGCCAGCCGGCCACAGGAGGAAAGGTTGAGGAGGCGGGGCTTAACGCGCCATTCAAAAGGCAGAGGATTAACTCCTGGAGAGCCACCTGCAACGGCACCTTGGTATTGCATCAGCGCGCTAAGTTGTGGATCTAAAGCCAAAATGGCCGACACTGACACCTTGCTGAAAGAATGAAGGAGTGGCAGAGATTTACACCCTTATTTGTTTTAAGGGAGTGGCAGTGACATTTCTACCCACCTGTACGCCAAGGCTCTGAACTATTCAACGCCCAACAGAGATCCTGCGCAGGGCCTTTGGAGTGCACCATGCAATATTTGCCTGCATCTCCCTCCCTCCACCCGCTATGACAGCTCTCACTGGGGTGAGATATGTGGCAAAGCGCCACCGCTGCTAAGGTACCCGGGTCTACCAGGCCAGCCAAAAGCTAGCAACATGGCCCAAAACCAGGGAGCCTCCTGGGCTCCAACCAAGTGAAATATGCTGCAACCTTTTCAGCTACAGCTAGATATATGGCATAGTATTACTACGCCTTGGTTTGCCCCTGCTTTTTTCATAGGGGAGGAAGACATTAAAAAGGGAAGAGCAAAAAGGTAAATCCAAGATTAAGAGAAACAATCACACCATAAAGTCAGGAATAAGATAGACAGGTTTTAACTTGAGATTTTTGAAATCCTCAATTGACTGACCATCAGAAATAAAACCCATGTTAATCCCTTTTCCACCACATTTAACAAGCCTATTCAACCACTGTCAAAGACAGGTGACAGGATTCACTTTGTAAAGCCAGTCAAATGATCCTGAAAATATTGTATTACAGCAATAACAAGGGCAGATATATAATTAACTCACTAACTATAAGCTGTTTTTCCATGAAGTCACTGTGAAAAGACAGCATGCATGGCAGGCTACTTTTGGTCACAGCCAACTAACTGGGCATTGTGCTTGTGCACCACAGGATTTGCCTTCTCTGACCTGCCCTCTAGTGGAAAACTCAGCAGCAACCTAACAACCCCATCACAAGAATAACACCACTACTAGGCCAATGTAACCATCATAACTGACTGCAACACAAACAGAATCACTTCTTATTACAGAGCCATAAGCAGCAGAAAATACCAAGGTTAATAGATAGAAGGCCCTATTTCCTGCATTTATATTTCTCAGACAAGTGGTCCCCCTGCTTTATTTAGAAATATGATCAAGAAAAGGTCAACCACCTTGAGATGAGGCCATAGAATATCACAACATAACAGATCATATCACACACCAACATTCAAAAACAATGTAGTAGGTCAATTAAAATGACTAATGAAAACAGGAATCGTTACACTTAAGAACACTTTAAGGGACTTTTTAAACATCAAAATGAACAGTTGACTTGAGGCAATTTAATTATTTGTCTTCCTGTTATTGAGGAGCCATGAAACAAAGAGAGCATGGGAACGGGACAAGTCTGCCTACCACATCTAAACACTGTTTCATTAAAACCTGCTGGTTCGTGACCAAGTATCTTTACTGTTGCCTTTAGGTTCTTTACTGTTTGAGCCCACCCTTTCACCTCGCCCCTCCTACACAAGCCCAGCCCTCCTGCTTGTAATAAAGGACATAGTGCTTGAGAGACAAAGCAAACGTTAATCTGAGTGCTGAAGGCTTCTCTGCCAAATGAAGGGCAAAGGACTCTCAAGGGAAGATCTCAAATGTCACGTCTCGTGATTCAGAGGGTTGGACACCTGGCAACGTGATGCCAGCATGACTGGTTACTTTCATCTCATCTCTCCTATGTCTCCACAACTATATCCTCAATATTGAACTCACTGCCCTGTAAATGCTGAGGTGCACGTGATGCTTTGTTGAAGCCTGAGCAGCAGTCAAGGTGGGGAAAATCAATGGTTTGATGTTGCTGCTGGGTTATCTAGGCCTGGACTAATGTGTTTGGAAAAGATGCCATGCATATGCTATGCCCCACAGTTTTTCAGGTGTAACAGACCAGTAGCTAATGGCTACAGCGAACACGGCAGCAGACACATCAACATGATTGTGTCCAAACATGTATTCCACATGCTGTACTTGCTTTATGTTCACATCTCCTCCCTTAGTTCCTGTGCTTGACCACGGCCTACTCAAGGAGCCTTTCTGCTAGGGGAGAGGTTGTACAGACACTCCTGATGCCCTCTGATTCAGAGGAGTTGGGTTAAATGCGTTAGACACATTTCAGTTGAATGCATTCAGTTGTACAACTGACTAGGTATCCCCCCTTTACCTAATGGATGATGTACACTACATGGCCAAAAGTATGTGGACACCACTTCAAATGAGTGGATTCAGGTAATTCAGCCACATCCGTTGCTGATAGGTGTATAAAATCGAGCACACGGCCATGCAATCTCCATAGACAAACATTGGCTGCAGAATGGCCTTACTGAAGAGCTCAGTGACTTTCAACGTGGCACCTTCAAAGGATGCCACCTTTCCAACAAGTCAGTTCATCAAATTTCTGCCCTGCTAGAGCTGCCCCGGTCAATTGTAAGTGCTGTTATTGTAAAGTGGAAACGTCTAGGAGCAACAACAGCTCAGCCGAGAAGTGGTAGGCCACACAAGCTCACAAAATGTGACCACCGAATGCTGAAGCGCGTAGCGCGTAAAAATCGTCTGTCCTCGGTTGCAACACTCAATACCGAGTTCCAAATTGCCTCTGGAAGCAACTTCAGCACATGAACTGTACGTTGGGAGCTTCATGAAATGGGTTTCCATGGCCGAGCAGCTGCACACAAGCCTAAGACCATCACGCACAATGCCAAGCATGAACTGGAGTGGTGTAAAGCTCGCCGCCATTGGACTCTGGAGCCTTGGAAATGCGTTTTCTGTGATGAATCAGGCTTCCCCATCTGGCAGTCCGATGGACGAATCTGGGAAATCTTAATGCTACAGCATACAATGACATTCTAGACGATTCTGTGCTTCCAACTTTGTTGCAACAGTTTGGGGAAGGCCCTTTCCTGTTTCAGCATGACAATGCCCCCGTGCACAAAGCGAGGTCCATACAGAAATGGTTTGTTGAGATTGGTGTGGAAGAACTTGACTGGTCTGCAGACCGTCCTGACCTCAACCCCATCAAACACCTTTGGGATGAATTGGAACGCCGACTGCAAGTCAGGCCTAATCGCCCAACATCAGTGCCCAACATCACCAATGCTCTCATGGCTGAATTAAAGCAAGTCCCAGCAAAAATGTTCCAACATCTAGTGGAAAGCCTTCCCAGCAGAGCAGAGGCTGTTACAGCAGCAAAGGGGGGACCAACACATTATTAATGCCCATGATTTTGGAATGAGATGTTCGACGAGAAGGTGCCACATACTTTTGGCCATTAAGTGTATGTGACGCAGCTGAGAGTAATGTCGAGACAAAGGGGTTTGGTTCAGTTAATCATCCTGATAAGCCTCTCCCAGATAGGCAATGCTGGCTACCTGACAACAGCAGAAGCATGGCACTAGTTAAAACCTGTTAAAGAACGTGATGATTATGTCGATGGGGAGGGAGAAATAACTTGTCTTATTGGTCACCATCTCCAATTTGTTCCATCCAACATGATTTTATTCCAAGTACGATAGAAGCCTAGACAATAAATAACTTCTAATGTTTGTAGTAACCATCTGGATACAATCTACACTCAATGGGGAGAGTTTGTGCTGCAACACAACAACACTGGGAACAGTGTCCTTCGCTTCCGCTTGCCACAGTAAGGAAAGGGTAGCTAGATAGCGTAGCCAATAACAGACCCTGGTGACAGCTGAAGCACATTTATTGTAGTTTTCACCAAAAATGTACAACTCCTGCATTAACGTCTAACGTTACATTCAAAAACATATATATACTCAGATAAAAACAAAATGATTTCAACTTCGGCAGACAAGTTTCAAATTCTCGCTGAAGTTTCTAGCCACAAGCATAAACTAGGTAGCTGGGAAGGGCTCATTGGGACTGAGTGAACCCAATCTATTCGTCTCTACTCGACTCTCAGTGCGCAAGAGCTGTAATTAATTTAGGCGTGTCCATATAGCCTCCCTTCTGACACTGCATTTTGGTGTCAGCTGCAGTAGTCAGTGAGTGCATTGTCTCTCCCTCCCTCCCTCTGTCGTTCTCTCTCCCTCCCTCTCTCTAAGGGGGAGGTCACAGTGAGGGTTTTTCCACTGTCTGCTCAGGGCTTATCTCCTGTAAACTTCCACTGGGACTGTGAGATTCACTCGCACATTTCCATGACCAAAGAAGCGTTCACTCCTACAGTGAGAGAGCTGATGAGTGTGAGTTTCTGTGTGTGTGTGTGTATGGGAGAGATGGTGTGTGCGTGTGAGAGTGTGGGAGTATCAGTATAGCCCATAGACAAGGTGTGTGTGTGTACCACTGCAGCCCACAGACAAAACGGATACTTCCCCCACCTCTCTTTCTCTCTCCAAGCAGGGCTGACTTGAGCCATGGGGCTGACAGTTCTCCCCTACCCTCTGCTGGTGGCTCAGTGTAACAACATGACCAACACATACTCCATTAACCCTTCCACCCTAAAACTGTCTCTCCCATCACTCCTGCAAGCTACAGTGACTGTAGGTAAACAGTGGAATTTTGGTGCCGTTCCCCTGTATAGCACTTTGATTGCTTGGAGAAAAAAACATTCCATAAATCTAATCTATTATTACCATCTTAATGTTCCTTGGGTCAACAAAGTCCTTTGAGAGGATCCATTCTAACGGGCACTGCTAAGTGCGAATGCATGGTTCATTGTAGGCTACAAAGGAGGTCCATGACACTTCTGATACCCTCAGCCCTTTATGGGCTCCTGTGCCAGGCTAGGGCCAAGACAAATATAGCCCACAGCCATATAGGGGGGTCAGGTACGGCCATGCAAGGCCAACGCTCTCATTCAGTGACTCACACACCAGACAGGCAGGCAGGCAGGAAGGCAGGCAGGCCGCATGAACAGGATATTACATAATAACCAGTGGAACAGAAACACAGTATCAGACCTGAACTGACGCTACAAACTAAGGCTAAACTGTACAAACCAAGGCTAAACTGCAGCTTACACTTGAACAAAATAAGGATGGTAGCAAATGACTTTAAGGTATTTATTTACAAGGACAGCATCTGCTGACAATGTGCAACTTAGAGCAGAGGGGGAAATGAGAGACAGGGGAGTTGTGAACATTACACTGTATTCCTTGGCAGCCAGGCTAAAGAGCTTGTGACGAACAAGACGTCTATTGTACCACTGCTTTTTCACATTGACATTTTAGTCATTTATCAGACGCTGTTATACAGAGACTTAAGTGAATACATTTCCGTGCTTTCACATGCTGTGTCTATTGATGTGTGTCCATCTATGTGTCTCCCAGAAGGAAGAGACTGAATATGTCTGGCATCATGTGGGGAGCAGTGTAGGGGTGTAATTGTTTCAAAGCTGTGTATGCATGTGCGTGTAAAGTTGTGTTTATGCTTGTATTTGTGTGTCTAATGTATGATTGAAAATATGATTGGAGGAGGGACAGAGTGCTCTTGTAAGGAAGCTTACGACAGACAAACAGAGCTTTGAAAACCTGGGCTGGTTCTCCTTTGGGACCTGGGGAGTTGGATTGACGGGATTGCTGAAAGTCCAATAATGAGTCTGCTAACGTCACAGCAGAACAGTTTGTGCTTTACCAAGTTCAGCAAGAAAACCAGCCGTGTCAACACACCCACTCACTCAGCCAATACAGAAGGAGACCCTCATGTTGGTATTAAAATATATAATGGATGTTTAGCTCATTTGGATAAAATGACCTAGGTGTTGAGCAGTGTGTGAATGTGTCTGCATTAATTGTAGGTGTGAGAATATGTGCATATGTTTTGTGTATGTGGGTGTGTGTCTGTGTGCATGCATGCGTGTGTGAGTGTGGATGTACGTGTGCCTGCGTGCGTTTGAGCAGATGCCTCGTTGTACTTACAGGGAACAGGACAATGGGGACAGTCAGGGTGACAGCGGTCAGGACAGCCAGACGGACCAGCAGGAGCATGGTGTCAAACTTATACACCTTGGTGAAGGTGTGGAGCAACTCCGCCTCCACGTTTCCTGTGTTTGGGAGAAAGAAGGAATAAGAGCTGTCAGAGACATACCAAGAGAGAGATATGGTAAACAAACACACAATGGTTATAGTAGCTTACTAGTGTATTTTAATACATACTACTGTCTCTTTTTCAAACATTTCACTTATAAAACACATATAAACACTTATAAAACATTAACACATAACGGCAATAAAATCAGAAACAAAGTAATACAATTGCTGTAAATGTATCTTATTGTGCGTGTGTATCTTACCATAGAAAGTGAGGTAGCCGAACAGTGCTGAGAACATGTACATGACCAGCATGGCCAGGATGGACAGGTTGGACACGTTCTGCATCTTTCTCCGGGAGCGACTGGGGAAGACGCAAGTTGAGATGTGAGTTGTATGGAGAAAATGTACCGCAGCAATTTACATGTGTCTATGCAAACGTGTCTTTTGTAATTCACTTGGATGCACTTACTCTTTGAGTTCACTGTAGATGGGTAGAATTTCAGGGTGGCACACAAAGGAGAAGGCCAGGATGGGAACAGTGTAAGCAGTCTGCAATGACAGGAGAAGAGATTGTGGATGAAACACAGGCCCAGATACACACTCACAGCAGCTAACTATGTTTGGTTTGATTTCATGTACGTTAAGAATTTTTCAGAGGATATTGTTTCCAAAACACAGAATTATGACATGAAGAATCCCGACTCACCACATATACACACACACGTATGCACACACCCCACCCACATACAGTAGCTCCACACCTCGCCAACTCACCTGAGAGTTGAACACAAAGTACTTGGGCGTGCACATCTCCTCCACGTCGTCGGGGTGTGGTTCGAAGCGGACCCCTGAGGTGTGGTGGTCGTCCAGGTAGGAGGCGGGGGACATGTCAGCTCTGGAGAAGTCCATGAGGACGGTGCCGTTGTGCAGGGCGTGGGGCCCCAGGGCTGTTCCATTCATACTGTGGTTGGTATGATGGTACATGAAGGGCATCGGGCAGGGGAGGTTGTACTTCTTATAGATCAGCTGAGGGGTAAAGAGGAGACAGAGGGGTGAGATGGGGACAGAGAGGTGAGATGGGGACAGAGGGGTAAAGAGGGGGAGAGGAGTGAGATGGGGACAGAGAGGTGAGATGGGGACAGAGGTAAAGAGGGGGGAGAGGAGTGAGATGGGGACAGAGGGGTGAGATGGGGACAGAGGGGTAAAGAGGGGGAGAGGAGTGAGATGGGGACAGAGGGGTAAAGAGGGGGGAGAGGAGTGAGATGGGGACAGAGGGGTAAAGAGGGGGAGAGGAGTGAGATGGGGACAGAGGGGTAAAGAGGGGGAGAGGAGTGAGATGGGGACAGAGGGGTAAAGAGGGGGAGAGGAGTGAGATGGGGACAGAGAGGTAAAGAGGAGACAGAGGGTGAGATGGGGACAGAGGGGTAAAGAGGGGGAGAGGAGTGAGATGGGGACAGAGGGGTAAAGAGGGGAGAGGAGTGAGATGGGGACAGAGGGGTAAAGAGGGGGAGAGGAGTGAGATGGGGACAGAGGGGTAAAGAGGGGGAGAGGAGTGAGATGGGGACAGAGGGGTAAAGAGGGGGAGAGGAGTGAGATGGGGACAGAGGGGTAAAGAGGGGGAGAGGAGTGAGATGGGGACAGAGGGGTAAAGAGGAGACAGAGGAGTGAGATGGGGACAGGGGTAAAGAGGGGGAGAGGAGTGAGATGGGGACAGGGGTAAAGAGGGGGAGAGGAGTGAGATGGGGACAGAGGGGTAAAGAGGAGACAGAGGGGGAGAGGAGTGAGATGGGGACAGAGGGGTAAAGAGGGGGAGAGGAGTGAGATGGGGACAGAGGGTAAAGAGGAGACAGAGGGGTGAGATGGGGACAGAGGGGTAAAGAGGAGACAGAGGAGTGAGATGGGGACAGAGGGGTAAAGAGGGGGAGAGGAGTGAGATGGGGACAGAGGGGTAAAGAGGGGGAGAGGAGTGAGATGGGGACAGAGAGGTAAAGAGGAGACAGAGGGGTGAGATGGGGACAGAGGGGTAAAGAGGGGGGAGAGGAGTGAGATGGGGACAGAGGGGTAAAGAGGAGACAGAGGAGTGAGATGGGGACAGGGGTAAAGAGGGGGAGAGGAGTGAGATGGGGACAGGGGTAAAGAGGGGGAGAGGAGTGAGATGGGGACAGAGGGGTAAAGAGGGGGAGAGGAGTGAGATGGGGACAGAGGGGTAAAGAGGGGGAGAGGGGTGAGATGGGGACAGAGGGGTAAAGAGGGGGAGAGGAGTGAGATGGGGACAGAGGGGTAAAGAGGAGACAGAGGAGTGAGATGGGGACAGAGGGGTAAAGAGGGGGAGAGGAGTGAGATGGGGACAGAGGGGTAAAGAGGGGGGAGAGGAGTGAGATGGGGACAGAGATGTAAAGAGGAGACAGAGGGGTAAAGAGGGGGAGAGGGAGTGAGATGGGGACAGAGGGGTAAAGAGGCGGGAGAGGAGTGAGATGGGGACAGAGGGGTAAAGAGGGGAGAGGAGTGAGATGGGGACAGAGGGGTAAAGAGGGGGAGAGGAGTGAGATGGGGACAGAGGGGTAAAGAGGAGACAGAGGGGTGAGATGGGGACAGAGGGGTAAAGAGGAGACAGAGGAGTGAGATGGGGACAGAGGGGTAAAGAGGGGGAGAGGAGTGAGATGGGGACAGAGGGGTAAAGAGGGGGAGAGGAGTGAGATGGGGACAGAGAGGTAAAGAGGAGACAGAGGGGTGAGATGGGGACAGAGGGGTAAAGAGGGGGAGAGGAGTGAGATGGGGACAGAGGGGTAAAGAGGGGGAGAGGAGTGAGATGGGGACAGAGGGGTAAAGAGGGGGAGAGGAGTGAGATGGGGACAGAGGGGTAAAGAGGGGGAGAGGAGTGAGATGGGGACAGAGGGGTAAAGAGGGGGAGAGGAGTGAGATGGGGACAGAGGGGTAAAGAGGGGGAGAGGAGTGAGATGGGGACAGAGGGGTAAAGAGGAGACAGAGGAGTGAGATGGGGACAGGGGTAAAGAGGGGGAGAGGAGTGAGATGGGGACAGGGGTAAAGAGGGGGAGAGGAGTGAGATGGGGACAGAGGGGTAAAGAGGAGACAGAGGGGGAGAGGAGTGAGATGGGGACAGAGGGGTAAAGAGGGGGAGAGGAGTGAGATGGGGACAGAGGGGGGTAAAGAGGAGACAGAGGGTGAGATGGGGACAGAGGGGTAAAGAGGAGACAGAGGAGTGAGATGGGGACAGAGGGGTAAAGAGGGGAGAGGGGAGTGAGATGGGGACAGAGGGGTAAAGAGGGGGAGAGGAGTGAGATGGGGACAGAGAGGTAAAGAGGAGACAGAGGGTGAGATGGGGACAGAGGGGGTAAAGAGGGGGAGAGGAGTGAGATGGGGACAGAGGGGTAAAGAGGGGGAGAGGAGTGAGATGGGGACAGAGGGGTAAAGAGGGGGAGAGGAGTGAGATGGGGACAGAGGGGTAAAGAGGGGGAGAGGGGTGAGATGGGGACAGAGGGGTAAAGAGGGGGAGAGGAGTGAGATGGGGACAGAGGGGTAAAGAGGAGACAGAGGAGTGAGATGGGGACAGAGGGGTAAAGAGGGGGAGAGGAGTGAGATGGGGACAGAGGGGTAAAGAGGGGGAGAGGAGTGAGATGGGGACAGAGAGGTAAAGAGGAGACAGAGGGGTAAAGAGGGGGAGAGGGAGTGAGATGGGGACAGAGGGGTAAAGAGGCGGGAGAGGAGTGAGATGGGGACAGAGGGGTAAAGAGGGGAGAGGAGTGAGATGGGGACAGAGGGGGTAAAGAGGGGGAGAGGAGTGAGATGGGGACAGAGGGGTAAAGAGGAGACAGAGGGGTGAGATGGGGACAGAGGGGTAAAGAGGAGACAGAGGAGTGAGATGGGGACAGAGGGGTAAAGAGGGGGAGAGGAGTGAGATGGGGACAGAGGGGTAAAGAGGGGGAGAGGAGTGAGATGGGGACAGAGAGGTAAAGAGGAGACAGAGGGGTGAGATGGGGACAGAGGGGTAAAGAGGGGGAGAGGAGTGAGATGGGGACAGAGGGGTAAAGAGGGGGAGAGGAGTGAGATGGGGACAGAGGGGTAAAGAGGGGGAGAGGAGTGAGATGGGGACAGAGGGGTAAAAGAGGGGGAGAGGAGTGAGATGGGGACAGAGGGGTAAAGAGGGGGAGAGGAGTGAGATGGGGACAGAGGGGTAAAGAGGGGGAGAGGAGTGAGATGGGGACAGAGGGGTAAAGAGGGGGAGAGGAGTGAGATGGGGACAGAGGGGTAAAGAGGGGGAGAGGAGTGAGATGGGGACAGAGAGGTAAAGAGGAGACAGAGGGGTGAGATGGGGACAGAGGGGTAAAGAGGGGGGAGAGGGAGTGAGATGGGGACAGAGGGGTAAAGAGGGGGAGAGGAGTGAGATGGGGACAGAGAGGTAAAGAGGAGACAGAGGGGTGAGATGGGGACAGAGGGGTAAAGAGGGGGAGAGGAGTGAGATGGGGACAGAGGGGTATAGAGGGGAGAGGAGTGAGATGGGGACAGAGGGGTAAAGAGGGGGAGAGGAGTGAGATGGGGACAGAGGGGTATAGAGGGGGAGAGGAGTGAGATGGGGACAGAGGGGTAAAGAGGGGGAGAGGAGTGAGATGGGGACAGAGGGGTAAAGAGGGGGAGAGGAGTGAGATGGGGACAGAGGGGTAAAGAGGGGGAGAGGAGTGAGATGGGGACAGAGGGGTAAAGAGGGGAGAGGGAGTGAGATGGGGACAGGGGTAAAGAGGGGGAGAGGAGTGAGATGGGGACAGGGGTAAAGAGGGGGAGAGGAGTGAGATGGGGACAGAGGGGTAAAGAGGGGGAGAGGAGTGAGATGGGGACAGAGGGGTAAAGAGGGGGAGAGGAGTGATATGGAGACAGAGAGGTGAGATGGGGACAGGGGTAAAGAGGGGGGAGAGGGAGTGAGATGGGGACAGAGGGGGTAAAGAGGGGGAGAGGAGTGAGATGGGGACAGAGGGGTAAAGAGGGGGAGAGGAGTGAGATGGGGACAGAGGGGTAAAGAGGGGGGAGAGGAGTGAGATGGGGACAGAGGGGTAAAGAGGGGGAGAGGAGTGAGATGGGGACAGAGGGGTAAAGAGGGGGAGAGGAGTGAGATGGGGACAGGGGTAAAGAGGGGGAGAGGAGTGAGATGGGGACAGGGGTAAAGAGGGGGAGAGGAGTGAGATGGGGACAGAGGGGTAAAGAGGGGGAGAGGAGTGAGATGGGGACAGAGGGGTAAAGAGGGGGAGAGGAGTGATATGGGGACAGAGAGGTGAGATGGGGACAGGGGTAAAGAGGGGGAGAGGAGTGAGATGGGGACAGAGGGGTAAAGAGGGGGGGAGAGGAGTGAGATGGGGACAGAGGGGTAAAGAGGGGGAGAGGAGTGAGATGGGGACAGAGGGGTAAAGAGGGGGAGAGGAGTGAGATGGGGACAGAGGGGTAAAGAGGAGACAGAGGGGTGAGATGGGGACAGAGGGGTAAAGAGGGGGAGAGGAGTGAGATGGGGACAGAGGGGTAAAGAGGGGGAGAGGAGTGAGATGGGGACAGAGAGGTAAAGAGGAGACAGAGGGGTGAGATGGGGACAGAGGGGTAAAGAGGGGGAGAGGAGTGAGATGGGGACAGAGAGGTAAAGAGGGGGGAGAGGAGTGAGATGGGGACAGAGGGGTAAAGAGGGGGGAGAGGAGTGAGATGGGGACAAAGGGGTGAGATGGGGACGATTAGCAAACGTAGAAATGCATTATATTACATAGGCAGCATTCCATTATATTGCAGAGCAATGAGTTCCTTCCATCCTGTAATCTTTCATTCTGTCTTCAAAGAAACAGACGCTGAATGCTAAACTATGTACTTTCAGGGTTACTAACTACATAGGATGTCTCTCTGATAGCTACTATGGTATAAACCCTGTGTAAAGCAGAGTGTGGCCGCACACACAGATTTATTTCATTAATGATGATACAGACTGTATCAGGGTTTAATATGATACAGCACTAGAGAGCAAGTGGGCCAAAGTAGAGTTTAAGATATCAAAAGAAGGCTATTGATAAACTCATCTCTAATCTCATGTACGGTAACTAACCAGCTGAACACCACACCAGGCATATTCTAAATGTTACTAGGAACTACCATGGCATGCAAATCGCCCACATTGCCTGTGAGAGCAAAGCCAGCATTGGCATAATACCCTACAAACTGTCAGGATGACATTTAAGGAGGATAAAGTAGGTATGTTCAAGGCGCCGTGTGCCAAGAATACAAAAGCAATGTAGGCGAAATGTACTATTTTGGCAAGTATGTTCTGTCTGCATTGAAACATGACTGGACAGAAAAATTATGTCAGAGTTAATTAAAAAGCTGTAGTTGTTGGCATATTGACAGAAGGTGAAATGTAACCGTCTTATCTCACATCTGATGCTACTTTATATAATATCAACACCATCATCCGTCATTGTTCAGTCATTGAGAGGGCTAAAAATGCTAAACTAGCGGAGCAAGAGGAGGCAGGTTAAACTTACCACTCCCAGGAAAAACACCATGCAGGATAGGGAGAATCCACTGGTGTAGCCAAGGTAGCCTAGACACAAGAGAGAGAATTAGAGAGAAACTCATGTACTATCAAGCAAATACTCACACACATTTATGTAAACAAAATATACAAAGACTCACTATGAAACACACTCGCAACCGCACACACCCTCACGCACTCACACATACACCCATACACACACCACTTACCCAGGTTTTTGAGTATGCAGAGAGGCAGGATGATACCGATAGACACAAACACAACCAGGTAGTTTCCGTTCATGTACCATTCACTGTAAACAACGCAGAGAGAACAGGTCTCACACACAGAGCATCAATCCATCCATCTATCTATCAATACACCAACCAAACTGTGTAGTGTGTTGTGCCACCTGTGCCAAATGAACTACAAATAATAGATTTTATGAAGTAGTTAACCAATGACAGGCAGATACCTACCCAGAGCTCTGCTCTAGTCCCATGAAGGCACGGATCACTTCTGGCAGCTCATACTTTACAATGAAGAGGTAGCTGGACATGGCTGTGTGCAAACAAACACAAATGTACATTTCAATATAGAATCATAACACAACAATGAACGCAACATTAGCTGTTCACTTACCACCAATATTTTGAAGGGTTATCGATCCAAACGCAGCCATTTTCCCCGGCCAGCCAAAAGCTCGCTCTCCCAACTTTTCATAGATGAGAGAGCCTGTTAGAACAACGACAATGTGCTGATGAGTGATATTCAAAGATACAGAGGGAAAAAAGCAGAAAGGCGAGGACAGATAGACAGACAGAGGCTGACGAAAGACAGACATGCCCATGAGTTAAAAAATGACACCTACCTCCTTCTTTTGCAGTCATTAGCAGCAAGTGAACGGAGTACAACGACAAGATGGCCACACCCAAGAGAAGGACTCTACGTTGGGATAGAAACCAGTCAGACATTAGCATTGGGCTATACCATACGGAAATCTTACACAAATCACAATGAACAACACTTGGAGGGGAATCAACCGGGTTACAAAACACCCTACATAATAACTTTCACTAGTTTCCCCCCCCTAGTCACTCTCACTCTGTTTTCCCCATTACCTATTTAGGGAGGTAAACTTAGCTTTAGAACTGCAGTCGTATTTAACTTGAGGGGGGGAGGGGTCCGGATGCTTTCTCTGGCATGCATTTATTGCCTATTTGAGAAGACCATGTTCCAATGCCTAAAGCACATGTCAAAGACACTATCATGCCATGTCAATATATGTGCCAGCTCAGACAAAATAGTGGTAGATTAATGCGTGTCAGTGCTTAGAGACCAGACTAAACTCTGAGCTATTATATAAGTCAATAAAGTAACTTGGGAGTTATGTATGGGATGTATGGGTTTCCCGCTTCGGCTGAACATGATCAGCCTTAAATCCTCACACTTAGAGGTCACAAGGGGCCTTCGTCATCAAGGAGCCTCTAACCCAATCATCCAGCATCCAATGGGCTCCAACGTATTAAACAAACTGTTTAGTTACATATGTTGTTTTTGAATTGAGAGTTGCACCTCTACCCCTCACTGTACTATTGTTGGCCAGAGACAGGCAAGTGACTGTATCAAATGGGTGTTATGTGATACCACCTTCCAGAATGTCATGGAGTCCCAGAATAGATGGTGGGGAAGTAAGATGTCGCAACTGATGAGGGGGACTGATGTTAGGGGACTCCCTGTTAAACTCTTTATAATCATCACGTAAGTAGGTTCCTAATCTACTTCCTTGTCTCCTGTTCTTCAATCACTTTCAGGGATATATTTTTGCTTAGTGAGAGTACTCAGTCACCAAATTCTTTCTTGGTAAAGCCCAGCCATATACAGTAGAAACAGGACTGAAATAAAGCATCACCATCCTGTTTTGGACATTTGAGAAACCTGATTATAGGGACTAATTGAACAGACTCTTATGGACCGTCAACACAATCCGGGGAAGCTGGGAATGGATTGGGTGATGGGGTTCCGAGGCGGGGCTGTGACATGGTTGTTCACGCCACCTTTGCATAAATGCTGGGGATGGCATGTCACAAAAAGGTCCCGACTTCGAGCCAGAGTTAGTGTCTGTCTGCCTATTCTCGAATACATACCCCACCACTCACCCTGTGGTCAAACCCCACTTGCTATACGAAGGACTCTGAAGTTATTTCAGTCCTATCAGTAACACTATACGATGCAGACAGAATACTTTACTTTATTAGCTGGTGCTTTAATCACTTGACTGTTGTAGAAACCAAACATTGACCCCGTTCCACATGGTCTCTATGGCAGAAGTTGACACACACTTACACAAAAAGCACAATGCCAGTGTTGGCCATGGCGTAGGAGAGACCTAGGATGCCGCTGCCCATGATTGCATTACTCAGGTTGAAGACCGACATACCAAAGGAGGTATGTCCTGGGTGCTGAGAGAGAAAACGTCAGAGAGAGAGGGTAAGGGAGATTACTATGAGTTCAACTGATCGTAAACAAGAACATTTCACACACACACACACACACACACGTGTATGCACCACCCGTCACACACACACGCAACTATCAGTTCCTACGAAAGGGTTCCTCGGAATGAAAGTTTGAATAAAAGCAGACAGCTTTTGAGGAAATGGTCAAGGTTGTTGCTAAGAGATACAGTGTCCATAAGCAAGAGCAAACAGGCATGTGTTGTCATCGATAGTTCATCATCAGTCTTCTTACGTATTCTTCTTGATACTCCTCATACTTCTTCTTCTTCATAATCCCATTAGTGAGAAACTTGTGGCTCTCTGCGTCTCCATCCTCATCCAGGAAGTGACTGCAGATGTACAATCATTGAATTAATCTCTAGTTTAAAATACTTCTTTATGACTAGTTTATGACAGCTATGTTTGGACTTTATGAGTGGTTACAAGGTCAGTCAAGCTAGTTCCAGCTTCTATATGTTCATTTACATTTTTTGGGTGATTGAAGAAATGAGATTACAGTGTAGCTAATCTGTTGGTGGTTAACAGTGAAGCTATGAGCTGAGAGATTCTCCTAACCAGTGTATTGAAAAGCATTGTGTACATTAGACAATGATAGGTAGGAGACAAGAAATGTATGATAAAGAACATAATTTCTGTACAGTTTGGCAAAGAACACATTCTAGTTGCAACAACTAAGGAAATGTGCTTTCTTTCCTGTTTTCTTTCTGTAGAAAGTCTCAGATTAAAATAATTGATACAGTATTGAACCACACCTGTTGATGGTGGCCTTCTCTGAGTCGATGGGCTCTGTGAAGCGGTCGTCCAAACTGTCTGTGCTGTCATCGTCTGCCTCCGTGCAGACTTTCTTCAGCTCCATGCGGTCCATGGTTACGGCTATAGTGGTGCAGGGCTGGGGAAGGGGTCACGGTCCAAAGCAGAGCAGTTGTACTCGGTAGGTTGGCGTGCTTTATCTCAGCCTTACACTATAGGGCAAATACCTGCAGAAAACGGCAAAGGGAGAGATGGTAAATATTCAGAGAGCTGCTGATGTGGCAGGAAGCCCTTATAACCAGCAAACATACAACCAATCATTCAATGTTGTCTAAACGTTGACTAAACGTTCTGGGCCTCAACTAGCCATAATTTCTTTGTAATTACACGTTGACTAGCCCTCTATAAAGTGACAATATCCCTAATAAGATACAAAGTAGTACATGTCCAGTCAAAAAGGCCATGGCCACAAGTTCTCTGATTTGACTGTCTAACCTGTCAACAATGAGATAGTTACTGTTAATGTTATGAAGATACATTCAATGAGTCTTATCTGACTGGCAAGCAGTCTAGGGCCTTGACAAAGGACACTTCAAGGGGAAGAAAAGGTGTCGTTCTACACACAGCCTTCTGTGTCACATTCCCCTGAACCCGCAGCAGCATTTTATCTCCCCATTCGATACATGTTGGCAGCTCATGCACTTCAGTGAACTATGGCGTCGTTCATAAATGTTCATAAACAATGTCTTGACAATGAATCTTGACGTTCCATGCGGACTGGTTTTGGATACCTTTTGGACTCTGCTATACACTGACAGTTAACAAAATGGCCTCTAACTGTATCAAGTTCAAAAGGATTTTGTAGTCGATGTAGATAAGTAATTGTAGTCTTTTTTTGCTTAACAGACCGTAAAATCCCATATCAATTGTGACCTCAATTTTACATAAAATGTATTTTAATAGAATAGCACACGTTATTTTCCCCTAAAAGAACCTCTGAGTAACCCTTTTAGACACAAGTCCATGTTCTTTTGCTGCTGTGCAGTTTCCTTTATGCAGCTATAACCACATTCAATATAAAACGTTGTGGTTATAGCAAGTCTCAACATTATGTCAAAAACACGCCTGAATCCTAAATTCAGGTCAAAGAGGTCGGCTTATGAGGCAGGCAAGTTTCCAACCAAATGTTCCTAACCTCTGGGAGAGCACGCTACAAAGACCTGTCTGTATTGCTGTCCACGGTAAACCCAATTCAATTGAACGCACCGAGTGCACTGAAGTAGCGGACCAGCAGGAGGCATGTGTTCTTATTTCCATTCTATTGAACATTTGATTGCTGCTATTACGCAACAACAAGATGGGGCACTGGGGAGCGCACACAGAGCTCTGCTAAATGATTTTAACAGCCAATTACCCACAGTGCTGTTCTTCCCATACAAAGGCTTCTTTGACAGGAATGGGTAAAAACAGCCGAGCAGCCAGGGCCCTTGTCCATCCAGGTTCCCAAAAGTCGCACCCTGCTCCCTCCCCTGTCCTACCGACCAACACCCCAGTAAAAACACAATGGTGAAACACATCTAAACCTTAGTAACACACATGGATGTCCAATGTTGTGACAAAGCCATAAACAAACAGCTATAGAACATAACCTCATCCACCAATCCAAGTCCATGAATTAACATTTCAGCGCTGCCCATCAAAAAACAAGCATTGTAAAAACTCTTTGAAAGGAAGTTTTAGTGCTAGAAAATACATTTCAGTCACATGCTATTTCAACTCTGGCTATTTCCACTCTGGCTATTTCCACTCTGGCTATTTCCACTCTGGCTATTTCCACTCTGGCTATTTCCACTCTGGCTATTTACACTCTGGCTATTTACACTCTGGCTATTTACACTCTGGCTATTTACACTCTTGCCCCAGACATTGAAAGGCATTAATGAAACTGGGCCAAGTATAAAATCCATCATCCTCACATGAGCGCGCCACATGAGCACGCCACGTTAACAGTCAATAAGCCATTACGTAAGTGAGCCTATGCACAGTAGGTCCTCCATGTTGTACCCAGTCAGGACAGAGATCCATGTCCTTCAGGACTGAAACAGGCCATGTTTCCCTTTAACTCCATGCTGTGGAGAAGTCATAGACAGACTGAACCTGTATCTTACCACACACACCTCTTTTGTTGTGACTGCTGTCACCTACCCTGTATGGAAACGCATAGCCAAGCCAATCATTAGCAGTTTGTGAAGCATTTTTCTACATACTTAGTTTTGCCTGGCTTGTCTACACAGTTCTGGTTTGATTGCATTCTAGTTCCTGCTGTGCCTGGACCAGCTGCGTTCCTGGAACTGCTGTGTGTCCTAGTACATTTCCTATGTCTCCTCTAGATAGACAGATTGACTGGTAGGCCTATATCTTCGTATTGGTAGATATTTGTATCTTTGTGATCGAAAGTGTGCATTGCATACAAATACAATCAATCATGGTCCCAACTGTACACCTCCCCAGTGTGCTACCCTCGAGGAAATAAGAAGGAACCTGCTCAACCAGACTTCACCCCTCCACCCAGGCAGCTAAGCACTCCACTGCTCCCCGTGCATATACCTTGTGTTATGCTATGACTAAGCTACCTATAGCCATAGACCCAGCCCCAGCAAAATCCTTGAACCTTTGCCTTTCATGCACATCTGAAATGTATGCTTTACCCACTGTAGTTAAAACCACTGCTACTTTTGCATATGATTGTTTGAAACCCGTTTTATATTGAATAACAACAATTGAGTGAATGTGATTTAAAGTTGTTACAGTGTGTTGGTCAATGTGTCTGTGTGTGCATTTGCTGTTTGATAAAACCAATGTGATAAATGCACGCAAGTACAGACGTAGGATTTTAATTTGAGACCATTTTTGTTACAGCAGGGAAAGAATCCTGCAGCAACAGGAAATGTAAATAATTACGTGGATTATAATTAATGGACATTTTGTGTAGGGGTTGATACCTTTTTCGTTAGGGCAAGTCAAGTCTGAAATTTTAAAGTGAAAATCACAAACGTTAGAAGCTTTTTTAAACCTCAAATACACTACAAGTTTCCATGTCCTGCTGTTAAGGAAAATTCCTGCAACAACAGGATGATCAAATTAAGATACGGCACCTGTATGCCAAATCGTTTATTGCATTATCAAACACAATATTTGATACCAAGCCTTGTACATTGTGCAAATAAAGAACCTTCTTGAAAATGACTAACGCTTGCATACAACAAGGCTACAACACTTTTAATAGAAAAGTCAGTTCTGTGACAACAAACACTGATCAAAACTTGAGATTCTTCTTATCCAATTTGCCAACAGCGTGACATCAATCATCTGATTGGGAAAAACATGAACTTAATTGGTTTTATCTGTCCAGAAGTAGCAACATACATAACAATCAACTCCAAGTTTAAGGACACAACAAAAGTACAGTACCAGAGGATCCCATTCTTACTGGAGGTACACAACACATCATTAGCTCAAAGATTAGCTCTGTCTAACTCAAACTACCACTCAAGTTATGCAAGTCCCACTTCAGCAGTGGCGTGGTTATCTCAATAACCCAACAAAACATCTAATAAACCCACAAACAAATGCTCAAAGGAAACCAACTGTATACTTCAACCAATGAAATACCTCCCACAATCTCAAAAGCACAAAACAAACTAATTCAGCTAGGTGCATCTAGTTTCTCAAGAAAACTGGAAAATTCTCCACTTTTTTCTACAAGATTTTTTATTTTCTCAGCAGTTACAACTTAGTGCCTATTTGAATAACAAACTTAGACCAAGGTAACTAAAGTTCCCCGACATGAGAAGCAGATAAATCATGTGGAAAAGGAGATATACTCACTCATTCAGAGATGACAGAGAGGGGGTCCGAAGTGTTATTTTTTGCTTGTTTTGGGGGAGAATGAGGACAGTGCTCGTGAGCAGCCAGGAGAGGCAAGAGCTGCTGCTTTTTTGTAACCCAGGTGAGAGGAAGGCTTTTAAAGAGCAGGGGAAGGACCCACCCTGGCCAATCACGTCAGGAGCCTGAAGCCAAAAAATGCCCCGCCCCTCCCCCTTTCCCCTAGTGAATAAAAAAGAAGCAAGAGAGAGAAAGGCAGAGAGAGGAATTAATCAGTAGAAGAAGAGAGGGAGGGGTTAGAGAGAGAGAGAGAGGGACAGCACACAGACATCCTGAAAGCTTGGCCAAGATTGCACAGTGAGCGTTGTTGCATCAACTGCTGTTTGTTCTGTGATGGCCCGCCAAGCACACACCCCGGGTGGTCATCCCTGGGTGCAAATGGTACCGTCCTCATGCTGCGGTCACTGTCCTACCCTGTCATGCCCTCAACCACACACCCCTCCCTTCCCACTAACCCTACCCCCTACTACCATGGGTTGACTCAGCGTACCGTTAAGCATTCAGAACCTGCCAGAGACAACTGGCATCCACTGGGGAGGTTGTGACACTGCCCGCCAATCAGGGGCCACAGCTGAGTGTGCCGCTGAGCGCAAGGTCACACTCCGCTGAAGGATGGGGTCTTAACAGTTCAA
Organism: Oncorhynchus nerka; assembly: GCF_034236695.1. Lineage (NCBI taxonomy): Eukaryota > Metazoa > Chordata > Actinopteri > Salmoniformes > Salmonidae > Oncorhynchus > Oncorhynchus nerka. The sequence continues at coordinate 58,250,183 of NC_088418.1, forward strand.
TTTTGTAATCCCCCTCATACACACGTACACACACACACACACACACACATTATACACAGAGAAACTTCAAATCTGACACATGAAATGCTTCTTTTGAGTCCACAACCCAGCACATTTTCTGAAATAAAATAAATATTACTGAAAGTGTTGTCTGGTCCACACCTGTTACAGCAGAGAGTATTGTCTAGTCCACACCTGTTACAGCAGAGAGTATTGTCTAGTCCACACCTGTTACAGCAGAGAGTATTGTCTAGTCCACACCTGTTACAGCAGAGAGTATTGTCTAGTCCACACCTGTTACAGCAGAGAGTATTGTATAGTCCACACCTGTTACAGCAGAGAGTATTGTCTAGTCCACACCTGTTACAGCAGAGAGTATTGTCTAGTCCACACCTGTTACAGCAGAGAGTATTGTCTAGTCCACACCTGTTACAGCAGAGAGTATTGTCTAGTCCACACCTGTTACAGCAGAGAGTATTGTCTAGTCCACACCTGTTACAGCAGAGAGTATTGTCTGGTCTACACCTGTTACAGCAGAGAGTATTGTCTAGTCCACACCTGTTATAGCAGAGAGTATTGTCTGATCCACACAAGACATCTGCAGAAGCAGAGCAGTACAGTCACATAACATCACTCACACATACAGATCTAAAACCTAACCTAACCTAAATAGCATGTTGTATATTCACATGTACTATTTGTAACTAGTTACAAGTTAAGAGACAAAACAAAACAATTTTGCAAGTAAGTTATCTCAAACATTCAAAGACTGAGTTAGTCAGGACGATCCAAAGCTGGAAGATATGTCAACTCCATTTATACCTCAACCATCATTCACGGAAAATGATCTACTACTAAGCATCAATAGCCTGAAAACACAAACAAAAATACTCTTCTATGCTACCATTGGCAATGCATCACCACTGTGGCAAATTACATGGAAAATATCCAGCCTATTCAGAGGTGAGTGCAATTGATAAAAAGAAGCTCAGAAATTCAATCAGAGCTCAATCAGAGTGAAATTTTAACGAGAAGGTAAGAGAAATGAATACAGGGAGAATTAAATGAAATTGTTAATTCGTGTGACAGTCCTACTGACCATGCCTGATATCTTCACAGATCTTCACAGACTTCCTTCTGGCTATGGGAGCATTCCTTAAAAGGTGTCACACTTCTGGAGTGCAACGGTTTCACACCAAACCGCCAATCATTAGCGGTTCTAGACCAGCCCAGGTCACACAGGAGAAGCGACTGACTGGAACAAGCATGATCCAGGCACTACTCAAACGCACAGAGACGTGCTTAGTCATTACAACACAAATTCTAAACTACAACACAAAAAGCCTTGACATCAACTTTATTAAGACAATAACTACTACATTGGCTGAAGCAAAGCTCAACATTATAGAAGCCAGTGAAACATTCTAACCAAACATTGTTTTATCATGGCATTTGTCATGTCATATTACATCTCTCACACACAAGATGCATATTTACTCGACCTCACATGGATTGACCACAGAAATAACAACAGCTTAGCCCTCCGACCAGTTGCACTCCTTACCCCAGCTATGTCCCCATGTCAAAACATTCCCATCTTCAAACACTCCTTTTTCAAATGTGGATATAAATGAAACCTTCCTGTAATTATTGTTCCAGTAAACATTTCTTATTGACATTGAGGAACTTACGGAACACTTTGCATTGGGCTCATCTGTATATTAGAGGCCATCTTCAATCAAATCAATGTCCTATTCTGAAAATCACAAGCATCTACCTGGAGGATTATACAGTACCAAGCATTGTGGATAACGGGCTATAAATAAGAGACAATGTTTTCCTGCTGTATATCAGAAGTTTCAGCTACATGGGCTGAACTTTCTATGGTATTTTTTACAGTAATTTGAACTCTCTCTCCTTCTGTGTCTCTGTGAAGACCAAGAGCCAGATCCCTGCATTAATTGCATTACTGGAAGTACTTCAACTGTGGTCTCCCAAAAACCCACTGGACTGGAGGCAAATACTCCCCCTCCAACTTATTCACTTTTTACGAGGGGTCTCTGACGTCGGCAGAGTAGGATCTGGCCTGTAGATGCCCTATAGTTGGGTTATCTCTGCAGCAGGAGACCCACATGTTGGGTTAACAGCGGTTGTCAATTACAGGTCAAGGGGCCTCCTGACCTCTCTTATCTTCCAAAACAAAAACACCAAACCAGTCCACTGGCACCAGAAGGTAACTGGAACAGCTGAAACACCATGTCACCACAATAATACAGGGTCTTGTCCCAAGAAAGACGCATGTACTCTCACAAACTGTACACAGCACTCCAGTCACCAGACTCTTGCCAGCGCAGTCGTTCAGCTAGCCTCATTCCAGCAGCCTCCACAGTTCTCTAACCAATTATAGAAAGCAGGAATTTTAAGGCAACCAAAATAAGTCGGTACCTCAGACGCCATGTGACTTGCTGCAAATATCTCCGGTAGGCGGTGAATGATTGGCCAGATGACATATCACCACGACGGTAATGGAAAGTGCCGCTTTTGTTGCATCAAACAAACCAACATCTCTTTCCGTCCAACATCAACATTGCTGGAAGAATGTCTGGGCCCTTACATCATAACAGTTTAGAATGTGTTGAGAGACACATTTTGATCTTTGCTATGTAACTCTATGCTTACGTCTGGTGAACCATTAGAAGCCATTAGCCTGTGCACTAACACTGGCATTCAAAAGTAAAGAGGATATAACACAATGCTCCTTCTGGTAATCCCTCAAATGCTGAAAGGTCAATAAGGAATGAATACAGTGCAAGAGATACACCAGCCCTTCCACACACTTGTTACAAATACAACACGTGTAGACCTTACCATGAAATGCTTACTTACAAGCCCTTACCCAACAATGTAGTTCTGAGAAAAACAGGGGTTAAGAATATAATATTTTTTAAATAACAATAACGAGGCTACATACAGGGGGTACTGGTACCGAGTCAATGTGGGGGGAAAAGGTTAGTCAAGGTAATTGAGGTAACATACACATGTAGGTTGGGGTAAAGTGACTATGCATTGATAATAAACAGTGAGTAGCAGCAGCGTAAAAAAAAGGGGGGTCAATACCAATAGTCAGGGTACAACATGATGCCAAAAAAGACTCAGGTTACAGTGATCAGCTGACACCTCAGGGAAGTTTAGGAGAGAGTCAAGGGTATCCTGCTTGTGGGACTACTCCGAAATTCACAGAGTAGAGTTAGATCCGTGAAGATTCTTTAATGGCATTGTCGAAGAGGTTTACAACCAGTCAAAGCACATATCAAGAAGCACCAAGCAAAGACGCATCAGTTCCCTTTTTTACCGTATGACTCGGCCGGGGATTACATTAATATCCCCACAAGGTTGGTGGTATTAATGTGTTCTAACCACCCTGTCAGTCAAGCTGATACCCACAAATCAACTATTTAGATGTTGTCTGCACATGCAAGTTAATTATGAGTGGCATGTGCCTCTCTTTCTCTCTCACAGACGTGACACATTCTACATGTCCACTCTCCGAGGCTCCCTGCCACAATTTCAGCTCCACCATAAATGCCTTGGGTGTTATGGGAGCCCAGTTCAAGATGGGGTTGACTCGTGTAGCCTACCTGGATGCATCTGATCCACTGCTTATCTACACTAGCTAGTTACTATTGTTGGTTGTGTGAGTCCTTGTATCCATCTGTACAACTAGAAAAGCTTTGAATGTCGGCCACTGATCAGTTTTAAGCCCAGTGTTGAATTTAGTTGTCCCTTCTCTCCATTCAACTCGCGAGAATGGTTTCTGAATGTCGGAAACTCAAATTTGCAAATGCAGCATTTAGCTATTCACATAGAAAAGGTTGCTTCATGACACTGCTGCTATTCACCTGTCTGGTATCAGTAAATACCCAAAGGTATCCATGCAAAAACTTGCAAGGTGTTTGGTTAGGCCTTTGCCAATATCATCTAACAAGTAGGTGTGTTCGCTAGCATTCCCACAGGTCGGAGCATGTGAGCTGGCATCTATGGAGATGAACATGTGGGTTGAGGGTAAAGCTCCAAAACATGCAAATATTTCCATGAGGATCTCCATACATATTGACTACAGCCAAATAGTGCATTTGTTAAGAACCAAGTTAGCATTGAGAGGACAAGCTATCAACTAGTTGCTCCTACCCTCTACTTTTTTGAACATTTTGTTAAAAATCGCGCAACATTTCAGCGCCCTGCTACTCATGCCAGGAATATAGTACGTTCATATGGTTAGAATGTGTGTATAGGAAACCCTCGGACGTTTTTAAAACTGGTTAAATCACGACTGTGGCTATTACATAACGTGCGTTACATCGGAAAGCGCAGGAAAACCTGATCACAGAAAATGGAAATAAATATCCTTGCGCCACTTCCAGCAATTGTTAACAGTGAGCCGAATTAGATAAGACCGAGCATTCAACTCCCACAGCATCCCCATGTAGTCGAGTATCTTGTGAATTTAATCCTCTTTGATTCTTGGTTGAACCGAAAGAGGGGCACGACGTACCTCCGGTCTCCGCCCAGATCATTCCGGAAGAGCTCTCTCCTGAAATTTTTTCCAAGACGACAGCTAATGATATGTACATCGCCTACGGATGAATTTTATCGCTTATTAACGTTTACTAATACCTAAAGTAGCATTACAAACGTATTTCGAAGTGTTTTGTGAAAGTTTATCGTCTACTTTTTGAATTTTAAAAAATGACGTTACGTTGTGAAATCGCTGTTTTTTTCGTTTATCACACAGTCTACATATAACGATATCTTGGCTTTATATGGCCCGATTTAATCGAAATAAAGACCCAATAGTGTTTATGGGACATCTAGGAGTGCCAACAAAGAAGATGGTGAAAGGTAATGACTGTTTTCTATTTTATTGTGCGGTTTGTGTAACGCCGAAATGCTAATTATTTTGTTTACGTCCCCTGCTGTGCTTTTCTGTTGTAGTGTATTGGTGCATGCTATCAGATAATAGCTTCTCATGCTGTCGCCGAAAAGCATTTTAAAAATCTGACTTGTTGCCTGGATTCACAACGAGTGTAGCTTTAATTTGATACCCTGCATGTGTATTTTAATGAACTTTTGAGTTTTAACTAATACTATTAGCATTTAGCGTAGCACATTTGCATTTCCAGAGCTCTAGTTGGGACGCAAGCGTCCCAGGTAGAGGTAAGAGGTTAAAGAACCCATGTTAGCATTAAACACAAGTTAGCCCAAAGAACACAAGAACGCATTGAGAGCAAGATTGCCTCAAGAACACAGGTTAGCACTGAGAACAAAGGTTAACAATGAGAACACAGTTTAGCACTGAGAACACAGGTTATCCCTGAGAACACAGGGTTGGATTCATCTATGGGGTTTGACTTAGAGCATATCTGGGCTGGAGTGGGAGAAATGATCTGATAGAGGCTGAGAGACTCCCATCAGGCCAAAGTCCACATAGCAACAGAGCTAAATATAAGTCATTCCTCAGAACCTCACATCTCTACACTAGCTGTGACATGACTGCCATGCTTTTACCACTTCATGCAACACTTACACCTGAATCTATCAAACCAATACAGTGCTGTAGAAGTGCACAAGGCAAAGTGTTCAAGAGAACATCTGGTTTAGTCTAAAAGATCTTGGCAACCCATGTGAAAGTATCAATATTGTTCAAGTTCAATCTCTCAGTGAAATCTGCTAAACATGAAACACACGAGAATCTGACTGCCGATAGGTACTTATCAAAGTAGGAGGCCAATCCTTCTCTTGCTAGAACAAAAGGCGTACCTTCGGTGTACTCGTAGAATCGCAATGGTCGGCAGTGGCCAACAACAATACAGCTGCTTAAAACACAGAAAATCTATAGCATGTGTTTACATCTTTTACGTCTAGGTAAGGAGTTTTGTGCTTTTTCTGGTAGGTTTGATAATGTGTACTAGCTTATTAGTTAGCTAGCTGGCTAACATTAGCTTGCTTAGTGAGCAATGCCGTCACACACACTTCATATGAAACAAATGGGGTGGTAAGTGCAGCACAATACACACAACACTAACCAAGCATGCTACCTAGCCACAGTAGCTAGTAAAATTATAATTAAATCACAATGTATTTGTTTCCATGAAGCAGCAGCTGCCTGTAGCTGTTGAGAGTCAATGCAGTATCTTTACTTTACCTAGCTAGCACATCATGCTAACTATTTAGCTAACGTTAGCCAGCTAGCTAAAACTGTATATATGGGCTGTATGCAATTATGGAGAGTACATAAAAAGAAAAGAAAAAGTTGTCTTGCTAGCTAGCTGTGGCCATCTGGCTAGTATCAACAAGGACTTTTTTACAACCATAGCAACATTAGCGCATCTAGCTCGCTAACATTGACTAGACAAAGCAACACAGACATGCATTGCCAAACAACTCTACTGCCACCTTCTGGTATGGTGTATTTTAATAAGGCTGAGTGGCTGACGACTTCAAGGTCTTTGCTGTCTGAACACAGAGGAGATTGGCTGCCAACACTGTTGAGAGGTGCTAAGTACTGTCGGCAGGCAAACGTTTGACAATCCTACTAGTGTGTCAGAGCCATTGTACTTCAGAATTGGAGTTGGGCTTGGTCAAAGAAAATAGAGGCCATCAATGGACAAAGGTACAGTATGAGTTACAGTCGCAAGCATGTACTGTACTAATCATAGGAGGTAGGTTGCACCTTAATTGGGGAGGACGGGCTCATAATAATGGCTGGAGCAGAATAAGTGGAATGGTATCAAATACATATGGTCTCCATGCGACTATGTACATACGTACGACTCAGTGACCTTGTTGTACATACTTCTTTGCTCATGCCTTAGCATCAATACAGGCATTTCTCATGCTGTACATAATTTTGTAAAAATAATAATGAATGTACATACTCATGACGATCTTGTGAAGAGTGCGGTGATATGTATTGGTCTTGTCAGCACAAGAGCCTGATGTATGAGGCCCTGCTATTACTACGGTATAATCAAATACAACAATGTGTGACCAGGTTTGTGGTGAAGAGGATCACAGAGGCATGGTCCCTGCGTGTTTGAGCTGGACCTCTGCAGTAAGATCTATTTTGTTGGCCTGCTGGGATTCAGGCTGTAGTCGTTGTTGCTTCCTGGTACTGTACATGGTCCGTCCTAACTTTGTTTGTGAACACTTTCCCCAGGTCCCCCATGTTCTGATGGTCTTATCAGTCCCTATTGATCTGTCCATGGCTTTTGTTGGCTGATGACGAAGTTGCACTGCTTGACGTAGGCCCACATCTGAGTGGCCTTGAATTTGCTAGGGAGGAGGGTGCTCCCGGGGACAGGTAAGGCCCTGCATGTCATTAGCCGCTTGCTCATAATTGCGCAATATCCGAGCCAATACGTGCTGGCACCTGAGACATTTGAAACCGAGACTCATTTAAAAAAAAATATATATATTTCACCTTTATTTAATTTCTTAGGGATAGCCCCCCCCCCTTTTTTTTGTTGCCTAAATGACATACCCAAATCTAACTGCCTGTAGCTCAGACCCTGAAGCAAGGATATTCATATTCTTGGTACCATTTAAAAGGAAACACTTTGAAGTTTGTGAAACTGTGAACTGAATGTAGGAGAATATAACACAATAGATCTGGTAGAAGAAAATACAAAGAAAAAAACAACCGGTCTTTTTTCTACCACCATCTTTCAAATGCAAGAGAAAGATCGTAGTTAGAGCCATCACTCTGGTTGTAAATATGCAGTAGGATGTGGTATTACATTAATCAATGCAGGTTAGTCTCATAGAGATAAGATCAATTATTAAGAGACCTGGTTCAAAGCCATTTCACAAAAATTAAAGCTAGTCTAAGAAATATTTCTTACCATCACTAGTGCAGGGCGTATTTAAGTTCCATATTCTTATTGTTCAAACTATTTAGTCATTGCATTATGCAATAGTAGTGGTAAGAATAGCCAGCCCTCACATTGTATGCCCTTCTCAGATTTCAAAAGGACATAGTGACAGTGTTTTGGAAAATCACCCCGAAATCCTTTCATTCCTTGGTGGAATAATAGTGGATTATTGTTAATAGTAGCTGCCATGCACCACGCACCTCAAACACGACTTTGTGACCGGCTTAAGGGTAAGTTTGCTCTGTTCCACACAGTCTCAATTGCATCAGCCGTCATTGCTCGAACATGAACAGCTCTGGGCTTTTTGACCTACATCTGTTCGGTCATTCAAGACCCTACATCACACACCTCATACTGACCAATGAAAAGAGCATGCAGATTTCTCTACCCCCACTGACATGTGTGTGCAGAGAAAAAGTGGCAGGGCCTGCCCCTGCATTTGAACACACCTGCACACTGCTGACATGAAAGTCTTTGACATAGAATGAACCCATTTTCTATTAGACCGTAAACAATCAAAGGTGTACAGTGTTCTCTGTAATAGCCTAGGCTTCTGTCTGTCACCGAATGGTTACATCAGTAGATTAGCTGTGAAATGAAGATATCAAATGTGAAAAGAATTTCTCACATTTGCAAGTAATTTCCCATCTTTGTCTCTATAATTTGTGTTACCATTTGTGAGAATAAATAAAAAACACCACATCTTTACACTTTATTAATAATAGTCCCTTTGACAGGTGTCAAAAGAGGCTCCACAGAGATAGAGATAGTTTACCCATATTACAAATTGACCTTATTTTATGGATACCTAGAAAATAGTCTGTGGACACAGTCAGCAACCCAAGATGTGGGTTGGATTTTACCAAGCAACAATTTAGTAATTGCATTGTAAAGTTCAAAATAATGGGAACTGTATGACCCCTTTTTGCATGCTCTATATAACAAGACCTGTACTTTCACCATGATACATTCGGAAGTTAGACATTTTGTTAAAGCTTCATGTCTAACTTCCTGAACCTTCATGCCATAAAAACATTTCACTAAACTGTGAAATTTTGCTCAAATACTAACCTATACGTGTGCTGCACTTTTAAACATCAGCATTTGTCTACATATGTGCGAAACATTACCATTTAGGGACACACTTGAGGTCAGGTCATCTGAATTTGGTTGCCCAACTCAAAACCATATGATATATGTCTGAACCTCTGTTATGGTAGGCTCACTGGGTTAATAATGTATGCTACAACCTTAACTCGATGCTGGTACAGAGAGGAGTGTTTTTAAACCACATAGATTTGAGAACCCTGCACTTTTACAATATATCTAGGTTTACATCTTCAAATAAAAAAGTAGCAAATAGAGAAGTGAAATTAAATCTGAATATTATCTGAGCCTATCCCTATCAACGACATAAAGAAAAAGTCTTAAGGGTTAAAATTACTTAACCCTTTAGGAATCTTCCAGATATACGCTCCTCCCCAATCAACGAAAGAAGGTAGAATCTGTCTGTAGGCTAAACCATACACTCCAAAATACCTTTCTCGTTTATTTCACATGTCCAGATATTTCTACTATATTTATCATTGTAAAACTATTAAAAACACACATATACAGAAATTGTATTCAAAATTAACTATTAAACCTATGTAAACTTTATAACTCCGACAGTGTCGTTGTGAAGGTTATTGAATGGTAAAAATAATTATTTCCACGTTCCTTTGTAGTATGCGAAATGCACACGCAGGGCAGTTGCAAACATTGGAAGAAACTGCATTGTTTCTTATCCAAAACACATCAAAATATTTAATGCATTTGGCTAGTAAGTGAATTACACATGTAATATCACTTACTGGCGTTATAATAATATTTAACGGTCTACAATAGAATATTGGCCATTCATGTAAACTACACGACACATTCGACACGTGTTATTTTCGCGATTTTTTTTATTTATTTAACATTCAGGCTACACCAAACACAGAAAATATACTCCAGGGCTAATACCTAAGAACGTGTTTTAAATATCCCATAGTTCCTTTAAACGACACATTTATTGGCTAAACAAATTACCTGAGAGATTAAACGGCCATTTTCAGCCTTGGATAATTACTCTTGTGGATGTTTTGTCAATAATGTCAACATTAACCATTAGCTTTCCAGTGCGAATTGAAATGGAATACAGTGTTTCAAAATTCCGACGTTGACAAACAAGTATGCAATACTTACACAACTATTGGAGAACATATACAGGCTAAACATTGGAAAAAAGCTTAAATGGGGACCTACCTACCTAAATTTTAATTGTTCGGGGCTTCAGAGGTGGAGGACAAGTAAGCGTAGTGAACACCAGTAAGGGAGACCCTTCCCATTTAACAACCGAGGGACACAGTGGAAATTTCCACCATGTGATGGCAACTCTTCAAGCATCATGTTTCACTACCAAGACACCCTCCGACTGAACGCAACCAATTGACTGTTGTATCTCACAGTCCTCGATAGGCAATGGCAGAACATAAAAGTTGTATGTTGTATGATGGACAGTGACTGTGGTCGACTAAAATATGTCAAACGTAGGCAATATGAAGAGCACAATTGATTTTGGAGCGCCTTCACGTTGGTGTAATTCATTTGTTGACACTACACATTCTGTTTGTAGAGTAGACGCACTCAAGGAGTGGGCACGGTTACCATTGTTTGCGCGCGCTGCATAAAGTTTACAAAAACCTTCAATTGTGGATGCATTTTCATTCAACACGTTCACTTTCAAATTAATTTCAGTTAGATAACTGATTTTAAGAAAGTAATTACTTATATGAAATAATTGAACATTGCAACAACCAACAGTGTTTTTCTAAAGATGTCTTGTCTTCGTAATCCTAGAGCTAAATCCTAGAGCATTAGGGAAAGTGTTTTGCAGTTTATCACTGTAGGGCAAGCTATGCTAAAAATGAAGACAATGAGTTTATTATAGATTACATTTTCATAACCCAGGTATCATAATAATGCATTAAAAACAATTGCCACCTAGTCAGTCACCATCATTTCAGGTAAAATATTGATATAGGACAAGTAGCTTAATTATGTTGGCCTTTTGCATTTTGGTAGGCCGTAATTGTAAATAAGAATTTGTTGTTAATAACTGACTTGCCGAGTTAAAATAAAGATTATATAAAAAAAATATTAAATAAATATGCTCACTCCACTTTACAACAATTTATGAATGGTTTAATATATGTGTAATATATACAGCCACAGAGATCTCATAAAGACATGGTGCTAACTTTTTTATTTATTTTTTAGCTACATGAATTGCCTAACAACCTACTACAGCTGTAGGATCCTAATTTGATCACCCTGTTGCGGGATAACTTTTCTTGTAGTGTATTTGAGGTTTAAAAACGCTTCTGAAGTTTGCAATTTCCACTTTGAAATTTCAGATTTGATTTTCCCTTACAAAAAAATGTATCAACCTCTACAAAGAGTTATATGAGTTATAATCCACATATTTCTAATTTCCTGTTGCTGCAGGATTATGTTCCTGCTGTAGCAAACTGGCTCAAATTAAGATCCTACAACTGTATGCAATTGTCTGTATTTTTTTTAAATGATTGTTACAAGGTAATAACACCCCATCAGCTCACCTCATAGTTGGTGAGCTGAATAGAAAATGTTCTATACAGTAGCAAGTCAGATGCGAGGACGTCAATGGAGCCAATGTAATCAAGGAACTGAGTGAGCTGTATAAATTGGATACATAAAATAACCAGCTCAACTGGCTATACTTTGCTTGTCTCAGCAGCTCATAAAATCAGCTTTAACATTCTCAAAGCTCAAAAACGATATAATACATTACCAAAAAATTAGAAAATTAGCAAATTTCTGGTTGAAAAAGCTAGCCTTAGCTATCCTAACTGCCTGTGTATATTGGTTCATAACTTCCCTGAAAAGTTGCATATCACAGGGGCTATTCGATGCGAATGCAGAACGCCACATGATGTTTGGAGAGAACCAAAAGGGCTATATCTGTTCTTGGTTCTACATTTTTTGAACGGGACATGCTTATTTAAGGAAGGCACTTTTAAAGAATACCCAGGCATCCTCTACTGATGGGATGAGGTGAATATCCTTCCAGGATACATGGGCCAGGTCGATTAGAAAGGCCTGCTCGCTGAAGTGTTTTAGGGAGCGTTTGACAGTGATGAGGGGTGGTCGTTTGACCGCAGACCCATTACAGATGCAGGCAATGAGGCAGTGATCGCTGAGATCTTGGTTGAAAACAGCAGAGGTGTATCTGAAGGGCAAGTTGGTTAAGATGATCTCTAGGAGGGTGCCCATATTTACAGATTTGGGGTTGTACCTGGTGGGTTCATTGATAATTTGTGTGAGATTGAGGGTATCAAGCTTAAATTGTAGGATTTTCTGGGTGTTAAGCATGTCCCAGTTTAGGTCACCTAGCAGCACGAGCTCTGAAGATAGATGGGGGCAATCAATTCAAATATGGTGTCCAGGGCACAGCTGGGGGCAGAGGGTGGTCTAGAGCAAGCGGCAATGGAGAGAGACTTGTTTCTGGAAAGGTGGATTTTTAAAAGTAGAAGCTCAAATTGTTTGGGTACAGACCTGGATAGTAAGACAGAACTCTGCAGGCTATCTCTGCAGTAGATTGCAACACCGCCCCCTTTGGCAGTTCTATCTTGTCGGAAGATGTTATAGTTAGGGATGGACATTTCAGGGTTTTTGTTGGTCTTCCTAAGCCAGGATTCAGACATGGCTAGGACATCCGGGTTGGCAGAGTGTGCTAAAGCAGTGAATAAAACAAACTTAGGGAGGAGGCTTCTAATGTTAACATGAATGAAACCAAGGCTTTTACGTTTACAGAAGTCAACAAAAGAGAGCACCTAGGGAGTAGGAGTGGAGCTAGGCACTGCAGGGCCTAGATTAACCTCTACATCATCAGAGAAACATAGGAGGAGTAGGATAAAGGTACGGCTAAAGGCTGGTCGTCTATTACGTTCAGAACAAAGAGTAAACGGAGCAGGTTTCTAGGCGCGATAGAATAGATTCAAGGTATAATGTACAGACAAAGGTATGGTAGGATGTGAGTACATTGGAGGTAAACCTAGGCATTGAGTAACGATGAGAGAGATATTGTCTCTAGAGACGTTTAAACCAGGTGATGTCACCGCGTATGTGGGAGGTGGAACTAAATGTTTGGTTAAGGCATATCGAGCAAGGCTAGAGGCTCTACAGTGAAATAAGACAATAATCCCTAACCAGGAAAGTAATGGACAGGGCATATTGATATTAGGGAGAGGCATGCATTGCCGGGTGATCACAGGGGTCCAGAGTGGTTGGGCTGGCTGGAGACATGGCGATTCAGACAGCTAGCAGGCCGGGGCTAGCAAGCTAGCAGAAGGGTCTTAGAGGGATGTCTCGGTGGAGGAAAGTCTGTTTTACCCTCCGCGTGTGGTGACGTCGATAGACTAGTCGTGATAGATTAGTAGGGTTCCGAGTTACAGAGGGGTCCAAGTCCAATTGGCCAAATAGATATAGTGGCCCAAGAAATTGGCCGATGGATCTATTCAGCTACCAGTCCAATATGCTCTAGACAGCTAGCGGGCCGTGGCTAGCAGCTAGCGGGCCGCGGTTAGCAGGCTAGCAGATGGGCATTCAGGGGACGTCGCGATGTAGGGGCCAGTTGAGTAACTCTTCGAGCAGATTACGTCGTAATCCAGTCGTGAAGGATCGGCGGGGTTCCGTGCCCCATACCTTCAGTAAAAGAGGTCCGGGTATTGTAGCCCAGGAGTGGCTGATGGGCCTCTTCAGCTAGCTGGTAGAATGGGCCTAACATGGGCTAGCTCCAGACTAATTGGTGCTTGCTTCGGGACAGACATTAGCCAAGAGTAGTCACTCGGGTAGCAGCAACATTATTACCTTGCACACCATTTTTTTAAGGTTCAGGGTTCAAGTTTTAGTCTACTATGTGCACTATTTCGACTGTGACGGCCATACATTATAAAGTGGTTCATGAGCGGCATGTCATCTTGATCAATGGCAGGACTTTGACAAGTCTATTTATGTGATTACTGGCAAAAACATATTCCCCATGATTTTGGAGCAGAGTCTCATGATTACTCTGTCTGACCATACAGTCTCTCTAAAAACAACAAATGCTGCTCAGATTAAAAACATACTTGAATGTGACTAGTCACTAGTCAGGTCAGTCAGTTTCTGATTTTTACTTGTGAGGATGAGATGCTATTCTGGTATTATCCTTTGTGTTCTGGGTTGAAAAGCATGGCTTCTAGAGACCTTGTTTTATATGACATTCAATTACATATTTTATCAATTCTGTTTGTATGACTTTTATTTCATTTAACCTTTATTTTAGCTATAGATATAGTTGTAATTTTTTTGTCACTCAAACACCACATGAATACACATTAGACATGGCAAAATGTATAGAATTGCAGGAAAGAAGCTTAACAGCTGCAAAATTCAAAATTCAGTGCTTATTCCCATAAAAATAGGCAAGGGGGGGGGGGGGGAATATCACATAGACATCAATTGTCAACATACAGTACAGATGTAGGGGGGGACGCGGAATGTTCCCCAATGCTGGAAGGGGGCCCTGAATGAAAAAGCTTGGGAACACCTTATCTAAGTGACAACTACATAACCCATATGTACCGTACCGTATGATGTTTTGGTCGCAAACTTCATGTTGGTATATCACATAGACATCAATTGTCAACATCAATTGCTGCAGGAAAATTACCATGCTGCAGGAAAATTACCATGCTGCAGGAAAATTACCATTCTGCAGGAAAATTACCATGCTGCAGGAAAATTACCATTCTGCAGGAAAATTACCATGCTGCAGGAAAATAATCCTGCAGCAACAGGAAATGTTGATTATTATGCGGATTATAAATAATGGACATTTTTGTAGGGGTTGATACATTTTTCTTGCTCAGGGGCAGAACAGACATTTACCTTGTCAGCTCTGGGATTTGATCCAGCAACCTTTCAGTTACTGGCCCAACACTCTAACCACTAGGCTACCTCTAGGTTACCTGCCACACTACAGTACATCAGCAGATGGTGAGTATGTTACTCTAATGTTTCCCTATCAGGCAGGACTCTGATTCTGGATCTGCTATTATTAATGGATAAATTATTTCTAAACAATTTCACTGAAGTCCATGGAGAGGCTGGCTTCTGTCGTGCATTATCTGAGATCAGTTGTCACGCTCTGGTTTAGAGAGTGATACCTACTAAAGCACTCACAGGAGGAGGGTCAGTGCCTACCAGCTGACAGTGATTAAAGACTCCTACACTGTAATGAAGTTTGCAATGAAGACATGTAGGTCTCATCTAGGGAACCATTTGAGGATAGGAGTCAGGTGACGCCAGAGCAGACACGGCATGGGTGCCGCTATTCCCTTTGAAATAAGTATTTTCCCTTTTGTATATTTAACCGTGATACCAAGCATTTCTGATAAACATACTAGTTAAATATGTATTGCCAGTAACAGTGTGCTACATCAATAATTCACCATGTTTTTACAAGTTCTGCTTTATGATAAAGGAGGTATAAACAGCATTTGGGGTGGGTATGATATTACAAGAAACAGCCTGTTTAAAAGGGGAGGATGATATAGCAGAATGATGACTTCTATGTGGGATTGAGTAAAGGTACCTGATGGTAAAATCACGGGCACACATTGTGCACACACTCCTCAGGTTCCTGCGTCAGAGTGGCTGAGGCGTTGGGTACTTCACAGAGGTGGCTGACCCAGTTAGCTGAAATAGACTGGCTTTAGATTTGGGGAGGGGACACAGATAGGAGTTTGGGGGGGGGGGGGGGGGGGGGTACAGGGGCCAGGAGTGACAGGTGTGACTGGGGTCACAGTCCCCAGAGTAACCTCATACATGGCATTGCATAGTATAAGGCTCACACCACCTTCCCATACTCAATTCTCCTACTCAAAACAAAGCTTTCAAAACGAGACCCTCCCCACTCCCTATGCCAACCCCCAAAAACCTCTCAATAATTGTTTCTCATGATGTATTGGAAATTGCCATTGAATTTCCCTTGTAGTAATAATGGTGAATTGGATTTAAATACTATTTTAGCAGGTGTCCAAAAACCTTTAGGTGGGGGGACTTAGTAAAGACTTGGAATAAAAACTGGTATGGTCTATAAAGGTACAACGATCTGTGCAGTGTGACCATTTTTTACATTTTAGTAGACACTCTTATTCAGAGAGACTTACAGGAGCAATTAGGGTTAAGTGCCTTGCTCAAGGGCACATTGACAGATTTCACCTTGTCAGCTCGGGGATTTGAAACCAGCAACACTTTTGGTTTGGTACTGGCCCAACCTCTTAACCACTAGGCTACCACCCAGCATTAGTGCAACCTGTAGTAGTAGAATGGTAATTTTGACTATTGTAAAGATGTATGATTTAGTGAGTTCTAACAACACCTTAAAGTGATAGTTCTCTCTTTTTACATTTGAGCTTCTTTTTGACTTCCCTGGGACGTTATCATTCCCTCCAACATGTTTTTAAATTCGTTAGCTTGTTATTTAGCAACGTACAAAATCTCCTGGCTAGCATTTTTGGAGAATGCCATTTTTGCCATTTTGTCGCTACATTGTTTAATCTACTTATAGCCAGACATTTTGCCAAATAAACAATAGGAAACCATCTGTATTATGGAAAGATTATATCACCTTTTTATACCAACAAATCCCTAATTTGCTCTTGGGGATAAAGCAACCAATTTATAGTAAAATAAAATAAAAGCTTATCCTGGTCTTTTTCTGTGAAAGCTGAATGGTTTTCAACATAGCATGTATTGAGCAGATATGGGTGCGTCTTTAGCTTGCAGGTATAGCTCTATCAATACCAAGAGAGTTTATGCAACAAATACTGCATGTTTTGATCTGTTAGCCAAATGGGAGTCACACCATTGAAACAGGTCTAGTGTTTATACAAGTTCTGATGTTATTTTAGCCATGACTGTGCCCATCTGTCTTTAAAATAAATCAAATGTTATTAGTCACATACACGTATTTAGCAGATGTTATTGTGGGTCTAGCAAAATGCTTGTGTCCCTAGCTCCAACAGTGCAGTAGTATCTAACAATTCACAACAATACACAAATCTAAAAGTAAAATAATTGAGTTAAGATATGTATGAATATTAGGACGAGCAATGTCGGAGTGGCATTGACTAAATACAGTAGAATAGAATTAAGCAATAAGGCCCAAGGGGGTGTGGTATATGGCCAATATATCACGGCTAAGGGCTGTTCTTACGCACAACACATTGCGGAGTGCCTGGACACCGCCCTTAGCCGTGGTATATTGGCCATATACCACAAACCCCCAAGATGCCTTATTGCTATTATAAACTGGTCACCAATGTAATTGGAGCAGGAAAACTAATGTTTTGTCATACCTGTGTTATACGGTCTGATATACCACTACTGTCAGACAATCAGCATTCAGGGTTCAAACCACTCAGTTTATAATACAGTATATACATATGAGATGATAAAGCAGTATGTAAACATTATTAAAATGACTAGTGTTCCATTATTAAAGTGGCCAGTGATTCCAAGTCTATGTATATAGGGCAGCAGCCTCTAAGGTGGTAGCCGGCTAGTGATGGCTATTTAACTGTCTGATGGCCTTGAGATAGAAGCTGTTTTACAGTCTCTCTGTCCCAGCATTGATGCACATGTACTGACCTCGCCTTCTGGTTGACAGTGAGGTGAACATGCCAGGGCTCAGGTGGTTGATGTCCTTGATGATCCTTAGGGCCTTCCTGTGACATTGGGTGCTGTAGGTGTCCTCGAGGGCAGGCAGTGTGTCCCCAGGGATGCGTTGGGCAGACCGTACCACCCTCTGGAGAGCCCTGCGGTTGCGGGCGGTGCAGTTGCCATACCAAGCGATGATACATCCCGACAGGATGCTCTCAATTGTGCATCTGTAAAAGTTTCTTAGGGTCTTAGGGGCCAAGCCAAATTTATTCAGCCCCCTGAGTTTTAAAGGTGCAATATGCAGAAATGTCTTTGCCATTTCCTGGTTGCTAATTTCAGTTTGTGACAAAACAAACAAGAAAGTATAGAGCCTTCAAACTCAACTCTGGACCTCGAAGCCAGTTCCACTTCATTTTTTAATTGTTCCCCTTTAATAAGGGACTGATTTAGACCTGGGACACCAGGTGGGTGCAATGAATTATCAAGTAGAACAGAAAACCAGCAGGCTCCGGACCTCGTAGGGTAAGAGTTGAATACCCCTGGTGTAGAGAATCTTTGTACCATCTAAACCGCTGTGAAATATCTTTTCAATAACCAAAAATATTGTATTTTCAGCTGTTTTAGATGGTGTACAAAACCAAAAGTAAAAGACACAAAAACTAAACTTTAGAATGAGAAGCATAGAAATACTGCACACAGAACAGATCTACCACTTGCTTACAATGAAAATGACAGATCTATAACTTTCTATGTGAATTTGTTTGGGTCACCCAAAACGTTGCATATTGCAGCTTTAAATAGTGGGTAGGTATGGTGTCCATTTTAGTAGAGTGATTTTTGCTCAACCCCAATACCTGTCAGTCAAATAGAAAGCAGACGGGAAATGGGGTCACTGAGCCAAATAGGGTTTAGCCAATAGCAACTGACAAAAAGTCCAAGTATAATATATCCAGATTTTCAATGTATTTTCATGATCTGACACGGTCAAGTTACAGTAGACATGGGACCAAGTCCCAATTATTTCAAGTTCGGAGTAACATCAAATCAGCCATGTTTTTTGGACAGCTGTGAGACGCAACTGGTACAACTCCACAGATGTCAGTGTTGCCTGCTGCATCAGTTCTGTAAGCTGCATGTTAGTGCAGCAGCAACACATGCAAGCAGACGTACATCCCTGTTGTGTGTACCTCCGTATCAAGACTATTTTCTATGGAGCATAAATACAGAGTGTCTTACACTTCAGACTCAGACAAGTTATGTCTCTGAGATTACCTGAGGTTGTAGAAGTTTGTGTAAAACTGAACTTGGTAGAATACTCACCGTATGCTAACCCAATACCTCTGCTGTAGTTAATCACAGTTAGTATTGACCTTCTAGTCTCAAGAAGGTTCCAAGTTAAGAGCGTCAAGTCTCAAGAAGTCATCCTGTGAACATAGTGAAAGTGGGAAGGGTATTTGTTTCAAAAAAGTGTTGAAATGGTATAACTCATCTGTTCAGTCGTCAGTTTAGTCTTACTCAAGTCCCTTTCGGTCTTAGTGTAAGGTTTGCCGTAATTTGCTCAGTCATAAAAATTGGAGTCTTAAGTCATGAAACATTTGGTAAGTCTGGGTGGAGTGTCATGTCATATTTTTTTCTACTTTGAGTCAAGCCTACAACTCTGTTGTGTAGAATACATTAGGCTGCATTCAATATGGTCAATAATCAGGATGGAAAATGAACATGCATTATGTAAAGTCAGGCTTCAGATGGATGTGTTGAGTCAAATATAGGAAGACCAAGTGTTTTCGAACAGCAGACACCAGCTGTTCTTGTAGAATAATAAACAACTGTATTTTATTGGCTCTCAACATGACCTGGACTTTAATTATTCGAGCGACAAACAGTACTCAAGAGTGAATGTGAAAATGTGTCTATTTTTGCATGAGAGAACATCTGTGTACTCAGTTCATCTCACAGACAGACACAGAGGAAGTTCCCCAACCAACTGAAAAATAGAAGGCCCCCTATGGCTCCCTGTCCCTGTTCCTAGCTGTTTACTCAGGTGGCTAGGGGCCACTCAGTCACAGCTCTGGGATCAGTGTTTAAGACAGGGCTCAGCAGAGCAATTTGTTCACAGGCATTGTCACTTACGATGGCCCCTTTAAATACAAACATGCATAACAGGGGCACTGACAAAAAGCCATCGTTATGAATGGTTAGAAGATCCCTAATTACACGAATATCGACACATCTGAGTGGTATCATTTCCATTACATCATGTCGCACTTCAGCAAACGTCTTTTGCAAAGTACTTGCCTAAATTACGTTTAGACTCTTGATCAGAACAATGGTTACTGTCTCCTCAACCCAGATTTGGGTGTACTTCTTGTCATTATGTCTGGGTAATATTTGTATTCTTCATCCATGCATGCAAGCTCATTCATGCACACCAGGTTTTGATCAATGGTATAGTAATGGCTCCACAGTCTTGGTCATAAATGTAATTATACAGTAATAGGTGCCTCAGTTCAGTCCCTCTCTGTGACCATATTTTTATTTTGGGGACTCTGGCTTGACATCAGACCAATTATCAAATTCCAGTCTCCTGTTTTCAATTTGTAAATTAATTCACATTTTTAACTGTGGAAACTACTAAAGAGCTATTCCATAAACCATAGGAAGTTGTATTTATTTATACATTTTATCTGAATAATTATAGAATTGTCGATTTCCATCGGAAATTGATTACCGGTAAGACAAATGAGTTGAAATAGGTAAAACATAATAATAACACATAGCACTATGATTCCTGTCAGTCTTATGACATCTACCCAATCCATCTCTAATTGCACAGTTGGTTGCTCTGACTGGAATTCATAAGTTGCCTAAGGGGTTTCTGCATTACACTTTCAGAAGTGTGTTTGATTCATACAGCATTTTATCCAACATGGAGGAAATTGACACCATTAGGGCATTTATCCACCATTAGGGTTACCATTTAGCCACCATTAGAGTTACCATTTATCTACCATTTGGGTTTCCATTTAGGCCCCATTAGGGCATTTAGCCACCATTAGGCCGACCATTTAGCCACCATTAGGGTTACCATTTAGCCACCATTAGGGTTACCATTTAGCCACCATTAGGGTTACCATTTAGCCACCATTAGGGTTACCATTTAGTCACCATTAGGGTTACCATTTAGCCACCATTAGGGTTACCATTTAGTCACCATTAGGGTTATCATTTAGTCACCATTAGGGTTACCATTTAGTCACCATTAGGGTTACCATTTAGTCACCATTAGGGTTACCATTTAGTCACCTTTAGGGTTACCATTTAGCTACATTAGGGCATTTAGCCACTATTAGGGTTACCATTTAGCCACCATTAGAGTTACCATTTATCTACCATTTGGGTTTCCATTTAGTCTCCATTCGGTCATTTAGCCACCATTAGGGTTACAATTAAACACCATTAGGGTTACCATTTAGCCACCATTAGGGCATTTAGCCACTATTAGGGTTACCATTTGCCACCATTAGGGTTGCCATTTAGGCCCTATTAGGGCATTTAGGCCCCATTAGGGCATTTAGCCACCATTCGGCTTACCATTTAGCCACCATTAGGGTTACCATTTAGCGATCATTAGGGTTACCATTTAGTCACCATTAGGGTTACCATTTAGCTACATTAGGGCATTTAGCCACTATTAGGGTTACCATTTAGCCACCATTAGAGTTACCATTTAGTCACCATTCGAGTTACCATTTATCTACCATTTGGGTTACCATTTAGTCTACTTTCGGTCATTTAGCCACCATTAGGGTTACCATTTAGCCACCATTAGGGTTACCATTTAGCCACCATTAGGGTTACCATTTAGTCACCATTAGGGTTACCATTTAGTCACCATTAGGGTTACCATTTAGTCACCATTAGGGTTACCATTTAGTCACCATTAGGGTTACCATTTAGTCACCATTAGGGTTACCATTTAGCTACATTAGGGCATTTAGCCACTATTAGGGTTACCATTTAGCCACCATTAGAGTTACCATTTAGTCACCATTCGAGTTACCATTTATCTACCATTTGGGTTACCATTTAGTCTACTTTCGGTCATTTAGCCACCATTAGGGTTACCATTTAGCCACCATTAGGGTTACCATTTAGCCACCATTAGGGTTACCATTTAGTCACCATTAGGGTTACAATTAAACACCATTAGGGTTACCATTTAGCCACCATTAGGGCATTTAGCCACTATTAGGGTTACCATTTGCCACCATTAGGGTTGCCATTTAGGCCCTATTAGGGCATTTAGGCCCCATTAGGGCATTTAGCCACCATTCGGCTTACCATTTAGCCACCATTAGGGTTACCATTTAGCGATCATTAGGGTTACCATTTAGTCACCATTAGGGTTACCATTTAGCTACATTAGGGCATTTAGCCACTATTAGGGTTACCATTTAGCCACCATTAGAGTTACCATTTAGTCACCATTCGAGTTACCATTTATCTACCATTTGGGTTACCATTTAGTCTACTTTCGGTCATTTAGCCACCATTAGGGTTACCATTTAGCCACCATTAGGGTTACCATTTAGCCACCATTAGGGTTACCATTTAGTCACCATTAGGGTTACCATTTAGTCACCATTAGGGTTACCATTTAGTCACCATTAGGGTTACCATTTAGTCACCATTAGGGTTACCATTTAGTCACCATTAGGGTTACCATTTAGCCAACATTAGGGTTACCATTTAGTCACCATTAGGGTTACCATTTAGTCTCCATTCGAGCATTTAGCCAGTATTACGGTTAACATTTAGCCAACATTAGGGTTACCATTTATCTACCATTTGGGTTTCCATTTAGTCTCCATTCGGTCATTTAGCCACCATTAGGGTTACCATTTAGCCACCATTAGGGTTACCATTTAGCCATGTCCTCTCAGTCTTTTAAGTGTTGTGTATTATCCTTCCAAGTTGCGTGTGTCACATCTGTCTTCAACACAGTTGTGACTGACTAACAGATGACTTTCTGCTTATTCTGGTGTACTGTTGTGTACATCATCTGACCCCAGAATGACCTCTGACTTCTTGAACTGGATTGTCTCGTGATTGTTTGTCATAAAATGTATGTATCACAGCCCATTGTTTTTGTACCCTAATCATTAAACATGTTAATGGTTCTGGAAGTTTCAAAACGTGTTCATTTGTAAGATCAAGCACACAAAACCTACCAGAGGTATAAAGCAGTCATTTTTGTGTCTTACTCTTTTGGCAACAGGATTGAATAAATGCTTGTTGTATGTTGATATGCCCTCTATGGTTAGAGCAGGTTGTGGTTTAGGTCAGCATCTGGACAAAAGTAAACAAATAGTCTCTTCAGCTAACCCTATAAGTTCAGCTGTGAGGCTACAGGTCAGTATTTGTACATTTATTTTCTCATCAAAACGATGAGCTAAGAGTATCTGCTGGGTGGGAAACTTCTCCAATGGTCATCCTCAGCTAATTCTCCTTGGACGGTAGACAATCGGCAGAATATTTTGCCCTAACGGAAGATAGGATGAATGGAACCCCCAACAATATCCTCCCTCTTCTTTATTTCTGGGTAATAATTATCTTTCATGGAGGGAAAAATGCTATCTGTTCTACGTACATTGAGCCAGGATGACACTTTAAAACATCCCACGTCTGTAATGTGGTGTATAGAAAATTAAATTCAACAGCTAGCTGTCTCTGGGTCAGAATTAGGTCACATACATATCTGTCCTCTAGCTGTTTCTAAGTCCATTGGGGATGTCTTGTATGTTTACGGTCTAACCATGACGGGGGGGCAACAGTAAGTGTCAGTAGTCTGGATGTCATGACTAGTTTGGGGTCATGTACTCTGAAAATACCACAGGTGTGTTTACTGTTTTTCAGAAGTGGCAAATCTTGTCACAACATAAGGGCACCATAGAAACGTATAAATATAGGTGTTTGTCAAATGACCCTTGGACTAGTTTTCACCATGTCACTATTCACAACACTTTGTACCTTTAGGTACAAAATGGCCATTCAGGTGGAATAGGCCTAACTGTCAATACAGAGTTGTGTTGAGAGTGAAAATCATAATCCCCATTATCCAATTAGATAAGGCATATATAGCTGTTGTTATGACTGCATGTAGGCACACTGTACCATTCTCATTAGAGACTAACCCTTCGGAGGCCCCTGCTGTGCCTCAAAGACCAGTCTGGGCGCTCAATGCCAAGGTCAACTGCATCATTTCCAAATTCTTCCGCTCCTCTACCCTCGCTTTAATTGTTGAGGTCGTTATGTAAAACCCATTATGTAATCTATTTTTCAGACTGTTATTTTCCTGGCCCCTGTTCTCTAATGGGGAAGGGGTTAGGGGGTCGCATCCCTCTGTTGACGTTCACATAGCCATGATAAGAGCCCAGCTCATCTCCTGCTGTTGTGCTTCATTCACAAGGCACCCAAACACGCAAACGAATGGTCAGGTCAGATTGGAGGAGCGCTGCAAAAATACACACGTGTCCAACGGAACTGTCCACAACATGCAGCAACACGTGCCAGTCCACCCTCCACATCATGACCGCCAGTAACATGCCGATCCACAGTGAAACCAACCGACGCATGAAACTGTAGACGTGTCTGCTGAAACCAGACCCGGCTCACTTTCTTACTATTTATTTGTTGTTATGAAGGACATAACTGCTGCAGCTGTACATAGTCTATCGGTAAATAGCCCACCCAATTTTACCTACCTCATCCCCATACTGTTTTTATTTATTTACTTTTCTGCTCTTTTGCACACCAATATCTCTACCTGTACATGACCATCTGATCATTTATCACTCCAGTGTTAATCTGCAAAATTGTATTATTCGCCTACCTCCTCATGCCTTTTGCACACAATGTATATAGACTCTCTTTTTTTTCTACTGTGTTATTGACTTGTTTATTGTTTACTCCATGTGTAACTCTGTGTTGTCTGTTCACACTGCTATGCTTTATCTTGGCCAGGTCGCAGTTGCAAATGAGAAGTTGTTCTCAACTAGCCTACCTGGTTAAATAAAGGTGTTCTCAACTAGCCTACCTGGTTAAATAAAGGTGAAATAAAATTTTAAAAAATAAACAAAATATAAAAAAAATAAAAATAAATAACAGGTGTCTCATCATACCATAAGAGGCTACATTTGTTTTGAGGCTTTATAAACGTATATTAAAGAGTCTAATATTATGTAGAGCATTATGACCCTCTATGTCATGCTCATAAAGACTTTATGAATGCTACATGCTACAAGTTCACTACACCGCTGGATCACAGAAAATACATGCCTCATGGACTAGAACATGATGGACAAAACTATTAGCACGTGCTGGGATCTGAGGACAACCGATTGGCCTTCCCACATGGTCATACAGTGAGTATAGAAAACATTAAGGACACCTGCTCTTTCCATGACATAGAATGACCAGATGAATCCAGGTGAAAGCTATGATCCCTTATTGATGCCATGTCTGCCATTCAAAGGGTTAATGGGCAAAATGTAAGTGCCAAGCGCACTGGTTTGTGTCAAGAACTGCAACGCTGCTGGGTTTTTCACCCTCAACAGTTTCCCGTGTGTGTCAAGAATGGTCCACCACCCAAAGAACATCCAGCTCTGGGAAGCATTGGAGTCAACATGGGCCAGCATCCCTGTGGAACGCTTTCGACCCCTTGTAGAGTCCATGCCCTGACTAATTGTTCTGAGGGCAAAAGGGAGAGAAGGGTGGAGGGGCAACTCAATATTAGTAAGGTGCTCTTAATGTTTGGTATACTATATACCACCCTGCATACCACTGCTGGCTTGCTTCTGAAGTTAAGCAGGGTTGGGCCTGGTCAGTTCCTGGATGGGAGACCAGATGCTGCTGGAAGTGGTGTTGGAGGGCCAGTAGGAGGCACTCTTTCCTCTGGTCTAAAAAATATCCCAATGCCCCAGGGCAGTGATTGGGGACACTGCCCTGTGTAGGGTGCCGTCTTTCGGATGGGACGTTAAACAGGTGTCCTGACTCTCTGAGGTCATTAAAGATCCCATGGCACCTATCGTAAGAGTAGGGGTGTTAACCCCGGTGTCCTGGCTAAATTCCCAATCTGGCCCTCAAATCATCACGGGCACCTAATAATCTCCAGTTTACAATTGGCTCAATAATCCCCCTCCTCTCCCCTGTAACTATTCCCCAGGTTGTTGCTGAAAATGAGAATGTGTTCTCAGTCAACTTACCTGGTAAAATAACGGATGAATAAAAATAAAGAAATATACTCTGAACTTCTGTCTGGCCAGACAGGAGAGGATGAATCCCCCTCCAGTGTTAATTTTTCATTGTCACCATCATGTTGTTAAGCACTTCATCTCACGGGATCTCACACTATCAAATGGTCACCATTCAAAATGTGACAAACCACTACAAAAACAAGTGCAAAGGTGACAATCCCCAAAATGAGATTAATGTGTAGGTCTACCGGCTTCACACAACCTACTGGCCTATCACTTCACACAACCTACTGGCCTATCGGCTTCACACAACCTACTGGCCTACCGGCTTCACACTACTTACTGGCCTACCGGCTTCATACTACTTACTGGCATGTGAGTGTCTCACAGAAATGCTACTGACACAATCATGCGACTGTTACAAATGTGTTATTATGTACCACCAGTGCAGAGGGGAGGATTTGATGCATGTGCACCCTTCTTGATCTGCAGCAAAATAGTCACTACTTCATGAACTAGCACACCTGATTGAACTGACCAATGGCGTGTTACTTTAACTTGTTAGGGATAGGGTCTAGTTTCCTGAATTTCCGCCCGACAGACGTGCCCAAAGTGGATATTGTGGGCAGATTTGGAGAGAGTTCCTCAGTGAGATAAGAGGTATTCCGTTCTGGGAGTTTTTATGCTGTGTCACTGAGCAATTCAAGACTGCCCCTCGTGAGGTGCTCGCACAAACAAGGACTTTGTGTAATGAGCATCATGCGCCTGTTGTTTTCATAAATTCAATTGCGCTAATTTAACAAACAGCACTGGAGATTGGAAGGCTTCAGTGGTGGTTGTAGTGGGTTGGCACTGAGTGAACGTAGCCCTATACTTCCATGAAGCAGTTGAAAAAGCGGACGCCTGTCTAGCGTCACAGCACCATCATGCTCTTTTTGAGAGCTGTATTCTGCTCTTTCATCCCACTCCTCCAAGTGAGGGGAGGGGGCAAGGGAAGTGACTCAGTGTGAGGGGAGGGGGCAAGGGAAGCGACTCAGTGTGAGGGGAGGGGGCAAGGGAAGCGACTCAGTGTGAGGGGAGGGGGCAAGGGAGCGACTCAGTGTGAGGGGAGGGGGCAAGGGAAGCGACTCAGTGTGAGGGGAGGGGGCAAGGGAAGCGACTCAGTGTGAGGGGAGGGGGCAAGGGAAGCGACTCAGTGTGAGGGGAGGGGGCAAGGAAGCGACTCAGTGTGAGGAGGGGGCAAGGGAAGCGACTCAGTGTGAGGGGAGGGGGCAAGGGAAGCGACTCAGTGTGAGGGGAGGGGGCAAGGGAAGCGACTCAGTGTGAGGGAGGGGCAAGGGAAGCGACTCAGTGTGAGGGGAGGGGGCAAGGGAAGCGACTCAGTGTGAGGGAGGGGCAAGGGAGCGACTCAGTGTGAGGGGAGGGGGCAAGGGAAGCGACTCAGTGTGAGGTTGTTATTGTTTTCTGTGTGTTGGACTGAGTGGAGCCATGGACTGTAGATTACATGCTTTTAGCTGCATCTGTGTTCAGCTCATTGTAAGGATGGGCGACCACCTGTACCCTCCATGTCCATTAGCTTCCCGTCAACATTATATTTTTGGACTTGACCCCGTGACCCCCAAGCAGATCACAACAGGAGCCATTCCCCAAGCCCCTGCGCCTTTGGTTCAAAAAGCAAGCCACCAACAAGTCTGGGTTTAATAATAATAAAATAAAAAAACGAAGCCAGAATCTTAGCAATTACATTCAATTCTAGTTTACAAACTGTCTCTGGTAGCGAATGTTCATACAAACTTTCAAGCTATTTACCGTCAGAGTCTAATTCAAGGACCCCAGCAATATGTTCTACCTGGAATGCAAACCCAGTGACCTTCCCTCTGATGAACAGGTCGTATTATTTACCTCTGTGTAAATACAGGATACAGGACGGGTATTTTCTGTCCCAATGGTTTCAAAGTCATGATGTCGGGTGCAGACAAAAATGTAGGCAGTTGTCTGTTTGTCGACTTTTAAACTATAGGAGTCACACACACCTCTACATACAGTAATAACACTAAACTGACATGGCCCACAGGAACGCACAAGTGCGCACGCACACACATGCACACACACACACTCAGAAATACATACAAGTACTAGAAACCAGTTCCATTAACAGTGAGATTGTTATTAAAATGAAGAACTATCAAATACTTTGAATATGCCTATAGTTCTTTGCTAGAATGGTGGATCTTCTCCCTTGCAAAGATCCATACCGCAAATGGTACTTAAGTAAGTAGCCTTGCACAAACCTTGGCTTGTGTGAGCCAGAACGGCTAATAGAGGCAGGAGCCCATCTCCTGTTTCTGTAGTGTGAGGCATCTTGATGTAGAAGTACACCCCTGGAAGGAACGCTAGGCTATTGCAGGGCCTTACCCTCAATCTATCTCCTTAATGCTTAGTGCCAAGCAGGTCCCACTTTTACAGTCTTTAGTATAACTCGGCCGGGGATCAAACTCCCAATTGTCTTTAATTACGTTCCAGGGCAGCAGGTAGCCTAGCGGTTAAGAGTGTTAGGCCAGTAACTGAAAGGCTGCTGGTTCAAGTCCTGACTAAGTGAAAAATCTCTGCGATGTGCCCTTGAGCAAGGCACTTAACCCTAATTGCTCCTGCAAGTTGCTCTGGATAAGAGTGTCTGATAAAATGTCAACCTCAGGGCTGACACTAACCACAATGCCAAAGAGTTGGTAGACAGAATGGACTCTGTCTCAATACTCAAGACTGTGAAAACATTGTATGAGTATACTAGTGTTATGGACATCTTTTATGTTTCCTTTAACAACTTTGTCCAGTTGTGTTTGTCATGTAGATAGCAACAGACAACATGGGTAAACAGTTACATCGCATGGAATTACATGGAGAAACCAGAAACTACAAAAATGAGAGAACATGTTCCAAGTAGCAGGACTTTGGATGTGTGCTGATTTGGTGTTTGGCGGTAAAGTTTGCGATCAAAGATTTGAGAAATTAACGACTATTTTCCTTCGGTCATGGTGAACGATTTGGGTCCTTTGATGGCAATCATTAGCAACCATGAACAAAGATTATCACAGTTACAGACTATGTCTTGTGATGCTACAACTGGCTTGCATCTCAGTAGGTACAACCTCTTCTTGGTCACAAAATTGCAATCTGTAATAGTGTTACTAATGTAGCACTGAATTGGTAAGGCATATGACTTCTTGTAAATGCTTGTTTATGTCTCTGGCTTACAGTCGGCTATATTAATATTTGGAATGGTGACTCAAATAACCTTTTTTTACCCTGATTAACGGTGCTAGGCTGGACCATTTACTGGAAGCATGCATGTCACAGGTGAGTGAAGTTGCAGGTCAGACAGCTTGTCATTCATTCTTGATTGTACAGTACAGAGTATAAAAGCCTGCTCTCATTCAAAGTAGTGTACACACATCCAACCAGGTACACAGGCGCAGAGTACAAAACAAGACCGTGGAAAATATGCTTGACATTTAGGTTGTGAGAATTAGAAAGCTACTTCTGGAGAAGAAGAACATGGCTTCTTAGGCCTTGCTAAGCAAACGATCTTCTGAGAGAGACAGGGAACCTGTTAAGAAAGGTCAAAATGCCATGAAAATCACGTTTAGAAAAAAAATCATGCGTTGACACAATGTGAGCCATTTTCTAAGAACGCTCATGTTCTCCAACTCAACACATTTGTCATCCTAATGATTTATATGCCTAATGAATAAACAAAATCAATGAATATTAAATGATCACTGACGTATGGGAACTATGTCACCGTCACAGCCTGCGCTTGAACTGCACATAAAAACACTGACATCTACTGTAGCAAACCCCTGATTTCTATCAAAGTGAGATAGTTGGTCTATGAAGTTTACTAGCTGCATCCAGTGGTTACTCACAACAGTTACACAGAGGGCCCCATTCTAATGAAGCTGCTGCGCTGCCTATCTTGCGTTATGATAATGGTCATTTAGTATCAAATCAATAAAAGTGTTTTGATGTTGAAATAAAACTGATGATTTCTTTTTTTTAAAACACATTCTCTTTCTGCACAGAATGTGATTTAAGTGCACACAGTAAACGTCAAAATACCAATTGTGATCAAATAGGGCTTTCACCCTGGTCCTGAAGAAAGGTGGTAGGATGATAAACCATTACCATCTCATCCATTTAAATTAGGAATTATAACTTGTCCGGAAATCTATTTGATTTTACCTTCTGGCCTGGACTGAATGGACTTGAAATAGAATACTCTTCAATTTTGTATGAGCACTTTCATAAAGTTTGTATACAAATATATTTACAGTACATATGGTATAATATTGCCATTACCCAATTGCTATTCATTACTACCCAATAATAGCAGTAACTCAAACCCTAATGTTGTTGTGGTTTGTAGTCTACTGTTTAGCGTGCTTGTAGCGTTTATATGTTCTAAGGAATAAGCCTAACGGTACATCTCTGTCAGAACATGTGGCACCCTCAGTCAAAGCACGAGGGCGCCACTTCTCTACGGATGCCACCAATAGGTTTAAAGTACCAGAAAATACCCAATGTTACCACATTATTTCCTATCAAATACCAGGTAAATACCAGTCAAAACAGCAGTGGTGGATAAAGTACCCAATTGTCATACCTGAGTAAAAGTCAAGATACCTTAATAGAAATGACTCACGTAAAAGTGAAAGTCACCCAGTACAATACTACTTGAGTAAAAGTCTAAAAGTATTTGGTTTTAAACTATACTTAACTATCAAAAGCAAATATAATTGCTAAAATATACTTAAGTATCATAAGTAAAAGTATTAATAATGTCAAAATCATTATATTAAGCAAACCAGACTGCACCATTTATTTAAATGTTTATGTACTTACTGATAGCCAGGGGCACACTTCAACACTCATAATTTACAAACAAAGCATGTGTGTTTAGTGAGTCCGCCAGAGGCAGAAGGATGACCAGGGATGTTCTCTTGATAAGTGCGTGAATTGGACCATTTTCCTGTTCTGCTAAACATTCAAAATGTAACAAGTACGTTTGGGTTTCAGGGAAAATGTATTAAGTAAAAAGTGAAAGTAGTCAAAAATATAAATAGTAAAGTACAGATACCCCCAAAAACTACTAAAGTAGAACTGCAAAACAGTACTGCTCATTTTTTTGTGCTACAGATAAAATATGTCTACTCTACACATACAGAAGGTAGAATCATTGAGATATGATGCACTCATTACTCAAGCGCTAATAATTCATTGATATCAACAGGAAATGTGTCATTTCATATTTGCATATCTCAAGTTGGGATTGAATAGTACACTAAATAGTGTGACATGACAGAGTTACACAGGAGTGTAAAACCTTCCCAGTATGAACAAAACAGAGAGGGAGAGAGCAAACCACCCACAGGGCATACACTGGTTGAATCAACGTTGTTTCAATATTGTTTCCACATCATTTCTATGAAATTTGGTTGGACCAATGTGGAATAGACGTTGAATTGATGTAAAGGACAAACTTTCATGTAGTAAAAATCAAGAAAACCCAGTTCTGTCAAGGGGAGCTCAGGTAGGCTCCGCCCTCAACCGTAAGGCTCTCCAGAGGGTAGTGAGGTCTGCACAACGCATCACCGGGGGAAAACTACCTGCCCTCCAGGACACCTACACCACCCGATGTTACAGGAAGGCCATAAAGATCATCAAGGACATCAACCACCCGAACCACTGCCTGTTCACCCCGCTATCATCCAGAAGGCGAGGTCAGTACAGGTGCATCAAAGCTGGGACCGAGAGACTGAAAAACAGCTTCTATCTCAAGGCCATCAGACTGTTAAACAGCCACCACTAACACTGAGTGGCTGCTGCCAACACACTGTCATTGACACTGACCCAACTCCAGCCACTTTAATAATGGGAATTGATGGGAAATGATGTAAATATATCACTAGCCACTTTAAACAATGCTACCTTATATAATGTTACTTACCCTACATTATTCATCTCATATGCATATGTATATACTGTACTCTAGATCATCGACTGCATTCTTATGTCACTAGCCACTTTAACTATGCCACTTTGTTTACTTTGTCTACATACTCATCTCATATGTATATACTGTACTCGATACCATCTACTGTATGCTGCTCTGTACCATCACTCATTCATATATCCTTATGTACATATTCCTTATCCCCTTACACTGTGTATAAGACAGTAGTTTTGGAATTGTTAGTTAGATTACTTGTTGGTTATCACTGCATTGTCGGAACTAGAAGCACATTTGATTTGATTTGATTTGATTAGGTCACATCACAGACATGCATTAGCTGAAAAGAGAGAAAGGGTGAGTGTTCTATGATATGGAATGCACTGGATATATGGAAGTGTTTTCGATTCACTCTATTGTAGTGCTTTAATAGAATGGAAATTTAATGGTAGCTATTTTCAGGGGCGCAACTTTGGTTTTAGAAGTGGGGGGACATACCTTTTTTATCCAGTCGGACAAACACTCCAAACAGCCAAATCTTCCTAAAGCACACCGTTGCCTCGTTTTGTAACACAAAAATGACATTTTTGGGGGACACATGCCCCCCCCCCCCCTCCTCCTGTCCCCAGTGAAAGTTGCGCCCCTGGATATTTTGAATGATAAAACATTTAATTGCCTTGAAATGAAATGTAGGTTATTCTGGAATGACTACCTTCTCTGTTATAAGGATCCTGATGCATTTGGGCTCCAGATCAACTAAGACTCAAGTAAGCTTTATGCAGAAACAGCACTATGAAGTTATTTTCAGTTTATGTGATTGGAAATTGCATCACTTGTAATTCTCAGAAATGCACCCCTAATATATTTAGATGACATCAGTGTTTTCCCAGGAAGATTGCATCAAATGGGCTTCCAACAACTATTTCAATGATTCAATGATTTTTTATTTAACCTTTACTTAACTAGGCAAGTCAGTTAATTAAGAGCAAATTCGTACATTTACAATGATGGCTCCCGAATGGCGCAGCGGTCTAAGGCACTGCAACTCAGTGCTGGAGGCGTCACTACAGACCCTGGTTTTATTCCAGGCTGTATCACAACTGGCCATGATTGGGAGTCCTATAGGGCAGTGCACAATTGGCCCAGCCTCGTCCGGGTTAGGGTTTGCCCGGGGTAGGCTGTCATTGTAAATAAGCATTTGTTTCTTAACTGGCTTGCCTACTTAAATAAAGGTTAAATAAAATCTAAATTAAAAAATAAAACCCTGGTCTAACCTGGATGACGCTGGGCCAATTGCGTGCCACCCTATGGGACTCCTGATTACATCCTGTAGTGACGCCTCTAACACTGCGATGCAGTGCCTTAGGCTGCTGAGCCACACGGGAGGCCATTCATACTGAATATTTATGTTTTCTATCAAGGACATTTACCCCAAGCACATGAAGTGTCAGTGACTCAATGCGTCAGTTTGACATTTTCTGTTCACTTACTTATGGTTACAAAGCTAGTAACCGGAAGGTTGCAAGTTCAAACCCCCGAGCTGACAATGTACAAATATGTCGTTCTTCCCCTGAACAGGCAGTTAACCCACTGTTCCTAGGCCGTCATTGAAAATAAGAATTTGTTCTTAACTGACTTGCCTGGTTAAATAAAGTTAAAACATGAAATAAATGTGCTGCGACACTGCTAATGTTGAGAACCTTAACATTGGACTGACTGAGGGAAAAGTTGGTTTCAACAGTTACATGTATTACTTAGTTATTACATATTAACACTTACAATCACCTGTCAACATGCCAATTTAACACACATGTACGTGTTGTAACCTGTGTATGTATTTAACAAAACTAGGGATCAGATACTGTAGCTACTAGCTGGAGGTGACAAAATACCCAGGACATGACTAAAGGGGAGGACTGAGTCTTGGGAAATTGTAGTTTTACGTTCCATTTTACAAACATTCTATACCAAATGAAATACAATGAGTAGACTGAAAGCAGCTCCAAGTCCCTCGTTGTTTACAGATCCCATGAAACCGGATAGGTGTAAACAATATGGCAGAAGCTCCACAAAGCCCATTGAAAAGGCTAGATGGTGCCATCACCATTATTGCTTACATTTATACGGCTCCTTCAGATCTGTTAACACAGAAGGGATGGGCGCTAGGGGTTCAGGTCAAACATGTATGTCCCATACATACAACTTTTATGAGGACCTGATTACACAATTGAGTTAGAGTTCTCTGCACTAGACAACATAGCCTTAAAAACGGCCACAGATTTGAGTCCATCAGATTCCTTCTTCAGATACTTCAAATCACTAGGTTCCATCCTGATACTACATGTCTGTACAAGTCACATTTAGCTGTGGTATTACATTATACTGTGATCACGTAATACTCACAACACAGTTTGTAAAAAAAAACAACAACCATAAAAACATGGAATTCTGGTCTTTGTCTATAAACATGTAGGTTTGGTACAGTGACCATTCAATTTGACATGCTAAGTCACATCTGGAAGCCAGTTACCTTGTCGTCGGTGGGAGTGGGAACCTACTGTAGTTAAATATGTCCCCTAGAGAACTGTCAGTGAGGGTGGGAGTGGGAACCTACTGTAGTTAAATATGTCCCCTAGAGAACTGTCAGTGGGGGTGGGAACCTACTGTAGTTAAATATGTCCCCTAGAGAACTGTCAGTGAGGGTGGGAGTGGGAACCTACTGTAGTTAAATATGTCCCCTAGAGAACTGTCAGTGGGGGTGGGAACCTACTGTAGTTAAATATGTCCCCTAGAGAACTGTCAGTGGGGGTGGGAACCTACTGTAGCTAAATATGTCCCCTAGAGAACTGTCAGTGGGGGTGGGAGTGGGAACCTACTGTAGTTAAATATGTCCCCTAGAGAACTGTCAGTGGGGGTGGGAGTGGGAACCTACTGTAGTTAAATATGTCCCCTAGAGAACTGTCAGTGGGGGTGGGAATGGGAACCTACTGTAGTTAAATATGTCCCCTAGAGAACTGTCAGTGGGGGTGGGAGTGGGAACCTACTGTAGTTAAATATGTCCCCTAGAGAACTGTCAGTGGGGGTGGGAGTGGGAACCTACTGTAGTTAAATATGTCCCCTAGAGAACTGTCAGTGGGGGTGGGAGTGGGAACCTACTGTAGTTAAATATGTCCCCTAGAGAACTGTCAGTGGGGGTGGGAGTGGGAACCTACTGTAGTTAAATATGTCCCCTAGAGTAAATATGTCCCCTTCCTTACCTTGAAAAACTCTATTCACAGTCACACCTGCAAAAATAACCGAGAACAACAATAGTATATAGGTCATGGGAGGCTTGGGGCTAGAGCTGGCTAGTCCCCAGACACTGATCAGGGTCGACTGACATCGTTGTCTGAATGCATCCATTCAACCTGCATATAATACATTAAGAATACATTTACAGTGTTCACCCTGTTATGATCATTCATAGTAGCGCATGACACCTTATGACAGACTAGGAGCCTGCAAGTAAGCATTTGGATGGACAGTGTATACCATGTCTATCCTGTATTAACTTTATAGATCCATGAATGCCTACATAAAGCATTTCACACAGGTGTTTCACAAAATGTATTTTGTTTTGAACTATTTCTTTATCTGCAAGTTCATATATATAAAACTTTGACATAAAGAAACCAACTACTGTTTCCATATCTATCCACACAGTAGGTATAACATTAAAAAGCAGTCTGATCGCTGTTGTGAAATAACAGGTGTTAAAACTACTTTCATGTATGGATTCTCAATGCGAGGTTTCAATATTTGGCATTTTGAGAACCATGTTACAAACAGTCCATTTTGCATGGTGTAGTCTAGTCCAGTGAAAGCCTGGTGGAGCTTGAAGGACACACCCTGAATGCTACGCAATGTGTTCTTCGAGGACCTGCTCCAAGGCCCTGCTTCCGTTCTTCAATATGCCCTCTGTGGCTGCAGTGTCCATTACTGGGTGCTTGGCGCTGCATTTGTGGGGGTGCTCGTCCCCCGTTTCGAGGAAGGCCACCCTCTTTCCACCGGTGACCCTTCTGTCTGCGAGCTCCGCCTCTCTGGGGTCTGCACAGAGGAGCATGGCTCGCCCGCCGCACCCACCAACGCCCCTGGCCTTTCCACCATGGCAACGGCAGGGAGTGAGGTACAGGTAGAGGAGCACCAGGACGATGCTGACCACACAGGACGCCAGCGTGGTAAATGCCGTGTTAAAATGCTCCCCGCCGCTGCTACGTTCCTCCCCGCTCTTGCCCAGTCCGCTGGAGTTACCTACGGAGACGGTGACCTCCAAAGTCTCGTTGGAGCTCCGGTGTCGCCCACGGACTGCCACGCATGAGTAAGTCCCTGAATCCTCCCGGAGAGCCCCTCGGATCTCCAGGGTACCATTGGTGAGGACCGTGAGGCGGCTGCTCTGACCGTCTGTTACGCCCAATGCCGGGGATCCATCGCCCGGGGTCACCCAGAACACCATCAACCCTTCCCGGAGGGGGAGAGAAACGCCAGGGCACGGCACCATGAGCCAATCGCCAGGCTCTGCCTGGTAAGACACTTCTACAGTTCCATGGAACCCACCCTGAGGGCTAGCAGAACAATTCAGCCACTCCTCCTGACCCAGGCTGCATGGATACTCCTCCCTGAAGTCTAGTAGGGGACGGTACTGCCTCCTCTCCCAGTACTCCAGCATGGCGCGCAGGGCACAGTCACAAACCAACGGGTTCCCCTGCAAATAGATGCCACCCTGCTGCCAGGTGGCCAGAGAGAGTAGGCTCTGCACGGGCACCTGCCTCACCATGTTCATCGACAAATCCAGGAAACGCAGACATGGCAGAGCCCCATCTCGCTGGTAGAGCTCCAGGGGGAAGGCAGTCAGTCTGTTCCCACCCAGATACAGCCTTTCCAGGCTGCTCAGCCCCTGGAAGGCTCCCGCCATGGTCTGACTGATGCGGTTTCCAAACAGAAGCAGCACTTCCAGTTCCCCGAGTCCATGGAAGGTAGATGCGTTTAGCCGAGACAGCCCATTGGACGAGAGGTCCAGGTGGCGAAGGTGAGGGGTGGGGGCGAAGGTGTCCGGTGCCAGATGGGTAATGGCGTTTTGACTGAGGACCAGCGTGGTCAGCCTGTCCAGACACCGGTCTGGCCAATCCAAAAGCAGAGCAGATAGGACATTGTGACTGAGGTCCAATCGGGTGACATAGCCAGGGAGGTTAGGGGGAACGGTTGACAGATTGCGACCACTGCAGGAGACGATGTCGCTGGCACACAGGCAGGGTGGTGGGCAGGCGGCCGTGAACGTCATACGGGACAGACACATGGACAGGAGGAATGCCAAGGTAACCCTAAAGCCATGTAAGTCCCCGTCAATGGACACACACAGCGGTTGTGGCACAACGGGACACATTCTACTGTTTGAGGGCTGAGTCTCAGGTTGTTGGTGAAGAAGTTGCAAACATCTTATGAGCCACTCTTAAGCTTCCCATTCAAAAAGAGCTGAGAGAGCGAGAGAGACACACAGAGAGGGAGAGATGGGTATTAGCATCCGATAATGTCATATGACAGTGATTAACTTGTTTTCTCTGCGAAATAACCTTAATGCTAGAGTCCTTAATTAAAACAATAAAAAGCGGCCATCCCACCTCTGTTTTGGTAAAACACTGAGGGATGGTCATGGAGAGATGTAACCACTCTCAAATCATAGACAGAGCTGTGGAAGTAAGGACTGATGATCCATTATATCAGAAGTATAGTTTTAACCACGTTTTGAGGCTTTATAGTGTTTGTTTACATTGTTTACAAACATTGGAGTAAAATATGCTTACATTTTGGGTTCTGATGGGGTTATACAGTTGAACTAAACTCATGAGGGATTAGCTATTCAATTTGATAACCATCTGGTTTATGCTCTTTTAGAAGGCCATTTACAGTGGAATTAGCTCGAACCATCATGTAGTTTGTACTAGTGAAACTGTTATTTTACCAGCTGAAAATTAGGCTATAAGGGAATAGATTGAGTCTCATAGAAAATACTCCAAGAGAGCTGCAGAACAAAAGGAAAGGTCCAAGCAATAGAAAGTTTAACATAACCACTTACATTTCCAAACGATGAAGAGCCTCACAATAATGCGACATCGTTCCTTCGTATTGTGACCAAAACCAATTAACGTATTTCGCTCTCTGGAACTGTTTTCATCTCATACAAGATGCCTAGGCTATATTCCGTTATAAGAAAAAAATGGAACCAATACTTCATACAATAAAATACACTTTCTAGTGTATTGTCATCTCTAAGCAGACTCCAAAAGCGTCCAAATGAAAGCAGGGCTTGCGGTTGCTCACAAAATAAATATGGCACATCGATAGTAGGCTAAGGCTATTAAACCAATTAGGCGACTTGTTTCCTCGCGTCCCCGACAAATTAAACCGTTGCTTGGATGCCACGGTGTGTCTGGGTAGGTTACGTTATTGCGCAGCATCAGTTGGTCTACAACCCTCAATTGATTTTATATATATATATACAACGTGTGTAAACACAGAATTTGCAAATAAACATGTTTCATTTACAAATAAAACAATGGATACTGTCGGCTGATAGATGGACCTATTATTGATAATCAGGCTGCAACAATTGCATTATAATATTGGCATTAGCGTTATTGACTGAAATGTAAAAACATATAAACGCCACATGTAAAGTGTTGGTTACATTTTTCATGAGCTGAAATAAAAGATCCCAAACATGTTCCATAATGTACAAAAAGCTTATTTCTTTCAAATTTTGCGCACCAATTTGTTTACATCCCTGAAAGTGAGCCTTTCTCATTTGCCAAGATAATCCATCCACCTGACAGGTGTGGCATATCAAGAAGCTGATTAAACAGCATGATCATTACACAGGTGCACCTTGTGCTGGGGACAGTAAAAGGCCACTAAAATGTTTTGTCACACAACACAATGCCACAGATTTTGAAGTTGAGGGAGCATGCAATTGGCATGCTGACTGTAGGAATGTCCAACAGAGCTGTTGCCAGAGAATTGGATGTTCATTTCTCTACCATAAGACGCCGCCATCATTTTAGAGAATTTGGCAGTACATCCAACCGGCCTCACAACTGCAGACCACGTGTAACCACGCCACTTACACATCCAGCTTCTTCACCTGTAGGATTGTCTGAGGGGAGGGGATGGGTGCTGAGGAGTATTTCTGTCTGTAATTATAGGGGGCTACTACTACCATATTTACAATTGTTGTTGCTAAAGGCTAATCAAATGTCATTTGTAATATACAAGTCTAATCAAGAAATGTAGGCTATGAAAGCAAAGAGAAATCATTACAGATATTGATCAAATCCATAATCAGTAAGTGCAATCAAAGGTTTTTTCTTGAATTATGTAGGCTACATCCCACTGGGCACAGACGTCAGTTCAACATCTAGTTTTGATTTATATTTGGTTGAGTTGTCAACTAAAGTGAATTCAACAACAAATTCACCATATCATTGGATTTAGGTTAAAAGTTGGGTGAAAACCCCCCGATATACCCTTATGTTGATGACCTTTGGAAAATCCAATCAGTATTCCACTCAACCAGTTTTTGCCCAGTGGGATGTTTCTTTGGCCAAACATGTTATTGCATGTTGTTCATTGAAAGGATCCTGTGTTGACACAATTAGGTGGCCTATCCCATATCTCTCAAGTCTCCACTTTTTAAACCTTTGTTTAACTAGGCAAGTCAGTTAAGAACAAATTCTTATTTACAATGACAGCCTGGGAACAGTGGGTTAACTACCTTGTTCAGGGGCAGAACGACAGATTTTTACCTTGTCAGCTTGGGGATTTGATTTAGCAACCTTTTGATTACTTGCCAAATTAACCACTAGGCTACCTGCCGCCCCACTTATAGGGCCAATCCTCTGTTGAAACAATAACAAAGCGTCAACCCTGCCTCTGTTTTGGTAAAAAGCCAAGGGTTGAGCCTGGAGAAATTTAAACATTTAAATTCATAGACAGACGACTGACCATACGTTACATCAAAGGTGTTGTTTTAACCATTAATACCATGTTTTAACTATGTTTTGAGGCAATACATTTACAATGTTTACAATCATTGTAGTAAAACCAGCTTATATTTTGGGTTCAGATGGGGTGTGACAGTTGAACTGAGCTCATGAGGCATTAAGTTATATTCTTCAAGAATGTGTATATATAATTCATTTATGAGTCCAAAAATGGATGCAGCAACTGCAGTTTGCCCCTCGTTCTACCCCTGAGCAAGGCAGTTAACCCAGTGTTCCTGGGCGACGATGACGTGGATGTCGATTAAGGCAGCTCCCCGCACCTCTCTGATTCAGAGGTTGGGCTAAATGCGGAAGACACATTTCAGTTGAATGCATTCAGTTGTACAACTGACTAGGCATCCCGCTTTCCCTTCAAGTCATACGAAGACAGTGGCCTATTTCAATCGGAATAGAGGAGTAGCATGCTTATGGAAATCACCATATGTCTTCTACCACAGTCTTTAGTGGAGAAGAATTTCAACAGACATCCACTGTAACAAACTGGTGCATTGAATGTTTGAATGTATTGATGTTATATGCCTCCCACGGGGTAGTATTACCCACATATCCTATTAGGAATAACATTATATGAACAAATTCAGTGCATGGTATAAATCTAACTTTGAAGGGTTTGATCAGCATAACCAACATGAAACACTTCTCACCCACCTAACAGCTTTTTGCATTGAATAGAAAATATCTGATTAGGTTGAATGATACAACCCATCCTACACAGATTCCCTCCCTAAATATGACATGCTGTGAATCGTTGTAGGCAGGGTGTAGTGGTTCCTGAAGAAGTAGATATACTCTAACTGTGAAAGAAAAAAACATCCAAATTGCCCACCCGGCAACGGAAAGGCGCCCTGTGTGAAAACTTCTATGAGAAACAGTGACATACACTCTGAATGACCTAAAATTATGAAAAAATAAAAAATAATTGGAGGTTCTAAGTCACATTTGTCAAACTCATTCCATGTAGGGCCGAGTGTCTGTGGGTTTTCGCTCCACCCTTGTACTTGATTGATTATATAAGGTCACTAATTATAATAGTAAGGAACTTCCCTCACCTGGTTGTCTAGGTCTTAATTGAAAGGAAAAACACTAAAACCTGCAGACACTTGGCCCTCCTTGGAATGAGTTTGAACCTCCTCTTCTAAGTCCACAACAACAATGCTTAACCCACATCAGGAGACCACCTTTGAGGTCTGAGAAAAATCAAAGAAATTGTTTTTTGATTGTAGTTACCCTTTTATTCAAGTGTGCAAGCACATAGCACTGTTGTTTGGTTAGCGGTGCTTCTATAGCACATGAGATGGAGTTTTCAAAACAAATGGCCACTGGATTGATGCAAATACTCAGTATATCATTCAGTCAGGTAGGCTACTTTGTAGCCGGTTAACATTTAATTGAGAAGGTTTTGGGAAAGCCTTTCCATATACCAGAAGGCGGTTAGTCCCATCAATTGGTAGCATTTACTTTATAAAGACTTCCTCATGCATACTCCTGTTCTATTGGTTTTCTTTAAACTTTCATTGTCTTGCCACCAAAGGCATAATCCTAGTCATATTAGCAACCCATGATGTTGCATCTATAGAGCCTGGGATGCGATTTTTGGATGTTAACAAGGTGACGCTCCAGTTTAACTCCTCCTCCGCATGAACTGGATTGGTTGAACAGTGCAGAAGAGAACCTCTCCCAACAGATTTTTTCCTTCTCGTCAAGACCAGTATCTAGGGGATCTAGTTTCAGGCATTTCTTTTACGCCTGCTACATTAGGTTAAACTCCGTGTGCACATTGGTGCGCTTAAAATGTGAAAAAATAATAGTTTATCAACATTTTATGATAAAATGG
Organism: Oncorhynchus nerka; assembly: GCF_034236695.1. NCBI lineage: Eukaryota > Metazoa > Chordata > Actinopteri > Salmoniformes > Salmonidae > Oncorhynchus > Oncorhynchus nerka. The sequence goes on from NC_088418.1 coordinate 58,292,077, forward strand.
TCTGTTCCATCAGCCTTATTAATTTATACAGCGTACACTGTACCTCCACTACACTAGTTCTACTTTGATATGCATCGTGGGGATTCAAAAGTGAGTATATGTAATGCCCATTGAAAAATAAGTGGGTATATGGGCTATACCTGCGTATACCCTCCACTACACCACTGACTGTAGGTTGATTTTTACCGTAACAGCCAAGACAAAATCTCCCTATGTGAAGTTATATCATATAGCTTTGTTTAATCCATCACATAGCCTTTAAATGCCAATTGCTTTCATTGCTTTCCATTATGATTGTCTTAACTTTTCTGAGGTGCTGGACAATGTTACAAAGAGTTAAGGGTGAACTCCTTGCCCGCTGTAAACTTGAATGCAGCCTACATCCAAATTGTTGCTAGCTTGCCGGGCAATCAGATCAGATATTCATTTAGATCAATAGCAAAACAGGTCCTACTATATAGGTAAACTGGGAGACACATTTTTTGAAAGCAGGCCTCCATTTTGGATAAAGACACGTTTAGTCACGACACCCATTGCATGTGCACCGGCGCACCTGACACCGTTGTAGTGTCACAAGTGATGCTTTAGGAAGCAGTGACAATAGTACCTGATAAAACTACAGAGCAGCTTGAGTCCATTTAATTCCCGCACCCAAAGTGAAGTCAATTCCATTAGCCATATGGGAATTGAATGGGAGGCTTGCAGGGTAATCCAGACTTGCTCTATAATCACTATGCACTTGTAATTATGAGCTTCCCATCCCGGACACCATGACAGACACACTCTGCTTTAGGGACGGTTGTCATGGAAATCATCATCAAAGGGGATGGTCTGGAGAGCTCTGCAAAATGTCCAACCACCACGACACATCGAGGATTGAATGACAGAAATGGGATGATTTACCCCAGACACCTGCTGCATTTACAGTCTGGTCACACCGAGGGGCGTCTCGATGATCTGAACCTGTATAACTTATCTTTTGTCAGATATAACAGCTTTTTGGAAGCCTTGTTATTTCAGATGAAGTTTTATCTTCTGTTTTTCAAAACTTTGGTGATGCTGACTGTACAAATATGATTGAATTTCAGGGAAATCCTCATTTTTGACTGGACAGGACCTGATTCAAGAAATCTGTTTCTCAGTTGCCCAAAGAAAAATAATTATTGCTGCCAAGCGGCATTCAGCGTTGGTTTCCACCTCACTCACTATCTTAGCAACAATGAGTACTTGGGTTCATATACCTGTTATTACAAATGTCAACAAACTAAACAAAAGTCTTGGCACATGGACTCACCGACTGTGATGACTAAACTCTTATGGATGAATCCTCAGGTTGGGTGAGCTCTGTGCTCTGGCTGCAGTAGTGGGCCTTTAAAAACAAGCAACAATGGCATATGCAATGTTCTTCCTTCAGCAAATCCACAGAGTACGTACATGTACATGGAAAAGTCAATGAAGTGGAATTAGTTGTGAGGAGTTCCTCCAAAGGAATCGTACTAGCTACAGTAAAACATGGGTTTTTCCATCATGGCTCACATCAACACCATCATCCCAGATCCCCTGGACCAACTCCAATTCGCATACAGCCCCAACAGATCTACAGATGACACAATCTTTACTGCACTCCACACTGCCCTTTCCCACCTGGACAAGAGGAACACCTATGTGAGAATGCTGTTCATTGACTACAGCTCATTGTTCAACACCATAGTGCCCTACAAGCTTGTCACTTAGCTAAGGACCCTGGGACTGAACACCTCCCTCTGAAACTGGATCCTGGACTCCCTGAAGGGCAGCCGCCACGTGGTGAGGATAGGCAACAACACATCCGCTACGCTGAACCTCAACACGGAGGCCGCTCAGGGTTGTTCTTAGTTCCCTCCTGTACTCTCTGTTCACCAAAAACTTTGTGGCCGCACACGACTCCAACACCATCATTAAGTTTGCAGACGACACAACGGTGTTAGGCCTGATCACCGACTTTGATGAGACAGCCTATAGGGAGGAGGTCAGAGACCTGGCAGTGTGGTGCCATGACAACAACCTCTCCCTCAACGTCAGCAAGACAAAGGAGATGATCGTGGACTACAGGAAACGGAGGGCCCAGCACACCGGGTTCACATTGACGGGCTGTAGTGGGGCATGTCGAGAGCTTCAAATTCCTTGGTGTCCACGTCACTAAGGATCGATCATGGTCCACATTCATGAAGAGGGCACGACAACGCACGCCTCTTCCCTCTCAAGAGGCTGAAAAGATTTGGCATGGGTCCGCAGATCCTCAATATGTACTACAGCTGCATCCCCAAGCCATAAGAATGCTAAATAGTTAGCTATATAGTTAGCCAAATAGCTATCTATATATATATGGACCCTTTTTGCAATAACTTTGACTCATTACATAAGCTGCTGCTAAAGTTTATTATCTGTCACTTATTTCTAGTTATACTATATGTACATATCTACCTCAAATTACCTCGTACCCCTGTACATCGACTTGGTACTGGTGCCCTGTGTATATAGCCCAAGTGAGTTACTCACCTGTGCATTTATTATTAAGTGTTTTACTTTACAATTATTTCTCTAATTTTCTTTCTCTCTGCATTGTTGGGAAGGGCCTGTAAGTAAGCATTTCCCTGTTAGTTTACAAAGGATGTGGTGAATAAAAATGTATTTGGCTTATGCTGCTAACCCTTCCGATGCATATGGTCTCCCAAGTTGTCCCTCTTTAAACACTTGACCAAATACTCCGTCCCTACATCAAAGTGGCCAAATACTCCTTCCCTAAATCAAACTGCCCACCATCTTTCCCACCCTGCTCTCCTTCTTCTTCCTGTGTAACACTTTTTATCATCCAAGCCAAAGAAACCAAAAACATCAATCAAGCCCGATTGATTGCACCTGCTGCTCATTCCTGGTACAGAGTGATTAAAGTTAGTAAGGAGCTAGGTTTCCATCCAATACATTTCCCACCAAACTGAATTGTTGTGGATAAAAATCAGTGTGTGATGACGTGCACAGAAAATGTACTTTTTCTCTTAGGTTTTCATGTACCAAATAACAATCTAGTGTCCAATGTATTCCATCACATTTTCAACTTTACCAATAGTGTTGTCACAAAAGGTGTTGCGTTAAATAAACAATGAGCCTACTCTGGTCTTGGCACGTGCGCTCTAGCCAACAGCTGTCATGCCCTGACCTTATTTATCTACGTTTTATGTATTCTTTTGGTCAGGTCAGGGTGTGACGAGGGTGGGTATGTGTGTTTTCCCCTGTCTAGGGTTTTTGTATATCTATGTTTTTTTTGTATGTCTAGATAATGTAGGTCTATGGTGGCCTGAATTGGTTGTTTATCGTTGTCTCTGATTGGGGATCCTATTTCGGTTGCCATTTTGGTTTTGTGGGTTATTCTCTATGTGTAGTTAGTTGCCTGTCAGCACTCGTGTCTTATTAGCTTCACTGTTGTTGTTGTGTTTGTTTAGTGTTCTTCGTGTAATAAAAGAAGAATGTATTATCTGCTGCGCCTTGGTCTCCTCGTTATGCCGAACGTGACAACAGCTGTCAGATTCTGTGCGGGTAGGATCTGCGGGTATGTTAGTCTGCAAAACATGAGATTATTATGGATAAGAGCGAGAATATTTGTATTTGTCAAACAGCAGTCAAGCATTGATTGGAAACGCGGTTACTGTTATGAATTACAACACTGTCATCTTTTTCCATATAACGCTGCATACTGCACCTTTGGGCCCCCGAGTGGCGCAGCGGTCTAAGGCACTGCATCTCAGTGCTAGAGGCGTCACTACAGACCCTGGTTTGTTTCCAGGCTGTTTCATAACCGGCTGTGATTGGGAGTCCCATAGGGCAGCGCACAATTGGCCCAGCATCGTTAGTTTGGCCGGGCTGTCATTGTAAATAACAATTTGTTCTTAACTGACTTGCCTAGTTAAATAAAATACAAAAAAAATACAAAAAAACAACTTTACATGGGTGAATTATCATAGTGAAACATATGGAAGATTTTGAAAACACAGAAATACTGGCAGATTATGATAAACACCTGACCGCACGTGTACAAACCCCTAAGGTAGATGCTGGGCTAAGTGCCTGTGTGTGTGCACTTCTGTGCGTGTGCATTTGTGTGTGTTAGTGTTCGTAATACATTGGGTCTGGTAAGTAGTGTCTTCTGCAGGTCACGGCTGTAAGGGGATGTGCTACTGGGTTATTGGTATTTCATACATCCCCTCATCCCCTGCAGGTCAGGGGTCACCAAGGCAATGACATTAGAGGTGTAACTTTAGCCCACCCTTCAAAGTTCCCACCTAACTTTGTTTACGACCTATGGGGTGACAGTGAGAGGAGAGACTGTGACATATGTACAATGCGCAGGACATGGGACAGGACTTATTTGTGGAGGAACGTAGCTGTTCTTCTGGTTGATTTGTGATGTTTTATTGGTGCTTCCCATGACTGTTTTTTTTTGTATTTTAATGTGTGTGTATAATGTGTATATTTATGTTGTATTATACAGGGCACATCTTCCCTGTTCAAATAAAGGTACAAATAATAGTTTAAAAAAAACATTCAGCGAGAAGGAGATGTACGTTCGGAAAGTAAACAAGTAAATTAACAGGTTAGTTTAGCAGGAGATTGTGAAACTGTTGTAGACAAATACATTAGAGTTATGATGAGTCTGCATTATCAAATTTAGCCAGATATATTTATTCACTTAGATTTCTTACATGCCTCCTCTGAAAGCTTTCACGTTTGACATTTGACCATAATGTCTAAATGACATTCAGTTACATGTGCAAGAGAGGTCAGACATGATTGGCTATGAAACTATTAAGCAGCATTTCAAAATGTTTGACTGAGAGAGACACAGCACACACTATATTATTGTTGATTTATTAAATATGGAACTAATTTCATAATTCGTTTTTTTGCTTCAATTTTTAACAGTACCATGTGTTCTTTCAGAATGAATGAATTTGTACGGTCGGTGGACCTATAAAATTGAGGGGAATAAGACTCTTGTTGTGACACTATTTCCTAGAACAGGACTGGTGCCATAACATTTAATATAAACAGAAATGGATTCCATGGACAAGTCAATAAATAGAATGTGGTACCTTTGACCCAGTTTCTTGTGTGGGGAAGGTGAAAAGTGGTGCACTATTGACCTAATTGCCACTTTCACAGGGACAAGCGCCGACAGATTTACCCTTAAAAATGGTCCCTTTCAACGTATTGGGTGCACGCAGCAGGTCACGGTTTGGACAGGGTGAGAGTAGCTTTCCACATCTTCAACCGTGTTATTAGACTACATTATTATCTACCCGCTGTTACAAGGGTTGTAGACGCACTTAAGTGTGTGTGTGTGTGTGTGTGAGATGGAACAGGCTGCTGTGTCGCTCCAGGCAACCAGTGAGTGGTTCTTTCTCTCCCTGTAGCAGGGACAGAGGAAGACAGTCATACATCTGATCTGTTTGTGCAAACAGCCTGAGAGGAGGGCTCTTCATCAGCAACATTAGGGCCGACAGCTGGGGCCCTGACATTCAAGGACGTGCACCATGGCACTGTTGCCACGGGAGTGCTGAAATCATTTATGACATATGATAAAAATACAAGACCATGTTAGAAACCAACACACATCAGTTGTGTGTTTGTGCTTTCTGTTGCTCAAAGGGCCTATGCATTATTCTGGCAAAGTTCTCACTGGGGTTGGGAAATGCCTGAGGGACCATCACTGTGATTCAGGTGTGCTTGAGCTTTTTCACCCTCACATTGAAGTTCTGGATCCTGACAAAATAGTTTTTACCTGTGAGCCTTGATCAAGGGGTTTACAAATTTGACCAAATCAAATCCAATTTTATTTGTCACATACACATGGACCAGTATCAAACCTAAGTTGTCTGTGGTAGCCCACCAAGCTAAAGCCTTCGAATTAGCTCTAGGAGCTGACATGGGTTTTCAGGTATCAGGCATGGTTGATCATGAGGCAAGCAAAATTCAAGGAACCACACAATGCAGGGGTCTCTTCAATTAAAATCTGAAAGTCTATATTTGAGAACTCCTATTAAATGATATTGAACACCAATAAGTCTGGGTATAACATTATGAGACATTGTGTTTGATGTCTGAATCGTGGCTGAGACAGACTGGAGAGGCAGACAGAGTAGTCCTGCGTGAAAAAGTATTAGAAAATGAGTTAGAATGGATTGATTAAAAAGACTAGAGAGGGATACACATTTGAAGAAAAAAAAACCCAGACGGGTCAAGGAACACTGGTCACCGGTCTGAACGAAATGGATGAAAATTAAAATGAAGTTTTACATCCCCATCAGACAGTAGCCTGGACATAGAAATATAATCTATTCATTCATTCTATTTGACATAGCTGCCAAAATACAGGATACGAGGCCATGGCTGATATGATCGCAGATTCCCAGGATAGCCTTATGCAACTCAAAGCCGGTGTCAGGGATAATCCTCTTAGAGGAGAAAATTTGCCTTAATAGAAAACAAACACGCCATGTTTCCCCTCTCCTGTTTTTAATCATCAAAATGGAAAGTTTACGTGTGGATGTGCACCCTGCGCTAACTCCTCCACCACACCACAGTAACCAACCTGAAGGACATGGCACTGGACTACATAGAACTTGCAGCCTCCAATTTGCAGTGATGTGCATCATGTACAAGCATTTTGTTTTTACATCTGCACTGCAGATTACAAGCATTTTGCCAGGGTCAGGAGGATTAAGCATTTTGAATATAGAAAATGGAATATGGAAAAGTTCTAAAGCTAAAAACAATGTAGAAAGACACCCTTCTGGAAACGGTGGTTATTAGATGATTAGTTCATCCATGTATTATTAAGGAAGCTACATCTCTGACTCAGATGCTGATGTGATTTCCAACAGCTTCCAGCTCCACATGTATCAGTTCCAGTCAAGGTCAGACCGTTAGACTAAGAAGGGATACTCTATGAAACCTCAGAATGGCTTTATAATGCTCACACAATATGACCATAGACAACATACTGTAAAAGTGGTTTTCATATAACATACAGAATGGTTTGGAACTTCCCAGTGGCATTACAAAGCCATTTTCTCAGGCTTCCAGGGTCAAGAGAGTTGCAAGATGGTTGTGATTCTGTTATCAAGACAATCAACTTCCAACCAAAATGCTGTCTCTCTTCAATGACATTCAGCCAAGACATTTCCCCCCAACATTTGTGTATTTTGTGCTCAAACAGGAACATGCAATTTCTGCTTGAATCCAGCCCTATGGTTGCTGCTGAAAAAGCCCTTTCAGTGTGCCAACACGACCTTGACTGGCTACTTCAGCCATCTTCTTGCTTTGTCTTATTAGACCCCTGAACCTCAATCATGAATAAATGACATCTTATCCTCAATTATCCTCAGTTAAATTACATCTTATCCTCAATGTAAGTGTTACCTATCACAGAAAGGGATAACAAGCTAGTTCACCTTGACAGGCTGTTGTATTTGTTTATTCCATGTGTAACTCTGTGTTGTTGTATGTGTCGAATTGCTATGCTTTATCTTGGCCAGGTCGCAGTTGCAAATTAGAACTTGTTCTCAACTAGCCTACCTGGTTAAATAAAGGTGAAAAAAATAAATAATAATAATAATAATTGTAGTGCCAGAAGTCTGACAATTCCTATGGATATGAAAGAAAGTGGTCGATATTGAGGCGGTGCTTGGGGAACCAACTGTTGCCTTTGGCAAAATGTGTATTAATATTATATAAATGTACAGGAGAAAGCTGCCAAGCTTGAAGTATTTGACAGATATTTTATACCAATAATGGTGTAAACCAAACAAGAATTCCACCAGGAGCACAAAAACACTCTACAATGTCACCGTCATCATTGTATTTCCCCTAAAATAAACATAAATGAAGATACTTCTCAGCTTCAAAGTATCAGAACATGACTGTGTTTATCTTTGGACACCTGACCTCCCTTCTCTCTCTCTCTCTCTCTCTCATTGTTTTGAGGCCTGTGGCTGCATCAGAAAATAGGTGTATTGGCGCCCATTGGTGGCCAAGTAGGGAACTGCAGAAGGGAATCAGGTGTTACCACACTAGACACTAGAGGCAGACAGTGGCTGCAGTTACAGTTACTTGGTGGGCAGCCTCTAAACGAGCTGGAGGAGACATCAGTGTTAGTGATGCATACTGTGTTCTGACAACCTGACCTACCCGCTAAGGATGTGCTAACCTCCATGGAGATTCTCATAGTGGCACATTCTGTCAGATGGAAACATGTTGAGATGGTTTTAAAATGACATCAAAGTGCACATGGGACAATTACAAAACCGGTTTGTAATAAATATGATTTTTTATTAGTCTTGTTGTTAGTATCCATTGTAAAGGAAGGCATTGGATGTTTGAGCAGTCTGTGTCCACTAACACAGATCTGATGGAACATCGTTTCAAAATAACATCTTATTGCAGCACACAATGTAAGCAGAGAACATGGCTGAAGGTTCACAACCTTGTGAAAGCAATTGATCATGATTTCTCATGAGTTTTGTCCTCAAAATAAAAAGGCTAGGATTGTAAACAGGGTTTGTCATTCAACCGCACGGATGACAGAATATTTTTTTAAGTTGTGACAATAGAACTGCAAAAGATTGTTTTTGTGTTTCTTTGAAATCTACATTCAGGTTTTGAAGAAATGTATAGTTGTGAGTCCAAAGTAGAAGGAGCAATCTGGAAAAAAGTAGTAAACCCATTGTCAAATGTTCCAATGTATGTCCACTTTTTCCCCCTCACCCACTGGCCTCTTGGATTCAGAATGACGTACAGTACGTTTGAACACCATGGCGAGGAGCATGCTGACGGTCCTCTTGGGGGCGCTCACCTGGTCCAGTGGGAGACGCAGACAGGCAGGACAGTCCCTGGCGTGCATGCAGCCAGTTCTCTCTCATTCCCACTCCCAACACCACTGAGCAAAAATGGACACCAGTATGACCTGTGGAGTCATAGAGAGAGTGTCAGTAGATAATCACAACAGTAGTGGAACCTCTAGACAACAGGAACAAAAGGGACATTACTTATTTCACTTCCTTGCCTTGGTCCCTTGTCGTCCCGTGCTTCAATTGGCAAATCTTACTTCGATAGCTGATGTGTGCTGAGCATAAAATGACAGCTGTGCTTCACCCAGATGAGTGGTGCAACACATTGGTCATGCAGGCGAGGTATCCTTCCTATATATAAATGTAATTCCTATGCGCCACACTCTTCAGCCAGCAAACTGTTATAGATTGTCTGTCTGTATTCTGTGCTGGTCCCTTCAGTGCAGTGTAGTTATTTATCACCTGTTTGTGCATTCAGGGCAATGCGTTATGATGGGCCCTGTAATTCTTCTTCTTCTCGTTCTTCTCCTTCTGCAGTCTCTCTAGCTCGGCCTCGTACATCATCTCCTGGATCAGGTACTTCTCCCGCCGCATGCGGTCACGCAGGTCCTTGGGCAGGTCTGGGATCAGGTAGGCGATCAGGTTCTTGATGGTGAAAACCATGTGCTACAAAAGAACACAACACCAAAAGGTACAGTAATTACAGAAACATCTCGGCTGAATATTGTGTTACGGTTTTGTTGAATGGAATGAATTGTACAAACTAACCTCGAAGACTATGATGAAGGCCAGCCGTGCGGCCAGGACATGCCAGAACTGCAGCGTGTAGGAGTATGGTTCACCGGGCGAGTCCGGGGGCTCTCTGTAGTCACGGTACCTGGGGGGTCAAACACAGGGTCGAAAGGTCAAAGGCTATAACTTTTGTGTTCAAACAAGCACAACCATACCAAGACTCTCTTTGGTCACCAAACCTACCTGCAGTACTTCACTGCTTCTCCAAACATATCCGATCCATCTGTCCTGGGCACCGAAGTGTTCTCAAAATCAGACACTCTGAACATCGATAGACTGGCGTTTACATATCCCATCATGCACCTGGAAACAATAAACAGGAAATAATCAAATGTCAGTGCTTTGACATTGTGATGCAGGACAATGCCGCTGCCCTCTATTACTAGCCATAATAATGTCAAAAGTAGACACTTTGCCTGTGTGGTCACTGTGGTCAGGCTTGCTCACCTCTCCCCGGCCCGGCCCTGCCCGGCACATGGGCCGTACTTGTATGCGTAGACAAGGCGTGGGATGAAGTCGGAGGTGACGGCGATGACAAAGGCGTTGGTGATGACGGACAAGATACCGATGCCCTCTAGGATGCCGTACCAGATCCCTGGAGAGAAAATAAAATGATGTTCTTGCTCCGATGCAAATGATTTATTACAGTTCACCAGCAAGCAGCCTGTCAGGACTTCTTCAAAGAATACTTATAAAGGGGTATGAAAATGATTCCAAAAGTATAAAGCATAACAGACTGGTCGGCTAAAATGGTCTGTCTGTGCTGAAACTAATGAAATAGGGTTCCATTGAGTGAAAATAGCTGAGGCACGATTGTTGGCGTAAAACAATTTTGTCTATATGGCATGTTTTGCGTTCCTTTGAAAATGGCCCTACAGTAGGTGATTGTCAGACCGGAAGTTGAGCCTAACCTATGTCTTTGGCTTGAGAGGGCAGGGGTCTCCGCCACTGGGTGACAAACTTGTAGGCGTCCAGGCGGATCTCGATGATGTTGTTGAGGAGGGCCAGGAGCGGGGCCAGGGGGAAAGCTGCCACAAATATGGTGGTGAAGCCAAACTGTAAGACTGAAACACACAGACACAGGGAGTAAAGCGCCAGTAGTCCTATTCAAAACCCCATTCAAAAACCCCATTACATTTTGTACAGATGGCCACCCCAAAGCCATATTCACTCAGAAAGGGCAATATGATTTGAGGTTATACCATTCAATGTCACAATTGTTACTGTATGTCAGTGCGTGTGGGCATTGCACAGGACAAAGTTAGCCATTAGATTTTGTGCTTCGTGAAGAGCCTCGCCAAGGAAGTCACAGATGGTAGTACATCGAGCGTAATTACAAATGAGCATTCAAAAAGCCTACAGAGACACCACATAATGGATCTATGCAGCATGATGGGTTAAAATAAACAGTGACACATGCATGTGGACATAGCTGCATGCTGTGTGAAACCACGGAATCCTAGCCTAAGCGTTGCACTGATCTGTCATTGTCATAAATGTCACGGTCATCTGTCATTGTCATACATAAATCTGTCTACACCAAACACATGTAGGAGAAATGCTTCAAGTAACCATTGTGTGATTAATACCTGTCATGTGCCTGCTTTATGTATACCTCACATAATCATACTTAAAGGACAACTCCACCCCAAAAACTATCTTTTGGAATTTGTTAAATTAGTCCATTGTTGACATAGTTCCAAATGGTTTTGCTTGTCAGCACTCAAGTTTTCAAGATATGTAACTTTCAAAACACAGAAATCATCCCCGTATGATGCGTTTTGCATTAAATGATGCTGCGTTTTGCATCATACAGTGATGATTTCTGTATTTTGAAAGTTACATATCTTGAAAACTTGAGTGCTGACAAGCAAAACATTTTGGGACTATGTCAACAATGGACTAATTAAACAAATACCAAAAGATAGTTTTGGGGCAGACTTTTCCTTCAATATGCATGCGGAAAATCTATGTAGACATTAATGATTCACATTGCTGGTAAATAAATGTAAACATGATATATACAGTACATGGCATGTATATAATGGTTTACATGAGCAAACACAGTACGAATGCTAGTTTATGGTTGACCTTCGACCTCCAGCTCCCCATGGGGGCAAAGAGGATAAATCAGTCATGTAGATCCACTTATTCTGGAATGTAACAGCAGGTTAGAGTCCTTACTGTCCAAACAAGTTCTGGTTTTTATTCAACAGTTCTTAAATATTAGACTGTATTAGAGGATTATAAAATAGTGAAATATTGAAATTGACGTTTCAATAATGATCTCTCCTAGTTAGTGAAGTTGGCAGAGGCTGCATGCCATTTTAGAGGATGTCATTCCTGTAAAGGTGAAGCGCTTACAGATTGATATGGACATTTCACATGGAGAATTGCATAGCATTATACTTCAGTTAACTATGAGATAACTTTTGAATAATGACATCATACAAGGGTCATAACCACTCATACTTACACCAGTCTTTACTTGGTAAATTACATTCGAGTCATTTGTAATACTGGTATAAATTGTTAGAAATTCTGTATTCTTATGACAGGTGTTTTTAGCCTTATGTGGGCCCTGTGACGTTTAATCTATGAACTGGCCACTAATTCAAGTAGGCTGTATTTCAGTCTGGAATCTCTCAGACAGAAAGGTCATTTCCACCACCCAGAAACTATCTAGGTTAATCAACCCCCTCTGAGGTGATCTATAGTCATCAATAGACTGTAGTCAGGTGTGTTATTGTCTTGGCAGCCTGGAGAAAAAGTTGCCACTAACACCAGCACTTTGCCCACTGCAGAACCACCCGCAGCCCCTCATAGGACACTGTTGTGCCCAGTGGAAATATTTTTTTCTATAGAAGTAATTAGGTCCTAAGCTAATATTCATGGCCTTTCTCCTCTCCATGTGCAGTTTGCCTGGCAAAGCAAAATATGATGGCAAGGAGCGTAGTAAAGATATTTGGCACATGCATTCATGACCTAACTAGTAAACAACATTTTTTTCTACAGTACCTTTCATGTTCACTGCAAGCAATCAGGCAATCAGGGAAAAATGACAACGGAGTTGGTGTCCCACATCTGACCAATAGGTTCTCTCAATTTATTAACAAATTACATTACACTACTCTTATTACTGTTTAATTACTTTTGTAAGCAGTGCAAAAATAATTGTAATTAGTCATTGCTACACTGTACTTACTGTTAGCGTAACTAATGGTTACGTCTAGGTGCTGCTAGGGTTAGTTGTGCTGCTGTAAGTTGGAGTGTAACAATGAGTAATTCAAATACTTGTAACACTGTACTCACAGGAATAATTACACTGTACTCACAGGAATAATTACACTGTACTCACAGGAATAATTACACTGTACTCACAGGAATAATTACACAGTAATAAGAACCCCATGTAAAGTGTTACCCAAATTGTTTAAGGAAATGGTTCAGCCAATTTACACATTGTATTCCTTACGCTGTAAGAAGTCTGGAGAAAAGGTTAGACATCAATCCATCCTTTGGTTTTATATACCTGGCCAGTGGCCACAATTTCCAAATTCTAACATTGTAGTATTTTTGTCCAAAAACCAATGTAACTCAATATCCCCAATATTGGCATGTTTAGTATTTCATGTCCAAATCATTCCAAAGTGTCTACAATTGAGCCATTTCTAGTCAAAGCGTGTGAACATAACAAACAGAACAATATAAGCACCACTGATGGGAATGGGACAAACAGAAAGAAGAGGATCTATCGATGACAACACCAACACATTTTTACATCCATCTTACACAGAGGAGTTAGCTGTGTTTTCTGCATTTATGTATTAACTGTATACAAGGTAATGTCGGCAATGATTCTCAGTGCTCTCAATGCAGAGCAGTGGCTTACTTGGTTGCTCACTCAGGTCTCACACAGGTCTATATGGCTCGAGCCACACTGGTTTCTTCTGATTGGTCAATTGATTGATAGTGAGATAGAAATTATTTGCGGTTTAAAGTAACTGTCCAGTGTTCCAGATTTCTATGGAATATAACTTATAATTAATTACAATACGAGAAAATATTTTTCCTTCCAAAAAATGAAAATTAAGTTAAAAAGCAGCCTTTCCGTATTGGAACGGCATAGCCCAACAACAGAAAGGTGTAGGTGTACACTGGTAAAACATTTTTTTTTATATATGAGTAAACCACTGATTCGCCAGCTCCTCCTTCTCAGGAGGATGACATCATCCTCTATGTGGAAATAGCAAGCATTTTTTAAACAGTCTATTTGAGGTGTTTTTTTCCTCTTTTTCTCCAATGTATGCTTTGGCCACAATTACAAGGACAGGATGAGTCAACAACATTATTAGGGTATGAGTTAACAGAATATTAAGTTTTAAAAGTGAGATTTCCATTGGACAGTTGCGTTAAACGTGGCCTCAGGGTCAAAGGGCACATACTCATCTCCAGGTATTCGTCAAACAGTCCGTAAGCATTCATGGGCTGCAGGTTGTAGTCCCTCTCCCACTGTGGGAAGCTGGCCTTGGCGTTGGGGCCGTGCTCCTGCCTCAGCCTTCGCCGCGTCCACCAGTTCTGGATCAGCCTGACAAACAACCAATTATAAAGAGTCACGGGGGGTGACTGGTGGAGATGACACACTAGGCACTAGTTGCGTCTAATTGGCTAAGCCAGGCCATACTCACGGGTAGCCCAGCTCCATGAAGTTGTTCCAGGTCTGCTTGAGCACCATGATGATACCCATCTGCATGCAGAGATCTATCAAACAACCACTGGGATGGCACTACACAGAAAGGGGAAACAGTGCCAACACTTTATTCAATCATAACTCTTCAACTAACTATCCAGTAACCCTAGTTTTCTGGTTCATAACACAGAGGTTAGAGTGAGAATACAGTGTTCCAAGCTATGTTCCACTTAATCTGGGACACCCAGAACTAAAATGTTGAGTATTTGCTGCATAAACACAATTCAGTTCTGGGCAGAGACGTGTTAGGAAATATACTAAAGAGACTACTGAAGTCTCCAACCCTCTAAACTGAAACTCTCAGACATTTTCTGGCAAGTCTACGGGACAAAATGTCCCCTCCACTTCCTAGATTCGCACCTGCGAAATTGTGATGTGATCAGCGATGAAAAATCTACGTACTGGAACAAAGATCCTAATTCGTTGTGGCATCCCAGTCGGTCGACAGATGCTACATCCATTTATGTTACGTGCATCTGTCCACGAGAGTACTTTCCACTAGAAATGTTCCACACATTTGAAAAGCCTCGTGAAAGTTCACTCACCTCTTCCAGTTTCCAGCGGTTAATGAGGCGGATATAGGCTCCTGGCCGGCCAGTGAACCTGACAAAGGTGGTCACATCATTTTACTAACTAATCTCTATGAAATATAGTGTGAAATATAGCCGGGTATTATGATTTAAACCATGAAGTAGAGACGTTTCCTCACCTGCCCAGGAAAAAAGCTATGTAGAAGGTAGAGCTGTTGAGATTGACAAACTGAAACAGGAACATCTTCAGGGTGAAGCTGTTCTCCCACTCGGACTCAGTCCTCGGCTGCTCTGTGGACACAGAGCCAGAGGGAGAGACAGAGAAACAGAAAGAGAGAAAATAGAGAATAAGAGAGAAAGAAGAATAAAGAGAGGGCGACAGAAGGAGAGAGGATGTGTATAAAATGACAGCCCCTGCATTATATTGACTGTAATTACCTCCGAGGATGGCATGTTACAGCATGATGACAGATGGAGGAACAGTTGTAGCTTACCTAAATTGGTGAGCAGAAGGGCAACTTTTTCATACAACTGAAAAAAACAAGGTTACCAGTTAATTAATAGGGTTTGTTTTCCATGATTCTCTTGACTCTCATGCTGTTGTACCTAAAACGCCATACGCCGTGGCATTGAAGGGCGTTAGGATTCATTTTTATCAACATTTTGAGCGCAACTGTATTTAACTATATCAAAAAGCGCCACATGACATTAGGGTTTCACCACTGATAAGACATTAATATACACTGAGTGTACAAAACATTAAGAACACCTTCCTAATATTGAGTTGCACCCCCCTATGCCCTCAGAACAGCCTCAATTCATTGGGTCATGGACAAGGTGTCGAAAGCATTCCACAGGAATGCTGGCTCATGTTGACTCCAATGATTCCCCCATGAATTGTTGGTAGTGGATCTCTACTCCAAATAGCTTGTTCCATCTCATCCCACATATGCTCAATTGGATTGAGATCTGGTGACTGGGCAGGCCACTGCAGTAAGCTGAATTCATTCATGTTCGTGGAACCATTTCTGGACAATCCTGGGGCATTATCCTGCTGTTAAAAATCTATTTGCAGACAGATACACTGCTGCCATGAAGGGATGCACCTGATTGGCAATGATGTTCAGATATCCTTTGGCATTCAAATGTTGCTCCACTTTTATCAAGGGGCCTAATGTGTGCCATGAAAACACACCCCACACCATCACCACTAGGCTGCAATGTTGACACACATCAATGTGAAAAAGCAGGAACCAGGATTCCTCAGACCAGGCAATGTTTTTCCAATTCTCCAGTGTCGTCGTTGCTTAGCCCACTGCAACCACAGATTCTTGTTTTTAATGAAAGAAGTGGAACTCTGTAAGGTTGTCGGCTGCCATACCTTATTCGTGTCAAGGTATGACGAGTTGTGCATTCTTTTATGGGTTTTGGGCACCAATGTTGTACTGGACTGCCAGTTGACTAGCTGTAGCCCGTCTGTTGCTCTGCACAATTCTTTGTCCCCTTTCATCAATGACCCGTTTTTAACCGCTGGCCTGCTGGTGGCTGGATGTCCTTTGGGTGGAGCAGGTGTTTCTAATGTTGTGTACACTCAGTGTGTGTGTATATTTATACATTTGAAGTCGGAAGTTTACATACACTTAGGTTGGAGTCATTTAAACTTGTTTTTCACCCACTCCACACATTTCTTGTTAACAAACTATAGTTTTGGCAAGTCGGTTAGGACATCTACTCTGTGCATGATACAAGTAATTTTTCCAACAATTGTTTACGGACAGATTATTTAACTTATAATTCACTATCACAAATCCAGTGGGTCAGAAGTTTACATACACTAAGTTGACTGTGTCTTTAAACAGCTTGGAAAATTCCAGAAAATGATGCCATGGCTTTAAAGCTTCTGATAGGCTAATTTACATCATTTGAGTCAATTGGAGGTGTACCTGGGGATGTCTTTCAAGACCTACCTTCACACTCAGTGCCTCTTTGCTTGACATCATGGGAAAATGAAAAGAAATCAGCCAAGACGTCAGAAAAAAAATGGTAGACCTCCACAAGTCTGGTTCATCCTTGGGAGCAATTTAAAAAGGTACCACGTTCATCTGTACAAACAATAGTACGCAAGTATAAACACCATGGGACCACGCAGCCGTCATACCGCTCAGGAAGGAGACGTGTTCAGTCTCCTAGAGATGAACGTACTTTGGTGCGAAAAGTGCAAATCAATCCCAGAACAACAGCAAAGGACCTTGTGAAGATGCTGGAGGAAACAGGTACAAAAGTATCTATATCCACAGTAAAACGAGTCCTATATCGACATAACCTGAAAGGCCTCTCAGCAAGGAAGAAGCCACTGCTCCAAAACCGCCATAAAAAGCCAGACTACGGTTTGAAACTGCACATGGGGACAAAGATTATACTTTTTGGGGAAATGTCCTCTGGTCTGATGAAACAAAAATGGAACTGTTTGGCCACAATGACCATTCTTATGTTTGGAAGAAAAAGGGGGAGGCTTGCAAGCCGAAGAAAACCATCCCAACCGTGAAGCACGGGGGTGGCAACATCATTGTGGGGGTGCTTTGCTGCAGGAGGAACTGGTGCACTTCACAAAATAGATGGTTTCATGAGGCAGGAAAATTATGTGGATATATTGAAGCAACTTCTTATGACATCAGTCAAGTTAAAGCTTGGTCGCAAATGGGTCTTCCAAATGGACAATGACCCCAAGCATACTTCCAAAGTTGTGGCAAAATGGCTTAAGGACAACAAAGTCAAGGTATTGGAGTGGCCATCACAAAGCCCTGACCTCAATCCCATAGAAAATTTGTGGGCAGAACTGAAAAAGAGTGTGCGAGCAAGGAGGCCTACAAACCTGACTCAGTTAAACCAGCTCTGTCAGGAGGAATGGGCCAAAATTCACCCATCTTATTGTGGGATGCTTGTGGAAGGCTACCTGAAACGTTTGACCCAAGTTAAACAATTTAAAGGCAATGCTACCAAATACTAATTGAGTGTATGTAAACTTCTGATCCACTGGGAATGTGATGAAAGAAATAAAAGCTGAAATAAATCACTCTCTACTATTATTCTGACATTTCACTCTTAAAATGAAGTGGTGATCCTAACTGACCTAAGACAGGGAAGTTTTTACTAGGATTAAATGTCATGAATTTTTGAAAAACTGAGTTTAAATGTATTTGGCTAAGGTGTATGTAAACTTCCGACTTCAACCCTATATATGCCACTTTTTTTTATCTCATAATCCTAAATGCATTTCTCAACAAAGCCCTTACCACATTGAGGAGCATGATGATGCAGAAGTTGATGCACACGGCTGTGCCGGTGGTGGCCACCTGAGAGTTATTCCTGATGAGAGCCCAGCCGAAGGCGGCAAAAGTGCTGACTGTGATCACGCGGTAAATCACGATGCCGAAGACGGCAGCGATCACCACCAGGATCTGAGTAGGTCAATAAAACATTCTGGTCAGACACACCGATAGCAACAAGGCAAATCTGATTGATAGCTCACTGGCTTGAGTTGGCTTCCTTGCAATATCACAGTTATGGGTTTGATTCCTGCATGGGCCACTTACTGAAGATTTGAATAAATTCAAACAAAAACCAGTAGGAAACTGGTTTGACAAGCAGCAATCATGAGGCAACATGCAAACCATTTTAATGAATCTGTCCCTACTCAAATTAATTTATTATGAAATATTCACTATACCTACTCCAGGGACTTACCATAAAGAAGATTCCAGAAGCTGAGACGATGAGTCGGCTGTACTTGTCTGTAAAGGCCTGGTACGGCTCAGGTTTTCCAGATATGGGGTTCATCCTCTCCTTTTTGGAATATTTGGCCTCAAACTGGGGACGGATTTCCTCCTGCAGCACACAGAAAGCTGGCTGAGCCACAAACGCTCCCAGAATGTTCTGCAAACGTCTGCAAAATGTTCTAGGAACATGATCATGACACGTCTCCTGGGCTTTCTTGAAACAGCTGTAGAACATACAACTGTGGGTATTTCAAGAACAGAGCAGAGTATCATAACCAAGGTTGAATATATTCCTGGTATTTTACAAATGTTCCATCCCGAGAATAAAACCACTTTTCTCCCGGGTAACCCGGTATTTCCCGCCAAAACTGGAAGTGTCGTTCTAAAGTGTCTAATTTTTGGAGTGTGGACTGTGTCACTGTATTATATGGACATCGCTCAAACCATGACGCTGGGAGAGAAGCTGTTATGCTGGTGCAGGACATGCGGCCTACAAAGCTACAATTATAGGCAAGAGAATTAGATTATTTTTTAATGTAGTAAGGCCTATTTTACATGAATTAGTAGACTTACACCTATATATACACCTTTCATAATATTTCCCGTAATGTTGTGCGACGTGTGTATTAGCGTATCTCCTCGCTTGGGTAAGATTTAGATATGTACAAAACTGGCAAACAAACATTTGGAAGGAAAATAAGTGGGCAGAATGTATATATTATTGTTATTCAATTAAAACCCACATTTTAGAAAGGGGGTGTTTATAAAAAAAATATGATATCAATGTACCTCAACATTAAAAAGAAATACAAAAATACAAAGTTCTGTGCTCCATACTGAGACGGGCTGTCTGTCCCCAACGTGAGCGTTGTTGATTGATCGTGCAGATATGCGATAGCATAGAGAAGATTTAGACATGGCATATCATAACCCGAATGGGAATCTCAAGGCAATGCTTCCTTTTGTAATATGGCAAAGTGGAATGTCCCTAGGACCTTCATGGCATGATTGTTAAAACCTTTTAAGAAATATATATATATTTTTAAATCTGAAAAGATCTTCTTGCAACACAAAACACATGTTATGCCTGGGAGATTATTTCTAATTTGATGATGCTGATCATAATGAAAGTATATTTACCTCCTCTTCCTCCCAGTCAATTAGGTCCCAGTCATATGCAAGGACCGCTCGCCGCCTCTTCCAGAACTCGAGAAACACGGTTGCTAAAATACACAACTAGGTTAGTGTTTGAGGGTTGTTATGGCTTGGTGAGTATGTGTCATATTGAATGTGGGACAAATATGTACACTTGTATTCAAGCTATAAAACAATGTTGGCAATGTGTTACAAACAGAATAATTTAAATTCAACCATCTCTTGCATTGCTGCCAAAAACAGGAACCATTTAAATTCAACCATCGCTTTCTTAGTTGAAGGAAGGTTGTTTTGCATGACTCAAAATGATTCAATTATCACTTCAAGTAGTTCTCCACATTCAGATTGTAAGGTTCTGTATTTATTTTCTTAGTCAACCTTGTGTTCTGTTTAGTTGTGTTCTTGAACATAGCCCTGTCTTTCATTTTTGTTCATTGATTTCACCTGTGTTAGTTACTCACCTGGTCTCATCAGCTCCTTATTTAGTTCAGTTCATTCTGTTTGTGGCTTTGTGAGGTATTGTTAGTTTTGACTTTACTAAGCCTTTTCCTAGCTCGTTTGTGAGAACCAGTCAGTCCTAGTTTTGATTTACCTGCCTGTTTGCCTTTACCTGTGTGTGACCATGATTCCTGCCTTCTGTAAAGGTGAAATAAACACCTGCCGCACTCTGCGAGTAAATCTACACCTTTTTCTCCCTGAGTATTCATTACACAGATAATACAATTATTTTGCAGCACAGTTGTTGGGTGCCAGGATTCATACTGTTACAGTTGTCTAAAATAATTCACTATTTTAGCTATTTAGGACAGACACTGTGCAATAGGTCATTTCACCAACAAGCCTCTGCTGCCTTTAAAGCACTGGAGAGAGAGAGAGGGTAGGTTCTCCTGAACAAAGTCCTTGGCAATGGGTAACCCATCCAAATCTGTTTACCAGTGTGTCACTTGACAATCAGAGCAGAGGCTGGACTAAGATCAGTTTAACTAGTAGCTCTAAATGGAAAGGCACATGTTTTAGTAGTTCCAGACAGTTGCATGAGGCCGGCCAGTGACTAGCAGGCTCTTTTGGTGGAAAGGCATGTTTCTGCAGAGATAGCAGCAGGGGAGCTCACTTCAGAGGAATGTTAATGAAGCGATTTCAATGGATATTCTACTGTAGGTGAATGCCAAGAAATAGTCAGTGTTGGACAACAGCAAGGCCCTGCAGCAAGATCCCCTGCTCTCCAGGCAAACCCAGGTAGGTTGAGTTGTATACTTATTTACTGGCAGTCCAACGATACTGTATTGCAGGAATCCTCAACTAGATTCAGCCTTGGGCAAATTTTTTTCTTGAGTGGATCGTCAGGGGATCAGAACATAATTATAAATAAATTGTAGACTGCAAAAAGACGGTCCAAACAGATGTTTGACTAAAACATAATAATTTAAAACCTTGCTTGCATTAGTATATGATCAAGTCGTGTCTCTCTATTATGCGTGGGAATACTTGGGAACAGATTCCTTAAATGTAAAAAAAAACTTCTAGCTGATTAACTGTTCTTTTTTTTTTAGTCTTTTCTGTCCAACAAAATCCCCCCCAACATTGTTTTGCTCAGAACTTTGGGGACCAAATAAATCCACCCGCGGGCCAAATTCGGTCCACAGGCCACCAGTTGGGGAACTATGCAGTATCAAGTATCTTAGGACCTATGCAGTTATATAGCCTCGATTAATTCCAAATGTATTTGAAATGTTTTGCTTTATTGTCATAATTTTACAGCTGTGGTTCCACTGGTATGCACCTACATGATTATAAGTGTGTCTGGATAGTGTCAGATAAAATACTAAAATGTAAATGTGAATGTAATTGCACTACAGAAAATTCTTAGAATCTACCAGTTGAATGAGCACTGAATGCAGTTAGGTTGTTTATCACTTGTAGATGTTCCATAATTTGCTCTAGCAACAACTGTTTAACGTTTTCAGCTGATCTACTTTGTTGTATGCATTTGAGTGAAGCACAGTTCATGCAATAAATTTGACCTTTGAAGTACTGTACCTTTGTAGCAAGGAGATAACATTGCCAATTTGTGACTGATTAAAGGCAGGGTTAGATAAAACAAATATTTTTAGTAGACATTGCACTCAAGAGAATGATGAATTGTGGAGATTTAGTGTAACAATGGCCTGCATTTGACCACATTAACCTATACCATGAGCCTCGCTAACACATTAGATAACAAGTTAGATAACACATTAGGGAAGTGATCTGCGATAGGTGAAACGGCATCACTGGACACCCCACCCGCATTTGTTATTGTTTTGAGGAAATGAGCATCCAGCATCGTGGTAAAAGTACATCGTAGTACATACTCTGCAGTTCTCTGGCGTGTGCAATGATGTCCGAGGGAAAAACAATTCGTTGTTTGAAGTAACGTCTTTGTTGTTGTAATATCGCAAACGGATGTGGAAGTTTCACCGCTGGAGTCCAGCTTGAAGTACACATGAAGCCTACGTAAAGCCATCACCAACGACCACATGAAGCCTACGTAAAGCCATCACCAACGACCACATGAAGCCTACGTAAAGCCATCACCAACGACCACATGAAGCCTACGTAAAGCCATCACCAACGACCACATGAAGCCTACGTAAAGCCATCACCAACGACCACATGAAGCCTACGTAAAGCCATCACCAACGACCACATGAAGCCTACGTAAAGCCATCACCAACGACCACATGAAGCCTACGTAAAGCCATCACCAACGACCACATGAAGCCTACGTAAAGCCATCACCAACGACCACATGAAGCCTACGTAAAGCCATCACCAACGACCACATGAAGCCTACGTAAAGCCATCACCAACGACCACATGAAGCCTACGTAAAGCCATCACCAACGACCACATGAAGCCTACGTAAAGCCATCACCAACGACCACATGAAGCCTACGTAAAGCCATCACCAACGACCACATGAAGCCTACGTAAAGCCATCACCAACGACCACATGAAGCCTACGTAAAGCCATCACCAACGACCACATGAAGCCTACGTAAAGCCATCACCAACGACCACATGAAGCCTACGTAAAGCCATCACCAACGACCACATGAAGCCTACGTAAAGCCATCACCAACGACCACATGAAGCCTACGTAAAGCCATCACCAACGACCACATGAAGCCTACGTAAAGCCATCACCAACGACCACATGAAGCCTACGTAAAGCCATCACCAACGACCACATGAAGCCTACGTAAAGCCATCACCAACGACCACATGAAGCCTACGTAAAGCCATCACCAACGACCACATGAAGCCTACGTAAAGCCATCACCAACGACCACATGAAGCCTACGTAAAGCCATCACAAACGACCACATGAAGCCTACGTAAAGCCATCACCAACGACCACATGAAGCCTACGTAAAGCCATCACAAACGACCACATGAAGCCTACGTAAAGCCATCACCAACGACCACATGAAGCCTACGTAAAGCCATCACCAACGACCACATGAAGCCTACGTAAAGCCATCACCAACGACCACATGAAGCCTACGTAAAGCCATCACCAATGACCACTGATCAACACGTGACCATTTTAAACAGTATGACAAAATCATGACTCATGAAGAAGTATGCAATCGGTAACCATAGGTACTAACTTACACTGAAGAAACATGCATACCCTACTGTCACAAACTCTTATGAAAGAATTATGACAGCCTCTGTCAAGTCCAAAATGTTATCTAAAGCAATCTGTGGTTAACACTACATGCTAATGTCTCCGTCTTGTCTACTAGATAGGCCCTGGTCCTGTGTAAAGGAGGTGATCGATGGGCCATCCCCAGAATGACAGCTTCTCTCTGGACCTTTCTCAGCCAGACGTCTGGGTCTGGGACACAGAACCTAAGCCAATGGCGGGTGAGTGAATCACATTTGTTGTGGTGACACACTCATATAAATCAAGTGCTATATCTCCACGTGAAAATGGCCTAGAATGCACCTTGGACTATTGCTCCATTGTGTGTGTTGGTTAATTAATTATTCTTGGTTAAACTGAATCTAAATAGTTGACTTATAGTACAGTATTATATGTAGTGTTTAATGAATACCCGATCCAATGTATGTTGAAGTTAAATCCCTCTATACCATAAATTGCTCACCATAAAAGATGAACGACAGGGACATTTATTAGAGTGGTTTCCATTAGCCCTGAAGACAATGTCTGAATTTGCAGTGCAATCAATAATTGAAAAACTAAGAACTACAGCTATTTTAACGAGTCACAGTCTGGCAGCGCTCACCGCCTGAGATTTGGAAGTTACCAAGCTCTCTGAGAAGAATAGAAGATACACAACTTGTATTTCTCATTTGAACTATCTGGAAAATAGAGAGGACTGGTAATATGGATTAGTGTTTGGGCAGTTTACAGTCCGGTATCTACAGTGTATTAAAGCCATAGTTCATGCCTATTGTTCAATTGTGTACATTTCTGGAATACAGATGGAAGAGGACTGGTGTGGAAGAGTAAATTAGATTTGTAATCTTATATGACCTGTTAGACACAGGTCATCCTGTTCTTCGTCTTGTCTTTAAGGTTGTTCTGTTCCCTGATATGTAATATCACCAGTCTGTTTTAGAACTGTTTCTAAACTGCCCTGTTCTAATTTCATGTCAATATTTAATGGTTCTTGTTATCCAAGGATATATGGGGGAGTGGATATGTCCTTCATATGATTGGTCTTTCTCAAGGTCTACTATCTGTGGTGATAAGTAGAAGTACCGGACTCATTTGAAGGGCATGTGAAACACCCCACCCATCCTTGGTCTGTATAAAATGTCTGTGGAGAACAAATAGCGAGTCAAATTGGTTTACCCTTGCATGCATGCTCGTAATAAAGCTTTTTATATTGAGATCGGACTGCCTTTTTCCACCACACTGGTTACAGTCTACAACTTCTGTATGGTTACTGTGCTATACGTTGCAAAGAGCTTGGCCCTGGCCATTAGGAGCGCTTGTCCAAAGGGCTTGGCCCTGGCCATTAGGAGTGCTTGTCCAGAGGGCTTGGCCCTGGCCATTAGGAGTGCTTGTCCAGAGGGCTTGGCCCTGGCCATTAGGAGCGCTTGTCCAAAGGGCTTGGCCCTGGCCATTAGGAGCGCTTGTCCAGAGTGCTTGGCCCTGGCCATTAGGAGTGCTTGTCCAGAGTGCTTGGCCCTGGCCATTAGGAGCGCTTGTCCAGAGGGCTTGGCCCTGGCCATTAGGAGCGCTTGTCCAGAGGGCTTGGCCCTGGCCATTAGGAGCGCTTGTCCAGAGGGCTTGGCCCTGGCCATTAGGAGCGCTTGTCCAAAGGGCTTGGCCCTGGCCATTAGGAGTGCTTGTCCAGAGTGCTTGGCCCTGCCATTAGGAGCGCTTGTCCAGAGGTGCTTGGTCTAATCCAGGTCCATTTCCCCAGGGACATTTTGGATAAACTGTAGACATTTGATCATCCCTTCCTCCATGTCAGTCTACCAGCTTTGCTCTCTTCCTTTATCTCACTCACTCTTTCTCTCCCTAACTCTTTTCCCCCACCTGTCTTCTCACACAGCCGCCCAGGTCTTCATTTGGCTGGCGCTTCTGTTGGCCTTTGGCCTGCAGTTCTATCTAGCTGTGTTCTGCCTGCTGAAGTGCTGGAGTTTTGACACAAGGCTAAAGCAGGCTCTTAAAAACCTGCCCTCTACGGGGAAGCTCCTCACAACAGGTAGGTCTATTCCAGGGATGTTGCCTTGACACAGTGCAGTGATCCATGAACTGACCATGGCAAATATGTAGTTTGACAAAAACTTTTGTTTTTGTTTTATCAAAACCACTGAGCACTTTCGATCGCACTACATTCTGAAAACAAAAGTTAAGCAGGTTGAAATGTGACCTTTCATTTGACTAAACAGGAGGCAATGTTAATAACACCTGTCTTCCATATGTTTCAGTCCCTTCCTCCATCATTCAACTTCCAGAGGACTTGAAGAGTGTGAAACCACCGGCTTACTGTCGTTATGACGTAGAAGTGGCTGAATCCTCCCTGCCTAGACCCTGCTGCTATGACGATGAGGAGGCCGGGCCCTGCACTAACTCTCCCTATACACCTTTTGCCTGGGATCTTGTGCAATGCTGAGGAGGACCCTGTAACACTTCACTGTAAATAATGTAACTTCAATATAGTGTGCATGGAATCCTGACCCATTAAACTGTTAAGTGAGTTAATTCTTAAACTTTATTTTACAATAAAATAAGATTTGTTTTAAATTGAACCTATACTATTGATACTAAATGATAAAAACTCACCCCACACAGCCATGAATACAGCAAAGAAAACTGTTGCTCCGTTGTCAAAAAGATGGGTGACCTAAAGCCAAGAAACAGATCAATAGCAATTGCTTAGAGAAATGATTTCTGAAAACATGAATTAGGTACAAACATACAGTAGTCACATTTGTATAGAAAGATTACAAAGGAGGGCTGTTCGTTAGACATTTTCCAGAGCAAGTTCCCAAAGTAGTCCCGTGTAGCTCAGTTGGTAGAGCATGACATTTGAAACGCCAGGGTAGTGGGTTCGATTCCCATGAGGGACCAGTATGAAAATGTATGCATTCACTACTGCAAGTCGCTCTGGATAAGAGCGTCTGCTAAATGACAAAAATGTGAAGTAAAAAGGTTACCTTGCTAAATGTGTTATACTTATGTTACTGTGGCATAGCTCTGGAGTAAATGTTTGTCAAAAAATTCAATATTTTTCTAAAAAGTATGACAAAATCACTGTTCCTGGAGAGCTGCAGTGTATGCAGGCTTTTGTTTCAGCCCAGCTCTAACGCAAAATAATTGTGGTCTAAATTCATGACCATCGTTAGTTAATCATTTGAATCACACCCAGTGGCTCTCCAGGATCAGAATTAGCCACAACTGCCCTGATGTTTGTCAGCAGTGCTCAGTCTGGGGCAAACGTTTAACATGGTAGTACGGAAGTCACCTTGGCATAGATGCAGCTGTCTGAGAGTCTCAGGTAGGGGCAGTACTCGTCACATATGGGGCACATGATGATGTCAGTGGCCTGGCAGATTTCTTTACTGGAGAATCACAGACAACCTTTAGCCTGGTTCCATACACTCATCAATTCTTAATGCATTTATCAGCCTGTGTCAGTGCTGCCACACGACTAAGGCATTGATAGCATTTGCAATAGACTTCTACCAGACTAAGGCCAAATTTACACCAGTGTAAAGCATGCGTTCGTTTGGTATTTTTTCTAGTGGAAGAACACAAGACCAAACAGTGAAGGATAAAATATGTATAAAATACTAAGATAAAACAATGAGGGAAAACCTAATTAAAGAAGACCAATGAGTATTAGGTGAGCTCACATTACCTGACCTGGCAGTGGTCTAGGGTGAACCAGCCGTAGAGGAAGACCATGAGCCCAACCAGCGCCGCAGGGAACAGCATCCCAGTGTACCAACCCAGCCAGGCAAAATAGAGACCAATTTTCTCCCCGAAGTACCGCCTGACAACACCGCCAGGAGACAAACATCAACAAACAGGTCATTATGTACCACCACTGCAATGATGTGGCTTCATTCGTTTTTAATGATCTAGTAAATTCACTCCATTGATTAATTCATGTGGCTTTAATACATGTGGCTGGTGAAGTTGTATTGCTTGTAGGATCTAGGGACAACCTGCAAGGTGCAGATAATACATTGTATCAGACCCGTGATGTCCTTCTAGAGCAGGAGTGTTAACACAGTGTTGTACCTTATGAGGTCCAGTGGCTGGTACTTGTACCACACACCCCACCAGGCCCAGCATTCATACAGCAAGTGTCTGTGGTTCTCTGCCCCATGCGTCCGGATGGAGTTCTTACTTCTGTAGCTCCCCTGTTAACACACACACACACGTAATGTACCATCATAACTACAGATGTAGGATCTTAATTTGATCACTCTTTGTTGCTGACAGGAAATGCAAACTTGTAGTGTATTTGAGTTTTAAAAATGCTTCTAAAGTTTGTCATTTCCACGTTGAAATATCAGACTTGACTTGCCCTAACGAAAAATGTATCAACCCCTACAAAAATGTCAATGAACTATAAACCACATAATTCACATTCCCGGTTGCCGCAGGATCATTTTCCTGCTGTAGCGAACTGGCTCAAATGAATACCCTACACGTGATATTTCTCTTCCAAGCCAATGTGTGAAGTGTCAGTGCATTACCTCATGAAGGGGAAAAGCTGCTTCGTATGAACTATTGCTCAAAAGACGATTCAGCCCTGGAGCATAAACAAGAACATGAAGACACCGTCAATAACTCACCAGAGACATGCTGTATCTCAAACGTGGAACACATCTAGCAGTGGACTTGTACTACTTGGAGATGTGCCAGGTAGCCTAGCGGTTAGGAGTGTTGGGCCAGTAACTGAAAGGTTGCTGATTCGAATCCCTGAGCCGACTTGGTGAAAAATCTGTCAATGTACCCTTGAGCAAGGCACTTAACCCTAATTGCTCCTGCAAGTCTCTCTGGATAAGAGCGTCTGCTAAATGACTACAATGTAAATGTATTAACCAGAGGCCATTTGTAACTGTGTTAGATGATGATGATGACAATCTCACCCATTTTGTCTTTGCCCTCCTCATATTTGACCCTTTGCAAGATATGATGGACGATGCGACTCCTGGTGGCGTTGTTGAAGAACGTGTCTTTGTTGTGAATGGTGAAACTGGAACATAATATAGATACAGAAAAGGATCCTAGATCATATTTCTTCTAGATCGTTCCATTTATTGAGCTTTTGAAAAACACACCATTTTGGCCTGATGTCATCTCAGTGCATTCTATATCATTTTGCCTCGACGGGCGCTTGTGAGCCCCCCATAAAGGCCCCTAAAATTAGACCTCACCCACAAGGAAATTTAGTTCATTTGTTTACATTGCAAAAATGTGGTACCCTAAAACTAAGAATTGTGGTTTAAAGATGGAAGACATTGATTCATCTTCACCTTTTGTGTTAGTAAGGAAAAAACATATACCAGACTGGTGGTGGACACACACACACACACACACACACACACACACACACACACACACACACACACACACACACACACACACACACACACACACACACACACTCACTGATGTATTCTGGAGCGACTGAAGGGGGCTGTAAAGCTTTCATTCTCCTCCAGGTCAGGGAGGGTGTTGTTGTCAAACTTCATGGGTTTGCGAGGCAGCCATCCTCGAAATCTGTTGATTCTCTTCTCCATCCTGGATGGTGACAGAAAGACCTCCAAAAATCACACATCACACACAGCCAGAGAACATTAATAATAGTGTTGTGCCCCAAAATTCAATCAATAAATCAATTAGCACTCACCTACTCATGAACTTGTACCGTCGATGCATGTAATAGATTTTCCTCCTGAAAACCCCCACAACATTATCAACTATTAAACTATAAAACATCTCAGTGCATTAATGCATTCAAGTGGCCTGGGCGGTCTAGCAGTCTAGGTCACTTATGCCTCGGGAACACATGTACCGGTGCTCGTGTTAGAATCTGACCCCTCTAGAGGCCTCACCATTCTACCTAATAAAAGTGCATTGCAAATAACTGTAGATTCATAGTATGAGAGAGAGAGAGAGAGAGAGAAAGAGAGAAAGATTGAGAGAGAGAGAGAAAGATCGAGAGAGAGAGAGAAAGATCGAGAGAGAGAGAGAGAGAGAGACAGATCGAGAGAGAGAAAGAGAGACAGATCGAGAGAGAGAGAGAGAGAGAGAGAGAGAGAAGAGAGACAGATCGAGAGAGAAAGAGAGACAGATCGAGAGAGAGAGAGAGAGAGAGAGAGAGAGACAGGCAGGCAATGTGTGTGTGGTGGGAACCTGTCTGTCGATGTGATTTGTGTGTGTGAGTGTCCGGAACTACAGAGGCTGTGTGTTCGTCTCCCCACCTGAACGGCATCCGAATGTTCATAAGCTCTGCGTAGCGACACAGCACCTCCCAGGGAGCATGCAGCTTCAGGAAGATCACATCACTGTTGCACACAGACAACTGTTTGAGGGGAAAAGACCCAGCATTAGAAGTATTATATCCGGTTGATACTATTTCTTAGAAGAGTTTCTTAGCACATAAAAACATTTGAATAATATAAAATCTAATGTTTTAAATAAAAATGTTTCTATTCTAAATCATGTTGCCACACATGTATCCAGCTTCAGTAGAGAGGTTTATGGACTTCATAATTGGGCATAAAGAGGAAAGGGACAGTTGAAATATTGATTTTCTTTTCTCTCTCATTTCCTGTGACATCAATTTCCTGTGACTGATCTCAGAACAGTTAACAGACATTCGCTGTCATGGCCGCAAAATAGTTTTTACTAGGATCTTTAAAAGATACCAAACTATGTGAGTTTGATTTCTTCAAAATCCCAGTAGCACAGTTATATAGTCAGTACTGCATTCTCTGATAATTTCCAGAAGAATTCTACCTTGCATCTTGCTGTCATCATAAGCAGTCTGACTATACAGTAGGTAAAATAAAAAGCTACCCTCGCAAGACCTAAAAATAACAAAGCATCTCCATGCAGGAGAGAAGCAAATGATGACGTTAAAAGAGAGAAGAAGAGGCATAGTCTCTTTGAATGCTCCACATGATGACCTTGATGTTACTGCGTCAGCACACTAAGCGTCAGCCACTCAGACACATGCACACACACACTCTCAGCACAATTGCTTCCCTGCTCCTTCTAAACAGGATTGAGGGTGAAACTTGCCATCGGCACATTTGTATTGGTTTATGAGTGACAGGCAGAGCTTCAGTGACTACTGTAATACTGTCACACTATAATATAGTGTTACTGTAATACTATAATATACTGTAATAATCAGTAGTACTCGCCTCCTTCTCCATCTGCAAGCCCTCGGCCCGGATGTTGCGCTCAAATATTTCCCTCTTCTCCGACTGTGGACCAGACTTCCTGTAAACCAGGATGTAGTCGATGTGGCACTTGCCATCGCTGAAGCACAAGCCACTGGACCTACTTCTCCCTACCTGGGGAGAGAAACAGAGGGAGGGAGTAACCACTATAAGGTTGTTTTGACCCAAAGTGACTTTAATATATTTGACCATTAGCACTGCTTAACATTTACAGAGGTGGTTGAGCTAAAGTGCTTTGCTCATAAGCACAAGATCTAAATATGCCCTTCCAAGGGTTATATATCACACTACCGTAGTAAGAAACCAATGAGCTCACCCTAAGAAGACTAAATGTCTTTACAGATCCCCCAAGGAGGATAAGAATAACACTGACAGCAGCCAGCTCCAATCCACAATGACCATACGTGCTTTATGGACACACCTGTAATTGACCTCTCACCTCTGGTTCCGGGTCAGTCCTGGTGTTGTCGTCCAGGATGCTACTGGTCCCGGGGTCAAGCAGGGTTGAGTCGCCATCTTTGGACGGAGTGCTCAGACCCTCTAAACTCTCCATTAACAACTTCACATCCTTCAAAACTGGATAGAACATCAGCAGAAAACCCAGTGTCACTTATCAAACCCTCAATATGTTGTTGATTCTGTGAACACCTAGATTACTTCCTAACTCACTTAATCTAACAAAAATATTTACTGAAGTGCATGACTACCACTCAGAATTCAACTTCACAAATGTTTTTTTGTCTCAAAGTTGCTCTGTAAAAAGATGCTGCACAACAGTTACATTATGGTAATGCTATTTGGTTGAGGTGCCCCTTTAACTAAGGAGGTGCCAAATGGCTTACCGTGGGGTGGCACGTTGTCCTGTGTGCTGGGGGAATCAGGAGCCCCAGCCAAGGACACCTCCATTCTGACTGGCGACCTGTTGGGGGGGAAGGAGAAATCCGCAGCCTCAACCCCAGGGGCCGGGGCCCGCAGAACTCTGCGTCTGTGGGGGCTCTGCCACTGGAGCTCAGCCCCATGTAGAGAGATACTCACACCTGGGAGATAGATGGAGAGAGAGAGAGAGAGAGAGAGAAAGACCAAGTGAGAGAGAAAAAGAGACCATGAGAGGGAGACAGTGAGAGACAGAGACAGTCGGAGAAAGACAGTGAGAGACAGAGAGGAGAGGGATTGAATTAATCATATAATCAACCATCAGTAAAGTCTGAGGCCCCACATTTAGTGAAAAACAGAGATGACAGAAAAGAGGGTGAAAGGTATTATCAGAGCTCAGTAAATAAAGTAAAATAAAACCCACATAGTTAAATAAAGGTTCTTTAAAATAAAAAAAACCTAACAGTAAGGGAGCTGGAACATTTACGTTGTAACGTTTGAGACCTTATCAAACCTTCAAAAGACAACCTCTGTTGGTTAGGAAATGGGAGATAGGTGAATGCAGAGCCTTATATAGTAGGGCTGGGAAATGCCAGGGAGTTCACGATACAATGTTATCATCTCCATACTTAGGTTCCGACATGATAATGTATGGCGAATCTCACGATTCTACATGTATGGTGATTCTATATGCGATTCGATACTGTGATTTGATTGTGATTCGATGATGATGACCATGGTGCTTGCCTACGGAGCTGTGAGGGGAACGGCACCTCAGTACCTCCAGGCTCTGATCAGGCCCTACACCCAAACAAGGGCACTGCGTTCATCCACCTCTGGCCTGCTCGCCTCCCTACCACTGAGGAAGTACAGTTCCTGCGCAGCCCAGTCAAAACTGTTCGCTGCTCTGGCCCCCCAATGGTGGAACAAACTCCCTCACGACGCCAGGACAGCGGAGTCAATCACCACCTTCCGGAGACACCTGAAACCCCACCTCTTTCAGGAATACCTAGGATAGGATAAAGTAATCCTTCTCACCCCCCTTAAAATATTTAGATGCACTATTGTAAAGTGGCTGTTCCACTGGATGTCTTAAGGTGAACGCACCAATTTGTAAGTCGCTCTGGATAAGAGCGTCTGCTAAATGACTTAAATGTAAATGTAAATGTAATGATGTTTCAAACATATTGCTCACCATATGTCTGCTGCAGAGAGACGAGCGCCAGCCATGACAAAACTAGTTTTGATCAGTCAGGGAAATAAAAGTGCTGAAACCATGTTGGCTTACTATTTAAAAAGAAGATGGAGAACAAGCTATAGGATGTAAATACCTGAGTTTTGGCGCAGGTTGGCGTCACAGCCGATAGCGCTAGCTAACGCTACCTATAGTAGCAACATTTAAAAAAATACTTTGTGTCAAATATTGATATAATATTGTCCCAAAATAATACACCCCCCCAATCACTATTATACAGACATGCAAATCATGAGTAAGCTTTACAGTGGCCACAAATAAGATGTAGAGATATATCTATGGCTATCGTGTCTGAGATGATTGACACCCTTAAAGATGAGCAAAAAATACTGTAGAAAATAAACAATACAACACTGAGGTATATTGTTTGCGAATTTTTGTTGTTGATACAAATAAATTGTGTTCCCTGAAGTGATCCTGTGCGCCCGCTGAGGAGCCATTATCTAACATGGCCTAGTGAGTAGGCTAACAACAACCCCTCTGAAGAGGTCTGCGACCCACTCTTCCATCTGACGAGCCTGGGCTCTGGGGAAGGTCGTCGCTGGTCTGAACGCTGAATTTCCCTTTGTGACAGCTCCGCGACTCAGCAGAATTTCTGCTGAGCCCCAGACACACAGAGAAGGAGTGCGAGGGAGAACGCTCAACGCTCACGCCCTTCCCGCAGTGGCTGAGGTATTGAAATAACAGCAGGTAATAAAACCACCACAAACTCTTTCTTCCTGGATGAAATCGATGGGCGGGATCCCTCAGTGACTTCAGTTGTAATAAACGTTTCACTCAGCCATCAGCTGCTAGGGGGTATTTTATAGCGCGAGTAGAGGTTACTGCAGCCCCAAAGGAGATGTGAGTGATAAAAGACAGGGCACTATAGAAATCGAATGATTCCGTCACATTTGAAAAAGTTGTCTAACGCAGCTCTGCCGGTCTGAATTCACACATCAAAGCATATCATTTGCACACTTTAAAATTCCATCTGTGCCAATCAAAATCCAAATGACCTGCTACTTCCAAACACAAGGTCTATATCGTGCTGTTACCACGCCTACCACAGTACCCTCTAAATTCAAGATTAAGCATAAATCACAACATTGAGAAAACCACTTTACATTTAAGATATACTTTACATGATTTATATTAACTAGTCAGTAGATTAGACCCTGGAAAATTATACATATTGAACATGACAAGATGATTGGCCTACTAATAGACCATTTGGTTGATTTATGTTGGATGATAAGATATGATATAAGCATAGAAGCCTAGGTGTCCATAGAGAAACCTAAAGCCAATCAATAATTAACAACAGTGTTTTTGTTGCCTCTGAGTGACCACTGGGCAGCAGCACACACACATTTGAGTCATTTAGTAGATGCTCTTATCCAGAAAAACATGCAGTAGTTAGAGCATATATTTTCATACTTTTCCAATACTGGTCCCCCCTGGGAATCAAACCCACAACCCTGGCGTTGCAAGCGCCAAGCTCTACCAAGTGAGCCACACACATGCACACACAACTTGTTTAGAGACACTGAATGCACAAAACCCAAACTGATTTACACGGAGTCAGACAATCACAGAGCAGAGTCAATGAGCATATCGGCCAAAATCCTGACCGAAGGTACACACACAAAATGCCAATTGTCATGTGGTAATCCATGCCATAACAGTGGAGGCCAAGTTGGTGCCAGCATGTTGCTATGCTAGCTATCTCAGGAGGATGTTCAGGCTAAGCTAGTTGGTTTAAGTAGTTTTCCACAAAGAACCATTGTACAGTCACAAAACACATAATTATCCTTTTCACTGAATAGTAGTATCAGAAACTTCTGATTGAAAATAAGAAGTTCATCACATTCAGGTGTGCTGCATCACATCAGCAGCTAATTACAGGACA
This sequence comes from Oncorhynchus nerka, assembly GCF_034236695.1. NCBI lineage: Eukaryota > Metazoa > Chordata > Actinopteri > Salmoniformes > Salmonidae > Oncorhynchus > Oncorhynchus nerka. Next base: position 58,326,937 of record NC_088418.1, read on the forward strand.
AATAAGAGTGGCTCATGGGAAAAGTCTAAATGGGATCCTTGGGATTTCCCAACTCTGACGATACCCCATTGAAGTTGACATTTTAAACGGTTAATGGTTAAGTAAGGGCAGGGAAGTTCCAAGGATCCCAGATAGCACCAACAGTGGCTCATGGCCTCTGCACATGAACAGGAAGCAGTCTTACTTGACAAGTTATTAAGTTATTGGCACGTTATTATGGGTGTTATTAAGTTAGTGATCGAGTCATGGAGGGAAAAATAGGTTTTATTCCTCCAGGGATGGGGAACATTACCAAGATGCAATGGAGTTAGCAGACAGCAAAGCAGACAGCAAATTAAATTATACTCAGGAAATGTAACATGGGACTACAGTGATTCTTAGGTGACTTTATTTGCTAATCTGTGAGTAAAGCTGCACCATGTAGCTAACATTATTTAGCTACAGTGGCGACAATCATGGTCTCTTTTTGTTTTCTTGAGTGAGGCAGCTCCAAAATGCAGGTGTTTCAGCCCAGCTCAGTGCTTTCTGTGTTGGTGGGGCGAGCCAGCAGAAAATAGGAGCATTTCGCCGTGATTGGCTCAGTGTTCAATCACTCATGGGGACAATACGTCATCGCCAAGTTTAAGTCCTTAGTAAGAGTAGACATCCAAAATTTCAGCCCTTTGGGTCCTGCCTTAGAGTTATATTACAAGTCTCAAGATCATTGCCCACAGATAAAATTATGTCAAATCACGTTATATGTACAGTAGCTTTGATTGGACTGATCATGTCAACATCCTACTTTCAAAGTATTGGCTAGCAAGTCATCCCCATGAATCAAGTCAACAATATACTGGCAAATTATTTTTAATCCTCGTCATATGAAGAGAAATAATGAAGAGAAATTATAGATAAAACGTATCAGTGCTCATCGGCCATTGGACATAAAGATTACACAACCAGTTGGAAATCGCAAATTCAACAATGAGTGGTTTGTAAGAAATCAGTGGCTGACTGCAACATTGCAAAGCAACCCCTAGCCTGCTATTCAATGGAGTGGCTGTGTTTTTTTCAGAGTTCCCACCATAAATCCAGAGAATTCCAGACTTTGATGACAAAGTTTGATGACAAAATTTGCCACACTGGACCTCCGCGCGCCACCTTCACAAGGTGAGTCCAAAAATGTTTTGTATGCTGCTGCAAAAATGATGTAATATGCCAGGGTGATATGTATACTGTAGCTAAGAATGTAATACTAAGTGTGTGTTGTGTAGTAAGCTGTTAGTAGCCCATGTGCCTCACCCTAATCACTTGGTTAATTTTCACCAACGTGGCATTGTAAACACATCATTTGTGGCAGGTGTGTGGTTACTTGCTAACTTTTTTTGTACAGTTTTGACAGTGCTACTGATAGTAGTGGTGGCGCTTGGCTTGCACATGCAAATTCAGGACACAGCATTCTGTAATAGAATTGTGTTATTTGACGTGTCAAATTAAAAGCTTATTTATTGCGTCAAATAGTGTTATATGACGTGTATATTTTTTGACACCCAACGACCCAAACGGCGTTCAATGTGCCTCACCTTAATAATTTGGTCTATTTTCACCTCTTAATTTTGCCTACTGTTCTAACAGGTAGCCTATAACCTGTTTTAGAGAAATGTAATAATTTAATATTGTAAGAGCTTTCATTGTCTGTTTATGTGCCCCCTTTATGTGCCCCCTGTTGTACAGGGAGAACACTGTAAGAACGGCCCATGTTCTGAATTCTGTCGCTGTACATTTCAAAAGTGCTGAACAAATAGTTATATTGCCTACGTCCGTCGTCGCTGGCTCATCAATGTCTTAATCGAAATTACGGATTGCCTCTTATCCGCTTGTCGTCCTCTTATGCCATAGTTTGTACATCTCAATTGTCAGTAGCAACCACATTTGTTTAAGCAAGTCATCCATATCAGCTATGTTTTTTGAAATGGCAGTAAATGAGGCTGAGTTAACTTTCTTCGCTGCCAGACAAGGCTCAGCTGACAGCCAGGTGTAGCAGTGGTAAGGTGTTGGGACTGCTGTTGGGACTCTGCTGTTGGGACAGTTTTAACCCTAACAGTTTGTGGGCACCGTTTGTCACCGTTACAGTGCAATTAATGTATTGTTTAGTGTTGTGTTGTGTAGTGTAGTGGCTTTGCTGGCATGCATCCCACATTTTGTTTGTTTGCCCCACAGAGATTTACATGCTAAAATCGCCACTGTTTAGCTAACATGATTTAGCCTGGCTCACAATTCACAGCAAATTTTATTGGTCACATACACATATTTAGCAGGTGTTATTGTGGGTGTAGCGAAATGCTTGTGCTCCTGGCTCCAACTGTGCAGTAATATCTAACAATTCACAACAATAGTGTTTCCTACAAAATAATAATTCTGTCAAGAGTCAAATAATTTTTCCCTCATTCACATAAATGTCACCTTTTACATGATGAAAAAGAGATTGGCTAGTATTGATTCAGAATATTTATTTCACATTGATTCTGTATGTAATTCTATGGCTTAAACAGTCGGCACTCATTAGATCTGTAGCATTATAAGAATCTCTGTCACACCTGCATTTGAGTGATTCCATACAAAACCAGGGCAAAATGTAATAAATATGCCAACTCTTATTATTTCTCAATTACACTTTGATACAAATGTCAAATATGTCAACAATGCCCCCCCCCCCCAAAAAAAATAATTAAATTAATACAATTGTGAAAATCCCCCCAAAATCATGGTATTTCTTTGTCCTGGTTTCATATGGAATCGCCACTCATTTGTAACATAAGCTACTGGTGAGGTCACCTCAGCCTTGGCAGCAGAGGAAAACAGACAGAGCACCGAGATATTTTGGGATGGACGCCCATTTTGGATCTGAATGTCTGGAAATGGTGAACTCGTCAAAAACTAGACCACCTACACAATATATTCATCATGGAATCTACAAGCAATCTAAAACTGTTGAACAGGACAGACAACAGCAAATATTGCATGATACCCAGCCAGACACACCGATTAACAAACAATCTAGGCGACATGAGAATATTTAAAATCAGAAGTAGGGTTCAAATCAATAGTCAAAGTTAGAAGCAAAGTAGTTTCAGTTGCCTTTCAAATAGCTAGTTAGCGGAAATAGTTATTGGGTACAATAAAACTTTTGTTGAATATTAAGATGTTTTGCAATAAAGTGCATGAACTGGTAGTTATGCAGCGAAAATTACTTTTGAATTGAATGAAAAATGCTACAGTATAACAGTATTGCTAGTTGATTTGTAACCCTGAATCACAATCACTGTCAGTGCGAAAAATTATTCTCCAATGAGATCGCTAGCGCCTCCTCAGTTCATATGACATAACCTTGCCTTAGCATGACAGCTCACAGTAGACTAGCTGGTTGGGTAAGTGAGAGGAAAATAAAAAGGGGGGAGGAGTTGCCCTCGGGACCAGGTATCAGGAAGACAGAGGAGGGTTCTGGACCACTACACCAGCACAGTCAGGGGACAACAGACCTCCAGCTCCGTCAGGCCCCGGGGCAACACAATGGCTGTTTCACGCCTGCCAGATGGGCAACAGAGCTCTGACCCACATCTCCTTCCCTGAACCATGCATAATGGAGGAGTGTTACACCTAGGACACACAGCTCATTTACAACCCTCGGAGTGAAACTGTGTGGGAGGGAGGGCGATACGGGAGAGAGAGAGGGAGAAAGAGAGAGAAGGGGGGAACGGGAGCTAAGGAGAGAAAGAGGGAGAGAGTGTGTGTGTATGCACGTGTGAAGGTCAAATGACTGTACGGTTCAGGAACACAACAGTGTGAAAAGAGAACAGAGTTGATAGACAGTAAAAGAAGATTACATGTGGGTCATAGCATATGAGTGAGGGACAGAGAAAGAGAGAGATTGAAACAGAGGGGGGAGATTACTGCAGCAAAACCACTACAGAGGGGAGGGGGGGGGGACACTGCTGTGGGTCTAAAACAAGTTGCCTGCAGCACTCACCATGCGAGGTGGAGAGGGAGAGAGCTTCAACCTCTCAAAGGATAACAGGAGGAGAGGACGACACAGCTCGGGGGCCGACCCAGTGGAGGCTCCGCAAGCGCTACACTAGCTAAACTTGGCTCCCCTACTCCCCGCAGGGGGAAATGGAAAAGGACCTTCTGCAGAGGCAATCAGCTGCATTCCCCATGTTTACCTTCACTCCCGAGCACCGCGGTGCTCTGCTCTAGCTTCTGAGCTCCCTCACATACAGACACAAACACTCTGCTCATCCCCAAAACATCCCTCAGATTATATAAACCTCTGTCCAGCCGGCACGAGGCACAGCTCAGGAAGAAACAGATGCAGACCAGCTTAGATCCTCTCTCAGGGAAAAATACAAGCAGAATGTTTATGCAGAGGGAGGGAGAGAGCGAGGGGGAGAGCAAGAGCGCTGCAGACAATCAGTATTCTTAATCAGTTATCCCCATCAGCCAATCCGTGGGAGAGGAGCTTTGAGGGTAGCCAATCGGAGCAGGGCTGGCTCTATCAGTGTGGTTGTTGACCAAAGGAATGACAGTTGCTGCTGCTCTGGGTGTTCATGTGTTTTTTAAAGCCAGCACCTCACACGCACGCACACACACACACACACACACACACACACACACACACACACACACACACACACACACACAAAAACATAATTGTTGTGTAGTGTGTATATTTTAAAGGAGCAATCCCTTAGAAATTTCTACCATTAGTTACCCTACTTGCATGCAACACTCAGAGCGAGTGTCACGCTACTGCAAATGAAACAAACCCTACATATATAATAGCTGGCTGCTTTCCAAAAGTGTGTTTTCAAAAGTCTGTTGTACGCTTTACCATGTTAGTAACACTATTTTAACTATTTGTTTTCAGGCAGGATCCAACTGGAACACAGTCTGCTAACCAGTGGTGTAAAGTACTTAGTAAAAAATACTTAAATGTTCTACTTAAGACTTTTTTTGGGGTATCTGCAATTTACTATTTATTTTTTGTCAACTTCTACTTTCACTTCACTACATTCCTAATGAAAATAATGTACTTTTTACTCCATACATTTTCCCTGATACCCAAAGTACTCGTTACATTTTGAATGCTTAGCAGGACAGGAAAATTGTCAATTTCACACACTTATCAAGAGAACATGTGGTCATCCCTACTGCCTCTGATCTGGCAGACTCAATAAACACAAAGTGCATCATTTGTAAGTAATGTCTGAGTGTTGGAGGGTATCTGTACATTTGTAAAACAAATGCTTAATATAAGGAATTTGAAGAGATTTATACTTTTACTTTTGATACTTAAGCATATTTTAGCAATTACATTTACTTGTGATATAAAGACTTCATAGGGCTGCAATCCCGTCAACGGGATTGATATGACAACAGCCAGTGAAAGTGCAGAGCACCAAATTCAAACAACAGAAATCTCATAATTAAAATTCCTCAAACATACATGTATCTTATACCATTTTAAAGGTAATCTTGCTGTTAATACCACCAAAGTGTCCGATTTCAAATAGGCTTTACAGCGAAAGCAGCACAAACAATTATGTTAGGTCAGAGCCAAGCCACAGAAAAACACAGCCATTTTCCAGCCAAAGAGAGGAGTCACAAAAAGCACAAATAGAGATACAATTAATCACTAACCTTTGATGATCTTCATTCATAAATCAGAAATAACATTATAAATATTCACTTACCTTTGATGATCTTCATCAGAATGCACTCCCAGGAATCCCAGTTCCACATTAAATGTTTGATTTGTTCGATAATGTCCATCAATTTGTCCAAAGAGCTACTTTTGTTAGCACGTTTGGTAAACAAATCCAAAGTCCATGAAGCGCGTTCCCTAGTTGCAGACGAAATGTCAAAAAGTTCCATTACTGTTCGTAAAACATGTCAATAGATGTATGGAATCAATCTTTAGGATGTTTTTAACATAAAACTTCAATAATATTCCAACCGGAGAATTTATTTGTCTTCAGAAAAGCAAAGGAACGCAGCTACCTCATGTGAAATGCGTGTGACCAGCGCGTGACTGCTGGCAGACCTCTGACTCATTCCTCTCTCATTCGGTCCCACCTCACAGTAGAATCCTCAAACAAGTTTCTAAAGACGGTTGACATCTAGTGAAAGCCTTAGGAAGTGCAACATAACCAATATCCCACTGTTTATTCAATAGGGGCTGGGTTGAAAATCGACCAACCTCAGATTTCCCACTTCCTGTTTGGATTTATTCTCAGGTTTTTGCCTGCCCTATGAGTTCTGTTATACTCACAGATATAATTCAAACAGTTTTAGAAACTTCAGAGTGTTTTCTATCCAATACAAATAACAATGTGCATATATTAGCAACTGGGAATGATGAGCAGGCAGTTTACTCTGGGCACCTTTCATCCAAGCTACTCAATACTGCTCCTGCAGCCATAAGAAGTTAAGTATTTTTAGAACTAAATACTTTGACTTTTACTCAAGTAGTATTTTACTGGGTGACTAACCTATACTTGAGTAACTTCCTATTAAGGTATCTATACTTTTACTTAAGTATCACAAAATTGGGTATTTTTTCCACCACTGGTGCTAACCAGAAATACACTGTGTGTGCATGTGTTTGGTTAGGTTTTGTGATGTACAGTATGGTATTTCAAATATTGGATTCACAGTCAACCAATAAGGTGGAAAGCATCCACATATTATTTCAAAAGGTCAGCGGTTGGTTGTTCCACCTCAAAAAGCACAAGAAAGAGGATTTACACCCACCATCTCAGATTGTTCTGAAATAGTTTCTGTTATTAGAAACATAAGATTAGCATTCCTGCAACATTATTTTGTTGATATATTAAGCTAATTGATTGCACCCAAATTGGCCATTTTAAATGTATAGGATTCATATAATATTCAATAAATATAATGCCAAACATCCAATTTGGACCAAACTTTTTCCTAACAATGAGTTAGACATGAGGAATCCAGAGAAATTGTCAAAAGCTACTCACGGACCACCAACACCCCACACCAATTTATTTGAGTATTATATGAATCCTTTAAATAAAAAATTGCCAATTTGGGTGCAATCAATTAGCTTAATTTCTCAGAGATCAAATTATATTTCAACAAAGTATATTTCAACAAAATAATGTTGCAGGACATTTGATCTGTTTCTAACTACAGAAATAATTTCAGAACAATCTGAGATAGTGGGTGTCATGGCTTGCTGAAATGACATGGAACGATCCAGGTGTGTTCATACTATAATGTGATTCCAGGATACTCTCTTCTGTGAATCTCAGAACCAACAGAATGACTCGATATAACTCATCACCATTGGCACTGATAAACACTGTACTGGCCTAACTCCAAAAAGCACAGACACTACTCTCATTATCACTTGAATCAGCACATCTATCCTGAACAAATATATAAACATAACATGTAAAGTGTTGATCCGATGTTTCATGAGCTGAAATAAAAGATCCCCGGAATTTTCCATACACACAAAAATATTATTTTCTCTCAAATGTTGTGCACAAATTTGTTTACATCCCTATTAGTGAGCATTTCTCCTTTGCCAAGATAATTAATCCACATGACAGGTGTGGCATATCAAGAAGCTGATTAAACAGCATGATCATTACACAGGTGCACCTTGTGCTGGGACATTAAAAGGCCACTCTAAAATGTGCAGTTTTGTCTCACAACAGAATGCCACAGATGTCTCAAGGTTTGAGGGAGTGTGCAATTGACATGCTGACAGCAGGAATGTGCACCAGAGCTGTTCAGTTCTCTACCATAAACCACCTCCAACATTGCTGAGAATATGGCAGTACGTCCAACTGCCCTCTCAACCGCAGACCACGTGTAACCACACCAACAAATTCTGATTGGCTGGACCTCGCTCCCAAGTGGGTGGGCCTATGCCCTCCCAGGCCCAACCATGGCTGCACCCCTGCCCAGTCATGTGAAATCCATAGATTAGGGCCTATTGAATTTATTTCAAATTAATAACTCAATAAAATCATTGAAATTGTTGCATTTATATTTTTGTTCAGTATACATCTCCTGATGGCTCTCACTACTGCCATCTACACTGATTACAGTCAAGCAAAAGGTTCTGAGCTTGGGCAGGATAAGCCGTTTCTAGACGGGATTTTTTGTGACCAAACCACAGAGCTGAGATTAGAATGAAGTCAGGGTTGAAAAGTGAAACCTTACTTGTGCTGCTATCGCTGATGGTCTCCTGGCTGGAGCTGCAGTGGGATGATATAGGGTTGATTGACAGGGAGGCAGGACAGGACACTGGCTCTTGGTACTCAGGGAGTTGCGGGGCTGCGGCAGCGGAGGCCTCGGAGCGAACCCCATCAGGACTGTCACACAGGGGGTGACCTCTGGGAGGGAATGGACTGTTCCAATGAGAGATACCAATGGCCACTTGGCCCCCGAGATCAAACCCTGTAGGGAATATTAATATCTCAGACTGAAAGAGTTTCTCAAAACATAGACTCCCTTCCTATAACACATAACCCTGGAAAGCATATGAATGTGAACACTTGTCCTTGCAACTTGCATACTTAGTCTATTTGTCTTACAGCAATGTCAGGGTTCTTTGAAAATCCTTGATATTGAATAGATCCCAGAAAGGCAGACATTGCAGAAAAATCCCATTCCTTGAAAAGGGAAATTAGTGATATTATTCAAATAATTTCCTGTTTCATAATGAAACTAAGGTTGTTGCTCTCTGGAGGATTGAGTTTCCACTTATGATTACATTTCCCATATGTCAGAAATTCAGGGTTCCGCTTCCCTAGTTGAACCAATTTAGCAAAATGCTGACATATTTCGCTCTCCCAGTTCAAAATAAAAAATGTGGGTGCTATGTCCATAACAATGCTGCTCTCTAGTGGTTGATGTTGCTCCATGACTGTCCTTTCCCTTGTCTGAGGAGTCCATCTTCGTTTCTCGTTTGTCAGTGGTCTACTTCCACATACATCTTGGGAAGTATCATAACTAAGTATGAGGAGGCTACTTATGACAAAAAGGATGTTTTGACGGTTGACAACTAAATCTTTATTAAAAAGGTATGTTGTGAAACATTTCCACCTGCAAGCACCTTTGTGGAAGTCTGTCAATTCTGTAGAATTAAATAAGAAAAATATGGTAACATTGATAGCATGCTGCATAGTGTACATTTAACTTGAATTGATTTAACAGAGTTTACTTTATGCATTTGACTTTCCTTTTGAAGCATGCCACATGAAAGTTGCCAACAAACCCAACAATCCTAAAGGCATTGTATGAACTCAAATGTCTCTGTCCACGCTCAACGGGAATCACACCAAAGAGCAAAGAGAGCCTTCTTTAGCTTTTCTGGAAACACAACCCCAGCGCATTATAAGATACACTTCAAATGAGTGGATTTGGCTATTTCAGCCACAACCGTTGCTGGCAAATCTCCATAGACAAACATTGACAGTAGTATGGCCCATACTGAAGAGTTAGTAGCCTTCTTATTAATGTTGTGTAAAGCATCAGTAGGCAGTAATGCATAATTCATTGCATTTTTTATTAGGCTATACATTACACTGAAGCAAGCACTAAAATGAAAAAAATGTATTGCCTCTTCGGGTGGCAACTATATTACTACTATTTATTCATTAACATAAATCTTTATTCCTATCATTGCAAATGTAGTGGATCCCTGGGAAATCTCAACCTCCATTGCAACTGTATGCTACTTGAAATGCTATAGCATACAAGGTAATCCACACCCGTGTGTGCTTCAGGGTGCCCTCTAAAACCATCCATGCAATGAGCTGTTTGAATGATACAGTGTGTTCTAAGCAACATCTCTGTCGCAGTCATCATAAAAATAAATGCCCTGCCTAGCTCTCTGAGGAACGTCAGGCTCAGATCACCACCGCCAGCACTTCCTGCCTCTTAGAGGGACCAAGGTACACTACAATGCAGGTGCCTAGAATTGGGCTAGATTTGTATTATTTTGTATTTATTAAGGATCCCCACTAGGCAGCAGCTACTCTTTCTGGAGTCCAGCAACAATAAATCAAATCAAATTTTATTGGCCTCATACACATATTTAGCAGATGTTATTGTGGGTGTAGCAAAATGCTTGTGTTCCTAGCTCCAACAGTGCAGTAGTATCTAACAATTCACAACAATACACACATCTAAAAGTAAAATAATAAGTTGCATTAAGGCAACATATACATGACATTACATTTCATAACACTTTTCACAACACATTAAGTATGTTACCTCAGGCTCTACTCTACTCTACTACCACAAATCTACAATACAGAATCCATGTGTGTGTAGAGTGGGTGTATTATAATGTGTAGGCGTGTGTGTGTGTCTCTTCACCATCCCCGCTGTTCCATAAGGTGTATTATTATCTGTTTTTAAATCATCAGTTACAGTGCATTCGGAAAGTATTCAGACCCCTTCCCTTTTTATACACTTTGTTATTCTGAAATTGATTCAATTTAATGTTTTCCTCATCAATCTACATATTGTAGCCCAATAAGCCTCCCCTGAGTCCGTACTGGAGTAGCAGCGATGGGACAAGACTGTAACTACCAATTGGATATCATGAAATTGGGGAGAAAAAGGGGTAAAAAGTACTAACAACTTAAATATAAATATATATCACACAAAAAAATAGAAGAAATACTCAGACCCTTTGCTATGAGAGTCAAAATTGTGCTCAGGTGCATCATGTTTCCATTGATCATCCTTGAGATGTTTCTACAACTTGATTGGAGTCCACCTGTGGTCAATTCAATTGATTGGACATCATTTGGAAAGGCACACACCTGTCTATATAAGATCCCACAGTTGACAGTGCATGTCAGAGCAAAAAGCAAGTTATGAGGTCAAAGGAATTATCCATAGAGCTCCCAGACAGGATTGTGTTGAGGCACAGATCTGGGGAAGGGTAAGAAAACATTGAAGGTGTACATTTAAGGGCCCTGTTCTGAGCCAATTGTAATTTTCTGACGTCCCTCTTTGTGGCAACTGACCACACGACTGAACAGTAGTACAAGAGCGACATAATTAGGGCCTGTAGGACCTACCTTGTTGATAGTGTTGTTAAAAAGGCAGAGCAGCGCTTTATTATGGACAGACTTCTCCCCATCTTAGCTACTGTTGTATCTACATGTTTTGACCATGACAGTTTACAATCCAGGGTAACTCCAAGCAGTTTAGTCACCTCAACGTGATCAATTTCCACATGGTTTATTACAAGATTTTAGTTGAGGTTTAGGGTTTAGTGAATGATTTGTCCCAAATACAATGCTTTTAGTTTTTGAAATATTTAGGACTAACTTATTCCTTGTCACCCATTCTGAAACTAATTGCAGCTCTATGTTAAGTGTTGCAGTGATTTCACTCGCTGTAGTAGCTGACGTGTATAGTGCTGAGTCATCCGCATACATACACACTGGCTTTACTCAAAGCCAGTGGCATATCAGTAGCAAAGATTGAAAAAGAAGGGGCCTAGACAGCTGCCCTGGGAATTATGTTGGAGAGGAAGCATCTGTGTTCTGTTAGACAGGTAACTCTTTATCCACAATATAGCAGGGGGTGTAAAGCCATAACACATACGTTTTTCCGGCAGCAGACTATGATAGATAATGTCAAACGCAGCACTGAAGTCTAACAAAACAGCTTCCACAATCTTTTTATTATCAATTTCTCTCAGCCAATCGTCAGTCATTTGTGCAAGTGCTTGTTGAACGTCCTTCCCTATAAGCAGGCTGAAAGTCTGGTCAATTTGTTTACAGTAAAATAGATTCATCATGGGCTGTGATCAGCTGGCCTGGTCAGTAAGTGAATTCAAACAATGGTGAGTGCAACAGTCAGTATGTTTGACCAAGCAAATATTCTGCATCAATAAATCAATTCAATAAATTTGATTAGATGTAACTCATCACTTTAGAACACCATTTGCTTGTAATCCAGGAATTGTCCATGGCTATAATACGCTTATTCATTTCCAATAATCAACAGCCCTTACTAGAGTAAAGACTACAACGAACCAATAAAGTTGAATTAAGGGGGAACTGATTGTCAATTAGCACTTTAGGGGACCCATAGTGATGCAGAGTACCCTATCCTGGCCAAACAATGGGGAAAGATTTTAAATCACGCTCATCCAGGGGGTATATTGACTCCTGAAGGCAGCTTATTGAGAAAGGCTATTGATTTGTCATTTTCTGAAGACTAGAGGTGGCTCAAGGTAAAGCATGTGTGCTACATTTAGAATGATCAATCTGTGGATGACTTGTGCCTGGTCAAAAACTCATCCATGCAGCCATTAAACATTAGCTTTTTATCTAGGCTACTCTATATCAATTTCATTTGTCAAGAACTCCACATACAGCACCTGAGGAATTGATAATGTGCAGGTGTGAAAGATACATGATATTGGATCTTGTCTACTTCTACCTGAAAGGATAGACATATTTTTTTTAAAGTCTGATTTCTTGGCGTGGTCAGCGTTTTCACACAGGGTCTATTTTCCAAACATTTCTGAAAGTTTCAGCGTGACTTTTTCCCGCCAAACCAAATATGGCCTCCCCTTGCGGTCTCTTTTGGATATAGAGTAAGACATTCTGTAAAGTACAATTACCGATGGTGATCTGACTGACGCAGCTGTAAAAGGTTCCCGTTCCAGTGGAGACGTTGTAGCTGCCACTGCTTGGTTCACGGTCTGGAAAGACAAACATCATCATTGGTTGCCTTTGATCAGAGCCACTCTCACATCACACTCAACCTTCAAGAACATGTTTATTTTCCCCAGATAACCTGGATTTATCCCATGCAAGGTCACACACAGTAGTCGATTTACTGCTTTAGAGTTTCTTGGAGAACATTTTTGTGTTTTAGAACAGAAGACAAAAACGCCCCCATTGGTTTGATTAGCTAAATCTTGCCAGAGGCTGCTGAAACGTACTAAATAAATAACGTCTGGTTTTGGATGGACTTTTGTGTCTGGGTTGGGGAAAATGATGCAATGTAATCAATACTGTACTCAGAGATACATGATTCCTTTAATTCAGGAGGATGTTTGTTGTTGCCACTGAAAATGGACTGAAAACATTTTTGCCTAACTATCCAATGTGTATTTAAAGTAAAGGCACACTAGATCGGTCCTAAATTACAATACTGTCTCCACGTCCACTACAAGACCTATGTTGAGTCAGACTGCTCAAAAGATGCAATGGTCATTCATTAGCCAAAAAGGCATTAACATTTTGGAAACGTTACTAATTATATTGAGGGGAAAGGGTGCCAACATTTACAAAAAATGACTTAGGCCTCCTTCAGATAACATGATGCAAAAGGTTTAAAAAGACTCACATCTTGTATTTCCACACTTGGTGTCACATTGGAATACTGGTGTGCATGCATGTCAATGATTCCATAATGGATGAATGCGAATAGGGAGCAGTTTTGCTGGCTACGATTATGAGGGTCACCCAGTCAAATAAAACATTAACCCTGAAACCTATGGCTGATGAGCTGAGAAATAACCAATTAAATCTGGGTCATCAAGGGAAATGAAAATGTTAACATTTTATTAACTCTAAGAGTTGGCCTATAGAAAAACAATCACATTTAGGCTTCATCAGGACTATACATGATTTATATTAAGCCTCTGTGTGCTTGCTTATGGCTGCACTTAAATTGTTCATTTAAAGTTAGTGTGGAATGTTAGTGTAAATTGTAGTACACTGTACATTTTGCTACATTGTATCACCACCCATGCACCAACACTTATCTACAGAATCAGATATAAGCGATCCTGTGTAAAGGGGTATTCGTTTGTTTTCATTCATCTATTGTCGCCTACTTTGAAAACCTTAACAGAAAAAAATATACAATGCTGTCTTTGGACTTTACCTGCTGTGGAACAGGAGGATAGCCGCGTGTCTGTCGCCAGTGCTGGGCTTCCAGGACACACCCGTTCCGTTTCATCCTGAGATTGCAGACAAACAATATGTTCATTGACGTCTCCAGTTTTACATGCCCGTTGCTGCTCGGTCCCCCCGTTGCATATCCCTGGTTGAATCCTCATACCCTTGTTGAGCTGACGAACCAACCGAACATCAGTCCCAGAACAGTCATGATCCACGAGCATCATCACCAGCAAGTTCAATTCAAAGCCTGGGATATGTTAGCCAGCCTACATGTCTCGAGCAAGCCTACATGTCTCGAGCACACGTGTAGGTAATATTTGAATGACAATAAATAAATACAGAACCTAGCCTACAACTACTCAGGACATATAACGTTTTATTATGTATAATTTAGTTTGCCAGTCTGGTATCGTCCACCCTGACTTCGTCCTTCCAGAAAGCTTGGAGAATAAGGTATATGGATTTAGCAGTGGGCGAGGAGTTTGGGACAGGCGTGGTTTTCATGCACGTCATCCAGGTGGCACCCTGCCACACTCTCCTGAGTGATCATAGGCTGCAGATCAATAGATGGACGTGTTCCTACAGCTAGAGACTTACAAAAGATGCATCTTTATAAGTTAACCATGAGTGTAGCATATTGCTGTAGCCTAAGTCCATTAAATATATTTGAACCTTGGAGGCATTTTCTGATTAAGCACACAACCTTTTATTGAAAAGTAGCCTACATTTGACTGACATCAAATAACAAATTATGTAGCATATAGCACATTGTGTGTATAATGCTATTATAAAACAATATGGCGGCATTAAGTAGCCTATTTTAATTTCACTAGTTCTAATGCCAGTGTTTGAGTTTTCACCCGAAATGATACGGTTGGGATAGGGATAGCGTAACCCGTGATATCACTCCGAGGGTGTCTCAGGTGGAGTTGGGAAATGCACAAAAATAGGACAAATAATTATAAGCACCCACCAAATGATTCTTGTTGCAGATCTGTGGTTACATGCAATTACGGACTCTCTCAAAGAGGGGATTATCCTGCACAAAATGTCTACATAAAAATGTATGAATGAATCAGCAGTCAAATATAAGTAGATTAATGCATCACACATCAACTCTAAATTGTGGATGGTTTGCAAGGTACAGTGAGTACAGATGGCTTTTATCATTAACACAGATAAACAGCTAGGTGCAGAGCTGGTCCACAGCATCTTTCAGCACTGTCAGATTGTGCTATAACCTTGAGTCTCAATATTTTAGTCAGGATTTCACATTGGAGGGAGCTGTTTATTATGCAACTGTTCCAAAACACTTATGCAATCAAATTCTCAGATGATTCAACCAATGAGGAATACCAGTGTTTATCGACCTGTGGAGTGGTGTCATCAAAATGGTATAATCCTGGATCACCAGGAACTGATCTTTGGTGTTCAACAGGATATCTACAACACACCTGTCGTGATCAACTCAAATTGTATTGTATTGGTCACATACACATGTTTACCATATGTTATTGCGGGTGTAGTGAAATGCTTGTGAGTTTGATATGATCCACAACCAATCCATATCCTAAAATGTCCATGTGAATTTCCTTTGTAATAAGAGGTTAATGAGCAAATCTACTTATGGCATCTAGGCTAAGGTCAAGGTCTTTTGGATCAAGAAGACAAATGTTGTTTCCATGTTTCTGCTCCACCATTCAGTTTCATGTAGTACAGAATGACTACATGAATGATATGATATAGCAGCTTCTGCCACCCTGTACAGCTTAAAAACACGATGTTGACTCCTGCAAGTTTGTTAAAAAAAACTGTTGGCCACTTGCACTGAAAAAAACTAGGCTAAAACTTTTCGGTGCAGCGGATGAAAAGTATGTGCATTATATGCTTGCTCAGATGCTGTGAAGTGGAATCTCAGCTAAATCGATGTCTAAAACGAACATGGAGGTATCTAAAATAGATTTTCAGCTTGGGCATAAAAAACGAATTTATAGGACACAGTTTGCATTGCAACATCTTAAAACAGGAAAAATGTGGAGCATGTTTAATATTTTTTTGTGTGCGTGTTTATCAACTTTGGGTGGAAAAGCTCCTCAGCAAAGCACAGCACGGTGGAGGAAGGCCCTCTGGCCCAGGGGAAATAGCCCAGATCCGTCAGGTCATTACTCATAGGCCGATATCCTCAATGCCGTGTTCTACATTCACAAACATAAGATGAAGGACCTGGGGACTTGAAATTAGGGTTTCGCCTTTGCAGGGAACTTCTGCAAGTATCCCTCGCTTTACCTTCACATATTTCAATGTAAATCTAATCAAATCAAATCAAATGTATTTATATAGCCCTTCGTACATCAGCTGATATCTCAAAGTGCTGTACAGAAACCCAGCCTAAAACCCCAAACAGCAAGCAATGCAGGTGTAGAAGCACGGTGGCTAGGAAAAACTCCCTAGAAAGGCCAAAACCTAGGAAGAAACCTAGAGAGGAACCAGGCTATGTGGGGTGGCCAGTCCTCTTCTGGCTGTGCCGGGTGGAGATTATAACAGAACATGGCCAAGATGTTCAAATGTTCATAAATGACCAGCATGGTCGAATAATAATAAGGCAAAACAGTTGAAACTGGAGCAGCAGCACAGTCAGGTGGAAGTTGAAACTGGAGCAGCAGCATGGCCAGGTGGACTGGGGACAGCAAGGAGTCATCATGTCAGGTAGTCCTGGGGCATGGTCCTAGGGCTCAGGTCAGTTGAAACTGGAACAGCAGCATGGCCAGGTGGACTGGGGACAGCAAGGAGTCATCATGTCAGGTAGTCGTGGGGCATGGTCCTAGGGCTCAGGTCCTCCGAGAGAGAGAAAGAAAGAGAGAAGGAGAGAATTAGAGAACGCACACTTAGATTCACACAGGACACCGAATAGGACAGGAGAAGTACTCCAGATATAACAAACTGACCCCAGCCCCCCGACACATAAACTACTGCAGCATAAATACTGGAGGCTGAGACAGGAGGGGTCAGGAGACACTGTGGCCCCATCCGAGGACACCCCGGACAGGGCCAAACAGGAAGGATATAACCCCACCCACTTTGCCAAAGCACAGCCCCCACACCACTAGAGGGATATCTTCAACCACCAACTTACCATCCTGAGACAAGGCTGAGTATAGCCTACAAAGATCTCCGCCACGGCACAACCCAAGGGGGGGGGGGGGACGCCAACCCAGACAGGATGGCCACAACAGTGAATCAACCCACTCAGGTGACGCACCCCCTCCAGGGACGGCATGAGAGAGCCCCAGTAAGCCAGTGACTCAGCCCCTGTAATAGGGTTAGAGGCAGAGAATCCCAGTGGAAAGAGGGGAACCGGCCAGGCAGAGACAGCAAGGGCGGTTCGTTGCTCCAGAGCCTTTCCGTTCACCTTCCCACTCCTGGGCCAGACTACACTCAATCATATGACCCACTGAAGAGATGAGTCTTCAGTAAAGACTTAAAGGTTGAGACCGAGTTTGCGTCTCTGACATGGGTAGGCAGACCGTTCCATAAAAATGGAGCTCTATAGGAGAAAGCCCTGCCTCCAGCTGTTTGCTTAGAAATTCTAGGGACAATTAAGAGGCCTGTGTCTTGTGACCATAGCGTACGTGTAGGTATGTACGGCAGGACCAAATCAGAGAGATAGGTAGGAGCAAGCCCATGTAACGCTTTGTAGGTTAGCAGTAAAACCTTGAAATCAGCCCTTGCTTTGAAAGGAAGCCAGTGTAGAGAGGCTAGCACTGGAGTAATATGATCAAATGTTTTTGGGTTTCTAGTCAGGATTCTAGCAGCCGTATTTAGCACTAACTGAAGTTTATTTAGTGCTTTATCCAGGTAGCCGGAAAATAGAGCATTGCAGTAGTCTAACCTAGAAGTGACAAAAGCATGGATTAATTTTTCTGCATCATTTTTGGACAGAAAGTTTCTGATTTTTGCAATGTTACGTAGATGGAAAAAAGCTGTCCTCGAAATGGTCTTGATATGTTCTTCAAAAGAGAGATCAGGGTCCAGAGTAACGCCGAGGTCCTTCACAGTTTTATTTGAGACGAATGTACAACCATTAAGATTAATTGTCAGATTCAACAGAAGATCTCTTTGTTTGGTGAAAGGGTGAAAAATATAGAAAAGTTAGAGCTGGGCTGTTTTAAAGGGCCAGTGCAGTCAAAAACCTGATTTTCCTGTGTTTATATGCTATTTCTACACTATAAGGTTGAAATAATACTGTGAGATTGTGAAAATTATGATAATGCCCTTTTAGTGTAAGAGCTGTTTGAAAAGGCCGCCTGAAATTTCCGCAGGTTTTGCATGGGTGGAGTTTTGGCTTTCCTCCAGGTGGTAAAGTTAATAGACCAATACCAAACAAAGTTCCAAACCTCTCTGCCAATAACAGCTAATTTTCAGGTAACATATCCTGCTGTATTTAACCTTTAAGGTTTGAGGGATGGTCTCCCTCACCCAGATTAAGCCTAGTCCTGGACTAAAGCGTGCTCAATGGAGAATCTCCAAGTAAAATATTTTTTAAATTCAGGACTAGTAGTCTAAATCTTTGGCTGGAAAACCATCCTTTAATGTTTGGCAGATTATGCTGCCACATGCTTTGCTTCTCTTATGCTGAATTCAGTCAGTACTTCACATGTCAGTGTCTACGCTCTTAGAACAAAAAATGGTTCTACCTGGAACCGAAAAGGGTTCCTCTATGGGGACAGCCAAAGAACCCTTTTAGAACCCTTTTTTCTAAGAGTGTATTTCACACAATTACATTCAATGTTATTATTCACCACGAAACAGTTATCTCTCTTCAAAGTACATTTTGAAAAGACTGTTTGGGGTCACTAGCAGCTGCACTGTCACACCATCAGACCTATAAAGAGTGGGATAAGTTTACCTCTAATTTCTGTGAAACACAATTAATATTTTCTGATGAGCATTTGATATGAATGAAACAAGACTATGGGTTCCTCTTATGTCGAAAAGGGACATATGTCGGTCACTTTTATCTGGAAACCTGGCTCTTCCCATGGTACAGCTTCAGTAAAAGGCAACCTGACACTAAATGTGTGTGTATGTGTGTTTGTGTCAAGGTGAGAAACGATCAATGTCAGTCGCTTCACACCAAGCAGCTGCATGACAACAGCAGTGTCTTTTGTGTTAGGCCTCACTACACAGCTGCAAGTCTTCATTTCACTCACCACGTAGCCTACAGTGCCTCCTTACAGCCAAAGAGTATAGTCTAGATACAGAAAGAGGCCCAGAAGCCATCATCCTTGAAGCTGGAAAACTAAGCAGTCACAGCTTCTTTGGCTAGCTCAGCCAAACAGTACAAAAGACATGTGACCATGTCAAGCTGCAGAACATGCATAGTACAAGTTGTTGTATTGGAAACTTTGACAATAAACTTTGTTGTAGTTATTGTGTTTGAATTGAATCTGAATCTTATTAGCCACATCAACACAACACTTGTGAAAGCCATTCGTTAGGATGGAGTAGCCCACACACATCAAGCAGGAACCTGTGTGTTACCTAAGAAGAGAGAGACAGAGAGGTGGACTCATCGTTGCCTTTCTATATGGGTTCACGTGTCTGCAATATGAGGGCATGTTCCACTAAGGCTGTGCGAAGTGCTGACTCAGAGGCTTCCTTCCTCAAAATCTCTCTCTGGCAGCAGGGGGTGGGGTTATGTCGGTGAGTAGATGCATAAATAGGCCATGGTGCATGATTCCCACTAAACAGATCTCCAAGGCTATCTGTAGCATGACAGATTCCCACTAAACAGATCTCCAAGGCTATCTGTAGCATGACAGATTCCCACTAAACAGATCTCCAAGGCTATCTGTAGCATGACATATTCCCACTAAACAGATCTCCAAGGCTATCTGTAGCATGACAGATTCCCACTAAACAGATCTCCAAGGCTATGTAGCATGACAGATTCCCACTAAACAGATCTCCAAGGCTATCTGTAGCATGACAGATTCCCACTAAACAGATCTCCAAGGCTATCTGTAGCATGACAGATTCCCACTAAACAGATCTCCAAGGCTATCTGTAGCATGACAGATTCCCACTAAACAGATCTCCAAGGCTATCTGTAGCATGACAGTTGGCTGGATGTCCTTTGGGTGGTGGACCATTTTCGATACACACAGGAAACTGTTGAGCGTGAAAAACCCAGCAGCATTACAGGTCTTTACACTCAAACCAGTGTGCATGGCACCTACGACCATACCCATTCAAAGGCACTTAAATATTTTATCTTGCCTCTTCACCCTCTGAATGGCACACACACAATGCCTGTCTTAATTTTTTCAAGGCTTAAAAATCCTTCTTTAATCTGTCTTCTCCCCTTCTTCTACTCTGACTTAAGTGGATTTAACAGGGGACATCAATAAGGGATCATAGCTTTCACCTGGATTCACCTGGTCAGTCTTTCATGGAAATAACAGAACAAGTTCATAATGTTTTGTAGACTCAGTGTATGTGTTGATGTCATTTTTTTTATTGTATCTTGTTTTCTCAGAGGAGAAAAGCATGCAAGCAATTATGTACATATAATTTGTAATTTGCTAGTGGAGAAGGAGTCTAATTTTATGCAAGCAATTTGTTTCCAAGTTTCCTCTCCTCGCCTCCTCGATTACCTGTAGACTTCTTCAAAAGGAGGCAAGGAGAGGAAGGAGGGAGTGGACGTGAGGAATCGAGGAAATCCAATTGAGAGAAGGCCAAGGAGGCATCAAGAGAGGAGAGAGGATGTGAGGAATCGAGGAAAGATTAATTGAGAAACAGACAATGTCCTAACGCTCTCTATGTGTGTATTGTGATTCTAGTGCCCTCTATTGCCAGTGCAGGCCTAGGCCCGGCACCTGTTGCTCCATACCTACAGCCTGACCAGCTGCATCGAGCAGGTCCTGACTCACAGGAATAGGGCTACACACACTTGCACAAACTGCAGAGAGTCCACCGCCTAGAATAAAACAATGTGGATGCAGACTATTTATTGGGATTGCATTCTAAGTGGTACTTAGAATGCATTCTAAGTGGTACCTCCTCCTTCCAGAGGAGGTTGGAGAGAGGAGCTACAGGAGGACAGGCTCATTGTAATGGCTGGAATGGAATAAATGGAAGTGTACAGTATATGGACGCCACGTTTGACTCAGCTCCATTTATTCCATCCAGTCATTAAAATGAGTCCGTCCTCCTATAGCTCCTTCCACCAGGCTCCCCATTCCCTTCATAACCTCAGGATGCAGTACTGGCCAGTCATTGATCACATGATCAGCTGTTAGTTTGTCTGTGAATGAGCTTTGGTTATCAATCTTGAGTTAAATTATCACTAGACTGAGACAGAGAGAGTGAGATCTGTCTTTGTGTCAGTCACTCATGCTTTCTTTTACTAAACAATGCAGCATAACTGTCAGTCAATGTCTCACCTGGAAGATGACCTTCCCAAGTTCTCTCACGTCATCCCGCTCCTCCGCTCTCTCCACTGGCTTCCAGTTGAAGCTCGCATCCGCTACAAGACCATGGTGCTTGCCTACGGAGCTGTGAGGGGAACGGCACCTCAGTACCTCCAGGCTCTGATCAGGCCCTACACCCAAACAAGGGCACTGCGTTCATCCACCTCTGGCCTGCTCGCCTCCCTACCACTGAGGAAGTACAGTTCCCGCGCAGCCCAGTCAAAACTGTTCGCTGCTCTGGCCCCCCAATGGTGGAACAAACTCCCTCACGACGCCAGGACAGCGGAGTCAATCACCACCTTCCGGAGACACCTGAAACCCCACCTCTTTCAGGAATACCTAGGATAGGATAAAGTAATCCTTCTCACCCCCTTAAAAGATTTAGATGCACTATTGTAAAGTGGCTGTTCCACTGGATGTCTTAAGGTGAACGCACCAATTTGTAAGTCGCTCTGGATAAGAGCGTCTGCTAAATGACTTAAATGTTAAATGTAAATGTAAGACATGTTAGCTGGAAACATGTGAATGAAGAACCTGTTAGTACATTCTGAAATAATAAATATAGTATTTTGAAAACTCACCTAAAAAGTTGATACGTTATTAGATACAAGGACCCCACTGGGCACAGATTTCAAATCAACATCAATTCCATGTTTGTTCAACGTGACTTTATTGAAATGACGTGGAAACAACGTTGATTCAATCAGTGTGTGCCCTGTGAGAAGAGGCAGAGAGACGTGAGTCAGATTAACATGATTAGTTATAATTTGGTAATGACAGAGGTCATACATCCGGGTTTTGACATTGACTGATATATTATAGGACAAGAGTGCTGTCTGTGGTCTCTTCTGCTTCTATGGAAGACTAGAGTGGTGAGATACTGTTTGTGCTGTTGTATTACACTACCACCAGTAGATGGAGTATTTGTCAGCAGTATGGTGTGTTCTGTCCAGATTTTAGCCTAGGTGTCACAGTTAGGAAGAAGTGAAGCAAACACTCATGCTGATAACCACTACACTTGACTAGCCTGTTTTCCTTCTATACTAATAACCACCACACTGTGACTAGTCTGGTTTCTAGGCAACGGAGCAAGTCTGTTCGTGGTTAGTTAGGCAATCTTCTTGTTTACATTTCCCTCAGACGAGAGATTTACAACCTCCACTTGACATTTTGTTCTGGAGCACCATAAAACTTTAGTACTGCACTCTGCTCTTGGCCTGGGTGATCAGTTTAGAACGGATACAAACCCTGCCTATCCCAATAACCAAGAGAAAACACAGTCAGTGTTTTGGAGTGGAGCGGACGCCTAAGTCACAATGAGCTAGACTTCCTGATCACAAGACAGGGGCAGGATCTGGGTATGTGAGACTGTTGTCACGTACACACACAGACCCAATTCAAACCCTTTACATGTGCACCTTTAATTTCATTCCTCTTTCCTCTAGGTAAGTCATCTGCAGATCTCACACAATTGAATGGGTGTAAGCAAGGGTTCTGTTGTATAGCTTTCACCCATCCAGTCATATCAGATCATTGATTACCTCAAGGTAATATGGACAGTCTTTTTTACTTGAGATCTCAAATTGATATGGTTATAGAGAAATATATGTTGATATATGGGTAGCGAGGTAACAAGAGTTCAGACTTTTCTCACAGGGAGTCTACCTGTCCAGGCTCACCCAGTGGTTAAATGACACATGCTCATCTGTGGTAATGGCAGCTACAGTGCCTTCAGAAAGCATTCACACCCTTGAGTTTTTCCACATTTTGTTGTGTTACAGCCTGAATTTAAATAGATTAAATTGAGATTTTGTGTCACAGGCTTTTATAGGTCTTTGGGTACAAATATTGTACTGGACTGTCAGTTGACTAACTGTAGCCCGCCTGTTGCTCTGTAAAGTTGGCTGGAAATCCTTTAGGTGGTGGACCATTCTTGATACACACAGGAAACTGTTGAGCATGAAAAACCCAACAGCGTTGCAGTTCTTGACACACCCAAACCGGTGCGCCTGGCACCTACTACCATAACCTGTTCAAATGCGCTTAAATATTTTGCGAATTCACCCTCTATATGGCACACATACACAATCCATGTCTCAATTGTCTCTAGGCATAAAAAATCCTTCTTTAACTTGTCTCCTCCATCTACACTGATTGAAGTGGATTCAACAGTTAATCAATAAGGGGTCATTCACCTGGATTCCCCTGGTCATTCTATGTCATGGAAAGAGCAGGTGTTCCTAATGTTTTGTACACTCAGTGTATACATGTAGTAAGTGGTGATATAATAATAACGCTTTATGAGAGGGACATGTAGGTGTTATTGCTCCACCAATCCGTAAGAGGACTGTCTCTGCACACAGACACAACAGACACACACAGTGTCTTGAGGGTAACTCTATCCCCATCCTGCTCTCCCTCTGCCTGATTACTGTAATCAGTAATTATGTTAAGAGAGGGATTGACTCCAAGCAGCCCAGTCTGGTGCATTAGGACTGTTCCATCAGTCAAGACAATGCATGGGCGATAATGTTTTCTGAATACTAATTCTAGACTGACATTTTGGGACACAGACAGAAGTCAGACAGAACTATGATGTCACCTTATGGACAGTTTGGCACAAGGGCTTTGGGTTAATGTCTCCATCAGACACACTTCTGGGGACAGAGACAGAGAGAAGCCAGACAGAGCTGTGATAAAGTTACCTTGATGATAGTTGGGGACACAAGCTTTTGAAAACAACCACCAGAATGGACATACTTAACTCCTCATTAATAACACGAGCAATGGTAAATTTTTATTGCAATAATTATTATTTCACACACACATACAGTTTGTTTCACAAACAAACAGCTGTGGTCACATTTAGAGTCAGCTATAGTGCAGTACAGTGCAGTAACATCACTGGGGCAGACAGACAGCTGGTTTACAGTGAAGGCAAAAGCTTTTACTCTTTACAGCCTGGTGATGTAAGTAACACTACAGCTGTGGACATCCTCAGTCCTGGGGACGGAATTGAGCACAGTTATACCCCACCAGTATAGCAGAAGCGTTTCCGCACACTAAGTATCAGAGAATCTAGTCTGGGCAGAAATGATTCTGCTAGACTGGGAAGGGGTGCAGGAAGGGCAAGGAGGCAGCTCTCATTCAGGATGGAGGGGGGGAGGAATGGGAGAGAATGGAGAGAAATAGAAAGATAGAGAGATCACTTGGTCATACTCTTCACCAGCTCCAGCTCTTTAATGGGCCTCCATTTCTGGTTGATAGTGACCAGCTGCAGTTGGGAGAAAACCACACCCACTTACACAACAACAACAATAACACTATCGGTCATAGGTTACTACAAATACTCACCAGCGTTGGGGTCAATGCCATTTACATTTAGTCAATTGACAAAGTAAAGTAAAGTTTATGTTCCAGTTTTCCTCATTGCTTGATTAGAATTACAGTCTCAGTCAACTTCCTGGATTGACAAAATTGAAATGGAATTGACACCAACCCTGCTGCTTCACACTACATCCACAGTCAATCAATCCCACAGGGCATCAAATCATCCCTACTGTATCTGCCTCCTTTATCAATAGGTCCCCTTGCAAAGAATCAACTGTGAATACAGATGTTTAGATAACAGTTGAAATGACTTTTAGATGACAGTAGAAATGGGAGATGTCCCGCCCCCCGATGGGTGCCCAGCCCTTTATGGTAAGTTAT
This sequence comes from Oncorhynchus nerka, assembly GCF_034236695.1. Classification (NCBI taxonomy): domain Eukaryota; kingdom Metazoa; phylum Chordata; class Actinopteri; order Salmoniformes; family Salmonidae; genus Oncorhynchus; species Oncorhynchus nerka. The sequence goes on from NC_088418.1 coordinate 58,352,087, forward strand.
AGTCCTACTTGGCTATGTTGCTCTGTTGTGTGACTCAGCAGAATAGAGGAGGAACCACTGCATTGGCACACAACCTATACCCATAATGTTAACCACAGAGTGGTCTCACTACCCATACCAATATCAACTTAGAGTGGTCCTCTATCAGAAATAACTAGGCATATGAAGAGGGTTTATAATGTAAAGCTTACACAGCACACTAATTAAGCCAAAAAAAGCAAGAAAATGTCAATACTATTAGAAATATTAGAAATAGACAGACATAAAAAGTGTTTATAATGTTATCAATCACCTTCTGTGGTTTAGATGGGTCCAGTCTCTCCCAGGGTTCAGGGTTTGTGCTTTTATTTAAGCTGAAAGAAAGTTAGAGAAATGATTCAAACTGAATGTATCTCTGCCTGCTATGCCAGAGTTTGTCTTTATGGAAATATAAAGTTAAAGGGGCAGGCTTGTCAGAGACTGATAAACAAATGCACTTAATGAAATCAGCATGGGGCTACAGTTAAAGCTAGATCATACCAGGTTAGTTCTTCAAGTTTCTAATCATACCCATTACTAGAAACACAAGGAAATATAATGCGCATGCAAATAAGAAAAAATGCAGATTCCCCAGACCAAGATGAAATCTTACCCTATACTAAAAATACGAAACATGCTTTAGTAAAGTACTAGGTTTATTTGGGTCCAGGAAGCCATAACAATGTACAGCAAATGCATGATAAAATACATCAAATCTCACATGACATCCTTCTTTGTAAATAGGAAGTAGAGTGAGGTAGAGGTGGCTCCTACAGCAGCCAATGCCACAATGCTGATCAGAGGAATGAGCTGAGAGAGAGAAACAGGTAGCTGTCAGGATAAGGGCCTCATACGTGGATAGCATGGTTGGTCCTAAATCTATTTGAGAATTGGGTTCTACATACTTTAATTCAGGAAGCAAGGGAAATGGAAGTCCCATAAATAAATACAACTTAAATTATTTATTTGTAATTTAATTTAAACTCTTGCAGGGAATAACCTTCCTAGGATAGGAATAACGAATGACCTTCATCAGAAACCATAAAAACACATATAAGAAATAGAGAGAAACTCACCTCTTTCCTCTTCCTCAGCATCTGAATAAATCCAGACTTCATTTTTATTTTCAAATTCCCTTCAGGTATTTAAAAGAAAACACGTAAGATTGTTTTAAATGATTGAGTCAAATATTAATCTGGTAACAAGTATTATTATGTCTAGCAAATATTTAATCTATGTAGGTCCATCCTATAAGGCAACAGGTCTATAGATGCTGTCCGTCTCACCTGCTGCCGCCAGAGTCCCAAGGTCCTTGTGAGCAGAGCATCCTGATCGTCTATTGAAGTAGGCTACTATCCGACCAGAGATGATACGAGTTGTAAAGCACTTAGACATGTTCGCTTTCGAAATCCTTCACAGCGTTTCAATTGAGCCTGAGGTTGTTCAACTTTCCTCTGTGAGTGTGAGCGCATCGCCCCCCCGTGGTTTCAAATGTTCAATGTGAAAATGCCAAGTGCATTTCTGTTGCACGTTTTCTGAGCGCCCTGAAAGCAGAGAACTCTTTCATGTAAATATAATTGTTAGAACCATTTCAATAGAAAATAAAACGTGTTTAAGTTGTGTATGAAATGTAAAGAGACTATTATTTAGGTAAAATAAATATGTTTAGAAAACCCTTATATTTTGTTTATTGTGACACCTGGTGGTTACCTGCACTGGGCCAACAAATGAATATGTTGCAGTCAGTCATTGATAGACACCAAGCAAACACATCGATTTGAACTACACTGAACAGAAATATAAACGCAACATTTAAAGTGTTTGTCTCATGTTTCATGAGTTGAAATAAAAACTCCCAGAAATGTTCTAGACACACAAAAAGCTTATTTATCTCAAACGTTGTGCACAAATTTGTTTACATTCATGTTAGTGAGCATTTCTCCTTTTCCAAGATAATCCATCCACCTGACAGGTCTTGCATATCAAGAAACTGATTAAACAGCATGATCATTTTTTTTTTAAATTTATTTTTTATTTTTTTACCTTTATTTTACTAGGCAAGTCAGTTAAGAACACATTCTTATTTTCAATGACGGCCTGGGAACAGTGGGTTAACTGCCTGTTCAGGGGCAGAACGACAGATTTGTACCTTGTCAGCTCGGGGGTTTGAACTCGCAACCTTCCGGTTACTAGTCCAACGCTCTAACCACTAGGCTACGCTGCCGCCCCAATCATTACACAGGTGAACCTTGTGCTGGGGACGATAAAAGGCCACTTTAAAATGTGCAGTTTTGTCACACAACACAATACCACAGGTGTTTCAAGTTTTGAGGGAGCGTGCAAATGGAATGCTGACTGCAGGAATGCCCACCAGAGTTGTTGCCAGAGGGGAGAGGGGTGTATTTCTGTCTGTAATAAAGTGATTTTTTACATTCATGCTAAGACGCAATCATTACCATGCTCAGTTTGTCTATAAAACACTGTTAATTTTGTAACATTTCTACCGTGTCACCATCTTGAAAGTATCACGTTCGGTGTTCTCGAAAGCGCTGTCATGCACTACTTTACCTGTGTAGTGAGCAGACATTTTTTGGGCTATGTTTTTTGTCAATGAAAATGCATTAGACTCAGTGTATGTGATGATGTCAATTTAAAAAAAATGGTATCTTGTTTTCTCAGAGGAGAAAAGCATGCATGCAATTATGTAAATATAATTTGCGTTAGTGGAGAAGGAGTTTAATTTTATGCAAGCAAATTTGTTTCCAAGTTTCCTCTCCTCGCCTCCTCCATTACCTTTAGACTTCTTAAAAAAGGAGGCAAGGAGAGGAAGGAGGGAGTGGACGTGAGGAATCGAGGAAATCCAATTGAGAAAAGGCCAATGAGGCATCAACAGAGGAGAGAGGATGTGAGGAATCGAGGAAAGATTAATTGAGAAATAGATAATGAACTAACACTCTCTATGTGTGTATTGTGAATCTAGTGCCCTCTAGTGCCAGTGCAGGCTTAGGCCCGACACCTGTTGCTCCATACCTACAGCCTGACCAGCTGCATCGAGCAGGTCCTGACTCACAGGAATAGGGCTACACACACTTGCACAAACTGCAGAGAGTCCACCGCCTAGAATAAAAAATGTGGATGCAGACTATGTATTGGGCTTCCATTCTAAGTGATACTTAGAATGCATTCTAAGTGGTACCTCCTCCTTCCAGAGGAGGTTGGTGGGAGGAGCTACAGGAGGACAGGCTCATTTTTAATGGCTGGAATGGAATAAATGGAAGTGTACAGTATATGGACGCCACGTTTGACTCAGCTCCATTTATTCCATTCCAACCATTAAAATGAGTCCGTCCTCCTATAGCTCCTTCCACCAGGCTCCCCATTCCCTTCATAACCTCAGGATGCAGTACTGGCCAGTCATTGATCACATGATCAGCTGTTAGTTTGTCTGTGAATGAGCCTTGGTTATCAATCTTGAGTTAAATTATCACTAGACTGAGACAGAGAGAGTGAGATCTGTCTTTGTGTCTGTCACTCATGCTTTCTTTTACTAAACAATGCAGCATAACTGTCAGTCAATCACGGATTACAAAAAGAAAACCAGCACCGTCACGGACCAGGATGTCTTGCTCCCAGGCAGACTAAATAACTTTTTTTCCCGCTTTGAGGACAATACAGTGCCACTGACACTGCCCGCAACTAAAACATGCGGACTCTCCTTCACTGCAGCCGACGTGAGGAAAACATTTAAACGTGTCAACCCTCGCAAGGCTGCAGGCCCAGACGGCATCCCCAGCCGCGCCCTCAGAGCATGCGCAGACCAGCTGGCTGGTGTGTTTACGGACATATTCAATCAATCCCTATCCCAGTCTGTTGTTCCCACATGCTTCAAGAGGGCCACCATTGTTCCTGTTCCCAAGAAAGCTAAGGTAACTGAGCTAAACGACTACCGCCCCGTAGCACTCACTTCCGTCATCATGAAGTGCTTTGAGAGACTAGTCAAGGACCATATCACCTCCACCCTACCTGACACCCTAGACCCACTCCAATTTGCTTACCGCCCAAATAGGTCCACAGACGATGCAATCTCAACCACACTGCACACTGCCCTAACCCATCTGGACAAGAGGAATACCTATGTGAGAATGCTGTTCATCGACTACAGCTCGGCATTTAACACCATAGTGCCCTCCAAGCTCGTCATCAAGCTCGAGACCCTGGGTCTCGACCCCGCCCTGTGCAACTGGGTACTGGACTTTCTGACGGGCCGCCCCCAGGTGGTGAGGGTAGGCAACAACATCTCCACCCCGCTGATCCTCAACACTGGGGCCCCACACGGGTGCGTTCTGAGCCCTCTCCTGTACTCCCTGTTCACCCACGACTGCGTGGCCACGCACGCCTCCAACTCAATCATCAAGTTTGCGGACGACACAACAGTGGTAGGCTTGATTACCAACAACGACGAAACGGCCTACAGGGAGTAGGTGAGGGCCCTCGGAGTGTGGTGTCAGGAAAATAACCTCACACTCAACGTCAACAAAACTAAGGAGATGATTGTGGACTTCAGGAAACAGCAGAGGGAACACCCCCCTATCCACATCGATGGAACAGTAGTGGAGAGGGTAGTAAGTTTTAAGTTCCTCGGCGTACACATCACAGACAAACTGAATTGGTCCACCCACACAGACAGCATCGTGAAGAAGGCGCAGCAGCGCCTCTTCAACCTCAGGAGGCTGAAGAAATTCGGCTTGTCACCAAAAGCACTCACAAACTTCTACAGACGCACAATCGAGAGCATCCTGTCGGGCTGTATCACCGCCTGGTACGGCAACTGCTCCGCCCACAACCGTAAGGCTCTCCAGAGGGTAGTGAGGTCTGCACAACGCATCACCGGGTGCAAACTACCTGCCCTCCAGGACACCTACACCACCCGATGTCATAGGAAGGCCATAAAGATCATCAAGGACAACAACCACCTGAGCCACTGCCTGTTCACCCCGCTATCATCCAGAAGGCGAGGTCAGTACAGGTGCATCAAAGCTGGGACCGAGAGACTGAAAAACAGTTACTATCTCAAGGCCATCAGACTGTTAAACAGCCACCACTAACATTGAGTGGCTGCTGCCAACACACTGACTCAACTCCAGCCACTTTAATAATGGGAATTGATGGGAAATGATGTACAATATATCACTAGCCACTTTAAACAATGCTACCTAATATAATGTTTACATACCCTACATTATTCATCTCATATGTATACATATATACTGTACTCTATATCATCTACTGCATCCTTATGTAATACATGTATCACTAGCCACTTTAACTATGCCACTTTGTTTACATACTCATCTCATATATATATACTGCACTCAATACCATCTACTGTATCTTGCCTATGCTGCTCTGTACCATCACTCATTCATATATCTTTATGTACATATTCTTTATCCCCTTAAACTTGTGTCTATAAGGTAGTAGTTTTGGAATTGTTAGCTAGATTACTTGTTGGTTATTACTGCATTGTCGGAACTAGAAGCACAAGCATTTCGCTACACTCGCACTAACATCTGCTAACCATGTGTATGTGACAAATAACATTTGATTTGATTTGATTTGAGTCACTGTCTCACCTGGAAGATATGTTAACTGGAAACACGTGAATGAAGAACCTGTTAGTACATTCTGAAATAATAAATATAGTATTTTGAAAACTCACCTAAAAAGTTGAAACGTTATTAGATACAAGGACCCCACTGGGCACAGATTTCAAATCAACATCAATTCCATGTTTGTTCAACGTGATTTTATTGAAATGACGTGGAAACAACGTTGATTCAACCAGCGTGTGCCCTGTGAGAAGAGGCAGAGAGACGTGAGTCAGATTAACATGATTAGTTATAATTTGGTAATGACAGAGGTCATACATCCGGGTTTTGACATTGACTGATATATTATAGGACAAGAGTGCTCTCTGTGGTCTCTTCTGCTTCTATGGAAGACTAGAGTGGTATAAGATACTGTTTGTGCTGTTGTATTACACTACCACCACTAGATGGAGTAGTTGTCAGCAGTATGGTGTGTTCTGTCCAGACTTTAGCCTAGGTGTCACAGTTAGGACAAAGTGAAGCAAACACTCATGTTGATAACCACTACACTTGACTAGCCTGTTTTCCTTCTATACTAATAACCACCACACTGTGACTAGTCTGGTTTCTAGGCAACAGAGCAAATCTGTTCGTGGTTAGTTAGGCAATCTTCTTGTTTACATTTCCCTCAGACGAGAGATTTACAACCTCCACTTGACATTTTGTTCTGGAGCACCATAAAACTTTAGTACTGCACTCTGCTCTTGGCCTGGGTGATCAGTTTAGAACGGATACAAACCCTGCCTATCCCAATAACCAAGAGGAAACACAGTCAGTGTTCTGAGAGTTCCGCCCTGGTTATGGAGTGGAGCGGACGCCTAAGTCACAATGAGCTAGACTTCCTGATCACAAGACAGGGGCAGGATCTGGGTATGTGAGACTGTTGTCACGTACACACACAGACCTAATTCAAACCCTTTACATGTGCACCTTTTATTTCTTTCCACTTTCCTCTAGGTAAGATCTCACACAATTGAATGGGTGTAAGCAAGGGTTCTGTTGTATAGCTTTCACCCATCCAGTCATATCAGATCATTGATTACCTCAAGATAATATGGTATCTTTTTTTACTTGAGATCTCAAATTGATATGGTTATAGAAAAATATCTGTTGATATATGGGTAGCGAGGTAACAAGAGTTCAGACTTTTTCTCACAGGGAGTCTACCTGTCCAGGCTCACCCAGTGGTTAAATGACACATGCTCATCTGTGGTAATGGCAGCTACAGTGCCTTCAGAAAGCATTCACACCCTGAGTTTTTCCACATTTTTTTGTGTTACAGCCTCAATTTAAATAGATTAGATAGAGATTTTGTGTCACGGGCTTTTATAGGTCCTTGGGTACAAATATTGTACTGGACTGTCAGTTGACTAACTGTAGCCCGCCTGTTGTTCTGTACAGTTGGCTGGAAGTCCTTTAGGTGGTGGACCATTCTTGATACACACAGGAAACTGTTGAGCATGAAAAACCCAACAGCGTTGCAGTTCTTGACACACCCAAACCGGTGCGCCTGGCACCTACTACCATAACCTGTTCAAATGCGCTTAAATATTTGGCGAATTCACCCTCTATATGGCACACATACACAATCCATGTCTCAATTGTCTCAAGGCATAAAAAATCCTTCTTTAACTTGTCTCCTCCATCTACACTGATTGAAGTGGATTCAACAGTTAATCAATAAGGGGTCATTCACCGGGATTCCCCTGGTCATTCTATGTCATGGAAAGAGCAGGTGTTCCTAATGTTTTGTACACTCAGTGTATACATGTAGTAAGTGGTGATATAATAATAACGCTTTATGAGAGGGACATGTAGGTGTTATTGCTCCACCAATCCGTAAGAGGACTGTCTCTGCACACAGACACAACAGACACACACAGTGTCTTGAGGGTAACTCTATCCCCATCCTGCTCTCCCTCTGCCTGATTACTGTAATCAGTAATTATGTTAAGAGAGGGATTGGCTCCAAGCAGCCCAGTCTGGTGCATTAGGACTGTTCCATCAGTCAAGACAATGCATGGGCGATAATGTTTTCTGAATACTAATTCTAGACTGACATTTTGGGACACAGACAGAAGTCAGACAGAACTATGATGTCACCTTATGGACAGTTTGGCACAAGGGCTTTGGGTTAATGTCTCCATCAGACACACTTCTGGGGACAGAGACAGAGAGAAGCCAGACAGAGCTGTGATAAAGTTACCTTGATGATAGTTGGGGACACAAGCTTTTGAAAACAACCACCAGAATGGACATACTTAACTCCTCATTAATAACACGAGCAATGGTAAATTTTTATTGCAATAATTATTATTTCACACACACATACAGTTTGTTTCACAAACAAACAGCTGTGGTCACATTTAGAGTCAGCTATAGTGCAGTACAGTGCAGTAACATCACTGGGGCAGACAGACAGCTGGTTTACAGTGAAGGCAAAAGCTTTTACTCTTTACAGCCTGGTGATGTAAGTAACACTACAGCTGTGGACATCCTCAGTCCTGGGGACGGAATTGAGCACAGTTATACCCCACCAGTATAGCAGAAGCGTTTCCGCACACTAAGTATCAGAGAATCTAGTCTGGGCAGAAATGATTCTGCTAGACTGGGAAGGGGTACAGGAAGGGCAAGGAGGCAGCTCTCATTCAGGATGGAGGGGGGGGAGGAATGGGAGAGAATGGAGAGAAATAGAAAGATAGAGAGATCACTTGGTCATACTCTTCACCAGCTCCAGCTCTTTAATGGGCCTCCATTTCTGGTTGATAGTGACCAGCTGCAGTTGGGAGAAAACCACACCCACTTACACAACAACAACAATAACACTATCGGTCATAGGTTACTACAAATACTCACCAGCGTTGGGGTCAATGCCATTTACATTTAGTCAATTGACAAAGTAAAGTAAAGTTTATGTTCCAGTTTTCCTCATTGCTTGATTAGAATTACAGTCTCAGTCAACTTCCTGGATTGACAAAATTGAAATGGAATTGACACCAACCCTGCTGCTTCACACTACATCCACAGTCAATCAATCCCACAGGGCATCAAATCATCCCTACTGTATCTGCCTCCTTTATCAATAGGTCCCCTTGCAAAGAATCAACTGTGAATACAGATGTTTAGATAACAGTTGAAATGACTTTTAGATGACAGTAGAAATGGGAGATGTCCCGCCCCCCCCGATGGGTGCCCAGCCCTTTATGGTAAGTTATAGTCCTACTTGGCTATGTTGCTCTGTTGTGTGACTCAGCAGAATAGAGGAGGAACCACTGCATTGGCACACAACCTATACCCATAATGTTAACCACAGAGTGATCTCACTACCCATACCAATATCAACTTAGAGTGGTCCTCTATCAGAAATAACTAGGCATATGAAGAGGGTTTATAATGTAAAGCTTACACAGCACACTAATTAAGCCAAAAAAAAGCAAGAAAATGTCAATACTATTAGAAATATTAGAAATAGACAGACATAAAAAGTGTTTATAATGTTATCAATCACCTTCTGTGGTTTAGATGGGTCCAGTCTCTCCCAGGGTTCAGGGTTTGTGCTTTTATTTAAGCTGAAAGAAAGTTAGAGAAATGATTCAAACTGAATGTATCTCTGCCTGCTATGCCAGAGTTTGTCTTTATGGAAATATAAAGTTAAAGGGGCAGGCTTGTCAGAGACTGATAAACAAATGCACTTAATGAAATCAGCATGGGGCTACAGTTAAAGCTAGATCATACCAGGTTAGTTCTTCAAGTTTCTAATCATACCCATTACTAGAAACACAAGGAAATATAATGCGCATGCAAATAAGAAAAAATGCAGATTCCCCAGACCAAGATGAAATCTTACCCTATACTAAAAATACGAAACATGCTTTAGTAAAGTACTAGGTTTATTTGGGTCCAGGAAGCCATAACAATGTACAGCAAATGCATGATAAAATACATCAAATCTCACATGACATCCTTCTTTGTAAATAGGAAGTAGAGTGAGGTAGAGGTGGCTCCTACAGCAGCCAATGCCACAATGCTGATCAGAGGAATGAGCTGAGAGAGAGAAACAGGTAGCTGTCAGGATAAGGGCCTCATACGTGGATAGCATGGTTGGTCCTAAATCTATTTGAGAATTGGGTTCTACATACTTTAATTCAGGAAGCAAGGGAAATGGAAGTCCCATAAATAAATACAACTTAAATTATTTATTTGTAATTTAATTTAAACTCTTGCAGGGAATAACCTTCCTAGGATAGGAATAACGAATGACCTTCATCAGAAACCATAAAAACACATATAAGAAATAGAGAGAAACTCACCTCTTTCCTCTTCCTCAGCATCTGAATAAATCCAGACTTCATTTTTATTTTCAAATTCCCTTCAGGTATTTAAAAGAAAACACGTAAGATTGTTTTAAATGATTGAGTCAAATATTAATCTGGTAACAAGTATTATTATGTCTAGCAAATATTTAATCTATGTAGGTCCATCCTATAAGGCAACAGGTCTATAGATGCTGTCCGTCTCACCTGCTGCCGCCAGAGTCCCAAGGTCCTTGTGAGCAGAGCATCCTGATCGTCTATTGAAGTAGGCTACTATCCGACCAGAGGTGATACAAATCCTTCACAGCGTTTCAATTGAGCCTGAGGTTGTTCAACTTTCCTCTGTGAGTGTGAGCGCATCGCCCCCCTGTGGTTTCAAATGTTCAAGGTGAAAATGCCAAGTGCATTTCTGTTGCACGTTTTCTGAGCGTCCTGAAAGCAGAGAACTCTTTCATGTAAATATAATTGTTAGAACCATTTCGATAGTAAATAAAATGTGTTTAAGTTGTGTATGAAATGTAAAGAGACTATTATTTCGGGAAAATAAATATGTTTAGAAAACACTTATATTTTGTTTATTGTGACACCTGGTGGTTACCTGTACTGGACCAACAGATTCATATATTGCAGTCAGTCATTGATAGACACCAAGCAAACACATCGTTTTGAACTACACTGAACAGAAATATAAACTTAACATGTGAAGTGTTGGTCCCATGTTTCATGAGTTGAAATAAAAAATCCCAGAAATGTTCTATACACACAAAAAGCTTATTTATCTCAAACGTTGTGCACAAATTTGTTTACATTCCTGTTAGCGAGCATTTCTCCCTTGCCCAGATAATCCATCCACCTGACAGGTCTGGCATATCAAGAAACTGATTAAACAGCATGATCATTACACAGGTGCATCTTGTGCTGGGTACAATAAAAGGCCACTTTAAAATGTGCAGTTTTGACACACAACACAATACCACAGGTGTTTCAAGTTTTGAGGGAGCGTGCAAATGGAATGCTGACTGCAGGAATGCCCACCAGAGTTGTTGACAGAGGGGAGAGGGGTGTATTTCTGTCTGTAATAAATCCCTTTTATGGGGAAAAAACATATTCTGATTGGCAGGGCCTGGCTCCCAAATGGGTCATTTGAAATCCATAGATAAGGGCCTAATAAATGTATTTTAATTGACTGATTTCCTAATATGAACTGTAACTCAGTAAAATCTTTGAAATTGTTGCATTTATATTTTTGTTCAGTGTATGTGTATTGTGTTAATACAATCCTACTGTTTTGTTTGGAAATTGTATAATTTCATTTACCATTTTTACAGGATCATATAACTTGGAATACATTGAATGCCTTCACAAACCTAGCGGACTAAAATTTATGATGAGCTTCACCAATGCGGAGTGGAGTCGAGACCAGGGCCCATATTCACAAAGTATCTCAGAAAAGGTCTTAGGAATCCTGTTAAAACCTGTTTAAGGCACAAAAAAAACTTCCAGCTCTGAGAATGACGTTAAGACACTGCCCAGACAAACACTGAGACAGAAGTAAAATCAACTCATAAAAGTTTTTCTCAGTTGGTAATCACCACAGTTTGAGTACTGCAATGTAGTGATGTTATGTTTGATACCGGCATGTTTCAAAGTCGCTTGTCAGTGGACTTCAAAGCAGTGTGGCGATGCCTGTATCTCTTTATCAGAAGCAAGTGATCAATGATGTCCAAAGCTTTGTGTCGTCTAACAACCACCTGATTGTTTTGGTAATGGTTTTGGTAGAAGACAAAAAGGCTACTCTGCACACGTGCTACAGCGTGTGAGACGTCATCTATAATAATTTGGCTGTTCTAAATTCTTTTGACCAGCAGGTGCCACCAGTGTACACTTACGTTACGTTTACGTATGGAATATATTAATTTGTGAATGTCCATCATCCATTTCATATGATATGTTACAAATTACAATTTGAATGACATGTTACAAATTGCAATTCGTACAATAAATTACACATTTGCAAAATGTACAGTATGTTATGAAATGCAAAGCGGGTTAGCTAACATGCTAAGTACATAGTTGCAAAGTAGCTATAAAGTAGTATGCATTTGCTAAGTGCTAAACGGTACATGATGAGATTCGAACCCATACACCCCGACCAACTACCCTCCTTTCGTTGTTGCTTAATTTACATTTACTATGTTACATCTAGTCTATGAGACCAGTCTTAATATGCCAGCTACTGGAGCAAAATGTAATTTTATTTATCTATTATTTTACCAGGTAAGTTGACTGAGAACACATTCTCATTTACAGCAATGACATGGGAAATAGTTACAGGGATGAATGAGCCAATTGTAAACTGGGGATTCTTAGGTGACTGTGATGGTTTGAGGGCCAGATTGGGAATTTAGCCAGGACACCGGGGTTAACACCCCTACTCTTACAATAAGTGCCATGGGATTAACGTCCCATCCGAAAGACGGCACCCTACACAGGGAAGTGGGATATTTTTTAGACCAGAGGAAAGAGTGCTTCCTACTGGCCCTGCAACACCACTTCCTGCAGCCTGCTATTGTTCCTTTTAATACAGTACATTTCCCACACCTTAATGTTATATGTTGAAAATGATTTAAAAATAAGTCAGTTAATTCATAGTTATTTTGCAAATGATATTCTACATTTGAGTCATTTAGCAGACACCTTATCCAGAGTGACTTACAGGAGCAATTAGGGTTAAAACCTCTTTGGGGTACCCCCCCCCCCTTCTTCTCAATTTCCGCTTAAAGACATACCCTAATCTAACTGCCTGTAGCTCAGGCCCAGAATCAAGGATATGCATTTTCTTGGTATCATTGGAAAGGAAAGAGTCTGTATTTTGTGGAAATGTGAATGAAATGTAGGAGAATATAACACAATAGATCTGGTAGAAGAAAATACAAGGAAATAAACATACGTTTTCGTTTTTTTTCAAATCTTTCAAATGAACAAGAACAGCCAAACATACAGATAGGATGCTGAGGATGATTTGAATGAAGAACATAGGATAGCAACAATAGCTGAGCAAAGTTTTAGACAGATAACTTAAAAAATGAGTGAGCTACATGACATTGAGCATGAAGTCACCCAGGCGTCCCACACAAATGTACCCAAATGTACCCAAGTGGCCGAATTGGTACACTGGTACATTTTGAAGGAAAGAACTATATACAAAATACATAAATGCTATTCTAACACCCCCCCCCCCTCCCCAAGAAAAATATATAAAAACATATTTAAAAAATAATCGTAATAATTAAACATAAACAAATAACAATGGTAACTATTTACACATTTTCTATTTACAATATTGTGAAGACACTCAGTCCTCTACACAATATTGTGCTGCTGGTGCCAAGGCCCATAGCCATGGCTGTAAAGCAGAGGCTTACTGAACAGGTGGTGCAGGTGGTGCAGGTTACTGAACAGGTACTGTGCCCTTTTTGCCCTGAGGCACATTCATGCCTGCAGAGATGAATCTGGGCAGGTGAACACCACTGGTTGGAGCAGAAGGGACAGAGGTAGAGGGGACAGAAGGTGCTGAAGCAACTCGGTCTCGCTTTCTCTATAATTTTGGTTAAATCTGTATACCTATACTTTGTTTGAACTTTTCCTGATTTATTTGCCATAATTTAAATATATAAACTTGCTGAAAATGCTATTGACTATGTACTGCTATGCGTAACACTCGTGGCTCCGTCAAGTAGGATTTGCAATGGCGAATGAACCTCTTTATGCCAGAGTTTACGACAAATGCTGGTCTTCAAACGTATAACCATTACATATTGCCGTTAACCTCAGCTCATTGGCTATCTTCCAAGCTAGATTTCAAGATGACCAGTGGTCATTGGGCCAAAATACAGTCAATCAACTATAGACCGGTCCTACCATTGGTGCGCAATGAGGTCATTGATCGGTTTGTTTCAGTCAATACGTCCCGGGAAAAGAACCATCAAGTACGGTTGTGTTCGTAACAACCAGAGTATTGCAATGAAACCAACATGGACTGGATAAACGTTTGTTTAGTGTGTGTAATTACCATGAACGCTTCGTCCAAAGTTGAATGAGATGGAAATCACAATGCAAGCGGTTTACAAATGTTTCGTGTTAGGCTATAAAAATGGATGTTATCAAACAAAACTAACATTCACTGTATAGTTAGGACACTTGGCATTGCCACCAGAGGCAGATCTTCAAAGGTAAGCGATTTATTTTGTTGTTATTTCTGACTTTGGTGACGCTAATGCTTGGTTGGAAAATGCTAGTGATACTTGTGTGTGCGGGGAGCTGTCCTCAGAAAATCACATGGTTTGCTTTCGCAGTAAAGCCTTTTTGAAATCTGACACAGCGGCTGGATTAATAAGACGTTCATCTTTTACATGATGTAAGATACATGTATTTACAAGAATGTTTACTATAACAAATGGTGTATTTAGAATGTTAGCGCTCTGCAGTTTCACCGGATGTTGGCCTGGTGGGACGTTAGCGTCTCACCTACCCTAGAGAGGTTTTAAGTGCCTCGCATATCGACAGATTTTTCACCTACTGTACCAGTTAAAAGTTTGGACACACCTACTCATTCAAGGGTTTTTCTTTATTTTGACTATTTTCTACATTGTAGAATAATTGTGAATACATCAAAACTATTGAATAACACATATGGAATCATGTAGTAACCAAAAAAGTGTTAAACAAATCTAAATATATTTTATATTTGAGCTTTTCAAAGTAGCCAGCCTTTGCCTTGATGACAGCTTTGCACACTCAACCAGCTTCGTGAGGTAGTCACCTGGAAGGCATTTCAATTAACATGTGTGCTTTGTTAAAAGTTCATTTGTGGAATTTGACTGGTACTCTATTTGGCTCTGGGATTCGACCCAATGCATGCCAACGGAACCGCAATCAATGTTCAACTACTCTGCATACAGTCTATTGTTTAAAAAAAATACTGGATACACACCTACTCATTCCAGGGTTCTTCTTTACTTTGAAAGTTTCTTCAAGTTCAGTTGCAAAAACCATTAAGCGCTATGATGAAACTGGCTCTCATGAGGAACGCCACAGGAAACGAAGACCCAGAGTTACCTCTGCTGCAGAAGATCTGTTCATTAGAGTTACCAGCCTCAGAAATTGCAGCCCAAATAAAGGCTTCACAGAGTTCAAGTAACAGACACATCTCAAACATCCAACTGTTCAGAGGATAATAGGTGAATCAGGCCTTCATGGTCAAATTTCTGCAAAGAAACCACTACTAAAGGACACCAATAATAAGAAGAGACTTGCTTGGGCCAAGAAACACGAGCAATTGGCATTAGAGCGGAGGAAATCTGTCCTTGGTCTGATGAGTCCAAATTTGAGATGATTGGTTCCAACCACCATGTCTTTGTGAGACGCAGAGTAGGTGAATGGATTATCTCCACATGTGTGGTTCCCCCCGTGATGCATGGAGGAGGAGGTGTGAAGGCGTGGGGGTGCTTTGCTGGTGACAGTTTGTGATTTATTTAGAATTCAAGGCACACTTAACCAGCATGGCTACCACAGCATTCTGCAGCGATACACCATCCCATCAGGTTTGTGCTTAGTGGGACTATCATTTGTTTTTCAACAGGACAATTACCCAACACACTTCCAGGCTTTGTAAGGGCTATTTGACCAAGAAATTGAGCGATGGAGTGCTGCATCAGATGACCTGGCCTCTACAATCACCTGACCTCACCCCAATTGAGATGGTTTGGGATGAGTTGGACTACAGAGTGAAGGAAGAACAGCCAACAAGTGCTCAGAATATGTGGGAACTCCATCAAGACTGTTGGAAAAGCATTTCAGGTGAAGCTGGTTGAGAGAATTCCAAGAGTGTGCAAAGCTGTCATCAAGGTAAAGGGTGGCTACTTTGAAGAATCTAAAATAAAAAATATATTTTGATTTGTTTAACCCTTTTTTGATTACTATATGATTCCATATGTGTTATTTCAGAGTTTTGATGTCTTCACTATTCTACAATGTAGAAAATAGTAAAAATGAAGAAAAACCCTTGAATGAGTAGGTGTGTCCAAACTTTTGACTGGTACTGTACATACATAACATAGACAGATAAATAAATACAGAAAAAAAGAACCAGAAGGCATTTGAACCCAATCTGGCACAAAGAGAAGATTGATATGGGAGACAAGACTATACACAATCTATATACAGGTACACACGTGCCATTTACCACATATAGAAGCTAAATATTTTTACAATTTAATTCTAGGTATCCTTTTTCTTTTATTCAAGACTTGAATTTAAATTTTTATTTAAATATTCCGCCAACGGAAATATACAATGGACAAAAAAACATTACAATTGAAAACAGCAGTAACTTGGTAATTTGGTCAAAATTGAGTTAAGACTGAAATCAGTCTTTGTAGTATCGGCGTATCTTGTGTCAAATTTGCTTTAACTACAAAATCTAAGTAAAAATCAAGGCAAATAGCAGTAAATGAAGTTACTAGTGTTTTCACTGAAGTTACTGTGATTTACCTTGATAATCTAATGGGCCTTGAGTTCAGGCTATCCCGATCATGACACCCTTACACACACCATGAGACAGCCAAGAAAGTTGGATAAACACATTTGTGCACTTTGCTTTTGCATTACCCATATAGTTGTTGGAGGTCATACAAAGGCAGAGTGCAGTATTGGCATTTTAGGGGTCATAGGTCAGATCAGTGGTCATGGTTTTCCTTAAACAATTATTTTATAATAAGATAATACAGTGCCTTCAGAAAGTATTCACACCCCTTGACTTTTTTCCACATTTTGTTGTGTTACAGGCTGAATTTTAAATTGATGAAATTTACATTTTTTTGTCACTGACCTACACATACTGTACACAATATATCGTTTTGAAGTGGAATTTTGTTAGAAATTTGTACAAATTAATAAAACAGGAAAAGCTGAAAGTTGCTTAACAATTCACATACTAAGTTGCATGGACTCACTCTGTGTGCAATTATAGTGTTTTACATGATTTTCTGTACCCCACACATACAATTATCTGTAAGGTCCTGAGCACTGAATTTCAAAAACAGATACAACCCCAAAACCAGGGAGAATTTCCAATGTCTCGTAAATTAGGACACCTATTGGTAGATGGGTAAAAATTTAAAAAGCAGACATTGAATATCTGTTTGGGCATGGTGAAGTAATTCATTTACATTTTGAATTCAGGCTGTAAAACAAAAACATGTTGCATAAGTCAAGGGGTATGAATACTTTCTGAAGGAACTATCAGTGCGTATTTACTTTTATAGTACAATATATTTAGCTGGAAAGACCACTTCTTTTAAAGCAATTTTTCTGATGGTGGCATTGTCGTCATACAGCCATTGCATTTGATTGGATCACACAGGCACAAACTCCTCATTAATAACACAAGCAATGCCCGCAATGCCCACACCCACACAGTATTCATTCATCCCTTGGCGTTTTCCCTATTTTGTTGCATTACAACCTGTAATTTAAACGGCTTATCATTTGGATTTCATTTAATGGACATACACAAATAGTCAAAATTGGTGAAGTGAAATGAAAAAAATAACTTGTTTAAAAAATGTTTTTACGGAAAAGTGGTGCGTGCATACAGTGTGTTTTCACCTCCTTTGCTTTGAAGCCCCTAAATAAGATCTGGTGCAACCAACCTTCAGAAGTCACATAATTAGATTGCACACAGGTGGACTTTATTTAAGTGTCACATGATCTCAGTATATATACACCTGTTCTGAAAGGCCCCAGAGTCTGCAACACCACTAAGCAAGGGGCACCACCAAGCAAGCGGCACCATGAAGACGAAGGAGATCCAAACAGGTCAGGGACAAAGTTGTGGAGAGGTAGAGATCAGGGTTGGGTTATATAAAAATATCCCAAACTTTGAACATCCCACGGAGCATCCTTAAATCCATTATTAAAAAATGTAAAGAATATGCCACCACAACAAACCCACCAAAACTCACGGACCAAGCAAGGACGGCATTAATCAGAGAGGCAACAAAGAGACCAATGATAACCCAGAAGGAGCAGCAAAGCACCACGGCGGAGATGGGAGTATCTGTCCATAGGACCACTTTAAGCCGTACACTCCACAGAGCTGGACTTTATTGAAGACTGGCCAGACAAAGCAATGCTAAAAGAAAAAAATAAGCAAACACGTTTGGTGTTCGCCAAAAGGCATATGGAAGAAGGTACTCTGGTCAGATGAGACGAGATGAGCTTTTTGGCCATCAAGGAAAACACTATGTCTGGCAGAAACCCAACAGCTCTCATCACCCCGAGAACACCATCATGCTGTGGGGATGTTTTTCAACGGCAGGGACTGGGAAACTGGTCAGAATTGAAGGAACGATGGATGGCGCTAAATACAGGGAAATTCTTGAGGGAAACCTGTTTCAGTCTTCCAAAGATTTGAGACTGGGACAGACGTTCACCTTCCAGCAGGACAATGACCCTAAGCATACTGCTAAAGCAACACTCGAGTGGTTTAAGGGGAAACATTTACATGTCTTGAATGGCCTAGTCAAAGACCAGACCTCAATCCACTTGAAAATCTGTGGTATGACTTAAAGATTGCTGTACACCAGCGGAACCCACTTGAAGGAGCTGGAGCAGTTTTGTCTTGAAGAATGGGCAAATATCCCAGTGGATAGATGTGCCAAGCTTATAGAGACATACCCCAAGAGACTTGCAGCTGTAATTGCTGCAAAAGGTGGCTCTATAAAGTATTGACTTTGTTGGGGGTAAATAGTTACAGTATGCACGCTCAAGTTTTCAGTTTTTTTGTCTTATTTCTTATTTGTTTCACAATAAAAACATGTTGCATCTTCAAAGTGGTAGGCATGTTGTGTAAATCAAATGCTACAAGCCCCCAAAAGATCAATTTTAATTCCAGGTTGTAAGGCAACAAAATAAGAAAAATGCCAAAGGGGATGAATACTTTCGCAAGCCACTGTACATGGTTTCACAAACAAATAGCTTTGGTCACACTTAACGTCAGCTGTTACCTTTGTTATTAATTATATTATATTATTGTTACTATTATTGTATTATTTCTTAGCTTTGTAGCTAACTACTGGAACTATAGACTAATTCTTTACCATGTAGTGGTGTAGCTTACTACTGGAACTACACACTACTTTTTTTACCATGTACTGGTGTAGCTAACTACTGGAACTACACACTACTTCTTTACCATGTAGTGGAGTATCTAACTACTGGAGCTACACACAACTTTTTTTGCAGAAATAAAATAAAATATGGGTGAAGTAGGAAATCATTTAATTTATTTTTCTGAATAAGACCTACCTAATTCTCACTTGAAACATTGTTTTGTGTTTAATAGGCTAAATTACCTATTCTGTTAACATATGTGATCTGTTCTTGCAATTTCAAATTTTCAGATTTAAATATGATAATTTTTCACTTTTCTACATTTTCAAAGTTACTTCAGTTAAGTGAACTATATTTTCACAGGGGTAGCTTTAGTGTATCTTAACTTCTTTCAGTGTGAAGTAATTGGTAGCTTGGTAAACTATATTTTCAGAGTAGCTTCCCCAACACTGCTAGCTTCTCACTACATCCACAGTCAATCAATCTCCCATCGTGTAACACTACTTGCGCCTGCCTCCTTTACCAATAGGTGCCCATGCAGAGAATCACCCATGAATACAGACGTTTAGATGAGTTTAAATGACGTTTAGATGACAGTTCAAATGGGATAATTCCCGCCCACAATGAGTGAGTTATAGTTATACTTGGCAACGCTGCTCTGTTTGTTTGACTAAGCAGAATAGAAGAGGAACCACTGACACAAATGGCTACTGATGCCAATGCCAACGTAGAGAGGACAGAAATAGACATAGAAATAGTGCTTATAATGTTATCGATCACCTTCTGTGGTTTAGATGGGTCCACTCCCTCCCAGGGTTCAGGGTTTCTACTTTTATTTAAACTGAAAGAAAGTTTAAGAAATTATTAAAACAGAATATATGCTATGCCAGGGTTTGTCTTTTATCAAACAAATTTTTTTTTTTTAAATGGGCAGGCCTGTCAGAGACTGTTGAGCAAATTCCCTTTAGATAAAAGTCTTTTAAAATGTCAGGTTAGTACTTCTAGTTCACATTACTAGAAACAAGACAAATAGCAAGACAAGCAAATATAATCCACATTAAATAGTACATAGTAGAATATGACTGTTTCCCAAACCCAGATTAAAACTTCTTCTGAACTAAGAATCTGCAATGGAAACTAAGCTTTTTCTGGGGTCCAGGAAACCAGCACTAAACATGTAGAGAAAATACATTAAATCTCACATGACATCATTCTTTGTAAATAGGAAGTAGAGGGAGGTAGAGGTGGCTCCTACAGCAGCCAATGCCACAATGCTGATCAGAGGAATGAGCTGGGAGAGAGAAGCATTTAGGTGTCAGGATGGGGACCTTATACTTATTATAGTGGATAACTGGGTTGTTCTTAACTCCTTTTGAGAATGAAGGTCCTCATACATTATTTCAATCCAGGAAGCAAGGGAAATTCACATAAATAAATAAACCTGTTGTAAAGAAAAGCTTAAATTCTCTATTTGGAATTTCCTTTAAACTCCTGAGGGGAATAACCTAGCTAGGATAGGAGGAAATAATTACCTTTATCAGAAACCATAGAGAACATTGATCCAAAACAAGAAATAGAGAGAAACTCACCTGTTTCCTCATCATCTGAATCAATCCAAACTTAATTTTGCTTTTCAAAGTCCGTGCGGTATCAATTCTTATTCTGTATAGTAAATCCTTAATATGTGTAGGGGTATCCTGTAAGGCAACAGGTACCCTAGTGGTTAGAGCATTGGACTAGTAACCGAGAGGTTGCAAGATTGAATCCCCGAGCTGACAAGGTAAAGATCTGTCTCTCTGCCCCTGAACAAGGCAGTTAACCCACTGTTCCTAGACTATCATTGAAAATAAGAATTTGTTCTTAACTGACTTGCCTAGTTAGGTAAAATAAAAATAAAAAGATGCTGTCTGTCTCACCTGTTACTGCCAGAGTCCCAAGGTGCTTGTGAGCACAGCATCCTGTCTGTCTGAAGTAGACTCTTAGCTGACCAAAGGTGATATGATTTGTAAAGCTGGCACATGATCCAGTCTGAGCACATCTCTCCCCTGTGGTTTTAAATATTCAAGGTGAAAATGACATGCATTTTTTGCATACGTTTTCTGAGCATTCCGATAGCAGATACATCTTTTAAGTACATTTTGTTATAGCCACTTTGATAGAAAATTAAATGTGCTGAAATTGTGTATGGAATGTAAATAAAATACATTTTAAAAACCTTATATTTGTTTATTGTGATACCTGGTAAGTTGCTTGTATTGCACCAGCAAAGTGATACTGATTGAGACTGTGATAGATGCCAAGCAGAGACACAGTTTTCAACCATGCTTATCTACTGTTTTGTTTGGAATTTGTATAATTTGATTTACCATTCTTAATGGATCACTTTTGTGCCATTTTTTTTGTTTACCTTTGCTATCATTATCACTCGGAATCAAAGGTGGCTGGTGGAACAACAATTGGGGAGGACAGGGTCCTAGTAATGGCTGGAACAGAATTAATTGAGTGGTATCAAACACATCATTTCCATGTGTTTGATAACACTCCATTCCAGCCATTATTATGAGACTTCCACCGCTCACCAGCCTCCTGAGCTTGGAATACATTCAATGTCTTCCAAGAACCAAAGCTGGAACTGTGAGTAAAAGGCTAAATGTTGAACATCAAGTTGCAATATAGAATATCTCTCACGTTGTTTTATTGGATTTATGAGAAACTAGTTGGAACCTACTTGAATTTAGATGTAGAAATGTAGCAATGCGAATGCCCCACCCACCTGAGGATCTGTCTTTTTCAGCTATCTATTTCCTGTGTTTGAAAGGTGCAAAATCAACTTAAATATCACTGGATTGATTGCTTTCCTTGTACTACGGTGACTCTCTCATACTCTTGCTGGTACCTGTTTTTTTTCCTGTTAACGTTACGACCACGAAAATGTTTGTAATGACCGGTCAAACACACTCCAGTTATGGCTGAAACGGGCTCAATGGAATACTTTGTCTTTCCGTTGCATCTATAGAACTCTGAAGCTTGGTGGGGATTTAACAGATAGTCTCGACACCTATATCACAAGAAAGAGAGAACTTTATAACTTTGTAATTTTTTTGTGGATTTTAAAACAGTAATAATTTAATACAGCTGAAATTAATTACATGTGCTGAAATTAAAGCATGTTCTGAAAATGAGCACTCGGATTATAGTAATATTATGTCTGAATGTGACAACAACAGTAATTAATGAGGGAGTTACCTCCTTTTTTACCCTCTTTTTCAATCTTGTCTCATTGCTGCAACTCTGCAACGGGCTCAGGAGGCGAAGGTCAAGTCATGCTTCCTCTGAAACATGACCCCCAAACCACGCTTCTTAACACCTGCCCGCCAGCCGCACCAATGTGTCAGAGGAAACAAACACCATGCAATTTATGACCAATGTCAGCCTGCAGGTGTCTGGCCCACCACAAGGAGTCGCTAGAGCACAATGAGCCAAGAAAAAGCCCCCCCCCCCAGACAAATCCTACCCTAACCCAGATAATACAGGGCCAATGGTGCACCACGCTATGGGACTCCCCTATGGGATCAAACCCAGGTCTTTAGTGATGCCACTAGCACTGCAATGCAGTCCCTTAGACTGCTGTGCCACTTGGGAGGCCATGTTTCAACACATATTTTTTTAATAACTTGTAAAAATGTATATATGGGTATATATGAATATATGAGTATATATGAGTATATATGAATCAGAGACAACGATAAACAGCTGTCTCTGATTGGGAACCAATTCAGGCCACCATAGACCTACATTTACCTAGACAATACCAAAACCCCATAGATATACAAAAAAACCTAGACAAGACAAAAACACACATACCACCCTCGTCACACCCTGACCTAACCAAAATAATAAAGAAAACAAGGATAATTAAGGTCAGGGCGTGACACTGGTTCCTTAATATGGGGTTTTCATTGTTAAGTTAGGTAGGCCTACAGGTGTAGGATATTAATTTGATCTGTACTGTCACAGCAAAATAATCCTGCAGCACAGGATTTGAAAGTTTGGTCCATAATGTTGCTTGGTTGGTGGTTAGGTTATTAGCTGGTCAAAATGAGGCTACATGAAAAGCAGGAAACTGTTAATATGTATGTAAATCACAAAGCTCATCTGCATTGCGGAGGAAAATTCTCAACATCAAAAGAGTGATCAAATTAAGATCCTACATCTGTATAGCCTACATGCACATTTCAAGTGTCTCTAACTGTACAAACTCTGAAGTATACAGCTGTCATGACGTTGGCCTGGGGGGTAGGTTTATGACAGTCATAAATACCTCTTCCCCCCTTTTTCCTCTCTCTACCCTACTGAGGTTACATTTGCAAAACCCTTGGTTAACATAGAGATTCTGGGAACATCAGAAGGTGGGGGGAAATGAACTATTTTCTGGCAATCCGATCAATTGAACATGTGCGGTGGTACTTAATGAATATGATGTCAGTTTGGTTGTCATCTGAGACATTCTCATCAATGAAAAGATGACATAAACTCTAGGAAGGAATAGACAGAGTATCCTGTCTATCGCACAACGATGTTACTACAACGTATCCAATTGACAACCAGAGACATTCTTCAAAGGACTTGGTTTGGCAACACGGCCTTCCCTCTACCACCAACCTACCGAAGCGCAGCTCAGAGTAAATATTTATTGCATTTTCCTTTTCCAAATGGGCGGTAATTTAGAATGCATAAGATACTGTATTTACGATAGCACAGCTTCGCCTTTGTTCCTCAGTCTTCCTGCTCCTTCACTCAAACCCAGACCCTTTTCTTTTGTGTAACAAGCTGTCATATCTGTTCTGCCGCTAGGGACATTTTCCTTTATGACGTAATTTGTAATCAAGTTATGATTTAATTATTTGTATGTGTAATTCTGTGTGATTAGTTAGGTATTTAGTAAATAAATAATTAAACCCAATTTTGTATTGCTGATTCAACTTGTTAGCCAGGGTGGGTGCAGATAACCAAGAATTTACAACTTTCAGATGAGACTGAATTAAGATGACGATTAATATTGACTGCTATTGATGTAAAATATTACTAGGTCTTTAAGAGTTTATTCGGAATATAACAGCTCTATAAATATTATTTTGTGGTGCCCGACTATCTAGTTAATTACATTTACATGATTAGCTCAATCAGGTAATGTTAATTACAGATAAATTATTTTATAGAAAAGCATGTCATATCACTTAATCCGGCATAGCCAAAGACACGACACAGCAGACCAGTCAATTAAATGTTAGCCTGTGTACCCCTTAATACTGTGATGTGGCATAAGCATGCTTATGCACTGCTGTGTGATGTGCTGGAGTTGTTTTAAGCAGTACATTTTGGCACAGCTGAGCTTTTGTGATGTTGCTTGTTGATCAGTGCTCTGTTTTGGACTGTTTGTAAGATGGCCCCGGAGAAGAAGGCAGACGTTTTACGTGCCCCCAGCCGATTGTGTTTTTTTGATATTTTATAAGAGTTGTTTGTAACTTATTTTTTTACTTATTTTGTACATAATGTTGTTGCTACCATCTCTTATGACAGAAAATAACCTCTAGACATCAGGACTGCGATTAATCACCACGGACTAGCATAATTATGATTTATTTTTTCACGACTGACGAGCCCTTACTGAGAATTTATAGCCTATTGAATAAACCCCCACTTCCCTCCATTCTGCTAGTGTTATGAATTTTATGTATAATGACTAAATGATGTATACATTTAAAGTAATGATAGGACTATATCTAACAGACTTCTACCGTGTCTCTGTATAATGATGAAGAATGTTTGTCCATAAGAAAAGAGGAACTGTTAGCAGGCAAGGAACTGTGGCAGACAACTTGTGACCACTGTGAAACTGACAACAGGGAAGGAAGTCTCCCCACCTAGGGAGGGGAGAAACCTTGGGCTTGCAGTAGATTGTGTAACATGTTGCAGGATGTGATAAGCAATGTATGCATAGGAGAAGACTTGTAAACTATATTGTCATTGTCTCAGAGGAGGAGGGACATTTATGACGAAATGGGAGATAAATAAACCAATGTACATGATATGATTGGTAGATCTCTCGTAAATAAACGTTGCTGACTATTGTACACTGGCCTCTGTCTGTTTTATTTCAACAAGAATCTTACAAATTCTTGGTAGCAGACCGAGTAGTTTAATTGAAGTTCAGTTTATGAACATTGAGAACATCATTCTCGTAAAAGCTAGCAAACGTGCAAACTTTGGAGAATAAAATCGACGAGTTACAGGGAAGATCGAACTACAGCCGAAAGCTGCCCAGTGACACGAGCCTAGCAGATGAGGTAAACTACTTCTATGCTCGCTTCGAGGCAAATAACACTGAAACATGCACGAGAGCACCAGCTATTCCGGAAGACTGTGTGATCACGCTCTCCGCAGCCGATGTGAGTAAGAGCTTTAAACAGGTCGATATTCACAAGGCCGCAGGGCCAGACGGATTACCAGGACGTGTATTGCGAGCATGCGCTGAGCAATTGGCAAGTGTCTTCACTGACATTTTCAACCTCTCTCTGTCTGTGTCTGTAATACCAACGTGTTTACGGCAGACCACCATAGTCCCTGTGCCCAAGAACACTGAGGTGAAAAGGACCACTAAGGTAAAAGGAACACCTATGTGAGAATGCTATTCATTGACTACAGCTCAGCGTTCAACACCATAGTGCCCTCAAAGCTCATCAATAAGCTAAGGACCCTGGGACTAAACACCTCCCTTTCCAACTGTATCCTGGATTTCCTGACGGGCCACCCCCAGGTGGTAAGGGTAGATAACAACACATCCGCCATGCTGATCCTCAACACAGGGGCAATTCAGGGGTGCATGCTCAGTCCCCATGACTGCACAGCCAGGCATGACTCCAACACCATCATTAAATTTGCTGATGACACAACAGTGGTAGCCCTGATCACCGATAACGACGAGACTGCCTATAGGGAGGAGGTCAGAGACCTGGCCATGTGGTGCCAGGACAACAACCTCTCCCTCAACGCAATCAAGACAAAGGAGATGATTGTGGACTACAGGAAAAAGAGGACCGAGCACGACCTCATTCTCATCGACTGGGCTGCAGTGGAGCAGGTTGAAAGCTTCAAGTTCCTTGGTGTCCACATCACCAACAAACTAACGTGGTCCAAGCACACAAAGACAGTCGCGAAGAGAGCACGACAAAACCAATTTCCCCTAAGGAGACTGAAAAGAGGAATGCCCTAAAAATGGTCAAAGACTCCAGCCACCCAAGCCATAGACTGTTCTCTCAGCTACCGCATGGCAAACGGTACTGGAGCGCCATGTCTAGGTCCAAGAGGCTTCTAAACAGCTTCTACCCCAAGCCATAAGACTCCTGAGCATCTAGTCAGACTATTTGCAGTGATTTGATTTGATCAACAATCATAGTAGAAGTTGTATAGGCTTTTTTGTGTGTGTGGGTTGTGTATAATGTGTGTCCGTTCAGGTTGTTACTTTCATTTGTGTTATCATGTTCGGCCATTTGTACTTTTGTTGTCTATTTCAGTGCTTCTTAAACCTCTCCTCGGGGACCCCCTCACAATTTTTTTTGTAGTTCTGAACTAGCACACCTGATTCAACCAGTCAAGGGCTTGATGATTCGTTGAAAAGTTGAATCAGGTGTGCTGGCTCTGGGATAGATCAAATACATGGAACGGCTGTTGGTCCCCAAGGAGAAGCACTGGTCTATTTGATGCACACATAGTATATTTCTGAGGTTCCTTTAGTGCTCTAACAAGGCTTACTTTTACCTGTAATCACCACCAGAGAGAGACAAATACCTTGGTATAGAGCGGATGATATGGTCTGGGGCAAGACGACTAGGGATGGACATTTTTTATTTTATTAATACATTTAAAAAACTCGGCAAGTCAGATAAAAACAAATTTGTATTTAAAATGACGGCTTACCACGGCCAAAACTTAACCCGGACGACACTGGGCCAATTTGTGCGCTCCCCTATGGGACTCCCAATCACGGCCAGTTGTGTTACAGCTTGGAATCAAACCAGGGTCTGTATTGACACCTCTAGCACTGAGATGCAGTGCCTTAGACAGCTGTGCCACTCAGAAGCACATACATTCATATAGCTAAAATCAAATCAAATGATATTTGTCACATGCACCGAATATAACAGCTATAGACCTTAGAGTGAAATGCTTACTTCCAAGAAGATTGCTACTAGTAATTACATTGTTACACGTTACAGTACAGAACTCACACAGGTTAATAGGTTAACAGTCACTTTTGAAAGAGAACCTGTTAAGAGATGGAACAGAGCATCTACCACTGTTGGCTCGTCACGTTGGCTTGTCCATGAAAGGAGCTGTAGTCACACATTGTGTGTCCAGTGGTTTACTATGAATGTCTTGGTATTGCCAGCTATTTCTGATTCATGAGTTATGTTAGATTGGTCTATGTGTTTCATAGATCAGTATTCAAGCGGTGTTGTCAGTTTGCGGACCTACCGTCAACCTGTGTGTCTAACTCATGCCCCCATCACAATTGATTGGGGTAATAATTGAGCTGTGAGACAAAAGTAAGAGATCTGTCTTGATACTCAGACAATTTAACCAGGGGTGGACAGACCACAAGGGCAGGAAGAGCGAGAGACAAACTGAATGCCTCATTAGGCAAAATGTCTCAAGGCCTCAAATGGCTCATTAAATTAGTTTAAAAACCTGTTCTATTTTGTCCTCGTATTATGAAATGGTCATGTGGTTCTCCATAGTTAGAAGTGTGACATTTAACTGAAAAAGGTAGAAAGTCCCTCCTAAAAAATAGTTTAATTAAAAGTACAGGATTCTGATGAAATACATTTCACAATTGTGAAACTGGTAGTGGATTTTCAGCCACATTGACATTGAGTGAATTTTCAAAAGAGAAAAGATCAAAGTCTGAATTAAAGTACTATTATTTGTTATACTTCATTGTTACTTTTTTGTATTTTATTTTTTACTCGCATTTATTTAGTAAATATTTGATTAAGGGCTTGTAAGTAAGCATTTCATGGTAAGGTTTACACCTGTTGTATTCAACGCATGTGATAAATAAAATTGGATTTGATTTGATTCAACATACCAGTAGTGAAATGAGTCAGAAATGATTCAGACAAAGCAAGGCCACCATTCAATATACACCAATCTAGTTGTTAATGAATTTGATCATTTATTTAACAGGGCATTAGTTATTTTTGGACACTTTTGTTCATAGTCCAGGGGCAATACCAATATGGTCCCTGAACGACAGCATGACGTCATGTTGTAATGAGGGCCTTGCGGTAATATTTTAGAACCCAGAACCCCAAGTATGTTTGAATAGGACCTTATGACTTCAAATGAGTCACCATAGACTTAAACAGGAGACCGTTCTCCTGGTTGCACAAAGGGCTATTGAATTACTGACAGGGCTGTCTAGATTAAAACACTTTCTGTCTTTCTACATGTCAGGAAGCCAGCAAAGTTGGGCCTTTGCACTTGGCCTCAATCGATCTCAGGTAAAACGATAAGGTGCAGTTTATCTCACCCAGGTCACCGTGATGAAAATAGGTCATCGATTCCCTTATCTGCCACTATAGATTGCAAACAGCCGCTCTGCCCTAGTGCCCTCTTGAACATTGAGGACATTTCAAGCCAATCAAAGAGTGAGACCTTCTGTGGCTGACCATGGCGGTTGTAGGGGGAGGAGGTATATTAGGATGCAAGGGGAGCATTTATTGTGCTACAGGCAGATTCAGAAACATTTCTGACTTCCCGCTGAAAGAAACCAGGGCTAAAACGTACAGTAGGAGACAGAAAATTATATCCTCATATCAGAATATATCATTTTTGGTGACACTAGTAACAACAATGAATTCAGGCCTTTTAACATATTAACATATTTTTGTAATTGTATAGCAATTGAGTTGAGTTTTTTTAATCACACAAGATGGATAGAGATCCTAATTACAGTGTTACTACACAGGCATTTGTCTGTAAACGGGAGGGGGTGTGTAGCTGGAGGGGGGAAAGAGACATAAGGATGACTGAGACTGTGTTAGAGAGTGTGTGTGCGTGTGTGTGTGTGTGTGTGTGTGTGTGTGTGTGTGTGTGTGTGTGTGTGTGTGTGTGTGTGTGTGTGTGTGTGTGTGTGTGTGTGTGTGCACAGGGGGGGGGGAGTAGTGCGATGAGGCAGGCTGATGCTCAGCCATCCAAAATCCTATTGCATTCTCAGAGTTGGAGAGTGGGAGTGTGTGCAGTAATTACTTTGGAGGAGACCGTCGCTGTGCTGGGGTGGAGGGAGCTTGGAGCGCGTAGCTGTGCAGCTTTGTAGCCGTGATCTTTCCATTTCATCTCATCACCTTCGTCTGGCAAATTCCCTCGACGGCTCTGTGAAGCCTGCTGCGTTCAGCGCTGTCAGTCTGGGCCGTCAAATCGATGCCCATCTCGTCCACTTCTATATTTAACCAGGTTCAACGACTCAGGCACTGATAGGGAGCCTCCGCTCCGCTCCATATCTCTGAGGTTAGATTAGCAGCAGCTCCAGACTGATCAGGGCAGGATAATACACTCTGCAGCCAGATCAGATCAGGCTGAAGCTCTGCGATGCCTTCTGTTACTAAGCCAATTTGAATTTGAATTATATTGTATGCAGTGGCGACCCGTCATTCAGTGCAGATGGGGCACCTGTTTTGCATGTTATTTTGGCATTAATACGTATCATGTATCAGTTTGCAAACAACATAAAAAAACAAACAACATTCATGGAGTTAATAAAGCTGCATACAAACTTTTTGTTGTTGTTGTTGCTTTCTTGAGTAAGGCAGCTCCAACATGCAGGTGTTTCAGCCTAGCTCAGTGCTATTTGTAGTTGTGGGGCAGCCAGCGGAAAATACGGAACATAGGGGTTGGCAATGTTCTCTAGTTGCGCCGTGATTGGCTCAGTGTTCTGTCCCTAATGGAGATGCGACTTCACCGCTAAAACTATGGGTAGAGCTCGAAAATTCAAGCCCCTTGGGTGCTGCCATAGAGTTACATTAGAAGTGCCCATCAAAGAAGGCTCAAGGTCATTGGCCACAGCTAAAACGATGTCAAATCATGTTATATCTACAGTATCTTTAATTGGACTGACATCATAGTTTAAAAATCTCAGCTAGCAAGCTGGTAGTCATCATCAGGAATCAAGTCGACAATCAACTGACAAATCATTTTCAATCCTTTTCATATGAAGTGAAATAATGAAGAGAAATGATAGATAAAACGTGCTCATCGGCAATTGGACAGAAACATTACTCAACAAGTTCGAAACCGCTAATTCAACAATAAGTAGTTTGGAAGGAACTGCAAGCATTGCAAAGCAATCACTAGCCTGCTATTCAGTGGAGTGTGTGTGTGGTCCAAGTCTGGGTTTAAGGGTCTCTTTTCCAAGCTTAAAAGGATAAACATTCAGCATTGGCCATGCGGTCAATCCAGCATGACTTCAGCCACGCTCAAAACAACAAGAAACTCAGACCTGGGACATCTCAGACTCTAGTGTGTTCATGACAACTGGGAACTCTGGAAAAAAAACAAGCTCCGACTGGGAAAATACGTTTTGAACGGTCATCCAAGTCGGGAACTCAGTCCTCTTTCTAGAGCTCCGACCTAAAGATCACTGACGTCATCATGATTGATCTTTGTCTTGAAAGCACCATACATCCAGAGAATGCCAGACTTTGATAACAAAGTTTGATGGCAAAATTTGTCCACAAAGAACCGCTGCACCACCTTCCTGTTCAAGTGAGCACAGCGTAACAAGGTCCAAAAAATGTATAGTATGCTGTTGCAATAAATGATGTAATCTGCCATGGAGATATGTATATTGTAGCTAAGAAAGTAATACTAAGTCTATGTTGTGTAGTAAGCTGTTAGTAGCCCATGTGCCTCACCCTAATCATTTGGTCCCTTTTCCTCTCATCATTTTGCCTACTGTTCTGACGCAACAGCCTCTCCTCCGCTTGTCGTCCTCTTATGCCATAGTTTGTACATCTCAATTGTCAGTAGAAACCACATTTGTTTAAGCAAGTCAGCCATATCAGCTTTGTTTTTTTTAAAGGCAATAAATGAGGCTGAATGAACTGTTTCACTGCCAGACAAGGCTCCGCCGATAGCCAGGTGAAGCAGTGGTAAGGTGTTGGGACTGCTGTTGGGACTCTGCTGTTGGGACAGATTTATGTAGGCCCTAACAGTTTGTGGGCACCGTTTATCACGGCTAAAGTGCAATTAATGTATTGTTTAGTGTTTTATTGTGTAATGGCTTTGCTGGCAAAACTTTGGGGGAGTTTGCCCCACCAAGATGTACAGTCGTGGCCAAAAGTTTTGAGAATTACACAAATATTAATTTCCACAAAGTTTGCTGCTTCCGTGTCTTTAGATATTTTTGCCAGATATTACTATGGAATACTGAAGAATAATTACAAGCATTTCATAAGTGTCAACGGCTTTTTATTGACAATTACATGAAGTTGATGCAAAGAGTCAATATTTGCAGTGTTGACCCTTCTTTTTCAAGACCTCTGCAATCCGCCCTGGCATGCTGTCAATTATCTTCTGGGCCACATCCTGACTGATGGCAGCCCATTCTTGCATAATCAATGCTTGGAGTTTGTCAGAATGTGTGGGTTCTGTTTGTCCACCCGCCTCTTGAGGATTGACCACAAGTTCTTAGTTATCACTTTTGTCTTATGACAAGGTGCTCCATCATGCTGAAAAAGGCATTGGTAGCCTAGTGGTTAGAGCGTTGGACTAGTAACCGGGAGGTTGCAAGTTCAAATCCCTGAGCTGACAAGGTACAAAATCTGTCGTTCTGCCCCTGAACAGGCAGTTAACCCACTGTTCCTAGGCTGTCATTGAAAATAAGAATTTGTTCTTAACTGACTTGCCTAGTAAAATAAAAGTAAAAAAAATAAATAAATTGTTTGTCACCAAACTGTTCCTGGATGGTTGGGAGAAGTTGCTCTTGGAAGATGTGTTGGTACCATTCTTTATTCATGGCTGTGTTCTTAGACAAAATTGTGAGTGAGCCCACTCCCTTGGCTGAGAAGCAACCCCACACATGAATGGTCTCAGGATGCTTTACTGTTGGCATGACACAGGACTGATGGTAGCGCTCACCGGATGCCCCAAACAATCGGAATGGGGATTCATTAGAGAAAATAACTTTACCCCAGTCCTTAGCAGTCCAATCCCTGTATCTTTTGCAGAATATCAGTCTGTCCCTGATGTTTTTCCTGGAGAGAAGTGGCTTCTTTGCTGCCCTTCTTGACTCCAGGCCATCCTCCAAAAGTCTTCATCTCACTGTACGTGGAGATGCACTCGCACCTGCCTGCTACCATTCCTGAGCAAGCTCTGTACTGGTGGTGCCTCGATCCCGCAGCTGAATCAACTTTAGGAGACGGTCCTGGAGCTTGCTGGAATTTCATGGGCGCCCTGAAGCCTTCTTCACAACAATTGAACCGCTCTCCTTGAAGTTCTTGATGATCCGATAAATGGTTGATTTAGGTGGAATCTTACTGGCAGCAATATCCTTGGCTGTGAAGCCCTTTTTGTGCAAAGCAATGATGACGGCACATGTTTCCTTGCAGGTAACCATGGTAAACAGAGGAAGAACAATGATTCCAAGCACCACCCTCCTTTTGAAGCTTCCAGTCTGTTATTCAAACTCAATCAGCATGACAGAGTGATCTCCAACCTTGTCCTCCTCAACACTCACACCTGTGTTAATGAGAGAATCACTGACATGGGATTAACATGTATTGTATGCTGCTGCAATAACCAGAACCAGAACAAATAGCAGGCCAAACTATCCCTCTCAGCACTGCCTGGACTGCGCAAAAATGCAAATGCTTTCCGTTTGAGTTATATTAGGTTTATTTTCATCATTTTCAGCTGGTCCTTTTGTGGCAAGGCTGAAATTCAGTGGAAATGTTTTTTGGGGGATTCAGTTCATTTGCATGGCAAAGAGGGACTATGCAATTAATTGCAATTCATCTGATCACTCTTCATAACATTTTGGAGTATACGCAAATTGCTATCATACAAACTGAGGCAGCAGACTTTGTGAAAATTAATATTTGTGTCATTCTCAAAACTTTTGGCCACGACTGTACATGCTAAAATCGCCACTGATTGTATGGACACTTTACAGTGGTGTAAAAAGAACTAAGCTATAAGCTAATGACAATACAGTTTCCTCTAAAGACACACTTGAGATGTTTGTCAGGACATTTAGAATGAGAGCCCAAAAGTCAAACTGTAATAAAGGACTTTATCATTATCAGTCAATGGAACATTTGTCCGTTACAGTCAAACGTGGCATTCTGCTGTAATTGCACACAGTAACGTTTGACATTTCCCTCATTAACGTGACCGAGTGTCCTTGGGAAGAATGAAAGCATATGAACAAGGTGGATTTACATCTTACGTTTAACCCTGTCGCTAAGCGATGGTGAACCCACCTGGATAAAGGGTGGCTGCTAAATTAATGAGTAAGGAATGGGGGAATGAATGAAAAGTGGAGAAACGTGGTGAAGAGCATATTTGAGATAGGTGGCAAAGCCAACTTCATCAAGGGACGAAGCTTTCTCTGGCAAGAGATGGGCCGATAGTCTGCTATGTTAATTAATCCTTGGCATCATGGAGATGGCAACAGTGTGTGTATGTGTGTGTGTGTGTGTGTGTGTGTGTGTGTGTGTGTGTGTGTGTGTGTGTGTGTGTGTGTGTGTGTGTGTGTGTGTGAGTGTGTGTGTGTCAACTAGCTCTCACAGTCTCACGTCAGAATTAGACGTTCATCCATGTTCCTCAAACATACAATTTCGAAGTTGTTCCAAATGTCACATTTCAAATGGTTTAACATTAAGTTTAGGCATTAACTCCAAAATCTTAAGGTTAGTCATTAACTTCAAATTATCAAGGTTAGGGTTAAAGTTCAGGAAAGGCTTAAAACAAAAATCTCAAACAACTTTCTATTGCTGGATTTGAACATGCAACCTTTTGGCATCAGAGGCAGATGCTTTGAACTTGCAACCTTTGGAATCAGAAGCAGATGCTTCGAACGTGCAATATTTGGAATCAGAGGCAGATGCTTTGAACTTGCAACCTTTGGAATCAGAAGCAGATGCTTCGAACGTGCAATATTTGGAATCAGAGGCAGATGCTTACGCCCATCCACCATCCCCGTCCACAACGCCCTAGCAAAACCAAAACCTACTTGAAGGTAACAGCGCTCACTGTTGCCCCTAGTGGCCGGTTTCCGCATCTCCCGACATCCTCAGACATGGATCGACGTTGAGTACTGACTTACGGGTGACCTGGCTGGTGTGTGTGTGTGTGTTTGCACTGGTATGTGTGTACTGTTTTGCTGGTTGCTCTGTAAGCCTGTTGCGATCTGAACATAACACAGGCTTATTTTTAGTGTCTTTCATTTGATGATGCCCTCCACTCTACTTTTGTTAGGCAGTTTGTATAGGCTTAGAGTAAGAGAATGAGGGAGGAAATATACTTATTGATTACCAATACAATTAAATAGAAAACATCTTTGAAACCAGGTAACGGGGAAATTATGATTTTATAAGTAGGCCTATAATGCCGTGTTCACGTGCTAGTCGGAGCTATAGGAAACTCAGAAATGTCCGACTTGCTAACTGGTTGTAGATATAAACGTGCCGTGTTCAACCATTTAGTAAGTAAAAAAATGTCTGAGTTTTCTAGTTCCGACCACGTGAACATGGCATATGACTGCATTCTTGTGTCAAGGAAACATCTGGCTCATTGTCAAAAAACATTTGTAACAAAAAACAGCCTGATAATATGGAACAAATGTTTGAGAATATAACTTAAACTTCTTGTTAGTATTCCGAGGAAGCGCCAGATAGTCTCTGTCAACTATTTTTTATTGTTTTACATGAACAGGCGGTAAATTTACCGTGGTAGAATTTTTTCCCAAATGACCTCTGTGTCCTTGGCTGCACACCCAGTCAGTGCTCCTGCAGGCATTCCCATGATGATACCAATCAGTGAGACACTCCCATTTAACTAATACCACTCTTTATGTATGATAGTGGTTCTCTGTATTTACAAACCACCCATTTGCAACATAGAATCACTTCTGACTTTTCAGGATCTCTTGGTGGAGAAATAGGGGTTCTGTGTTACGCTGAATGCTTGAGAACCAGTTACAGTAATTAATTTAATCAAACGTGTGCAAGGAGGAGATGGAAGTAGACCCCAGTTGTGAGCACTGTTGATCATTGTTCTACCATGCTAAATCAGATGACACCTGTAGGGAGGAACACTTGTCGAGTGTAGCAATTGCATCTTCTAATTGGGAAGACTTCAGCTGTGGCACAGACACAATCAATAGCCCACTGTGAGAGGAAAGTCAAACCCATTCATACGCTGCCATGAGCGTTACGAAAAGTTTGAGAGTACATTTTATATTAATACACTTTGTTTCAGATCGATTGCAGAAACCAGAGAGTATATCATAAATAGTCCAAATAGGACAAGAATAAGCTCATACGTAGGCTAACAGCTGTAAAATTCAAACCACATAATTTGGGTCTCATTATGACTCCTTTAATTCCATAATGGTTAAGTTTGCCCAGTGGCATTTTGGAATGGCTGACACTCTAGGTAAAACAATCTGATTGTATTTATCATGTATGGATTCAGAAAGGTTTATTCTACACTCTTAGAATTTTGTTTTTCTGAAGGGGTTCTTCGGCTGTTCCCAAACCTTTTTGGTTTGATGTAAAACCCCTTTGGGTTCCATGCAGTACCCTCTGTGGAAATGGTTTATCATGCAACCAAAAAAGGTTCTACCTGGAACCGAAAAGGGTAAATCAAAGGGCTTTCCTATGGGGAAAGCCAAATAACCATTTTAGGTTCTAGATAGCGAGTGTAAGAGTATACAGTGGCATGTAAAGTGAATAAGTGTTGCAGAATCAGTCAACAGCAGGGGGCGCTGTGTCTATTCCAGTCATTACCTAGTATTGGGTTCAGGTGTGATCACTGAGCTGCTTTGCTTATGCACTACCCTAATATACAGTGTTGGGGATCTATGTTGACATTAGTCCATGCTGTAGGTAGGTGGTTGTATATGTATAGCACAGAGGGACAAATTGTCTTCAACTGGACATTCAATCAGGTCCCATTTATCTTCAAGCACCTGTTCAGTGGCGAATGCAATTTTCTTTGCAGGAAAACCTTTTTGGAGTGGCTATTGGCTTGTTTTATTTAAACATGGACCACAACAAACTGGATTGCATCAATTGTGGCTTGGCTGTGAACTGATATTTGAAGTTATTCAGACAGGTAGACAATCATATTTCATCGTGCATAGAGGCGATGGGTTCATCAAATGGAACTGTGTAGCTCTTATGGCAATGTTGAGTTGTAGTAATAACATTCACTTCACTGACCATTAATAGGATATACATACATGCTATTAATTCAAGTTCTGGGAAAAATGCAGATTGGGGGATTATTTGTTGTAACTGAAACCTAAAGTAATATAACCCTATAGAAATATAAACTTATAGAAATATAACCCTATAGAAATATAACCCTATAGGAATATAACGCTATAGAAATATAACCCTATAGGAATATAACACTATAGAAATATAACCCTATAGAAATATAACCCTATAAAAATATAACCCTATATGAATATAACGCCATAGAAATATAACACTATAGAAATATAACCCTATAAAAATATAACCTTATAGAAATATAACCCTATAGAAATATAACCCTATAGAAATATAACCTTATAGGAATATAACCCTGTAGAAATATAACCCTACAGGAATATAGCGCTATAGAAATATAACCTTATAGGAATATAACCCTGTAGCAATAAAACCCTATAGGAATATAACCCTGTAGAAATATTACCCTATAGAAATATAACCCGATAGAAATATAACCCTATAGGAATATAACCCTGTAGAAATATTATCCTATAGGAATATAACCCTATAGGAATATAGCGCTATAGAAATATAACCTTATAGGAATATAACCTTATAGGAATATAACCCTGTAGCAATATAACCCTATAGGAATATAACCCTGTAGAAATATTACCCTATAGGAATATAACCCTATAGGAATATAACCCTATAGGAATATAACCTTATAGAAATATAACCCTATAGAAATATAACCCTATAGGAATATAACGCTATAGAAATATAACCCTATAGGAATATAACACTATAGAAATATAACCCTATAGAAATATAACCCTATAGAAATATAACCCTATAGGAATATAACCCTATAAAAATATAACCTTATAGAAATATAACCCTATAGAAATATAACCCTATAGGAATATAACGCTATAGAAATATAACCCTATAGGAATATAACACTATAGAAATATAACCCTATAGAAATATAACCCTATAGAAATATAACCCTATATGAATATAACGCTATAGAAATATAACCTTATAGAAATATAACCCTATAAAAATATAACCCTATATGAATATAACGCCATAGAAATATAACACTATAGAAATATAACCCTATAAAAATATAACCTTATAGAAATATAACCCTATAGAAATATAACCCTATAGAAATATAACCTTATAGGAATATAACCCTGTAGAAATATAACCCTACAGGAATATAGCGCTATAGAAATATAACCTTATAGGAATATAACCCTGTAGCAATAAAACCCTATAGGAATATAACCCTGTAGAAATATTACCCTATAGAAATATAACCCGATAGAAATATAACCCTATAGGAATATAACCCTGTAGAAATATTATCCTATAGGAATATAACCCTATAGGAATATAGCGCTATAGAAATATAACCTTATAGGAATATAACCTTATAGGAATATAACCCTGTAGCAATATAACCCTATAGGAATATAACCCTGTAGAAATATTACCCTATAGGAATATAACCCTATAGGAATATAACCCTATAGGAATATAACCCTGTAGAAATATAACCCTATAGGAATATAACCATATAGAAATATAACCCTATAGGAATATAACCCTGTAGAAATATTACCCTATGGGAATATAACCCTATAGGAATATAACCCTATAGGAATATAACCCTATAGAAATATAACCCTATAGAAATATAACCATATAGGAATATAACCCTATAGAAATGTAACCCTATAGGAATATAACCCTATAGGAATATAACCCTATAGAAATATAACCCTATAGGAATATAACCCTATAGGAATATAACCCTATAAAAATGTAGCAGATATATGAGTATGTAACCCTGTCTGGATGGTTGTGGGGAAAGAATATAGCCATTCCTATCAGGAATGGAATGATTTTCTAGCCAACATTATCCAGTTGTTGACTGAGCAAAACTCTAACATTCTCAGTAATTACAGGTTTAGCTTGGTACTGGACTCAGCAGCAGCAATTTAAGCAATTAATGTTGTTTGGGCAGCTGGGATGCAACACAGCAAAGACCATTAACAAACCATTAAAAAGTCATAACCACTGTGATCACTGCCAGAATGCTGACACACTCGTTTGAGGACCTGGGATAAGGAAGCGTTATTGTGAGATGTCTTGCGAAGACATATTTAGCCAATAAGTCTCAGCAGCAAGGTTCACTATAGGTCAAAGATGACTAATTAAACTACTGGTATTGAGGACACAGATACTGGCCTTGTCCGAATACCCATACCTACAGTATACTTGGGTTCCAAATACTGTAGTAGCCAATTTCAAAATTTGAGCATGCTTTAAATCAAATTATGTGTATAAACCCTGGATTGCTGATTCTATGTATTGGCCAATGAGAGGCTTTGAAGCCACTGGTTGCCATATTGGTACTCCTCAGAAGGCTCAGTCCTCCATAGGAATGAATGGAATGCTATAAATCAAATTAAACTTAATTTGTCACATGCGCCGAATACAACAAGTGTAGACTTTACCGTGAAATGTTTACCTACAAGCCCTTAACCAACAGTGCAGTTCAAGAAGAAGAAAATATTTACCAAGTAGACTAAAATAAAAAGTAATAATAAAAGTAACACAATAAGAATAACAATAACGAGGCTATATAACAGGGGCCATCGGTACCGAGTCAGTGTGGTGGGGTACAGGCTAGTTGAGGCAATCTGTACATGTAGGTGGGGGCGAAGTGACTATGCATAGGTAACAAACAAACAGCGAGTAGCAGCAGTGTAAAAGAGAGGGGGGTCAAAGTAAATTGTCCGGTGGTGATTTTTATGAGTTGTTCAGCAGTCTAAAGGCTTGGGGGTAAAAGCTGTTGAGGAGCCTTTTGGTCCTAGACTTGGCGCTATAGTATTTCACTAAAATGTTTCAAGGACATAATTACATGTATTTATGTATTTCCTTGTTGTTGTTGGGACAGTAACATTAGCACACTCTAAAAACGACTTTAAGGAATATGTTTTTATATATTATTCATTTGTATGTCTTATTCACAAAATATAATTGTAAAGTATGCATTAAGGTGTCTGCAATAGAATATACTTGTCAAAAATGACTGTAGATATTAATAAATGCATTTCTGTAGCTTCAGAAATCTTTTTTACAATGGAGGAGTACCAAAATGGCTGTGTGGTGTCAT
Source organism: Oncorhynchus nerka (assembly GCF_034236695.1). Lineage (NCBI taxonomy): Eukaryota > Metazoa > Chordata > Actinopteri > Salmoniformes > Salmonidae > Oncorhynchus > Oncorhynchus nerka. The sequence continues at coordinate 58,391,937 of NC_088418.1, forward strand.
CCAAACAGCATTCCCCTGTCAGTCATTGTTTAAACGATGTCAAACTAATTTTGGCCTTTCATCTCGTAGAATTGGCTGCATGCTATTGAGGAAGAGAATTGTCTTTTCAGACCCATGTGTGTTTGACAACAACTGATAATCCGCTGGCAGGACGGGTTGTACCAACATGAACGAATGGCGGGAAATGTAACTGTGCATTAGATGACACATTCTCAGTATATGTGAGTCCTAGTATGTTGACATGTTTTGCTTACCGCATCATTTTTACTAAACAGTACATTCAAAAATAGCGTGTACTACGATTAGCAGCCTATACTGTATGCCGTTTCAGTAAAAAGTAGGCAAGACAGATTTCAGACATGACCATTGAGTATCAATTTCTGAATTAATGGGGAAACAAATATACACATGACTCTGGCTGCATTTACTCAGGCACCCCAATTCTGATATTTCTTACCACTAATTGGTCTTTTGACCAATCACCTCAGATCTTTTTCAGAGCTGATCTGATTGGTCCAAAGACCAATTAGTGAAAAAAAGATCAGAATTTGGCTGCCTGTGTAAATACAGCTTAATCCTTCTTTGACTGTCATGGTTTAGGCTACCTTTGGCTCACCCTGCAGTTGTTTAGCATGCGTTTCACTCATTGGGCTCATCTGAATCAATATTTGTCAGAAGTTCAGGTTTAATTACAAACACCCCAAACAGACTCCCGAAATTCCACGGATGATCTAATTACCATTTTATTTCGATGCTGACAAACAAGTGGACATTGCATTCCGCTAATTGCGGTAAAAAGTGGAAGCGGCGCTCGGGGGAAAAGGCTACGAGGAGGAATTGTTGAGGAAAGGAGAAAAGAAATAGAAAAGAGAATGTGTGGTGTGCCGGCAGCTGTCGATTTCCTCTAGTTTCATCATGAAACTACAAACTGGATCCCCCAGACAAATGGCTGGTGTGTGTGTGTGTGTGGGCGGGTTGCTCCCAACTACAGTGAAGAAGAAAAACATGCTGGTCTTCTATCAAATTTCCACTTTAACTCAAATCACTCACTCCAGACTGCTCCGCTCCACTCTGCTGTCACGGTTCGCCTGTCCCTGAAATCACTCAAACTCTCTCAGGCTTTCCCTGACAATCATGTCCGAAACATTGTTTGCCAAGCCAGTGTCAACTTTTTACCCATCAATATTGCCTTGATTTTTTATGGCAACACACTGTCACAAATGTACAACATTTTCCTTTGACAATTTATGAAAATATTCAACACAGTGCTCTTACAGGTGTTAGGGGTCAAAGGTCATGATTGGGTGTGTTTTTTAATTTACATACGAAATGAGTAGGAATTTAGACTTTTTCAACCCCTGCGGCAGCCTTTCAGCATTTCATTTGAGATCCCAAGTTTGTCTAGGTGTTGTGTGTTTGGTGTGTGTGTTTGTATCATTTAAATAACAGTGCAGATGAGCAAAAGAAACAGAACGGTACAGAAGGTTGGCTGAATGCATAATTTATTCATCAAGTCCCACCATTGAAAATATGAAAGAAAACAAATGAAGAACGGCAAAACACAAAAGAGCATTATTTATTACAGGAAAATCTACGTCTGCCAGAAGATAGGTTCTTAAAAGACAGAGATGCATGTATATACATACAAAGACTTCATATTAATGCATCAACTCAACTCAGGAAAACAGACAGGCACATGCAGCCTCAGACAGTAAATCCATTGGCAGTAATCTATTCCAACATATTCTCCCTGAAAGCTTGGAGGTCTATAGAAAACACTGTCAATAATTGATTCTCCTATCATGTGTTGTGATGTAGATTTATAGCGTGAGCATTCATGTACATTAGTGAGGGTGTTGAATTATTACACTTCAGCTATGATGGCAGCTAGAAGTAGGTTTTATTTGTCATCATTATAAAGCTCATAGAATAACATTTCACACTTTACAATGATTCATCTCAGGATTCTAATGTTTAGCCTATTTGGGGTTGGGAACCTGGATGAAACTCACCTCAGTTTAGATGGATGTAGTGGACCTACCTTAGCTTGAAGTATTCCATCCATTTGTCAGCAGAGAAATGTCATCCCTTTTCTTAAGGATTTCTTGAACAAGATTGTTTGATAACCAGTGAATTACAGAGTGGTTTTGGACTATATCTTAGGACTTTCTTTGGCTTTGTTACAGCCTTTAGTACTGGGCTTTCGTTGGTGGGTCTTAGAGATTTGCTACTCTGTTTAGGCCTATGTTTTTGGCATTTCTGTTTTGACGTCACTTAACTTCTTCGAGATAGGGGGCGCTCTTTTAATTTTTGGATAAAAAACATTCCCGTTTTAAACAAGATATTTTGTCACGAAAAGATGCTCGACTATGCATGTAATTGACAGCTTTGGAAAGAAAAAACCCTGAAGTTTCCAAAACTGCAAAGATATTATCTGTGAGTGCCCCAGAACTAATGCTACAGGCGAAACCAAGATGAAATTTCATACAGGAAATGCCCCAGATTCTGAAGGCGCTGCGTTCCAATGTCTCCTTATATGGCTGTGAATGCGCCAGGAATGAGCCTGCACTTTCTGTCGTTTCCCCAAGGTGTCTGCAGCATTGTGACGTATTTGTAGGCATATCATTGGAAGATTGACCATAAGAGACTACATTTACCAGGTGTCCGCCCGGTGTCCTGCGTCGAAATTATTGCGTAATCTCCAGGTCCATGCGCGTTCCATTTCTTCAGAGGAGAAACCAAACTGCCACGAATGATTTATCATCGATAGATATGTGAAAAACACCTTGAGGATTGATTCTAAACAACGTTTGCCATGTTTCTGTCGATATTATGGAGTTAATTTGGAAAAAAGTTTGCGTTGTAATGACTTAATTTTCGGGGTTTTTCTTACCCAAACGTGATGAACAAAACGGAGTGATTTGTCCTACACAAATAATATTTTTGGAAAAACTGAACATTTGCTATCTAACTGATAGTCTCCTCATTGAAAACATCTGAAGTTCTTCAAAGGTAAATTATTTTATTTGAATGCTTTTCTTGTTTTTGTGAAAATGTTGCATGCTGAATGCCAGGCTTAATGCTATGCTAGGCTATCAATATTCTTACACAAATGCTTGTTTAGCTATGGTTCAAAAGCATATTTTAAAAATCTGAGATGACAGTGTTGTTAACAAAAGGCTAAGCTTGAGAGCTAATATATTTATTTAATTTCATTTGCGATTTTCATGAATAGTTAACGTTGCGTTATGCTAATGAGCTTGCGGAGATAATTACACTCCTGGATACAGGTTTTTTTCATAGCCAAAAGTGATGAACAAAACGGAGCGATTTGTCCTACACAAATAATCTTTTGGGGAAAACTGAACATTTGCTATCTAACTGAGAGTCTCCTCATTGAAAACATCTGAAGTTCTTCAAAGGTAAATAATTTTATTTGAATGCTTTTCTTGTTTTTGTGAAAATGATGCATGCTGAATGCTAGGCTTAATGCTATGCTAGGCTATCAATACTCTTACACAAATGCTTGTTTAGCTATGGTTCAAAAGCATATTTTGAAAATCTGAGATGACAGTGTTGTTAACAAAAGGCTAAGCTTGAGAGCAAATATATTTATTTCATTTCATTTGCGATTTTCATGAATAGTTAACGTTGCGTTATTGTAATGAGCTTGAGGCTATAAATAGGATCCCGGATACGGGATTGCTCGTCGCAACAGGTTAATGGTTGCATGTAGGCCTAGAGTTAGACAGTAAACTCCACTGTAACGTCACCGCAGGCTATTTGCTCTGTGTGGAAAAGGAAGCTTTGGCTCTACTGGCCTGCACGTTGACCTCTCACCGTGTGTTTAGTGGCTTCTATCCCTACATGAACACATCTACCCTCACGTAGGAATAAAAAGCCATAAGACACAGCAGCAATCTCACAGGAGGAGGAGGAGGAGGGACGGACATCACCTGAAGGAGGGCAAGGAAGAAAAGAGGGGGAGGAGGAGGAGGGACGGACATCATCTGAAGGAGGGCAAGGAAGAAAAGAGGGGGAGGAGGAGGAGGAGGAGGAGAGGAGAAACCGGTGCTCGGGAAACTAGTGGAGGAGGAGAAGAACAGTGGGGCAGCAGGAACGGGGGAAGACACAGGCAGGGAAATGGAACTGAGAGTAGGGAGTCGGGACATTAAGGGAACTAGCTACTAGCAGGGAACAGTCAAAATGGACAAGTGGAGGCTTGGCTGGACCGTGTGTGCATGACTGTGCATGTAGATTATCAGTAAAACACTTCTCGTCAGATCTCAAAGTGTAACTCATCTCATCTCCCCTGTTTGTGTGTGAGAAACTGCCTATTTATGTGTCGGTTTGTCAGGTGATTGACATGTAGATTTCACTGACCATCCTCAGGATCTCTCATGCTCAAACCATTAGGAATGCACCTCGGTTTCCTCCCTCACTTATGTACCACGACTAAGTTATGCCTGCGTGTGGGTTATTGTGCGAGTGTATTCGTGCGTAAGCCAGGCACACAGCGATAAATATGCATGACTCTGCCGCTGATATCCTGCTTTGTATGGAAATGAGCTTGTGTAAGTTTAATAATGCAATCCCGGTGGATTGGAAAGCCGACACGTTGCAGAGCGGAATTTTAAACAGGGCTCCCCGCCTGTGGGCTCCTCATGGCTGGGATCAGACCTGGCTCTCCGTACAGCAGAGACACCATGAGAGCCTTCCCCTCTGCAGCCCAGGGCTCTGACATGGGGGACAACGTTAATGAGGGGTACAAGAGAGGGAAGGCCAACTGGATTCTCATTGAAAGCCACTGTCACAACTAAACCGCTGGGTGGAAACAGCAGGACTGAACAACAAGGGACTGGAGTCAAGTTGGTGATGGGAACTGGAGTCATGTGAGGTTGAGTTCGAGCTGGATTGGAGCTTTCAAACTCCTTTTAAACTCCTATTCTTGGGATTCATGGAGGGTGAGCCCAGCATATCTCGTGACCTGTTTTTAGAAAGAGGGGGGATGGGGGGGTTACACAATTGCAGGTATTATAGACGTGGTCAATGCGTAAAGTATTATATAGACCGATAACCTCGCTCTATCTCAATAATAGATGTCTTCAGAAGACATTACTTACCTGTATGTGAGATGGTGGCACCAGCCGACCCACCTGTTAATGTGCTAATTGCTGACATGTTGTTCGCTGAAACAACTTCTTCCAAATGACTGGATTTTGTGGGGCCCTGAAAGAAGAACGGCGGGATAGATTATTATAATTATTATATAAAATAATATACATTTAATGCTGTGACAGTTACTATCACCATTGCTAAACATCACTATTGTTAACCTCTCTAGGGTACGTGGGATGGTAGCGTCCCACCTTGTCAACAGCCAGTGAAACTGCAGGGCGCCAAAGTCAAAACAACAGAAATCCCATAATTAAAATTCCTCAAACATACATGTATTTTACACCATTTTAAAGATACACTTGTTGTAAATCCAGCCACAGTGTCCGATTTCAAAAAGGCTTTACGATGAAAGCAAACCAAACGATTATGTTAGGTCAGAGCCAAGTCACAGAAAAACACAGCCATTTTTTCCAGCCAAAGAGAGGAGTCACAAAAAGCAGAAATATAGATAAAATTCATCACTAACCTTTGATGATCTTCATCCGATGACACTCATAGGAATTCATGTTACACAATACATGAGTTTACATTGGCGCGTTATGTTCAGTAGTTCCAAAACATCCAATGATTTTGCAGAGAGCCACATCAATTTACAGAAATACTCATAATAAACACTGCTAAAAGATACAACTGTTATGCATGGAATTTTAGATCCACTTCTCCTTAATGCAACCGCTGTGTCAGATTTCAAAACAATTTTACGGAAAAAGCACACCATGCAATAATCTACGGCGCTCATAGACCAAAACAACCCAGACAGATATCCGCCATGTTGTGTAGTCAACAGAAGTCACAAATAGCATTATAAATATTCACTTACCTTTGATGATCTTCATCAGAATGCACTCCCAGGAATCCCAGTTCCACAATAAATGTTTGTTTCGTTCGATAATTTCCATAATTTATGTCCAAATACCTCCTTTTTGTTAGCGCGTTCAGTACACAATCCAAACTCACAACGCTCAATCACTAGGAGCAGACGAAAAGTCACAAGTTCCGTTACAGTCTGTAGAAACATGTCAAACGAAGTATAGAATCAATCTTCAATAATGTTCCACCTGGAGAATTCCTTTGTCTGTAGAATTGCAATGGAACAGAGCTAACTATCAGGTGAACGCGCGAGACTGAGCTCGTGGCTCTCTGGCAGACCTCTGACTTATTCCCCTCTCATTCGCCCCCACTTCACAGTAGAAGCATCAAACAAGGTTCTAAAGACTGTTATCATCTAGTGGAAACCTTAGGAAGTGCAATTTGACCCCATAGACACTGTGTATTCAATAGGCCAAGAGTTGAAAAACTACAAACCTCAGATTTCCCACATCCTAGTTGGATTTTTTCTCAGGTTTTTGCCTGCCATATGAGTTCTGTTATACTCACAGACATCATTCAAACAGTTTTAGAAACTTCAGTGTTTTCTATCCAAATCTACTAATTATATGTATATTCTATATGTATATACATGGGGCGGCAGGGTAGCCTAGTGGTTAGAGCGTTGGACTAGTAACCGAGTTGCAAGTTCGAATCCCCGAGCTGCCGTTCTGCCCCTGAACAGGCAGTTAACCCACTGTTCCTAGGACTTCATTGAAAATAAGAATTTGTTCTTAACTGACTTGCCTAGTAAAATAAAGGTCAAAATAAAATTCTAGCTTTTATGGCTGAGTAGCAGGCAGTTTAATTTGGGCAAGCTTTTCATCCAAAATTCCCAATGCTGCCCCCTACCCTAGAGAAGTTTATTGGCAGCAGTAAAAATTGAGTTAGTAGCACTGCCATTAGCAGCACAATTGAAGCCTCCTCTAAGACCTTATGAACCTCATTTGATAGATGTGCAAAAAATAGGTTTTCTTTTCAGTGTCCTATTTTGTTCCAAATAGTTCAGTATTACATGGCACACAATGAGCAGTGACATATTTATTGTAAAATGATCGATTGATCTGCCTCAAACTGACGCTATTGGAGAGATAGATTGCTCAAACATTTTTAGCTCCAATAGCACTACATGACAAATGGGCTATTTACACAACAGATGAATAATGACTCACTCTAACCATTAGAAGTGGACTCTGGAACTACCCCAAACTGCACAAAGGCCTTGCCATCTATTAACATGTTGTACATGAATAATTAAACTCCTATGAAGTGCTAATTAACGTGTAATTGATGTACTATCCACAGATTTGATTGGGTTATGGCTCTGATGGATCTTTGGGTGCGATTTCACAGTGGGAACAGATGTATACTCGTACATCTGAGAGAGCTATGGTTGCTAGTGATCATTCCCACCCCACTGAGAACAAAATAGCCCTCATATATCCCTGCAATCTGCATTAGCACTGGAGCGGGAGCCCTGAGACAGCAGCTAGGAAGATGAGTAATGGGCTACTGCTGTAATGGCTGCCCCTGAGCCACACCCCAAAACCAAACCAAACTGCATGCAAGAGAATAGGCGATGTTAGTCGAAGGAATCTCCCCTCAACACTTTCTAACAACCAGCATCTCCCCGGCTATTACGACACGTTTCACGATGATACACCTGTTGAGCTAAAGACCAAAGAACACATCTAAGTCAGAAAACTTCCCTAATACTGTAAGTCCCAAAAAATCATGGAACAACACCACACACAGATGACTGCACTCAATAATTCAACACAACCAAGACCTGGCCTGAAGACCCCTTCCCAACTTAGCCAACAATTCTCTGAAGAGTCTTTCCCTGCAGCAAGATAGGACAGCCATATCTGATGTTGGAGAAGCCAAAGCCAGCATTTCACCCTTGAGGATGAAATAGCCTTCAAAATGTCATGATAAAATGCTCTTAAAAATCTAATCTGGCCTCCCCTGCAATCTTCTATTCAGCTTCTTTCTCGTTCTCTTTCTACCTCTCGTTCTCCATAGCACTCCCACTCCCTTCGACTCCTCGATAAGTGAAAAGATTTTAGAGTAGGCAATAAAAGGCTCATCAGGACAAGCTGAAATGATTTCTTAATACGATGGCTTTTTAATGAGGACTGAACGAGACGGCCGTGTGGCTGATGGCAGGCCCCTCTTTATCTACGAGGGCAGGGCAGGAGGACTGATGGCACTTAAACACTCTGGCTGGCAACCCTCTCCACGGTGTGTGTGTGTGTGTGTGTGTGTGTGTGTGTGTGTGTGTGTGCGCATGTGGATCATTGATTGGCCTTAATTCAGCCTACTCTAGTCATTATTTTTTACTCTGAAACCCTGCCTCCTGCATTGTGAGAAGAGAGCTCTGCTATGATATATCTACCATATGATGACAATGTTATGAAAGACAAAAATATTGCAGTTAAAGCTGCAATATGTAATTTTTTGGGCGACTTGATTCAATTCACATAGAAATGTTAGTTATAGATCTGTCGTTTTTGCTTCTTTTACTTTCGGTTTTGTACACCAACTTCAAACAGCTGAAAATACAATATTTTTGGTTATTGAAAATATATTTCACAGCGATTTAGATGGTACAATGATTCTATACACTATAGTTGCTTGTTTTGTCACATAAACTGAAATTAGGCAAACTATTATAATTTTAGCAACCAGGAAATGGCAGAGTGATTTCTACATAATGCACCTTTAAATTGCGCTGCCTGTTGGTGAATGACTCGGCAAGTATAGCATTAGGTTACAACTAACATAACTGTACATACTGCATTGATTCTGACTGGAAAAGTCTAACTTTGTTTGTAGAATTTTTTCGACACCTTTCTTCTATTCTTCCAGCATTCCTGTATGTCTGTCCTTATTCAACGTTATTTCTTATCCTCTCTCACATCTTTCTCTTTCTTTCATTTCTCTCACTCTCTCTCTCATTTCACGGCTCTCAAGGTGGATGAATGGTCAGAGTTGGCTGACTTTGTTATGAAACCTGGAGGTCAGAATAGACCGAAGGCATCGCGAGAGGAATAAGGGGTGAGGAGTAGCAAGACAGAGCAGAGGAGAGAAACCCCCTGCTAGGCAGACAACAAAACCTGTTTGCGAATCACCCGCGTGGGCGTCCCGCCAAGCCGCCCCCCCTCACATAATCAGAGCCTGGTGCGGACACAAGGTCGTTTCAACACCGGCTATGCCTCCCCAATTAGCATGCAGCCCGTGGCGCGGCCTGTCTGGGAGAAAACACGTGCATGGCGCGTCGCTGCCCTAATGAGCTGCCAGTCAGCAAGGAGCAGGCGGCAGGCACAACGTAAAAACTTTCCCGGAGTGTTTGCATGTGGTCTCAAGGGCGGAAGAGGACACTCTAACCTTGAGAATACCGTCCAGCCATATACTCTACAGGTCACCCTGTCAGCTCTCTTGGAGAACAGGTGCTATTTTACTTCACGACTCTGCCCAAAGGTCCTCAGAACTGTGTCTGAACCACTACAGCACTAGAACTTCCAAAGCTCTGTCAATATTGCTTATACATATTGGCAAAGGCCATTTCCAAAGACACAAACTGTCTTTGCATGACAAATAACATATTAAATGTCAGTTTTCATCCAAAAGTGACTCTCTGTTGTGAGCCAGCTATACAGCAGTCTTCCTGTTGTATTAGAATCTGTAATACTTTACATAGAATACTGTCCTTCAGCAGTTTATCAGTCTGCATCAAGTGATGATGTGGTCTACACAGAGTAACAGCAGTAACACATTCAGGCCAAGTACACCGGGAAGCCTCTGTAGCTGGGTCTGTCCCTAAGAGACATTATTTACACACAACAAAGGACAATATTTAGACCCGAACTGTCTCTCTCTGTGCTGAGGATCGATGTTAGGAGTCAGTGGGGGATCTTGACTAGATAGAGATGTTTTTGGGGGGTAAGTCAGTGTCAGCTTTCCTAGAAGCTCTGTAAACCGTCTGGAGCGTTCACAATTCAACATTTCGCTAAACAAACACACCCCAAATTGACCATTATTCTGTTCATGTTTTATGTTAGACGCCTACTTTGTTAAAACCCTAACCCTAACGTCACCCGTTGGTATGACATACAATACATACTTGGTTTAGCTTTTGAATCCAACAAGGATCTGCGACTATAAAACTTTCAAAGTCTAAAGGAGATCCACTGTAACTCCTGTTATGGGATACATTTTCCAACCGTCTGGCATCATTGGGCGCTGCTGAAATTTATTGAAGGGTGCGTTTCAGTTTTGCCGTCACTAAAGACTTTTGCCAATTCAAACAACGAAAACAACCATAACAACAGCTGTTGGTTTATCAACATGCCGTGGCGTGTTACAAGCATATAGAGAGCTGAATGCAAAGCTCTGGCTTGCAGGCCCACCAAGTGTATGCATTGGTATATTACACTGATATATTTTAGTAAGAGAGGGGCTGTAAGGAGGATAATTATCCAACAGAATCTTCTGCTTCCCACACGTTTGTTCCAGATTCATCCTCCACACCAATCTGTCAGGACAATCTGCTCAGTTGCCTTGCCCAAACAGCCTGAACCAGCAGACTTGGAAAGCAAATACAAGAACTCACTAGTTTGATACTCCTTTGAACTCTCAATAAAGCACAGTGTCATTCGCAAACATAATCATTTATTTGTTTATTTGGGCATGAATGACTCAATTCATTAAATCATTTCTTCATCCACCCACTGCAGACGGAGGGATGTTGGAAGATGTACTGTTATCTAATGGGACCATTTCTGATAGACTGCAGAGGTTTATAACATGCTGACAGCACTGAATAACAAGAGTACAGTAACACAACGAGTGCAACATTAAGGTGCATGTAAGTTTACGTACAGTATTATTAAGATGGACATTACGCCATGCTTAACATTAAGGTGCATGTAAGTTTACGTACGGTATTATTAAGATGGACATTACGCCATGCTTAACATTAAGGTGCATGTAAGTTTACGTACGGTATTATTAAGATGGACATTACGCCATGCTTAACATTAAGGTGCATGTAAGTTTACGTACGGTATTATTAAGATGGACATTAGGCCATGCTTAACATTAAGGTGCATGTAAGTTTACGTACGGTATTATTAAGATGGACATTACGCCATGCTTAACATTAAGGTGCATGTAAGTTTACGTACAGTATTATTAAGATGGACATTAGGCCATGCTTAACATTAAGGTGCATGTAAGTTTACGTACGGTATTATTAAGATGGACATTACGCCATGCTTAACATTAAGGTGCATGTAAGTTTACGTACGGTATTATTAAGATGGACATTACGCCATGCTTAACATTAAGGTGCATGTAAGTTTACGTACGGTATTATTAAGATGGACATTACGCCATGCTTAACATTAAGGTGCATGTAAGTTTACGTACGGTATTATTAAGATGGACATTAGGCCATGCTTAACATTAAGGTGCATGTAAGTTTACGTACGGTATTATTAAGATGGACATTACGCCATGCTTAACATTAAGGTGCATGTAAGTTTACGTACAGTATTATTAAGATAGACATTACGCCATGCTTAACATTAAGGTGCATGTAAGTTTACGTACGGTATTATTAAGATGGACATTAGGCCATGCTTAACATTAAGGTGCATGTAAGTTTACGTACGGTATTATTAAGATGGACATTAGGCCATGCTTAACATTAAGGTGCATGTAAGTTTACGTACGGTATTATTAAGATGGACATTACGCCATGCTTAACATTAAGGTGCATGTAAGTTTACGTACGGTATTATTAAGATGGACATTACGCCATGCTTAACATTAAGGTGCATGTAAGTTTACGTACGGTATTATTAAGATAGACATTACGCCATGCTTAACATTAAGGTGCATGTAAGTTTACGTACGGTATTATTAAGATGGACATTACGCCATGCTTAACATTAAGGTGCATGTAAGTTTACGTACAGTATTATTAAGATGGACATTACGCCATGCTTAACATTAAGGTGCATGTAAGTTTACGTACAGTATTATTAAGATGGACATTACGCCATGCTTAACATTAAGGTGCATGTAAGTTTACGTACGGTATTATTAAGATGGACATTACGCCATGCTTAACATTAAGGTGCATGTAAGTTTACGTACGGTATTATTACCTGTATTTTTTTTCTGTATATATTTCGTACATATTTTAATCTCACTTTCCAACTACAGGCTGAATATACTCTCCTGCAACCCGCATCACCCAATGTGGTACGGATCTGCTTTTTCTATACTTTAGAACCGGAACCCTCATCAGAAGCTAGCCAGCTAACTAGCTACTAGCTAGTAGCTAGCCACTGCTAGCGGTCTTCAAAGCTAACTAGGACACCAGCGCGACATCAACCCAGAGCATATCAGACTGCTTTTTCTCTACCACATCTCCGGATTCCTACCGCAAGCTCTGAACCTTTACACCGGATCATCGCAACTAGCTAGCTGCAATCCGAGTGGCTACTCCTGGCTAACGTCTCTGTCCCAGAGCAAGCACCAGTTAGCCTTGAGCTAGCCTCGAGCTAAGCCCATCTCCCGACTAGCCGAAGAGGTCCAACAATACCTATTTTGCCAATTGGCCTGGATCCTCTACTGCCGACACGGAGCCCCGCCGATCCATCACGACTGGTCCGCCGACATAATAGTCCGAGGTGGTTTCAACAGGCTTTTCCGTTGCGACATCGCCAAAGATCCATCTGCTGGCCAAGGCCCGCGAGCTTTCTGAATCGCTGTGTCTCCAGCTCACCTAGCGTACTAGAGCACCTGTAGCATACTCCTGGGCTACAATTACCCGGGCCCACGACCGGTCTGTCGATGTCACCGCATGAAGAGGAATAAACAGACTCACCCCATCGCGACGTCCCCCAAAGGTTAACTCTCTAGCCCTCGCTATCTCCCTGCTTGCTAATTCGGCCTGCTAACGGCTAGCTTGTCAAGCTCCGGTCCGCTAACTGCTACCTTGTCTAGCCCGGGCCTACGAACTGTTAGCTTGTTAGCACAGGCCTGCTAACCGTCTGAACCACCGCGTCCCAATCACTCTCTGAACCCATTTACTTTCTATCTCTTTTTGATTTTTAATTTGTTTATACCTTCCGGAAACCTGCCTCACCCAATGTGATACGGAAATCGCTATTACTTTTAATTTTATTTTTATGACACACTCAAGAACCTCCAGACGCTAACCAGCTAACTAGCTACAAGCTATTTAGTCATTGTTAGTTTTTTTTAAAACCTGGATAACACTCGCCAGCCCAGCTTCACTGCCCATCCACCGCTGCCCCCTGGACACTGATCTCTTGGCTACATAGCTGACGCACGCTGGACTGTCCATTAATCACGGTACTCCATTTTGCTTGTTTGTTTTACCTGTCGGCCCCGTTGCCTAGTCAACGCCATTTTACCTGCTGTTTGTTGTGCTAGCTGATTAGCCTCGCCTACTGTTTTTAGCTAGCTTTCCAAATTCAACACCTGTGATTACTGTATGCCTCGCTGTATGTCTCTCTCAAATGTCAATATGCCTTGTATACTGTTGTTCAGGTTAGTTATCATTGTTTTAGTTCACAATGGAGCCCCTAGATCCACTCTGCATACCCCTGTTACCTCCTTTGTCCCACCTCCCACACATGCGGTGACCTCACCCATTACAACCAGCATGTCCAGAGATACAACCTCTCTCATCATCACCCAGTGCCTTGGCTTACCTCCGCTGTACCCGCACCCCACCATACCCCTGTCTGCGCATTATGCCCTGAATATATTCTACCATGCCCAGAAACCTGCTCCTCTTATCCTCTGCCCCCAACGCTCTAGGCGACCAGTTTTGATAGCCTTTAGCCGCACCCTCATACTACTCCTTCTCTGTTCCGCGGGTGATGTGGAGGTAAACCCAGGCCCTGCATGTCCCCAGGTACCCTCATTTGTTGACTTCTGTGATCGAAAAAGCCTTGGTTTTATGCATGTCAACATCAGAAGCCTCCTCCCTAAGTTTGTTTTACTCACTGCTTTAGCACACTCTGCTAACCCTGATGTCCTTGCCGTGTCTGAATCCTGGCTCAGGAAGGCCACCAAAAATTCAGAGATTTCCATACCCAACTATAACATCTTCCGTCAAGATAGAACTGCCAAAGGGGGCGGAGTTGCAGTCTACTGCAGAGATAGCCTGCAAAGTAATGTCATACTTTCCAGGTCCATACCCAAACAGTTCGAACTACTAATTTTGAAAATTACTCTGTCCAGAAATAAGTCTCTCTCTGTTGCCGCCTGCTACCGACCACCCTCAGCTCCCAGCTGTGCCCTGGACACCATTTGTGAATTGATCGCCCCCCATCTAGCTTCAGAGTTTGTTCTGTTAGGTGACCTAAACTGGGATATGCTTAACACCCCGGCAGTCCTACAATGTAAGCTAGATGCCCTCAATCTCACTCAAATCATCAAGGAACCCACCAGGTACAACCCTAACTCTGTAAACAAGGGCACCCTCATAGACGTCATCCTGACCAACTGGCCCTCCAAATACACCTCCGCTGTCTTCAACCAGGATCTCAGCGATCACTGCCTCATTGCCTGTATCCGCCACGGAGCCGCAGTCAAACGACCACCCCTCATCACTGTCAAACGCTCCCTAAAACACTTCTGTGAGCAGGCCTTTCTAATCGACCTGGCCCGGGTATCCTGGAAGGACATTGACCTCATCCCGTCAGTTGAGGATGCCTGGTCATTCTTTAAAAGTAACTTCCTCACCATTTTAGATAAGCATGCTCCGTTCAAAAATGCAGAACCAAGAACAGATACAGCCCTTGGTTCACTCCAGACCTGACTGCCCTCGACCAGCACAAAAACATCCTGTGGCGGACTGCAATAGCATCGAATAGCCCCGTGATATGCAACTGTTCAGGAAGTCAGGAACCAATACACGCAGTCAGTCAGGAAAGCTAAGGCCAGCTTCTTCAGGCAGAAGTTTGCATCCTGTAGCTCCAACTCCAAAAAGTTCTGGGACACTGTGAAGTCCATGGAGAACAAGAGCACCTCCTCCCAGCTGCCCACTGCACTGAGGCTAGGTAACACGGTCTCCACCGATAAATCCATGATTATCGAAAACTTCAATAAGCACTTCTCAACGGCTTGCCATGCCTTCCGCCTGGCTACTCCAACCTCGGCCAACAGCTCCGCCCCCCCCGCAGCTCCTCGCCCAAGCCTCTCCAGGTTCTCCTTTACCCAAATCCAGATAGCAGATTTTCTGAAAGAGCTGCAAAACCTGGACCCGTACAAATCAGCTGGGCTTGACAATCTGGACCCTCTATTTCTGAAACTATCTGCCGCCATTGTCGCAACCCCTATTACCAGCCTGTTCAACCTCTCTTTCATATCGTCTGAGATCCCCAAGGATTGAAAGCTGCCGCAGTCATCCCCTCTTCAAAGGGGAGACACCCTGGACCCAAACTGCTATAGACCTATATCCATCCTGCCCTGCCTATCTAAGGTCTTCGAAAGCCAAGTCAACAAACAGGTCACTGACCATCTCGAATCCCACCGTACCTTCTCCGCAGTGCAATCTGGTTTCCGAGCCGGTCACGGGTGCACCTCAGCCACACTCAAGGTACTAAACGATATCATAACCGCCATCGATAAAAGACAGTACTGTGCAGCCGTCTTCATCGACCTCGCCAAGGCTTTCGACTCTGTCAATCACCATATTCTTATCGGCAGACTCAATAGCCTCGGTTTTTCGGATGACTGCCTTGCCTGGTTCACCAATTACTTTGCAGGCAGAGTTCAGTGTGTCAAATCAGAGGGCATGCTGTCCGGTCCTCTGGCAGTCTCTATGGGGGTGCCACAGGGTTCAATTCTCGGGCCGACTCTTTTCTCTGTATATATCAATGATGTTGCTCTTGCTGCGGGTGATTCCCTGATCCATCTATACGCAGACGACACCATTCTATATACTTTCGGCCCGTCATTGGACACTGTGCTATCTAACCTCCAAACGAGCTTCAATGCCATACAGCACTCCTTCCGTGGCCTCCAACTGCTCTTAAACGCGAGTAAAACCAAATGCATGCTTTTAAACCGATCGCTGCCTGCACCCGCATGCCCGACTAGCATCACCACCCTGGATGGTTCCGACCTTGAATATGTGGACATCTATAAGTACCTAGGTGTCTGGCTAGACTGCAAACTCTCCTTCCAGACTCACATCAAACATCTCCAATCGAAAATCAAATCAAGAGTCGGCTTTCTATTCCGCAACAAAGCCTCCTTCACTCACGCCGCCAAGCTTACCCTAGTAAAACTGACTATCCTACCGATCCTCGACTTCGGCGATGTCATCTACAAAATGGCTTCCAACACTCTACTCAGCAAACTGGATGCAGTCTATCACAGTGCCATCCGTTTTGTCACCAAAGCACCTTATACCACCCACCACTGCGACTTGTATGCTCTAGTCGGCTGGCCCTCGCTACATATTCGTCGCCAGACCCACTGGCTCCAGGTCATCTACAAGTCCATGCTAGGTAAAGCTCCGCCTTATCTCAGTTCACTGGTCACGATGGCAACACCCATCCGTAGCACGCGCTCCAGCAGGTGTATCTCACTGATCATCCCTAAAGCCAACACCTCATTTGGCCGCCTTTCGTTCCAGTACTCTGCTGCCTGTGACTGGAACGAACTGCAAAAATCGCTGAAGTTGGAGACTTTTATCTCCCTCACCAACTTCAAACATCAGCTATCCGAGCAGCTAACCGATCGCTGCAGCTGTACATAGTCTATTGGTAAATAGCCCACCCATTTTCACCTACCTCATTCCCATACTGTTTTTTATACTGTTTTTTATTTATTTACTTTTCTGCTCTTTTGCACACCAATATCTCTACCTGTACATGACCATCTGATCATTTATCACTCCAGTGTTAATCTGCAAAATTGTATTATTCGCCTACCTCCTCATGCCTTTTGCACACATTGTATATAGACTGCCCATTTTTTTCTACTGTGTTATTGACTTGTTAATTGTTTACTCCATGTGTAACTCTGTGTTGTCTGTTCACACTGCTATGCTTTATCTTGGCCAGGTCGCAGTTGCAAATGAGAACTTGTTCTCAACTAGCCTACCTGGTTAAATAAAGGTGAAATAAAAAAATAAAATAAAAAATTAAGATGGACATTACGCCATGCTTAACATTAAGGTGCATGTAAGTTTACGTACGGTATTATTAAGATGGACATTACGCCATGCTTAACATTAAGGTGCATGTATGTTAAGATGGACATTACGCCATGCTTAACATTAAGGTGCATGTAAGTTTACGTACGGTATTATTAAGATGGACATTACGCCATGCTTAACATTAAGGTGCATGTAAGTTTACGTACGGTATTATTAAGATGGACATTACGCCATGCTTAACATTAAGGTGCATGTAAGTTTACGTACGGTATTATTAAGATGGACATTACGCCATGCTTAACATTAAGGTGCATGTATGTTAAGATGGACATTACGCCATGCTTAATGTCCCCTAGGAACCAATGTGTCGGGTCCTTTACTGCTTCAAGTCCTCTGTAACAGTTTGCCATCATTACATAATCACACTACTGAATGGCACATCTACAATCAAGTCTATGGGAAAGCAAGTCACGCCTCGTAAAGCCCCGACGGAGTTCGCTACCTGTCTGTTTTGTCATTGCATCCGCATAGTGCCGGTCCCTGTCGGCAAAGGGGCGTTCTGTTATTGCTGAGCCAATCACTATGCTGACTGTTTGCTGGCCCTTATTTCCCTGCCACCAATCTGCCAGCTCCCTGATGCAGCCTCTAAATCAGCTTTCACTCCTGAGCTGCCACCCCATGACGACGCAGGGAGCATCCCAAGGGTGCCTCGCGGAGCAGCCAGAGCCCAGGGTTTCCATGGAGATGTGAGCGTTAGGACGTGGATGTGCTAATGACGGCGTTATCTCCACTCTAATGGTTCTAAGGCCAGGGTTAATAATACCATGAGATGACCCTAACAAGGAGATCAGCCAATGACGACGGGCCTCTACTGTCCAAATACACCTGCTGTCTACTATGTGTTTTGAGTGTTTGTGTGAGTGACAAAGAGAGAGCAGTTTCAAGGAATACAGGATGTTGAGGCCTTACAGCTCTCAGAATATATTACAACTCATGTGTTACAAACACAATCATCTTTGATACATGTTATACCAGGGTTTCCCAAACTCGGTACCCGGGACCCCAAGGGGTTCAGTTTTAATGGTGTATCACAGGGTATCCCAAACTCGTCCTCGGGACTTCAAGGGGTTCAGTTTTAATGGTGTAACACAGGGTATCCCAAACTCGTCCTCGGGACTTCAAGGGGTTCAGTTTTAATGGTGTAACACAGGGTATCCCAAACTCGTCCTCGGGACTTCAAGGGGTTCAGTTTTAATGGTGTATCACAGGGTATCCCAAACTCGTCCTCAGGACTTCAAGGGGTTCAGTTCTAATGGTGTAACACAGGGTATCCCAAACTCGTCCTCGGGACTTCAAGGGGTTCAGTTCTAATGGTGTAACACAGGGTATCCCAAACTCGTCCTCAGGACTTCAAGGGGTTCAGTTCTAATGGTGTAAAACAGGGTATCCCAAACTCGTCCTCAGGACTTCAAGGGGTTCAGTTCTAATGGTGTAACCACAGGGTATCCCAAACTCGTCCTCAGGACTTCAAGGGGTTCAGTTCTAATGGTGTAACCACAGGGTATCCCAAACTCGTCCTCAGGACTTCAAGGGGTTCAGTTCTAATGGTGTAACCACAGGGTATCCCAAACTCGTCCTCGGGACTTCAAGGGGTGCACATTTAGTTTTTTTGCCATATCACTACACAGCTTGATCAAAGCCTGATGATTAGTTGATCATTTGAATCAGCTTTGTAGTGCTAGGGCAAAAACCAAGAACCCCTTGGGTTCCTGAGGACCAAGTTTGGGATACCCTGTGTTATACTATTAAAACTGAACTAAGGAATACTTTATCTTCAGAACAGAATTTAGTGTCCATTGGGCTGTAACAGTGTGAAATCTTGTCGGTAAGAATTCCTCCACAGAATCGAATGGAGGGCTTCTCTCACCACTTGAGAGGGACAAGAGGTGAGAGATGTAGCTAAAAAGTGAATAAACTCATAGGAAGGTGGTATGATCAATGTGCAACAAGTTACGACTAGCACACAGACACACTTAGCCCCCCGTTATCGAGCAGCACAGATGTGCACAGCCACTTCCCAGCCCTCCCCGCATCCACATACATCAGAGAAATGCACCTTGGGAGATTGAGAGGATGGCACCGGCACCAAGCCCACCATCTGCCGTCATTTAGAGATAAATGACGGCCCAAACCTAGAGGGAGCTCTCCATCCGCCTGTCTGGTTCTGCTGCCAGCCCCCGACGTGGTGACGGATCCGCCCAACCTTCGCTTCCAAAATCGATGTCTGAGACCCTGGCTGTCAGAATGGAGCGCACCTCGGAGAGAAACTCAGCCTGGCTTTGGTTGGCCGAGCACAGTCTTTTCCTCTGGAGGGTGGGCAGTTGGAACAGCTGCACTGCCACTGATGACACTTTGTAAAGGTACTCACTAATACCTTACAATTGGTCAGGTTAATCAAGGCAACATGATAATATTTTGTGAACTATGCATCTAAACAGCTGTGCGTTAGAACTGTATGTAAGGAGCACCTTGGGGAACATCATTGCTCCAGGTCTAGGAACATCCTCTGTTCCCTGGGAAAAGAACTAAAGTTCCAGTTAGCTAAGTTCTCACACTGACTCCACTATGCCACTATGTCACCGAGCCACCAAGCCATAGCAGTCTGCTGATGGGAGGTTAGCTTGATTAATTTCATGGATTTGGAAATGAGCCGTGGTGATAAGGCTATCGCTCCCTCATCTGGGGCTGACGGGGGCGTAATTAAACAGATAGCCAAAGATGATGAGGAAATGGTCTGGAAAGCCTGGGGAATATGAGGGCGGAATCGTCGGCTCGTCTACGCAGGCGGATGATTAGATTGGCACTTAATTGCCGCCTATGCTATTTTTAGGGGATCTGATCACATGAGGCGTTCCCCCACTCCGTCATCTGAGCGGTCAAGGTCAGCCCACTGCTCCCCTACTCAATTGTTAAGGCTGTGTCAAAGGGATGGGTGGTAGGCGATATTGAGAAAAGGTGCCCACGAATCTCCACCGACCCCCCTCCCTCATCATGTCTCTGCCGAGATGTCTCGGAGATTGGGGTCAGGAGTGGGTGAACCGCAGCCTAATGGGAAAATCCAGGATGATGGCTTGAAATGGCACGGCGGTTATCTATAGCAGAACTGTGCTTATCTGTGTTCCTTATCGATCTCTGATATCAATCTCTGCTAGAACTGGTGGACCCCTCTCCCGGTCTCACTAAGAGTCTCTATATCCCAATATCGCAATGGGCGTAAGCAGAATCACCTTTTTTTCTCTCTGAAACCTATGCTCTTTCAGAATGCATATAACAGTATTCCTAGGGTTGTAGAGGCAAGATTTCGTCTACACTTAGTCTACGTTGGTTTTTCTTCCAACCTTATCTGATACACAAGTTGTGCATTATCTTGGTAGATGTATATTACATATCCTCTTACACTGGTCTGTTCTCTATCTAAACAACCAGAAACATTTCAAGACAAAATGCTTCGCTCTTGCAATAGAGGAAGAGAAAGTACATTATCAAGCTCCTTTGGGGTGCATACTCAATAGAACTTTAGCTGCCTCTGGTGCTGAAACACGCCTTTCTGCAAGAACAGAAGAAAAAGTCACTTGGGTATTAGAGCCACACAATAGCACTTATTTGCAAATTGAACACTTCCTATAGTGTTGCAGGAAACAGAAGTTTTGGGTGGTATTACTGAAAGAAAACATTTTGATAAATAGTCCCCTTGGTTAGATCAATATCATAGCCTGGTTGTTGCGCCATAGCATCAAAGATCGCGAGACAGAGATGGATAACTGGATAACGGCGTAGATGCCATTGTGTATTTCTCACAAAAGCTATTGGATGAGAGCTTCCAGAGCAAAAAGTCATCAGGCAAGGCTATTGGGTGAGGTGATTTCATACATACGGACACATAACATGATTGGAGGGTGCGAGTCTTTCGAGAAACAGAGAGGACGATTGGATGAGACAGATGTGAAAACGTGCTGTAGACGTCTGTCTCGTGCTCGCGCAGTCTGCCTGAACGGCCATGGTGTCTGTGCTGCATGCCGTTCTCCAAAAGCCTCTGTGAAAATCTAAAGCCATCCATAAAACCATAATCCCAACTCTGCAGACACAGAAGACAATAGAGCTTTATCGCTTTGGGTGACACTCTCTGTGTGTTTCCCAGCATCCTCCGGGCTTATCGCGCCACGGCACCCAGCGTATCGTCCCATTATCCCAAGCACCGGGGCAGCCCTTAGAGCTGGAGAATGAGCCGACTTGTCAGACAGCAGTACAAAGAGAATCTGTAGAGCCATGGATTAGAGAGAGAGAGAGATAGATAGATGCAGGGAGGGAGAGAGAGAAAGTCAGGGGGAGAGAGGTGCCTAGAGAGAAAACGAAAAGGATGTTGAAGGCGAGTTCTACCTTATACCTGTCATGGAAATTCTACACAGGGACAATCACATACCCTTTGCAGTCGTTCAGTGAATTCTGGGCTGACCAACTGAATTGTTGCTAAAGGTAGCAACAATCTTTAATCAATCAAAAAAACAAGCAAGCATTCAATCAATCAAACAGGATGAAAGAGAAAACACTTTATTTGTGCAATAAAATGTGATTGCAGAAAACACCTCCTCTCCCGTCCACAATCACTCACACACACCCGGACGCCAACGCTCGTAGAATCCCAATATCACCAAAAAGGTATATGGTGCAGACGAGCACGCACGCCATCCCAAGATCCCACACTTCATTACGTGCCCAGCCAACCTTGACAGGAGTAAATCGATGCAGGATAATAGCCAGCAGACGCCTCCTCCCTCCATCCCACCCGAAGGTTTTATCAGCACTGCAGATCATTCCGCTTATCAGACTGGGCCAGTAATAACCCTCCCATATAGCGTCTGTTGTGATCACTGACAGCTTGGCTCTGCTCTGTGTGGTAACAGTATGTATATGTTAAGCTCACACTGCCGTGTGTCAGACTCCTTTCAGTTTGGGGCTGTTCTGTTTGATGTATTTTCAGGTATCTGAGATGTTTGTCTGTGAATGACAAAGAAAAGCCCTGCACAAGGTTAATGCTACCCAGTCTCATGCTCTCTATTTTTCAACAATGACATGGGGTTGGGTTTGGATGCCCAGTTGGCTACAATTACAATTATAAAATGCATGTTTATAACTTAGCCTATATAGGGACATATCAAATTATTGGCGTACCTCTCTTTAACTCCACTATTAACATTATGCATCATTCAAATGGGAGAACATTTCTTTGAGTGACAGTTAATGCATTTCTAATAACCAAACGCAGGGGTTTTACTGTGGAATTAAAAGTGAACAAATCAATTATGGGGGATCTTAAAATGTGATGAGTGAAAGGAGGTAGAGTAGAAAAGACAGAGGGTCGAAGGTCAATATCGCAAAGTTTAGAATTAAATAAAGAAAATGTCTAGTGTGGAGAACCGGTCAGCTCTGTCAAACAAACCATTTAAAACAAAAAGACACTTCTTAAAACAAAATACAGTAGTGGGAAAGAAAGGGAATTCAGATATTTCAAAGTGCTGTCAAAAAGCAAGGTTGGCTCAGGTGATGATGACCTGTCAGCAGAGTATTGATCAGAATTATGATCAAAGACGGCATCCTTTCACCTTACCAGTGGGAAGCAAAATCCCAACTGAAGGTCTTAACTATGATGGAAAGCACAGTTGGTGAGTTAAAAAAAAAATGTTTAGTCGTTTTTAGCAGACACTCTTATCCAAAGCGAATTACAGGAGCAATTAGTGTTAGGTGCCTTGCTCAAGGGCACATCGGCAGATTTTTCACCTAGTCTGCTCCGACATTCAAACCAGCGACCTTTTGGTTCCTGGCACAACCCTCTTAACCGCTAGGCTACCTGATGTACGATCTCATGGTGTCTCAAAGCTCTAACATTTCTTGCAATCCTCATTCAATTCCCTGGCCCGGAGCTCTGTGTAAATTCATTTAAAATGTACCCTTCCTTTTACCTTCCCTGAGGTAATGACTGCTAGGCATAACTAGATTGGTGAAGAGCTCTTTGAGTGCCTGCTGCTATAGCAAACACCACTATCTCCTGACAGGACGGGGACTAAATAAATATCAAAAGACTTACAAATAGTCAAATATCCTGTCGAAAGAAAATTCAACTATGAATCAACTGAAAGTCTAAAAACATGTTAAATAAAGCCTACAGCACATAAATGTAAAATAAATACAATCACTCTTCAGCTGTTTGGTAGGTAAATTCCACTGCAGATGGGCTAGATGTAAGGTAAACCTATCCGAGGCTGGTGTTGATGCAGAGTTAATATTGAAGCAGCTGCAACTCTCAGTGAGGCGGCCATTAAGATGGGGGGGATGATCGAGGGGGTTCTCCAGGGAGGAGGTATCTAATGAAGGAACATCGCTCCTCGACATCTGCCTCCCTCCATCCCCATTTACACCCCCCCTCTGCCGCAGCAACCCCATCGCCTCATCTCTTCCTCTTCCTGTTAGCTATGTTTGTTTTCAGCTGTTTTTTGTTGGGGGGTCTGGAGAGTATGAAGGAGGGGTGCCCCCCCCCAACACCTTCTCCCCAGGGCTGCTCATAAACCCACCATCCATCTCCATTATGCCCCAGAAAATGCTGTTTGTCACTTTGCGGGGGAAAAATAATCAATATGTCTTGTGGGGGCAGCGAGCGCATTAGAGGAAGCAAATTGATGTCTCTCGCCCCAGCGCGCCTCTCCAGCACACTGCACCCCAACTAATGGGAAACCTCACAGGTCTGGCAGACAGGGACACATGGTCAGTGTGTGTGTGTGTGTATGTATGTGTGAGCACGTGACTGAATAATTGAGTTAGTGAGCAGGCCATAGGGAACCGGTAAGTAATGCATTTGGCCAATGGGTTTGGCAGTGTGGCTATATAACATACATCTGTATGTATGTGGCTCCTTCTTCCTTAAGCCTTAGCTCTACTAGTCATCTGGTACCAGATCTCTGGGCCTGTCTCTTTTATTCAGAAGCAGATAGCCCTGTCACAGGACCTCCACGGAGCACCTTAAAGACCACCTCCCAGACTGACACTACACTGTCAGGGCTAAGAAACCACCTCCCCTGATTGGTGCCTTGCAGACAGGAGTAACTCCCGCTCACGTCACATCACCATGTTCCTAGAGAGCTCACACAGCAGAACCCATGTGGTCTTAGCTCAGGTGGTCAGAATCACAAACGTCCAAGTAGAGCCTGCCAACATCTTTTAGAATCTATCATAATAAGTCTCTCTCCTCTTTCTGGAATGGTGATGTTTGTTTCAGTCAGCTTAAGACACTTGTCTTTAACAGCCCCAACCCTGGGTAGGTTGAGACAAGGTATGTGGTTGAGTGTCTCAAAGATGAAGATTGGTTGCAAAATGAGAAAAGACACACACACACACACACACACACACACACACACACACACACACACACACACACACACACACACACACACACAGAGAGAGAGAGAAAGAATCATTCTCAGAATCTGTCAGAGCTCAGAAGGCTATGTGTCTCATTCCAAGCTCTGGATGGGGGCTGG
Source organism: Oncorhynchus nerka (assembly GCF_034236695.1). Taxonomy (NCBI): domain Eukaryota; kingdom Metazoa; phylum Chordata; class Actinopteri; order Salmoniformes; family Salmonidae; genus Oncorhynchus; species Oncorhynchus nerka. Next base: position 58,416,789 of record NC_088418.1, read on the forward strand.
CACCACAGGATATTCTATTATTCATCTATTCGATGTTGAGGGCTTTAGGGCCTGTCAATCACAATTTACCTGGGCTGTCCACACACACCCACACCCGCCAGCTCCCGCCAGCTCCCGCTAGCTCTCCCCTTCTCAGATACACACACAAACACAAACACATCACACACACACACACACAAGCTCTGAACACCTCTATCTTGCACATTTCCCTTAGTTGTAGTCCTTGATCCAAGCAAGGTGATCTAGAGATTACGTCCGCCTTACAATACAAACCTGGTTGCCTTCGAGCAGCCAGCAAACAAATTCATCACACAGACTCAAAAAGGGTTGACATTGCAAGGTCTTTTGGGAGGAATGTAATAGAGAGGAAATGTGATTTTGTATATTTATGAAGCATTCTTTTGAGTATTTACCATTATAAATGGAATATTTTAAATGTTTTAAACACCATATTATCCAATGACTTTCAGAGTTTAGACAATTAACAACTTTACTTGATTAGAATTTCTAACTTCATGCAGCAACAAGAAAACAGTTCAAAGTTGAATATTTTAAAACTTTACAATGTATGCACACATCCCTACTTTTTTTAATGTAAGCACAGATCTACCAGGAAAAAGTGGATATTTTGGCTGTGTTTACACAGGCAGACTAATTCTGATATTTTTTACACTAATTGGTCTTTTGACCAATAACATCAGATCTTTTCACATAGGATATTTTTCAGAGCTGATCTGATTTGTCAAAAGACAAAATAATGATTAAAAGATAAGAATTGGCTGCCTGTCTAAACACAGCCTAGGCTACACTGGGGCGGCAGGTGTTGGACTACTAACCGGAAGGTTGCAAGTTCAAATCCCGAGCTGACAAGGTACAAATCTGTCGTTCTGCCCCTGAACAGGCAGTTAAACCTACTGTTCCTAGGCCGTCATTGAACATAAGAATTTGTTCTTAACTGACTTGCCTAGTAAAATAAAGGTTAAAAAATATATTTAAAAAAAACTTCTTCACAGTTGAAATTAGTTAAGATGATGCAGTAGGTGGATAAATACAGACTAATGGTTTCAGTATTGATGCACACAGACACACACATGATGACACACCTGACACACCACACGAGGAGCTGAATGGTCCTCGGGGCCTGTTCTGCTCCAGTCAATGTAAGTCTGTACCACACACCGTCCATAGTAGAATATGAACATCAGTCTACCTGCATAACAAAAACAGAAGAGACACATTATCAAAGACAGTAATACATCTCTTATCTTTATCATAAACACGGTATACTGTACAATCTTCTGTCTCACACATTTAAACACCTTCCCTTCCATGTAAATTCAGAACACGTTATCTAGCAAGTGCTATTATCCTACCATCTATCTCAAAGGGAGGATGCGAGCAGATTTGGATCTCATTCTCTGGTTGCTGCTGACAGCATGTTTGCATGGCCATTTGTCTGCCTGTCCCTACCTAACTATGGCAAAATGTTAAGACTGTCACATAGAAACCTGTGCTTGATTGATGATGACAGAATGTTTGGTTTCTTGTCTGTCATTATGTTCATTGCTGTTGATGATTAATGACAAACAGTTGACTGTCTTGACATATTTGAGATTATAAACTGGGTGGTTTGACTCCTGAATGCTGATTGGCTGACAGCCATGGTATATCAGACAGTATTAGAGGTCGACCGATTATTATTTTTCAACGCTGATACCAATTATTGGAGGATCAAAAAAAGCCAATACCGATTAATCTGCCAATTTTTATGTATATTTTTAATAATGACAATTACAACAATACTGAACGAACAATAAAGCCTTTTATTTTAACGTAATATAATACATAAATAAAATCTATTTAGTCTCAAATAAGTCATGAAACATGTTCAATTTGGTTTAAATAACGCAAAAACACAGTGTGAGAGAAGAAAGTAAAAGTGCAATATGTGCCATGTAAAAAAGCGAATGTTTAAGTTCCTTGCTCAGAACATGAGAACATATGAAAACTGGTGGCTCAATATTCCCTGTTCTTCAATATTCCCAGTTAAGAAGTTTTAGGTTGTAGTTATTATAGGAATTATGATGTGTCAACTATTTCTCTCTATACCATTTGTACTTCATATACCTTTGATTGTTGGATGTTCTTATAGGCACTTTAGTATTGCCAGTCTAATCTCGGGAGTTGATAGGCTTGAAGTCATAAACAGTGCATTGCTAACTGCTTGAACTGCTCGCAGACGCGGTAAAGTCCTGTTTGAATGAATGCTTACGAGCCTGCTGCTGCCTACCACCGCTCAGTCAGACTCAAATATCAAATCATAGACTTAATTATAATAAACACACAGAAATATGAGCCTTTGGTCATTAATATGGTCAAATCCGGAAACTATCATTTCGAAAACAAAACGTTTATTCTTTCAGTGAAATACAGAACCATTCCGTATTTTGTTGGAAATATTGCTGTGACATTGCACAACCTTCAATGTTATGTCATAATTATGTAAAATGTTGGCAAATTAATTATGGTCTTTGTTAGGAAGAAACACAGTTCGCAAAGAGCCAAGCGGCCCAAACTGTTGCATATACGCTGACTCTGCTTGCAATGAACGCAAGATAAGTGATAAGTTTCCCTAGTTAATATTACCTGCTAACATGCATTTATTTTAACTAAATATGCAGGTTTAAAAACATATACTTCTGTGTATTGATTTTAAGAACAGCATTGATGTTTATGGTTTAAGTATATTTGTGCAACAAATGTGCTTTTTTCGCGAATGAGCTTTTGTTAAATCATCACCTGTTTGGCAAAGTTGAAGTAGGCTGTGATTCGATGATAAAATAACGGGCACCACATTGATTATATGCAATGCAGGACACGCTAGTTAGCCTAGTAATATCATCAACCATGTGTAGTTAACTACTGATTATGTGAAGATTGATTGTTTTTTATAAGATAAGTTTAATGCTAGCTTGCAACTTACCTCGGCTCAGTGCAGCCACAAGGTCCTTTTGACGCTGCGCTCGAGTAACAGTTGGTCAGCCTGCCACGCAGTTTCCTCATGGATTGCAATGTAATCGGCCATAATTGGCATCCAAAAAAGCAGATTACCGTTTCCTCATGGATTGCAATGTAATCGGCCATAATTGGCATCCAAAAAAGCAGATTACCGAGTAATCGGTCGACCTCTAGACAGTATACCACGGGTATGACAAAAACAGTTATTTTTACTGCTCTAATTACGTTGGTGACCAGTTTATAATAGCAATAAAGCACCTCTGGGTTTGTGGTATATGGCAACATACCATGGCTAAGGGCTGTATCCAGGCACTCTGCGTTGCATCATCCCTAAGAACAGCCCTTAGCCGTGGTATATTGGCCATATACCACACCCCCTTGGGCCGTATTGCTTAAATAGAGACTGATGATGATTAGGAGAAGTTCTCACTGGCTGAAAATCCAGGATCAGCTTGTGTATAAGTAACTGTTAGATTGTGTATAAGCTGTAACTAAGTACAATGTAAGAATTATATAGAAATTTGCAATATGCATTAGTTTGCAAGTAATGTATAATAAATGATGTGCTGTTCAGTTCCAGTGGTAGAGCAGGTGCAAATTGGTTTCAGTGAAAGAGACATGGCAGTGTATGTAAGGGTTTAGGTGAAAGAGACATGGCAGTGTATGTAAGGGTTTAGGTGAAAGAGACATGGCAGTGTATGTAAGGGTTTAGGTGAAAGAGACATGGCAGTGTATGTAAGGGTTTAGGTGAAAGAGACATGGCAGTGTATGTAAGGGTTTAGGTGAAAGAGACATGGCAGTGTATGTAAGGTGAAAGAGACATGGCAGTGTATGTAAGGGATTAGGTAAAAGAGACATGGCAGTGTATGTAAGGGTTTAGGTGAAAGAGACATGGCAGTGTATGTAAGGGTTTAGGTGAAAGAGACATTATCATTCTAGTATACAACATAAAAAGCTTCTCATTTCAAGTTATTTTTATGATTTCCGCATAATCATTTCCGTTCTGATGGAATAAGGAGCAATGTTTGGCAAAGGTGCCATTTTCAAGAATACATTTTTGTTCACATCACAGACAGAATGAGATCGAGACGCCGTAGGGTAAATCTGAGCTTTGGCTGATGCCGACAGTGAAACTGTGGCAATTAGAAAAACAGTGTGTGAGTTGGCTGGTGCATGCACCGCTGGGCACAAATGAGTCTAGCAGCCCGGGTGACACAGGCAGGCTGTAGCGCAGCCGCCTAAGACACGCCTAAGACTCCCATTGTGCCACGGCTAATCCATTTCCACTCTAACAAGCTGCTGCCTCCGACTGAGTCATCCAACTAGTCGTTTCTCTCCCGTCTGTTGGGCCTCGTTCAGGTCCAAACTCAAGCTGTACTGGGATCTGTGTGACGCTAACATGATGGCTGGGTTACAAAAGGCAAAGTCTCTCCCAGTGAAATAGTTACTGGTTCAGGGACTGTCCACGTTTATTGTTAAGGTCAATGAAAAGCTTTAAGGCTGGTGGTGATTATGATTGTAACACCTCAACAAATGTGGGTGTAATATTCAAAGCAGAGCAATACATGTACCATGCACAGACTCAATAATAGTACGTTTGAACCGATACCAGCGCAGTGAACATTCTTTAGATGACTGAAATATCCTAACGCGCATTTCTCCAGCATAAGAAGAACATACTCTGTACCTCAGCAGGGAGTTGTGTGAGGTTACTGACTTTCCTCTAGACGTTTGATGCTGACAGGTGGCAAATCAGCTACAGTGCATCCTCAGCCGTTCTGACACATGGCAGCATCAAGTACCCTGCAGTCAATGTGAGATGATAGGAGTTTCTCTCTAACCAGTTGAGTATGAGCATCAAAGCAGCCACAGCAAGCCGCATATATTGTACAGAGAATTAAAACTGCCCTTTCAACTTAACACCATTGTAACTCCCTGGGGAGACCATGGAGAAGATATTAGCACGTCTCCAGTCTGGTATCATGAATGGGATCATGCTCTTCATCGTTTAAGACATATAACCCCATTTATTCATTCTTTCAAACACTGCCACAAAATCTATTATCTACGATTCATTGGGTGATGGAGTGGATTTTGTACAGACAATCTGGTCATAATCGGTAGACCCACTGTCCAAGTCAGTAGTTCATTTTCACATAGTTTAATCATTCAAATGATTGTGACAAATACCTATCTGGATGTTAGTCCAAACAGAGGCAGATTTTTAGCAAGAGCAATACCTCCCATGAATGAATTTCCCTCACTAGAGACAATAAAACTAGCAACATTTTTCCCCATCTAGGTCATGGGGGCTCTAAAGCTGGTTTAAACAATCCAGAGCAGGGGGGGCTCCCAAAGCCAGGTGGAGGCTTGCAGAGACCTTACAAGGACTCACAGAGAGGAGACATGGGGCTCTCCTAATGAAGCCCTTAGAGACCGACAGGAGTGACATACTGCCTTTAAAATACTGCCATTTTTTCCCTTCTCAATTATTCTATTTTTATCTGCCTCTAGCCTTCCCCCGCTATAGGCCCGTGACTCTGGAAATTAGAAGAAAGTGTTTATTACATTTTTTTTTAAACATGGAGGTCCTTTTTCAAAGAAATATGTTTTTTGGCCAATTTTGACCTCTCTGTCTAAGCTGGTCCCACTTTACAATAAGTGTCCCTCAGATCATGTAATCCTTGAAATAGGATGCATGCTGCAAACAGGTATTAATGTGTAACAATGTATAACTAAACTGTAACTGTCTATAGAACAACCATGTAAATACATAGTTACAGTTTGATTGTGGTTTATCCTCTTAAAAAATCAGCAGTAGACCTGGGTTCAACTACTTGTTTTGTTATTTAAATACTTATTTTCTGTGTATTTGAGTATATACAAATAATGTGACCTGAATACACTACTTCTATTGGAAGTATTTTCAAACACTTATTTCAAAGACTATTTTTTAAATACTTGCGTTAAATGCATGGAAGTGTAGTTGAGTCAGTGTATTTGAGTATTTCCAAATACATTCCAATATTCAAGTACTTTTCAAAAAAAAAATCGAAATACTTACTTTTCAGAGGTCTTTGAAAGTAATTGAAATACCCGAAATAGTATTTAAACCCAAGTCTAGTCAGCAGTAAAATTACCAACAGACCAACACACTTTAGAAAGCAGTCTCAAACAACATGCTTCTGACAAACCAAAATATGACCAAGTGAGAGTTCTCCACATCTCACATAACACCAACAGTCACCACATCTCACATAACATCAACAGTCACCACATCTCACATAACATCAACAGTCACCACATCTCACATAACACCAACAGTCACCACATCTCACATAACATCAACAGTCACCACATCTCACATAACACCAACAGTCACCACATCTCACATAACACCAACAGTCACCACATCTCACATAACACCAACAGTCACCACATCTCACATAACACCAACAGTCACCACATCTCACATAACATCAACAGTCACCACATCTCACATAACATCAACAGTCACCACATCTCACATAACATCAACAGTCACCACATCTCACATAACACCAACAGTCACCACATCTCACATAACATCAACAGTCACCACATCTCACATAACATCAACAGTCACCACATCTCACATAACACCAACAGTCACCACATCTCATATAACATCAACAGTCACCACATCTCACATAACACCAACAGTCACCACATCTCACATAACACCAACAGTCACCACATCTCACATAACATCAACAGTCACCACATCTCACATAACACCAACAGTCACCACATCTCATATAACATCAACAGTCATAGGCTACGCTACACCATCATCTATTGTTTGCTTTTCGATGCAGTGTCCCCTCCACCCACTCCCTGCCAGGGTGTAGTGATATGAGATTATAGATTAACAGGCTGTTCAAAGTGACTGCTACTTGCGACTTTTCTGATTGGCAGAGGGAAAAATCAACAAAATAAACCTCCAGCCAAGGACAAGGCACGTCAATAACTGCCAACCTCGGCTTAGAGGAGCTTATAACAGGGTCTCATTTCCTACGTTAAAACAACGAGCCTGGAGACCGGCTCAGTGCAAACAACAGAACAAGAAGCCAAATCCCACTCACCTTCATTTTGAACACGTACAGTTGGTGTTTGAGTCACAGCAAATATTAGCATCACAACTAGTGGGATGCTATCTGACTGTTTCGCTGTAGTTTGGTTTCCAGAAGCATCTGTTAACAAAAGCAGAAAAGACAACGAATGTACTATTTTCTGTGAATGAGATAAAAAAAAGGTAACAACCTAGAATGTGTGTCAATGTTTAGGTAAATCTGGACACATCCTTTTGTTGTCTATTGCGATCTGGTATAGCCTGGCAGTAACAGCAGTGTTGTATGCCATTGGTAAGTTATGACTATGTATGCTACAGTATACACCATGAAAGCAAACTCGAGATGTGCTGACATTGTGATCACCAAACACTTGGGATATTACAAATACCAATGTTGGTGTTCTACTTGTGTAGTATCCTGGTGGCAAGCTCTTCCCGTGTGCTATACTAGTAGTTAACATAGGGTAGAAAAGCTACGCAGTGTGGCTTTGGCTATAGCACTTTGCCAGCTCTAACCTAGTTCTGCCTCTGGTAGAGTTGTTTCTCTGGTCACCCACACATTGTGGAAGGATGAGTTTTCCTCAGTGGTAATGTGTGCAGTGAAGCCTCTATCTGGGGAGCGTAGACTTCTATTAGAGCCATAAATCATGTTAGTGGGAGAGGAGGGTGGACAGGGGGAGGTGGAGGGTGGACACGGGGAGGTGGAGGAGGGCTCAGGGTCGTAAATCTCATTACCTGAGACTGTTGCTCCCCGTTCTCAATCACTCCCATTATCAGCTGACCTTGACCAGCAGCGCAGACACTTACACTCAATCAGGCCTCGGGGAGATGTATGTTTGCGTGTGTTGTGAGTGTGTGTAGTGAGAAAATGTCAGAAAGCATACAGTGCCTTCAGAAAGTATTCACATCCCTTTACTTTTTCCACATTTTGTTGTGTTACAAAGTGGGATTAAAATGGATTTAGTTGTAATTTCTTGTCAACGATCTTCACAAAATATTCTATTGTCCAAGTGGAATGAAAAATGAAACACTAATATACTGTATCTTGATTAGAGTATTCCACCCCCTGAGTCAATACTGTACATGTTAGAATCGCCTTTGGCAGCGATTACAGCTGAGAGTCTTTCTGGGTAAGTCTAAGGGCTTTGCGCACCTGGTTGGTGCAATATTAGCACATTATTCTTAAAACATATATTCAAGCTCTGTCAAGCTGATTGTTGATCATTGCTAGACAGACATTTTCAAATCTTCCCATAGATTTTCAAGCTGATTTAAGTCAAAACCATAACTAGGCCACTCAGCAACATTCAATGTTGTCTTGGTAAGCAACCAGTGTATATCACAGCCATTGTTACTGTTTTAAAGTCACCACTGGCCTCATGGTGAAATCCCTCAATTGTTTCCTTCCTCTCTGGCAACTGAATTAGGAAGGACGCCTGTATCTTTGTAGTGACTGGGTGTATTGATACACCATCCAAAGTGTAATTAATAACCCTACCACGCTCAAAGGGATATTCAATGTCTGCTTTTTTTGTTGTTGCCATCTACCAATTGGTGCCCTTCTTTACGAGGCATTGGAAAACCTCCCTGGTCTTTGTGGCTGAAACTGTTTTCGAAATTCACTGCTCGAATGAGGGACCTTACAGATAATTGTATGTGTGGGATACAGAGATGAGGTAGTCATTAAAAAACTATTGCACACAGAATGAGTCCATGCAACTTATTATGTGACTTGTTAAGCAAATTATTACTCCTGAACTTATTCAGGCTTGCCATAACAAAGGGGTTTAATACTTGTTGACTGAAGACATTTCAGCTGAAATTTTTTTATGAATTTGGAAAAATTTGGAAAAACATAATTCCGCTTGAAAATTACAAGGTATTGTGTGTAGGCCAGTGACGAAACATCTCAATTTAAATTCAGGCTGTAACACAACAAAATGTGGAAAAAGTCAAGGGGTGTGAGTACACTCTGAAGGGACTGTATATCTGACTAGGCCAGGGTCATTTAGCCTCCATACAGTATATCCATTAGTTGCAATGTGTCCATGATATTCGTGATCTCCTTAAGTGCATGAAGGTGATAGTTTGTAGTGTGATTTCCTTTACATTCCACTGAAGTACTTAACGGTGGGTCCCCTGCGGGACAGTTGAGCTAAAGTAGGCTAATGCGATTAGCATGAGGTTGTAAGTAACAAGAACATTTCCCAGGACATAGACATATCTGATATTGCCAGAAAGCTTAAATTATTGTTAATCTAACAGCACTGTCCAATTTACAATAGCTTTTACAGTGAAAGAATACCATGCAATCAATTGTTTGAGGAGAGTGCACAGTTTTGAACATGAAAAGTAATTAATAAACAAATTAGGCACATTTGGGCAGTCTTGATACAACAGAAATGCAATGGTTCATTGGCTCAGACTAAAACTTTTCACATATACTGCTGCCATCTAGTGGCCAATATCGAAATTGCACCTGGGCTGGAATAATACGTTATGGCCTTTCTCTTGCATTTCAAATATGATGGTACTATAAAATACAAAAAAGTTGTTTTATTTCTTTGTATTATCTTTTACCAGATCTAATGTGTTATATTCTCCTACATTCCTTTCACATTTCCACAAACTTGAAAGTGTTTCCTTCAAACGGTATCATGAAAATGCATATCCTTGCTTTAGAGCCTGAGCTACAGGCAGTTCGATTTTGGTATGTCATTTTAGGCCGATCCTTAAAACCTTTTGATTTAGTGTCTCATCAAAACAAAATGTGGAAAAAGTCAAGGGGTTGAATACTTTCTGAAGACACCGTGTATTATGTGTGTGGGGGTTCATGTGTTAGAGGAGTCTTGTTGTCATACAGGTCTGCTGTTACGATGCTCATAATGTCAGTGGCGCGATTGGATCTGGACATGAATGTTTTGTTAATGTGTTTCTGCATTTCCACATACTGTATGTTGCGTTTCAGCTCGTTTAGTTCTTTGATACATTTTTTGTCTTCGCACTTACAATCCTCTATATCGTCTCAGCCGACTTTCTCCATCTGTCGTCTTTATTGGACCTCTCTGACCTTTTCTCAGTCTCTGTCCTGTGCTGTTTGCTTTTCTCAGAGTGGAGTTGCAGCTCTGTGGCGTTGCCCTTGGTTTCTCTGTTGTTAGAGCTGCCATCAATCTAACAGCGGGGAACACTGACCAAATGAATGTCAGGATTCCAAAAAGAGCAGAGAAGCCAGTCTTGTATTTCTTACACACATGCACACACACACACACACACACACACACACACACCACAGGAGGCTGCTGAATGGAGGATGGCTCATAATAATGCCTGGAATGGAGTGAATGGAATGGCATCAAACACTTGGAAACCATGGAAACCAATGTGTTTAATGTATTTGATGCCATTCCACCACTTCCGCTCCAGCCATTACCACGAGCCCATCCTTCCCAATTAAGTCAACCTCCTGTGACACTCACACTCACACACACGTACACACCGATCTGTATTCACAAACCCAATCTCTCTATTTTTCTTCCCGCTGTTGGCTACTTGCTTCTTTACGTCCTCTTTCAAGCACACAACAATCAATTACCAGGTGCAGGCAAACCGAACTGCAAGTTCACTTAGAATGTTAATGCTGTATCCGGGGTGATGACTACATTCAGACAATATACCCTGCAAGCTGTCCACCAACAATGTCATTGGATATTGAGGCAAAACAACACCTGTCCTAACAATGTACCTTCACAAAAAATGTTGTGAACCTGCAGTGCAGTATATGATTTTGGGCTACAGTCACCTAGAGCGGGCGCGCACACACCTGGCAAACTTTCCTTTTTGACACACTTGCACACGCGGACACACACACACGCGGACACACACACACACACACACACACACACACACACACACACACACGTCTCGGAGCAGGTCTCATTAAAGACCCCTGCGGGGTCAGAGTGCACCACCTAGCCATCCCACAATCCCCTGGGGTCTCAGCACAAACACAACAAATCACTGCACAACGCCTGCTGCCGGCATCCTAATGCCTGGATCTTTACACTTCAAAAACACAATTATGCTAATGCCAGGAATCATTTGCCATTCTGGGTCTGATTTAATTCACCCTTTTAGCGAGGAAAGCTAATTAGAGGGTTTAATTAACATTTGCGACACAAACCGAGAATGGGGAGGCGAGCCTGTCGATCGTAGAGAGCAACTGGCACTGCTGAAGACGAGGGAAGAGAGAGAGAGAAGTCTGAAACCCATGCAGATGAGGAGAGGGAGTACCATAGGGAGCACTAAGTGAAGCTCCTCCATGCGTCTGCCAGGGAATCAGAGCACTGTCTTGTGAAATCTACTGCTGCAATGGTTTAGTAAATATTACAGTGTGACTCAGCCAACGGCCGTCTCAGTAACACACTCTGGGTGACATTTTACACTGGCAGTTCAGTCTGGCCAATGAGCAACAGGGGGGAAAGAATCGCAAAACACTACAGCATGGGAGAAGTGGTGACATCACACCCACAGAAAGGAGGCATCCCAGTAATGCACTCTAACCCAGACCAACAGGTGATCACAGATAACCCTGGGAACATGGGAACATGTCAGTCACACACCTTAATGGAGTGTTAAAGGCCCAACAGTAGTAGTTGTGTAACACATCGGCTGGAGTCATCACAATGACACCCTACGATCCTGGCTGAAGCTAGCCATCAACGAGATGAGGATATTTGACAGGAGGGAGAATGGCACACCTTTGTATGCAGTGCACTCCACTCAGCCTGGGGCAGGAGAACACTTTCACCTTCGTCTTCATGGCACAGAGCAGCTCCTCGTCTCCTCCACCTGAAGGACAATCATAAAGAATACATCAACGAAGGATTAACTTCAATCTCTCTCTCTCTTCACTTTCTCTTTTTTCTTTGACATGACCAATAGAGGTCTTCAACATCAAACCTAAAACCAACTTGACACTGGTTCAAGATGTGTCACTCTGGGCACATTTTCATATGGTACTCTTAGAAAAAAGGGTTCCAAAAGGGTTTTTCGGCTGTCCCCATAGGAGAGCCCTTTTGGGTTCTATGTAGAACCCTCTTTGGAAAGGGTTCTAACATGGAACCCAAAAGGGTTATACCTGTCCTGGAACCAAAAAGGTTCTGTCTAGATCCAAAAAATGTTATTTAAAGGGTTCTCCTATAGGGACACCTGAATAACTCTTTTAGGTTCTAGATAGCACTTCTGTTTCCAAGAGTGTCAGGTGGTACCCTGCCAACACCACAGCCCAGAGATGAACAAAGACAGGAATATCTTCAACTATGAAGTGCATCACTGTAGCGATTGACTTCAACAGTGTGTCATTTTGATAAGACTTGCTGGGGTCTCGCTATCCGGTGAAACACGGTTTTTCTATGAAGTCAATCAACGGCATTCATCCCCATTTTCAAAGAACTGTGAACATGAAGGCAATGGGAGAAAAAAAAACTCTAACTTCAATCGACAGTCTGCACCACGCAACGCTCATTAAAAAACAATACGAGCCTAGAGGAATAGAACAGCGGCAACAATGGCGGTATGCCAGGGTGGTTGGATATGAGGGCTTTGTAGTGAACCTGATTAGAGGGAAATTGCTTTCTAATGCTCTCAGGGTCTGCCTCCCCGAGTGGCAAAGCTCTTGTCAGCTGTAAAGGTAGAGTTTCAGAAACTATTCTGTCAGTCAGAGATACCCAACATGAGGTGATGCTCCTGAACTTGTCTGCTGGAGAACAAAGAACGAGGAGGTTCTGATGATGCCTAACAGGATGATGGGTTAAATGGGTGTTGAAGAGGGGGACTTTGTTTGAGTTCGTATCCGCTTGATGTTTCACTTGACACCAACGTAGGCAATCCAAGTCACCTCGACCATCTGGGAGGTTTCCTCCAATGAGCCTCAACTCCTCGACTCGCAAATAACTACAAAATATTCCAGATCCTGGTGGTCTAACGTAACTGACAATTCTTCTGAAAAATAATTTTGGCAACTTGGGCTATGAAGTTATGTCCAGTTAATTAAGATGCAGGTCAAAAGAGTGTTTGGCTGATGTTTGATTGATGTCGTAATTAAACTGAGTGAGCACTCGGACCCGTGTCTGTAATGCATTCGTGTCTTTGCATTCGTTAGACTGTGTCGACTAGTCTCTAGACAGGAGATATGTCAGTGACTGAGCCAGGACAGGAATCCCATGGCAACACTCATCCCACACGATCGATAACCACTGTGACAACCGCCGCATCCGCCTCGCCCCGTGGTCGCAGGCCACAGAACAAGCCATCTTGGGGCCTGAGACTGACGATAACGGCCCCTGAGAGGCAGCTTAATTTACGACCAGAGTACCAAGATTGAGGCACCCCCATCCACCACAGCCGCCCCCACAAACGACCTGCCTCCAGTGGGGGCTTAGCATGATGCTCACACCAGTCTCCCCACCTCCACGCTTGTCCACCCTCCAGTGTCTGTCTGTCTGCCATTTAACAAGGCTAATATGCAACATAGCTCAGGTTAAAGTACCTGCCCTGGAGGAGTCTGGGTAATCAAACTGTCATTTTCTGTGTTAGAATGGACGTCACATAGGGCAGATAAGAAGACTCAATTTTAAAGGGTAAACAGGAAGGAGAAATGAATATATCCCTCACCTCGATTAACTCGACTGCCCAAGTTAAGGGTGTGTCAGTCTGTTGGCCAAATGGAGCTATTCGCAGATGTTGTCCCATACCTCAGCCCCCACCACCACCCCCTACCCACGACCCCCCTGTCCTGTTCATCAGCGGAGGTTGATGAGCGATTGAAGACGCTCTGCCTCCATCTCTCTCCCGAGCCATATCAATATTCATGGGGCTGTCGGGCGTGTGTGCGCTGCCTGTCTCGTTACCCTTTGATCCCCCTGCGAAGGCTGTCGGAAGCCCAGCCGCACCAACAACACAGGCGGCGTTTGAAGTGAGGAGAGAACAGCTGCTCACATTGATCTCCGAACACTCTCTCTCTCTGCAGCACCCCCACACACATATAAAACACATACGAAACACATACGAACACATACGTTCAGTCCCACCCGCGGGCATGCACAGCTACGCATGAAGCAGATTGAGTCTGTGATGAAACATCAAACACAAGTGAACAACCTCTATGTAGACACCCCACTGTGCCAAACATAGTAATAGAAACAGTACAGCCATGACAAGTGCCTTGTTAATTTACTCTTCCATCATATTGTCACAGCGAACTAATCAACGAATTACTGTAGTTGCGTGAGGTCATTGCTGTATTTAAACACAGTAAAGAAAAAGCAGGAAAACTAGTTGCTCATAAATCATTCCGGTTTAGTTGATATCAATGATATTATTCAGATCCCCTTAGATTCTCATTACAAATGCAAGTCCACATCTAAATATATTATATTATATTTCACTTACTTCTTTATGCCCTTTCAACTTTGTAATATCTAGCAATTAAATTAAATAAAAATGGGAAGAAGTTGGCTCATTTGAACATTAATTGGTTTGAAAAAGTAAATGGACATTTTTATTTGCAGTGATTGGCTATTTTAAATTCAACTCTCCATAGAGAGCCGACGTGTAGTCAGAAATAAGTAACCTCGGGTTCGTCCAGCCATTTCTATGGGGGAAATGGATGGAGAAAGAATAGGGTTTTACGATAAACATCAAAAATAAGGTCTGTGGTTAACATAGGCTTAGGAGATCTATGTTTTGTTCTATGAGATAATATTAGCCAGTTAACATGACCTTTATGAATTATGAAGCCTTTATGTGCTTTTTTTGATTACATAAATGTGAAAAAATTCACAAAACGTGACGTTCGCTGATGAAAATGATCTCATAGAACAAAATATATAAGATCTCTTAAGCCTGTGTTAAAACCACAGACCTTATTGTCGGTGTTTATCCAAAAACACCTAGAAAAAATCCATTCATTTCCCAATAGGCTTTGACCAACAAGCCATGCCTACAGTTAGAGTTAGTGCCTACAAAAAGACGTCTTTACTATTGCTCTCTATTGCAGTCAATTGTACACAAATTTCAACCTAGAATTTAAATAGGTCTCTGACTTAATTTGCAATACTAACCAACCCAAACTATGATGACAACATCTACAAAAAAACATGAAGATTAAAATAATACATCTATTATAATACTATTAAATTAGGTTTATTGTCAAATACAATCTAGAAATCAGGCAAACTAGTAACATCAATACAGTCAGTTATTACAGTGGATTAGAATGACATTATCCAGGCCAAGGGGTGTAATCAATATGACACACTATCAGACATGTATAAACCTGTAAACCTCATTAACTGTAGCCTCTGCATGAGGCTCCATTTTATTTTATACTCAGTACGTTCTCATGCTCTCTTTATATCTCGTGTCATACCTCATAACATACACATTGGCAAATGATTGTTATGGACTATGTACATAGAAACATATATTTCCCATTGTTGTAACCATCGGTTGTGGTGTTGGTTGGAATTGCTTCACAAAGACTGAACAGAAATAAGAGGTCAATCTAATTTGACAAGCCTAGAAACAAATCAAGGTTTTTGTTGAGAACACCCTATGTTAACACCCTATGAGAACACCCTGTGAGAACAACCTGTGAGAACACCCTATGTTAACACCCTATGAGAACACCCTGTGAGAACAACCTGTGAGAACACCCTGTGAGAACACCCTATGAGAACACCCTGTGAGAACAACCTGTGAGAACAACCTGTGAGAACAACCTGTGAGAACAACCTGTGAGAACACCCTGTGAGAACAACCTGTGAGAACACCCAATGAGAACACCCTACAAGAACACCCTATGCTGATTTTGTTCCAGTGACCAAATAACCTCAGTAAGTCTAGTTAGTTCATCAAATGGATTTTTCAATTCATGATCATATAATTGAATAAGCTAATTATTTCCCCTGGGCCTGGCTCGCTAAAGTAATACGATGCACCATTTTCAGCCTTGTATGTGAATGTTAGATGATAAAACACAGCTATTTGTCTGACATTCTCGAGAGAAATTCAAGGACAAATCATGGGTCTCGATGCAAAATGGCTCTTTCACTGTTTTTGACAGCACCTTGAGTGTGCTTTGCATGTGAAAACGTATCTTTCACAGGGAGTGCTCAACAACTTGTGGTCACCAGATCACCCATGTAATATTGACTGCACAGTCCCATTCACTCAGAAGCAAAGCAGAGAGCTGTAAAACACATCTGACCTATTCAAAAAGAGGGCATTGCAACGGTGCTATGGTAACCATGCTGGTAATATTAAATGTATTTTATCTACGAGTGGAAATGCTCATGGAAAACAAGACAAGTGCATGTTCTTAACAACGCTCTTATCGCAAGAGAGTTGGATGAATAAGGACACGGCAAGGCGGGGGAAGGCGGGGCTACAGTAGTATACAAGGTTTACTAAAAATTAGAATACTGTGTTGACCACACTCTTTAAAAAAAAATCTATAATACAGCCTGTTATGAACTGATGGTACAGTGAATCATGGGAAACCCTCCAGGGATGATCCCCCGGAGAACGACAGGAGATGGGAAAGAATCAGCTCTGAGGAATACACCCCAGCTGGAAGTCAACCCTAAGTACAGACCTAGGATCAGCTCTGAGAAGTACAACCCAGCTGGAAGTTAACCCTAAGTACAGACCTAGGATCAGCTCTGAGGAATACACCCCAGCTGGAAGTTCACCCTAAATGCAGACCTAGGATCAGCTCTCAGGAATACACCCCAGGTGGAAGTTAACCCTAAGTACAGACCTAGGATCAGCTCTGAGGAATACACCCCACCTAGAGGTTAACCCTAAGTACAGACCTAGGATCAGCTCTGAGGAATATTCCCCAGGTGGAAGTTATTCCTAAACTTACCAAATGATCAGTGTGATAAAAGCATCTTAACTCATTAATACGATATATGACACTTGGTTTGTTAAGATGTTAAAGAATTACTGAAAAGCTGCATTCAGATCAGCAGCTGCATCGTCCATTGCTCCCAGAGGGAGAGGTTGGAGATCGATACATCCAATCTTCAGAATAACGTTAGCCACTTCCTAATGGCGCTAATGAAGAGAGCTGTCTACAGAGAGCGAGGAAAACCTTTCTCAAGGGACCCACAGTTACCCATGATCACATTACAAGAGACGGGCAGTGAAACAGATGTAACAGATTGAGCAAACACACACCTAAATACACACACACACACATACACACACACAACACACACACACACATCTACACACACACATCTACAAACACCCACCTAAATACACACACACATCTACACACACACTACAAACAAACACCTAAATACACACACACAGTACAAACACACACCTAAATACACACACAAACACACACATCTACACACACACTACAAACACACACCTAAATACACACATACATCTACACACACACTACAAACACACACCTAAATACAAACTCGTTACAATCACTCACACTCACTCAAACATACGCCACATGTGAGCCTGATACAAAATGACACAAAATCCTATATATGCATGTTAAACTTTCCACTGTTTAAGCATACCTCTTAAAGAATTAGATTTAGAATTAATTTCTCATTGTGTTCAAACATAATACTCTCCCATGTGATAAGGCCTTTATAGCACTACATATGCAGTAATACTCTCCCAAGGCACTGGCATCTTCAGTGCTCTTGTCTCTCTTCTGAATTTCAAATATGTGTATTGATTCCTTCCGTACAGCTATATTCAACATATTCCTCAGTGTTTACATGACCTTCACAGGACTAATGAGGTGCTTTTGTCCCAGCCTGATCACTAGAAATAGACTTCGATTTGAAAAGGTCCTGAGAACATCGATATCTGCCTTCCTCTGCGCTCGCCCAGCACTGGATACGAACTCACGATGTTCAGAGCCGGAGTGCGCTGCTTCGACCACCGCGTCACCGCAGTTCATAATGCTCTAGCAAGCCGTGAGAATACTTGATGATAGTTGATGGAAACAGGGCATTGTTTTTTATTATTTTGTTTTAAGCCTGCTCCAAACCATAGCCCTAACCTTAACCACTCAGACTTAAAGTCTAAACTGTTAACTTTTGAGTTGTTTCTGTTTTAACTCTGTAACCACACGGAATCAACCCATGTACCCACGCAGAATTAATGCTTCAAAAATAGACGTTCCTCCATAATAAGTCGAATTTCAAAGGGAAACTATGAAATGTTGATTTTTTGTCCACCCACTGAATTGCACTGTGCCCTATGATGACTGTGGGATTGTGTTGGCAAATTGTTTGACTGCTTGTAGAACAGTTTCCATAACGACTGATAGAAAAGGTATCATGACTATTTTAAAATAACATGAACAAAATGCTATGACAATTACATATATTTTTTTCACAAAGTAAAATCACTGTCCATTTGGAAACCGCCACAAGGCTTTTCTTGGACATATAGCTGGAGCTGATGAATACAAATAGAGAATAGAGCTAATGAATAGAGAATACATGTACGTAAATTCATCCACACTTAGTAGAACAACATGGAAGGATAGCAACCTGGCCGCAGGAGGACGGTTAATGTCAGTGAGCTAGCTATGTGAATAGCCTCACTCCGTTAATGTCAGTGAGCTAGCTATGTGAATAGCCTCACTCCGTTAATGTCAGTGAGCTAGCTATGTGAATAGCCTCACTCCGTTAATGTCAGTGAGCTAGCTATGTGAATAGCCTCACTCCGTTAATGTCAGTGAGCTAGCTATGAATAGCCCCAATAGCCCCACTCCGTTAATGTCAGTGAGCTAGCTATGTGAATAGCCTCACTCCGTTAATGTCAGTGAGCTAGCTATGTGAATAGCCTCACTCCGTTAATGTCAGTGAGCTAGCTATGTGAATAGCCTCACTCCGCATATATGCACATTGGTTCATATTTTTTTGTGACTGCTCAACCAACTTTATATGAAATCTTTCAACGTATTTTACCTAAGACCACAAAGGCAACAACCACATGGGCTATTTAGTAATATATGTTTAGTATTATATATAGCAGCATTCATCCTGTTAAAATGTACACAAAATATATCCACAATCACACAGGTTATAAACCAGAAAGCATAACAGTTAGAAGTCAAATCAATTCTCTCTTGGCTTAGAGAAGCAGAGACACCACTGACGCAATGTTAGAACTTACCATGTCTCTCTTGAACGCAACACAACACAATAGCTGAAAATGATGCAGACTCTCACAAAGCCTACTGTAAACCTACTGTAAACCTCATGTAAATCTCCTGTAAATCCAGTGTTTCCTTTGTTGTTGACGTAATGCAGTAAGTACAGACAATCTGCTCTCTTTTATTAGCCGACTCAAATTATCTAAAAAAAAGTGCACCTGGCAAACTTTCCTTTTTGACACACTTGCACACGCACACACACACACACACACACACACACACACACACACACACACACACACACACACACACACAGGGACATAGTGGGAACACTACAGAGAGAGTAGAGCGGAGAGAGTAAAGCAGAGACAATAGAGCAGAGAGAGTAAAGAGGAGAGAGTAGAGTGGAGAGAGTAAAGAGGAGAGAGTAGAGTGGAGAGAGTAAAGAGGAGAGAGTAGAGTGGCGAGAGTAGAGCGGAGAGAGTAGAGCGGAGACAATAGAGCAGAGAGAGTAAAGTGGAGAGAGTAGAGTGGAGAGAGTAAAGAGGAGAGAGTAGAGCGGCGAGAGTAGAGCGGAGAGAGTAGAGCGGAGAGAGTAGAGTGGAGAGAGTAGAGCGGAGACAATAGAGCAGAGAGAGTAAAGTGGAGAGAGTAGAGTGGAGAGAGTAAAGAGGAGAGAGTAGATAGGAGAGTGTAGAGCGGCGAGCGGGGTACATACCTATAAGTCTGTGCCGAGGCTGTGGAGTCGCAGTGGTGAGATTCATCTGCACGAGCAGGACGGATGGATGGATCAGTGCTCCTCAACGGCTCTCAGAGCAGGAAGGATGGATGGATCAGTGCTCCTCAACAGCTCTCAGCTGAAGACTTTGGCATCCTTTAACGGGAGAGGAGCTGTTTCCTCTCTTCCCTCCCTCTCTCTGACTCGCTTCCCCACTCTCTCTGCCTTACATCTCGGTCCCTCCCTTCCCCTACTCCCCTCATTCTCTCCTCCCCTCATTCTACCCCCTCTACATTCCCCCCTTTTCTAGCCAACTCTTTCTCTCTCTCCTGCCCACCTTTTTCTTTACTTGTCTCTCTCTCCCTCCCTACACAACACTACTCCTCTCAATCTTTAGAATCGCTTTTATCCCTATAAAATTCTGATGTTCTATGAATTTTTGAGAATTATTTAGAGGTCCTGAATGGAGGGAGTTGACTAAGTATCGCTTGTCCCTCTGCATACGTAGGATGGAAACCCTTTGTCCAGGCCTAAGTGTGTGTGGTTTAGGAACAATGAATTAAGTATAGAAACAGGTTGAGGTGTGCTGTGTGTGTGTGTGTGTGTGTGTGTGTGTGTGTGTGTGTGTGTGTGTGTGTGTGTGTGTGTGGCTTATGGCCACTGTAGCAGTTGAATGGTAGAGTAGTGGAGTGGTCTCTTCACATACACAGAAACACACTCAGAGGATTGAGCTGATGATGGCAGAAAAGGTGAAGTGCTCTCCCTGCCATTATCAGTGCCAGAGGGAAAGCGGGTGAGATCATCCCTGGACTCTGACTGCAGTCGGTGTTCCACCTTCCACCCCCCTCTGTTTTGTGCTCTTCCCTTCACTACGAAAGAGAGCTCTCACACACTTCCTCATCCCCTGTTTCCATAGTGACTCTTTCCCCCTCTCAGGCTCGGCATAATCAAGAGAAAAGGAGTGGGGAGGGGAGTGGAGTGTGGCGGGAGGGGGGGCAGAGAGAGTGAAAGAGGAAGAGAGATGAGGGAGGAAGATAGGAAAAGCAGAGGGGAGAGAATGAGCACAGAGAGAAAAGAGAAAGAAAGGAGAGGGAAAGAGCAGGCTGCAGAGGGAAAGAGAGAAGAGAGTGAGGAATGGGGCAGGAGAGGGATGTAAGAGAAGGGATTTCGTAGTTGAGTGAAGGAACTAAGGGAATATAGTTGAGTGAAGGAACTAAGGGAATGTAGTTGAGTAGGAACTAAGGGAATGTAGTTGAGAAATACTGTATGCAAAGATTGTTTTGGCTTGTGTTTAAAAAAAAGCTTTTAAATTGGTTATAGCATTCTCTGGCACCAATGTCAAATGTACCCCTACCCCAGGTGGTGAGGGTAGGTAACAACATCTCCACCCCGCTGATCCTCAACACTGGGGCCCCACAAGGGTGCGTTCTGAGCCCTCTCCTGTACTCCCTGTTCACCCACGACTACGTGGCCATGTACGCCTCCAACTCAATCATCAAGTTTGCAGACGACACTACAGTGGTATGCTTGATTACCAACAACGACGAGACGGCCTACAGCGAGGAGGTGAGGGCCCTCGGAGTGTGGTGTCAGGAAAATAACCTCACACTCAACGTCAACAAAACAAAGGACATGATCGTGGACTTCAGGAAACAGCAGAGGGAGCACCCCCCTATCCACATCGACGGGACAGTAGTGGAGAGGGTAGTACGTTTTAAGTTCCTCTGCGTACATTTCACGGACAAACTGAATTGGTCCACTCACACAGAGAGCGTGGTGAAGAAGGCGTAGCAGCGCCTCTTCAACCTCAGGAGGCTGAAGAAATTTGGCTTGTCACCAAAAGCACTCACAAACTTTTACAGATGCACAATCGAGAGCATTCTGTCGGGCTGTATCACCGCCTGGTATGGCAACTGCTCCGCCCACAACCGTAAGGCTCTCCAGAGGGTAGTGAGGTCTGCACAATGCATCACGGGGGCAAACTACCTGCCCTCCAGGACACCTACACCACCCGATGTCACGGGAAGGCCATAAAGATCATCAAGGACAACAACCACCCCTGCCACTGCCTGTTCACCCCGCTATCATTCAGAAGGCGAGGTCAGTACAGGTGCATCAAAGCAGGGACCGAGAGACTGAAAAACAGCTTCTATCTCAAGGCCATCAGACTGTTAAACAGCCACCACTAACATTGAGTGCCTGCTGCCAACATACTGACGCAACTCCAGCCACATTAATAATAGAAGAATTGATGTAATAAATGTTTCACTAGCCACTTTAAACAATGCCACTTAATATCATGTTTACATACCCTACATTACTGATCTCATATGTATATACTGTACTGTGTACCATCTACTGCATCTTGCCTATGCCGTTCTGTACCATCACTCATTCATATATTTATATGTACATATTCTTCATCCCTTTACACTTGTGTGTATAAGGTAGTTGTTGTGAAATTGTTAGGTTAGATTACTCGTTGGTTATTACTGCATTGTTGGAACTAGAAGCACAAGCATTTCGCTACACTCGCATTAACATCTGCTAACCATGTGTATGTGACAAATAACATTTGATTTGATTTGATAACGAAAACAGACATGCAATGCCAGTTATGTCAAATAAACTGTTGATGTAACATTTAAACGTCCAAATCCTCTCCCTGAGTTGGATCCTAATTATCCCAATATACAGGATCAAAAGGATGTCAATCTCCACCTTTGAAATCTGAAAAAAATTGTTGCTGCATTTATGACAGAATGTCCGATTGGACGACCACCAGGATATCTGGATCAGAGTGATCGCAATCTTATCTTGACGTTTTGAAACACCTAATTGGAACGTATAATCAAAAATGTGAAATCCCACGAAAGCTTTAAAAAAAAAAACAGCCCGTGGGCATTAAAGGTATATCCCACCTGCCTTAACATTTCTTTTTTTAAAGATTCTCCATTGAATGCACTTTTGTAATTGAGGCTTAATGTGTCTTGGATACCAGCCCTCAGAATATGCCTATGGCGGTATCACGGTGCTTTACTCAGAGTACCAGACCCTGTCTGCCGCTGAGAGGATAACCACAACTCTATCTCTAGGATGAACTTGTTGGACTCTTCTGCCGTTATCCCGGGTATTAGTTTGGTTGCAGGAATGATTGACAGCTGGCTGATTGGGAGCTGTGGTTTCTCTGCCCTAAAGCCTTGGTTATCGGTGAGATTCAGCCAATTACAGCTCAAGGGCATGGAGACAGGGCACGGAGGGATGCTGCCAGTGCAGGTGCTTCTCTCTGCCACCCGCACTCACACAGGAGGGCCATCAGTGCACAGGCAAGCACAGAGACAGAGACACAGATTACAGAGCACAGGGAGATCCTTGAAACAGGAACAGAGAATGCACTACAGACGGAGAGAGATGGATATTGTGTTGTACACAGACACAACGTGGAGAGAGAGTCAGACAACACATGCTTTATGAAGAGATCAGTCTTGTGCAGTGAATCAGAGGACAGACACGAACCGAACACACAAACGTAGTGAACGTTGGTAGAAGGTGGACAGAAACGTAGATACGCACAACCAGGCACAGCGATAGGGGATGACGGGAGACACAAAACAAGGCACAGAGATAAAAAGGACAGTCAGACACAACGTTGTAGAAGGGTAAAAAATACAAATTCCTGTGAAAAAACGATCTGCGTCTAGTGTGTGAGTGTTTGTGCGTGCGTGTTTGCAGGCACTTGAGTGCGTGTGTGTATAATATATACACACAGTACCAGTCAAAGTTTGGACACACCTACTCATTCAAGGGTCTTTCTTTAGTTTTTACTATTTTCTACATTGTAGAATAATAGTGAAGATATCAAAACTATGAAATTACACATATGGAATCAGGTAGTAACCCAAAAAATGTTTAACAAATTGTCACGCCCTGACCTTAGTTATCTATGTGTTATCTATTATTTTGGTCAGGTCAGGGTGTGACGAGGGTGGGTATGTGTGTTTTTGTCCTGTCTAGTTTTTTTTATATATCTATAGGTTTTTTGTATGTCTAGATAATGTAGGTCTATGGTGGCCTGAATTGGTTCCCAATCAGAGACAGCTGTTTATCGTGGTCTCTGATTGGGGAACCTATTTAGGTTGCCATTTTCCATTTTGGTTTTGTGGGATATTGTCTATGTGTAGTTGCCTGGCTGCACTTGGTTTATTAGCAGCATGGTCATTTTGTTACTTTGTTTAGTGTTTATTCTTCATTAGAAGAATGTATTCATATCCCGCTGCGCCTTGGTCTCCTCAATACGGCGAACGTGACACAAATAAAAATGTATTGTATATTTTAGACTCTTCAAAGTAGCCACCCTTTGCCTCGATGACAGCTTTGCACACTCTTGACATTCTCTCAACCAGTTTCATGAGGTAGTCACCTGGAAATCATTTAAATTAACAGGTGTGCCTGCCTTCTTAAAAGTTCATTTGTGGAATTTCTTTCCTTCTTAATGCGTTTGAGCCAATCAGTTGTGTTGTCAAGAGGGCCACCATTGTTCCTGTTCCCAAGAAAGCTAAGGTAACTGAGCTAAACGACTACCGCCCCGTAGCACTCACTTCCGTCATCATGAAGTGCTTTGAGAGACTAATCAAGGACCATATCACCTCCACCCTACCTGACACCCTAGACCCACTCCAATTTGCTTACTGCCCAAATAGGTCCACAGACGATGCAATCTCAACCACACTGCACACTGCCCTAACCCATCTGGACAAGAGGAATACCTATGTGAGAATGCTGTTCATCGACTACAGCTCGGCATTCAACACCATAGTACCCTCCAAGCTCGTCATCAAGCTCGAGACCCTGGGTCTCGACCCCGCCCTGTGCAACTGCATACTGGACTTCCTGACGGGCCGCCCCCAGGTGGTGAGGGTAGGCAACAACATCTCCTCCCCGCTGATCCTCAACACTGGGGCCCCACAAGGGTGCGTTTCTGAGCCCTCTCCTGTACTCCCTGTTCACCCACGACTGCGTGGCCACGCACGCCTCCAACTCAGTCATCAAGTTTGCGCGGACGACACAACAGTGGTAGGCTTGATTACCAACAACGACGAGACGGCCTACAGGGAGGAGGTGAGGGCCCTCGGAGTGTGGTGTCAGGAAAATAACCTCACACTCAACGTCAACAAAACTAAGGAGATGATTGTGGACTTCAGGAAACAGTAGAGGGAACACCCCCCTATCCACATCGATGGAACAGTAGTGGAGAGGGTAGCAAGTTTTAAGTTCCTCGGCATACACATCACAGACAAACTGAATTGGTCCACTCACACAGACAGCATCGTGAAGAAGGCGCAGCAGCGCCTCTTCAACCTCAGGAGACTGAAGAAATTTGGCTTGTCACCAAAAGCACTCACAAACTTCTACAGATGCACAATCGAGAGCATCCTGGCGGGCTGTATCACCGCCTGGTACGGCGACTGCTCCGCCCTCAACCGTAAGGCTCTCCAGAGGGTAGTGAGGTCTGCACAACGCATCACCGGGGGCAAACTACCTGCCCTCCAGGACACCTACACCACCCGATGTTACAGGAAGGCCATAAAGATCATCAAGGACATCAACCACCCGAGCCACTGCCTGTTCACCCCGCTATCATCCAGAAGGCGAGGTCAGTACAGGTGCATCAAAGCTGGGACCGAGAGACTGAAAAACAGCTTCTATCTCAAGGCCATCAGACTGTTAAACAGCCACCACTAACATTGAGTGGCTGCTGCCAACACACTGACACTGACACTGACTCAACTCCAGCCACTTTAATAATGGGAATTGATGGGAAATGATGTAAATATATCACTAGCCACTTTAAACAATGCTACCTTATATAATGTTACTTACCCTACATTATTCATCTCATATGCATACGTATATACTGTACTCTATATCATCGACTGCATCCTTATGTATCACTAGCCACTTTAACTATGCCACTTTGTTTACATACTCATCTCATATGTATATACTGTACTCGATACCATCTACTGTATCTTGCCTATGCTGCTCTGTACCATCACTCATTCATATATCCTTATGTACATATTCTTTATCCCCTTACACTGTGTATAAGACAGTAGTTTTGGAATTGTTAGTTAGATTACTTGTTGGATATTACTGCATTGTCGGAACTAGAAGCACAAGCATTTCGCTACACTCGCATTAACATCTGCTAACCATGTGTATGTGACAAATAACATTTGATTTGATTTGATTTGTGACAAGGTAGTGGTGGTATACAGAAGAGAGCCCTATTTGGTACAATACCAAGTCCATATTATGGCAAGAACAGCTCAAATAAGTAAATAGAAACGACAGTCATTAATTTAAGATATGAAGGTCAGTCAATGCGGAGAATTTCAAGAACTTTGGAAAGTTTCTTCAAGTGCAGTCGCAAAAGCCATCAAGTGCTATGATAAAACCGGCTCCCTCATGAGGACCGCCGGAGGAAAGGAAGACCCAGAGTTACCTCTGCTGCAAGAGGATAAGTTCATTAGAGTTACCAGCCTCAGAAATTGCAGCCCATATAAATGGTTCACAGAGTTCAAGTAACAGACACATCTCAACATCAACTGTTCAGAGGAGTCTGCATGAATCAGGCCTTCATGGTCTAATTACTGTAAAGAAACCACTACTAAAGGACCCCAATAATAAGAAGAGACTTGCTTAGGCCAAGAAACACGAGCAATGGACATAAGACCTGTGGAAATCTGTCCTTTGGTCTGATGAGTCCAAATTTGCGATTTTTGGTTCTAACCATTGTGTCTTTGTGAGATGCAGAATAGGTGAACAGGTGATCTCTGCATTTGTGGTTCCCACGTGAAGCATGGAGGAAGAGGTGTGATGGTGTGGGGATGCTTTGCTGGTGACACTGTTTATGATTTATTTAGAATTCAAGACACACTTTACCAGCATGGCTACCCAGGCATTCTGCAGTGATACGCCATCCCATCTGTTTTGCGCTTAATGGGACTATCATTTGTTTTCCAACAGGACAATGACTCAACACACCTCTAGGCTGTGTATGGGCTATTTGACCAAGAAGGAGAGGGATGGAGTGATGCATCAGATGACCTGGCCTCCACAATCACCCGACCTCAACCCAATTAAGATGGTTTGAGATGAGTTGGACCGCAGAGTGAAGATAAAGCAGCCAACAAGTGCTTAGCATATGTGGGAACTCCTTCAAGACTGATGGAAAAGCATTCCAGGTCAAGCTGGTTGAGAGAATGCCAAGAGTGTGCAAAACTGTCATCGAGGCAAAGGGTGGCTACTTTGAAGAATCTCAAATATAAAATATATTAAGATTTGTTTAACATTTTTTGGGTTACTACACAATTCCATATGTATTATTTATTATTATTATTATGTCTGTGTGTGTGTACTTGCATGCGTGCGTGAGTATGTTCTTGTGCGGTATGATGTAGAGCTTATATTTGTTCTTGCTATCGCTCAAGTAATTTGAAAGACGATCAAGCAAGCGTCAAGCAAGGGCATCCCAAGATTGTTTGCTCCATTTGTTGTCTGGGAAACTTAAATTAAATGTTTTACCTTCTTCCAGGTAAATGTGATGATGATCTTGCATCTCTGTGACCTCAGAATGTCTCTGTGTTAGGGCCTCCCGAGTGGAGCGGCGGTCTGAGGCACTGCAGCGCAGTGCTAGCTCCGCTACTACAGATCCTAGTTTGATACCGGGCTGTGTTGCAGCCGCCCGGGAGACGCACAACTGGCCCAGCATGCATTGTGTCAAGAAGCAGTGCAGCTTGGAGGGGTTGTATTTCGGAGGACGCCCGGCTCTCGACCTTCGCCTCGCCAGAGTCCGTACGGGAGTTGCAGCAATGGGACAAGACTGTAACTACCAATTGGGGTTATGACCATCACAATGTCTCTGTGACCTGTAAAGGCATTTATGACCATCACAATGTCTCTGTGACATCAGAATGTCTCTGCCGTTATCTGAGTTAATAAGCCTTGATTCGTGAATATCTAACTGTCTCTCTTTCTTTCTCTCTCTCTCTGTCTCTCTCTCTCTCTCTCCATCCTCATCGCTCTCTTGCTTTCTACACACTCTATGCAGCAAAACAAAATGTCAGCATACCTTTCACGTTTATCATAAACAACGGCCTTTCACACCGTAACATAATGCGAAGGTTATTCATGAAACATTACAATGTACATGCAATGTACATTTCACTTTTGAAAAATGCTCCTTGTTGTTCAGTTTGGAGTCCATTCGGCCCCAACATTGATTTATGGATTTCTACATGCTTCCAATAGCGCTGTCTCTAAAAGCCTCTATGTAGAGATGAATGTATTAGAGAGCCTTGTTTACCTGGCCCGTGTAGAACCCATTGGGGAATGTAATATAGCATATCTGTCATGTTGATACCATACGTAATAACCTGTGGATGAGGCTATCCCTTTCTATTTCTGCCCAGGGACCTGAGTGTTCTATATTCGGACGGTGTGATCTGTGTGTCTACTGTCCACCCAAGGCTGTTCATTTGACCTGTCCTGCTTTTCATTTTGCCCTCACAATTTATCATTTTATTTTCATTGGACTTATTTGACTGCTATTCCCCTAAGTGGAATAGATGGTGATGGGGGAGAGGGTGTTCGGGGACTGCCACAGGGGTAGCCAATGGGTATCCAATTGGATTGCAAGGAATTCATTTGGAGGGAACAAATCATGAAGGCTAAGCCCATAGTTAAATATTTCACTTTGTCAGGTTGGTCGCCCAAAAGCAATAGAGACTACACTAGAAAGGCTGTCAAACATACAGTAGTTTTGGGGTGACGGGTAGCCTAGTGGTTAGAGTGTTGGGCCAGTAACTGAAAAGTTGCTGGATTGAATCCCTGAGCTGACAAGGTAAAAATCTGTCGTTCTGCCCCTGAGCAAGACAGTTAACCCACTGTTCCTAGGCCATCATTGTAAATACGAATTTGTTCTTAACTTACTTGCCTAGTTAAATAAAGGTAAAATAAATAGGGGAATTGCTAAACAGAGGTTAGAAAATCAACCACAATGAGACAAACAGGAAGAATATAAAAATATATATTGCCCCTGTTCAAGAGGATCAAAACCACAATGTATCATGGGTAAATTGACTGACTGATCTACAAATAATAATGATTAGTTATTTATGATGCAAGGTTCTTTGTAGATCAGTCATTCGGCAGTCACCTGCACTGTCAGCTGCAATGTCAAACAAGCCCATTATGTTGTTATCATTATAGACAACTGACAACGAGGAAAACATGAAAACAGAGTTAACAAAACCAGACAAAAAACACAGACATATAGACAAGCAAGCAGTCAGAACAGACTTTGTGATGGCAAACAGACCAACACAAAATTCCTACACGTAGGCAGACAGACAGAATAATACATCATGGCTAATAGAGTTCGCCTCTTCTCCGGAGCTAAGGCATCCCAGAGAAGACTCTGAGGAAGGGAAAGGTCATGGGCGCTCACCTCTGGTGTCGAGACCCTCGCCGAGACCCTCGCCGGTACCGGCAGCTTCATTAAGTCTGCTGGGTTATACGTCCCTGCTCCTGGAACTGCCGCAGCAGCAGGAGAAAGGGAGAATCAACAACACAATAATAACATTGACATTTACGAGGCATTGTGTATCATATCTGATTTCCCCTGCACGCTCTTAATTCCTTTTTAATTGCCTGTTGTGTTTGTCCCTGACTAAGGCTGTTCCTTCTCATTTCTCAGGATGGAGGAAGCTAGGTTGGATGGGTATAGTTAGTGGAGTGGAGGAATGGAGGGTGTATCAGTGTTCACTGACGGGGCCTGAGAAAAATGCTCAGAGACATCATTCCTTCACTTGCTGTATGGATAAACAGTCCTATTAAGAACTTGTACTATGCACATGCAAATGTATTTGATAATACTATACTGAAAGTCCTCAATAATTTGAAGTCAGAGAGCATCATCATTCAGATACTACAAACCCATTGTTACTTGACATGTGTCCTAATATTGCACATACTATGTCCTGGGGTTGTTTTGGGTCCCTCAATGCAGTATAACACTTCATATGGATAGTCCATCTGTAGATGCTCTACAGACTATCAGTAACATTTCAACTATCTACTAACAACTAGCCCTAACCTTATCCTAACCCTAAACTTAACCCTAACCTTAGCCCTAACCCTGTCTTAACCCTTACCCTAACCCTTATTCTAAACCTAACCCTAACAGAAGTTGCTTATCAACAGAAAGTTTGTTGATGGTGTAACCATTTGTAGAGCATCTACAGATGACAAACCTGGACTATCCAAATAAAGTGTGACCCAATGCACTTCTTCCTAGTTGAACTGTGAGTATTAACGTCTTAACCCACGGTCCCGGCAGCTGGCACCCCATTGGGTTTCTACCCCCGTTCTCAGTCAGCTCCATAGCCCAGGGGTATCACTATAGCCCGGTTCCCTCCACGGCTCAACGACCCATGACGGCCCGCACTCCTCAGACGAAGCTCTGTGATCCAGCCGTGTGTGTAGTGGTTAATTAAAGCCCCTGAATTTCCATAATTCATGGATGCCCATCTGTTTGCCACCACCCCTGCGCCCGGCAGAGAATAAACAAACACAGGAGTGGGGCTGAGGGGCCATTTACTGACAGCTCCAGACTCAGAGAGAGGAAAGAACCACACACACACAAACACACAAGCACGAGTGCATAGACACACACATATAAACACGAACGCATGGACACACACACACAGACACACACACAAACACGAGCGCATAGTCACACACACACACACACCCAAACACGAGCGCATAGACACACACACACACACACACACACACAAACACGAGTGCATAGACACACACATAAACACGAACGCATAGACACACACACACACAGACATACACACAAACACGAGTGCATAGTCACACACACACCCAAACACGAGTGCATAGTCACACACACACACACCCAAACACGAGCGCATAGACACACACACACACACCCAAACACGAGCGCATAGACACACACACACACACACGAGTGCATAGACACACACATATAAACATGAACACATAGACACACACACACAGACACACACATGGGCAGATAGTCACACACACACACACACACACCCAAACACGAGCGCATAAACACACACACACACACAAACACAAGCGCATAGACACTCACACACACACACACGAGCGCATAGACACACAGAGAGAAATGCACATTACAAACATTCATTTCCCAGAACCTCTAAACACACACACACACACACACCAAAACACACACAATTACATTTGGCGTACACAATCACCTGCTCAAAGAAACATAGTCAATCATCTGCACTCATTTCTCATGAATAAAAACCTTGGATTGAGGTTGGTGAGGTACACCCATGTGGAAGTACTAGTGTAATGTACGTTGAGACCATTGCATCATTATTGTAAATAAATAAATAAAGGTAAAATAAATTGTGTTATCTTCAGGCTCAGGGCTGGCAGGGTTTGGGGGATGGGAGTGTGTTCCATCTTCATACAGAGAGATAGAGATGGATGAGCTAATAAAGCCTCAGCTATTCCTCCTGTCACTCTCAGACGTATCAGTGTGAATACCGACCGTTCTGCTGCAATGATATATTTAGATCTCCATATGTCCCATACTGTACACACAAAGATAATATCCAACTCACCCACACATGGACGTGACTGACAACACACACTTGTGAAAACCTGAACCCTGAACAAATCAGTAAGCCTTTTTTTATGCTTCTGTATCACAGCAACAGCAAATATATGCGGTTCAAATGTTTCACCAAAACACAAGGCAGTGTAGAAAAATGTATTTCTTGTTTTGTTTTATACTGTAGGGCTGTGAGCTTTCCATTTAGCTTCTCCACTAATGGTCAGCATACAATTCATCTGGTTAAGCCACATGTATGAAACGTGTAGCCTGCAACGTGGCGTAGCAGGGCCGTAACATACAGACAAACATACTAACACCTGCAGACATGTGCACGATACTGTAGTCTACACATAGAGATACATACAGTGTTTCTTATGGCGTCCTGAACAAAATAGTAGCAGATGTTATTTTTAGAGGGCAGGTGGATCACTGGGACTTAAGGTGAGCTTAGGTCAGACTTGCAGCTCAAAAGAAATGACCTGCCACACAGACCACTGCAAACACAAAGCCTGTTAATGGGACATTGGACCACCTATAGATAATTGGTGCAGGGTTAAGGGGTCTCCCTCTCGTCTGGCCTGCAGAAGGCCATGGTTTAATGGAGGGAACACCGTTTTAATTGTGTGGGTGAAGGAAATGAAGCAGTCTTTTCAGAGATCTCACACCTGTCCGCCTGCCTGTCTCTCAACCTTTCCCCATAGATAAAGAGAGATAGGCGAAGGAGGGAACGAGATGGAAAGAGTTGGTGGAGGGGAAGAGAGGGAGGATGTGAGAGAGAGCAAGAAGGAGGTTTGTCGTGGGTGGGTGTCGTCTTGTAATGAGAGAGAGAACAGGAGACTTTAATATGCGATATAGGTAACATGGGCGATTTCAAAGCATCTGTTTTCACATGTTCACACCTCTCCCACATACACCATGTTCTCTTCTCTGGTTATTAGTTTTGATCCCATTCAAGAGCAACCAACCCAGTAAAATGCATGCAGGTGTTCCTGGTCACTGAGCTTGCAGTATGACCATTTCTATGGAGAAGGCTTTTTCAATATTAACTCAGCAAAAAAGAAAAGTCCCTCATTAAAAATCCAAATAACTTCACAGATCTTCATTGTAAAGGGTTTAGACACTGTTTCCCATGCTTGTTCAATGAACCATAAACAACATGCACCTGTGGAACGGTCGTTAAGACTTTAACAGCTTACAGACAGTAGGCAATTAAGGTCACAGTTATGAATACTTAGGACACTAAAGAGACCTTTCTACTGACTCTGAAAAACACCAAAAGAAAGATGCCCAGGGTCCCTGCTCATCTGTGTGAATGTTCCTTAGGCATGCTGCAAGGAGGCATGAGGACTGCAGATGTGGCCAGGGCAATAAATTGCAATGTCCGTACTATGAGACGCCTAAGACAGCGCTACAGGGAGACAGGATGGACAGCTGATCATCCTTGCAGTAGCAGACCACGTGTAACAACACCTGCACAGGATTGGTACATCTGAACATCACACGAGTACAGGATGGCAACAACAACTGCCTGATTTACACCAGGAACGCACAATCCCTCCATCAGTGCTCAGATTGTTCGCAATAGGCTGAGAGAGACTGGACTGAGGGCTTGTAGGCCTGTTGTAAGGCAGGTCCTCATCAGACATCACAGACAGACAGGACTGGCAAAAAGTGCTCTTCACTGACGAGTTGCGGTTTTGTCTCACCAGGGGTGATGGTCGGATTTGCGTTTATCGTCGAAGGAATGAGAGTTACACCGAGGTCTGTACTCTGGAGCGGGATCGATTTGGAGGTGGAAGGTCGGTCATGGTCTGGGACGGTGTGCCACAGCATCGTTGGACTGAGCTTGTTGTCATTGCAGGCAATCTCAATGCTGTGCGTTAACAGGGAAGACATTCTCCTCCCTCATGTGGTACCCTTCAGGAGACTCATCCCGACATGACCTCCCAGCGTGACAATGCCACCAGCCATACTGCTCGTTCTGTGTGTGATTTCCTGCAAGACAGGGTATCAATGTTCTGCCATGGCCAGCGAAGAGCCCGGATCTCCATCCCATTGAGCACATCTGGGACCTGTTGGATCGGAGGGTGAGGGCTAGGGCCATTCCCCCCAGAAATGTCCGGGAACTTGCAGGTGCCTTGGTGGAAGAGTGGGGTAACATCTCACAGCAAGAACTGGAATATCTGGTGCAGTCCATGAGGAGGAGATGCACTGCAGAACTTAATGCAGCTGGTGGCCACACCAGATACTCACAGTTACTTTTGATTTTGACCCCACCCCCCTTTGTTCATTATTCCACTTCTGTTAGTCACATGTCTGTGGAAGTTGTTCAGTTTATGGCTCAGTTAATTAATCTTGTTATGTTCATACAAATATTTACACATTTTAAGTTTGCTGAAAATAAACGCAGGGCATTTCTTTTTCTTGCTGAGTTTATTAGCTGGGGCCTTGATATAGACATAGAACAGTGGAGGCTCCTCAGAGAAGGAAGGGGAGGACCACCCTCCTCAGTGAAATTTCAGAAAAAGGAAAATAGTGAAACACTAAAAACGTTATCCTTTAAAGATACAATTATACTAAATATATTCATATGTCACCAAATAGTTGATTAAAACACAAAACCTGGGAGGCTCGTAGGCCTCACCCCCTTTCATAGATCTACAGTGGGGAGAACAAGTATTTGATACACTTCCGATTTTGCAGGTTTTCCTACTTACAAAGCATGTAGAGGTCTGTAATTTTTCTCATAGGTACACTTCAACTGTGAGAGACGGAATCTAAAACCAAAATTCAGAAAATCACATTGTATGATTTTTAAGCAATTAATTTGCATTTTATTGCAAGTATTTGATACATCAGAAAAGCAGAACTTAATATTTGATACAGAAACCTTTGTTTGCAATTACAGAGATCATGCGTTTCCTGTAGTTCTTGACCAGGTTTGCACACACTGCAGCAGGGATTTTGGCCCACTCCACCATACAGACCTTCTCCAGATCCTTCAGGTTTCGGGGCTGTCGCTGAGCAATACAGACTTTCAGCTCCCTCCAAAGATGTTCTATTGGGTTCAGGTCTGGAGACTGGCTAAGCCACTCCAGGACCTTGAGATGCTTCATACGGAGCCACTCCTTAGTTGCCCTGGCCACAACCCAGCCACAACCCATCTTCAATGCTCTTACTGCTCTTACTGAGGGAAGGAGGTTGTTGGCCAAGATCTCACAATTCCCTAGCCCCATCCATCCCCCCCTCAATACGGTGCAGTCATCCTGTCCCCTTTGCAGAAAAGCATCCCCAAAGAATGATGTTTCCACCTCCATGCTTCACGGTTGGGATGGTGTTCTTGGGGTTGTACTCATCCTTCTTCTTCCTCCAAACACAGCGAGTGGAGTTCATTCAACTTTTTCACTCCGGACGCTTTATCTGGACACGGTTCGTCGGGACCTCCAACAGCCGAAGCTAAGTAGTAACATTAACATGATGCCTTCTAATTGCAGTCGCTGTACTCATTATATACAGGAGAACGATCGCCTTACGGGGAGGATAGCTATGCTACAAGCCCAGCTTCAGACGCAATCGTTAGGCAAGGGTAATTTCAGTGTAGGAAAGGATGAAACAGCGTCTGTGCCACCAGTAAGTACAGATAGTAACGTTAGTATAAGAGAGCCGGAATTCTTACTGGTTGGTAGGTGATCAAATACTTATGTAATGCAATAAAATGCTAATTAATTACTTAAAAATCATAAATGTGATTTTCTGGATTTTTGTTTTAGATTCCGCCTCTCACAGTTGAAGTGTACTTATGATACAAATTACAGACCTCTACATGCTTTGTAAGTTGGAAAACCAGCTAAAGCGGCAGTGTATCAAATACTTGTTCTCCCCACTGTACATCATAATTATGACCAGTTCCCGGAGGACCTCCAACCAATCAAAACTTTTTCAGTTTGAACTGTTATGTTGTCTATCCAATCATAGGATTAAGATCAGAGAATTAACCTAGTGTGTCATATTGGGGTTGTGCCGCAGAGCATTATGGGGGGGTTCTATGTGTTGAAAAGCTTGGTTAGTTGGTGACATTATTGGATAGAGAATTAAAAGTGATACTTGAGCATTTTGGGGATGTTATTCAATTCAAAATAGTTTCTTCAAGTGACAGAATACCGAGGATGTAGATTATAAATTGTCACCAATTGTCACCAAGGCGCATCGGGGTATGCGTACATTCTCCTTTTAATGAATTAAACACTTAACAAAACAACAAACCAACGCACGAAACGTGAAGCTATACAAATGAGTGCAGACAGGCAACTAAACATAGTCAAGATCCCACAACACAAATGAGGAAAATTGGCTACCTAAATATGATCCCCAATCAGAGAGAACGATAAACAGCTGTCTCTGATTGGGAACCATATCAGGCCAACATAGACATACAAAAACCCCTAGGCATACAAAACCCTAGACATACAAAAACTAGAGTACCCACCCTAGTCACACCCTGACCTAACCAAAATACAGTGGGGCAAAATAGTATTTAGTCAGCCACCAGTTGTGCAAGTTCTCCCACTTAAAAAGATGAGAGAGGCCTGCAATTTTCATCATAGGTACACTTCAACTATGACAAAATGATTTTTTTTCTTCCAGAAAATCACATTGTAGGGTTTTTAATGAATTTATTTGCAAATGATGGTGGAAAATAAGTATTTGGTCAATAACAAAAGTTTATCTCAATACTTTGTTATATACCCTTTGTTGGCAATGACAGAGGTCAAACGTTTTCTGTAAGTCTTCACAAGGTTTTCACACACTGTTGCTGGTATTTTGACCCATTCCTCCATGCAGATCTCCTCTAGAGCAGTGATGTTTTGGGGATGTTGCTGGGCGACACACAGACTTTCCATTCCCTCCAAAGATTTTCTATGTGGTTGAGATCTGGAGACTGGCTAGGCCACTCCAGGACCTTGAAATGCTTCTTACGAAGCCACTCCTTCGTTGTCATGCTGAAAGACCCAGCCACATTTCATCTTCAATGCCCTTGCTGATGGAAGGAGGTTTTCACTCAAAATCTCACAATACATGGCCCCATTCATTCTTTCCTTTACACGGATCAGTCGTGCTGGTCCCTTTGCAGAAAAACAGCCCCAAAGCATGATGTTTCCACCCCCATGCTTCACAGTACGTATGGTGTTCTTGGGATGCAAGAACTTTGTCCTCCAAACACGATGAGTTGAGTTTTTACCAAAAAGTTATATTTTGGTTTCATCTGACCATATGACATTCTCCCAATCTTCTTCTGGATCATCCAAATACTCTCTAGCAAACTTCAGATGGGCCTGAACATGTACTGGCTTAAGCAGGGGGACACGTCTGGCACTGCAGGATTTGAGTCCCTGGCGGCGTAGTGTGTTACTGATGGTAGGCTTTGTTTCTTTGGTCCCAGCTCTCTGCAGGTCATTCACTAAGTCCCCGCATGTGGTTCTGGGATTTTTGCTCACCATTCTTGTGATCATTTTGACCCCACGGGGTGAGATCTTGCGTGGAGCCCCAGATCGAGGGAGATTATCAGTGGTCTTGTAAGAGAAGGCTGTTGCACAGCAACTCACTGCCTTCCTGAAGACAAACAATGTATACGAAATGCTTCAGTCTGGTTTTAGACCCCATCATAGCACTGAGACGGCACTTGTGAAGGTGGTAAATGACATTTTAATGGCATCGGACCGAGGCTCTGCATCTGTCCTCGTGCTCCTAGACCTTAGTGCTGCTTTTGATACCATCGATCACCACATTCTTTTGGAGAGATTGGAAACCCAAATTGGTCTACACGGACATGTTCTGGCCTGGTTTAGATCTTATCTGTCGGAAAGATATCAGTTTGTCTCTGTGAAGGGTTTATCCTCTGACAAATCAACTTTAAATTTTGGTGTTCCTCAAGGTTCTGTTTTAGGACCACTATTGTTTTCACTATATGTTTTACCTCTTGGGGATGTTATTCGAAAACATAATGTAAACTTTCACTGCTATGCGGATGACACACAGCTGTACATTTCAATGAAACATGGTGAAGCCCCAAAATTGCCCTCGCTAGAAGCATGTGTTTCAGACATAAGGAAGTGGATGGCTGCAAACTTTCTACTATTAAACTCGGACAAAACAGAGATGCTTGTTCTAGGTCCCAAGAAACAAAGAGATCTTCTGTTGAATCTGACAATTAATCTTAATGGTTGTACAGTCGTCTCAAATAAAACTGTGAAGGACCTCGGCGTTACTCTGGACCCTGATCTCTCTTTTGAAGAACATATCAAGACCATTTCGAGGACAGCTTTTTTCCATCTACGTAACATTGCAAAAATCAGAAACTTTCTGTCCAAAAATGATGCAGAAAAATTAATCCATGCTTTTGTCACTTCTAGGTTAGACTACTGCAATGCTCTATTTTCCGGCTACCCGGATAAAGCACTAAATAAACTTCAGTTAGTGCTAAATACGGCTGCTAGAATCCTGACTAGAACCAAAAAATGTGATCATATTACTCCAGTGCTAGCCTCTCTACACTGGCTTCCTGTCAAAGCAAGGGCTGATTTCAAGGTTTTACTGCTAACCTACAAAGCATTACATGGGCTTGCTCCTACCTATCTCTCTGATTTGGTCCTGCCGTACATACCTACACGTACGCTACGGTCACAAGACGCAGGCCTCCTAATTGTCCCTAGAATTTCTAAGCAAACAGCTGGAGGCAGGGCTTTCTCCTATAGAGCTCCATTTTTATGGAACGGTCTGCCTACCCATGTCAGAGACGCAACTCGGTCTCAACCTTTAAGTCTTTACTGAAGACTCATCTCTTCTGTGGGTCATATGATTGAGTGTAGTCTGGCCCAGGAGTGGGAAGGGGAACGGAAAGGCTCTGGAGCAACGAACCACCCTTGCTGTCTCTGCCTGGCCGGTTCCCCTCTTTCCACTGGGATTCTCTGCCTCTAACCCTATTACAGGGGCTGAGTCACTGGCTTACTGGGGCTCTCTCATGCCGTCCCTGGAGGGGGTGCGTCACCTGAGTGGGTTGATTCACTGTTGTGGTCATCCTGTCTGGGTTGGCGCCCCCCTTGGGTTGTGCCGTGGCGGAGATCTTTGTGGGCTATACTCAGCCTTGTCTCAGGATGGTAAGTTGGTGGTTGAAGATATCCCTCTAGTGGTGTGGGGGCTGTGCTTTGGCAAAGTGGGTGGGGTTATATTCTTCCTGTTTGGCCCTGTCCGGGGGTGTCCTCGGATGGGGCCACAGTGTCTCCTGACCCCTCCTGTCTCAGCCTCCAGTATTTATGCTGCAGTAGTCTATGTGTCGGGGGGCTGGGGTCAGTTTGTTATATCTGGAGTACTTCTCCTGTCCTATTCGGTGTCCTGTGTGAATCTAAGTGTGCGTTCTCTAATTCTCTCCTTCTCTCTTTCTTTCTCTCTCTCGGAGGACCTGAGCCCTAGGACCATGCCCCAGGACTACCTGACATGATGACTCCTTGCTGTCCCCAGTCCACCTGGCCATGCTGCTGCTCCAGTTTCAACTTCCACCTGACTGTGCTGCTGCTCCAGTTTCAACTGTTCTGCCTTATTATTATTCGACCATGCTGGTCATTTATGAACATTTGAACATCTTGGCCATGTTCTGTTATAATCTCCACCCGGCACAGCCAGAAGAGGACTGGCCACCCCACATAGCCTGGTTCCTCTCTAGGTTTCTTCCTAGGTTTTGGCCTTTCTAGGGAGTTTTTCCTAGCCACCGTGCTTCTACACCTGCATTGCTTGCTGTTTGGGGTTTTAGGCTGGGTTTCTGTACAGCACTTTGAGATATCAGCTGATGTACGAAGGGCTATATAAATACATTTGATTTGATTTGTATGTCTTCCATTTCCTAATAGTTCCCACAGTTGATTTCTTCAAACCAAGCTGCTTACCTATTGCAGATTCAGTCTTCCCAGCCTGGTGCAGGTCTACAATTTTGTTTCTGGTGTCCTTTGACAGCTCGTTGGTCTTGGCCATAGTGGAGTTTGGAGTGTGACTGTTTGATGTTGTGGACAGGTGTCTTTTATACTGATAACAAGTTCAAACAGGTGCCATTAATACAGGTAACGAGTGGAGGACAGAGGAGCCTCTTAACTTCTTTGAGATAGGGGGCGCTCTTTTAATTTTTGGATAAAAAACGTTCCCGTTTTAAACAAGATATTTTGTCACGAAAAGATGCTCGACTATGCATGTAATTGACAGCTTTGGAAAGAAAAAACTCTGACGTTTCCAAAACTGCTAAGATATTATCTGTGAGTGCCCCAGAACTAATGCTACAGGCGAAACCAAGATGAAGTTTCATACAGGAAATGCCCCAGATTCTGAAGGCGCTGTGTTCCAATGTCTCCTTATATGGCTGTGAATGCGCCAGGAATGAGCCTGCCCTTTCTGTCGTTTCTCCAAGGTGTCTGCAGCATTGTGACGTATTTGTAGGCATATCATTGGAAGATTGACCATAAGAGACTACATTTACCAGGTGTCCGCCCGGTGTCCTGTGTCGAAATGATTGCGTAATCTCTAGGTCCATGCGCGTTCCATTTCTTCAGAAGAGAAAGTCAACTGCCACGAAGGATTTATCATCGATAGATATGTGAAAAACACCGTGAGGATTGATTCTAAACATCGTTTGCCATGTTTCTGTCGATATTATGGAGTTAATTTGGAAAAAAGTTCGCGTTTTAATGACTAATTTTTGTTTTTTTTCTTACCCAAACGTGATGAAGAAAACGGAGCGATTTGTCAACACAAATAATATTTTTGTAAAAACTGAACATTTGCTATCTAACTGAGAGTCTCCTCATTGAAAACATCTGAAGTTCTTCAAAGGTAAATTATTTTATTTGAATGCTTTTCTGTTTTTTGTGAAAATGTTGCATGCTGAATGCCAGGCATAATCCTATGCTAGGCTATCAATACTGTTACACAAATGCTTGTTTAGCTATGGTTCAAAAGCATATTTTGAAAATCTGAGATGACAGTGTTGTTAACAAAAGGCTAAGCTTGAGAGCAAATAGATTTATTTCATTTCATTTGCGATTTTCATGAATAGTTAACGTTGCGTTATGCTAATGAGCTTGCGGATAGATTTACACAATCCTGGATACAGGTTTTTTTCGTAGCTAAACGTGACGCAGAAAACGGAGCGATTTGTCAACACAAATAATATTTTTGTAAAAACTGAACATTTGCTATCTAACTGAGTCTCCTCATTGAAAACATCTGAAGTTCTTCAAAGGTAAATTATTTTATTTGAATGCTTGTCTGGTTTTTGTGAAAATGTTGCCTGCTGAATGCTAACACTAAATGCTACGCTAGCTATCAATAGCTATCAATACTGTTACACAAATGCTTGTTTTGCTATGGTTGAGAAGCATATTTTTGAAAATCTGAGATGACAGTGTTGTTAACAAAAGGCTAAGCTTGAGAGCTAGCATATTGATTTCATTTCATTTGCGATTTTCATGAATAGTTAACGTTGTGTTATGCTAATGAGCTTGCGGATAGATTTACACAATCCTGGATACAGGTTTTTTTCGTAGCTAAACGTGACGCAGAAAACGGAGCGATTTGTCCTAAACAAATAATCTTTCAGGAAAAACTGAACATTTGCTATCTAACTGAGTCTCCTCATTGAAAACATCTGAAGTTCTTCAAAGGTAAATTATTTTATTTGAATGCTTTTCTGGTTTTTGTGAAAATGTTGCCTGCTGAATGCTAACGCTAAATGCTATGCTAAATGCTACGCTAGCTATCAATACTGTTACACAAATGCTTGTTTTGCTATGGTTGAGAAGCATATTTTGAAAATCTGAGATGACAGTGTTGTTAACAAAAGGCTAAGCTTGAGAGCTAGAATATTGATTTCATTTCATTTGCGATTTTCATGAATAGTTAACGTTGCGTTATGGTAATGGGCTTGAGGCTGTAGTCACGATCCCGGATCCGGGATGGCTCGACGCAAGAAATTAAAGAAGAAGGTACAGGTCTGTGAGAGCCAGAAATCTTGCTTGTTTGTAGGTGACCAAATACTTATTTTCCACCATAATTTGCAAATAAATTTATAAAAAATCCTACCATGTGATTTTCTGGATTTTTTTCCTCATTTTGTCTGTCATAGTTGAAGTGTACCTATGATGAAAATTACAGGCCTCTCTCATCTTTTTAAGTGGGAGAACTTACACAATTGGTGGCTGACTAAATAATTTTTTGCCCCACTGTATATAGAAAAACAGAGATATGTAAGGTCAGGGCGTGACAGTACCCCCCCCCACCCAAAGGTGCGGACTGGCTCCATTTGCCCCACCCCCCAAAAAATGATTGGGGTTTCTGTGGCCTTCCTCCCCAACGTCATTGCTGTCCTCTCATGCTACTAGGCGACTCCTGCCAAGGAAGGTGATCCTGTCTTGCCAGGATTTCCTCCCAAGTCCAGGATCCCCTCCCATACAGGATCTCTTCCCAAGTCCAGGATTCTTCCTCCTCCTGGGCACGCTGCTTGGTCCTTTGTTGGTGGGATCTTCTGTCACGATCTTTGTGAGTGAGACCAAGGCGCAGCGGAGTATGCATACATTCTCCTTTTAATGAATGAAACACTTAACAAAACCAATGCACAAACCGCGACGCTATACATTAGTGCAGACAGGCAACTAAACATAGTCAAAATCCCACAATACAAATGAGGAAAATGGCTACCTAAATATGATCCCCAATCAGAGACAACGATTAACAGCTGTCTCTGATTGTGAACCATATCAGGCCAACATAGACATACAAAATCTAGACATACAAAAACTAGTCACACCCTGACCTAAACAAAATATATAGAAAACTTCAACTTTTTGTTGAAGAACTCTTTTCATTCTCAGGGCTACATGGAAAAGGTGCGAATTAAAACCGAGGGTCAACTTCTTCATGAGATCAGTTTCATGAAGAAGGATGAAAAGGTGAGGCCTTTCAATACCAATTGGTATCAAAAGTATAGCTGGTTAACAGGGAGCCTTTCATCAAGCCGCCTGTATTGCTGGCCTTGCCTGCTTTTTGGAAATTCTGAACCTTGGGCGAAAGAGGGGTACAAGTGACCTGAAGAACATTGATCGTTCAGCGAAAAGGCAAAACAAAAGCAGGGAGCATATAAATGCCCACATCAGATTCAAGCTTCTGGGAAAAAGCTGCATCAATTATGAGGTCAACAGGGCGGCAGGGTAGCCTAGTGGTTAGAGCGTTGGACTAGTAAACGGAAGGTTGCAAGTTCAAACCCCTGAGCTGACAAGGTACCCTCCCCAGCGTTATGCACTCCTGCCACCATCATTATGCACACCTGCCTTCCCCCCGTCAGTGATTATTGGACTCACCTGGACTCAATCACCTATGTCATTACCTCCCCTATATTCTTCTGTTCCTAGGCCATCATTGAAAATAAGAATTTGTTCTTAACTGACTTGCCTAGTTAAATAAAGGTTAAATAAAAAAAATGTTTTTAAAGTATTCAAACTGCGCAACAACAAGAATGTAAGAAGAAACAAGGATGTTCTCAAAGCGGCTTATCAACACCACTGTGTTTTTGGCCATGCAAGAATGGGCTTTTAGAGGTTCCGCTATCAAGTGCAATTACAAGAGTTTGCAGTTTGATGCTTTACTTGCTGAACATATGGAACTTTCTACTGTCTTTTCTGGGATGTGAAAATAAATTCAGAATGATTTGATAGCTTCCAATACATCATCCATTAAACGTTAGGTTAAAGCAAGAGGTTGAGGTAACACATTTTTTAGTGCACGCTCAAGTAGGCTTTCCACTTTCCTCCGGTATTTATTTAGCAAAGATGATAACATAATCACTCCAGACAGGCACAAGCAAAAACTCATTACATAAATGTTACAGCAGCAAAAATGTGGGATGCATTTTTGGACTCACCTTGTGAAGGTGGCGCAGGGGTCCTTTGCGGGCAAATTTTGTCATCAAACTTTATCATCAAAGTCTGGCATTCTCTGGATTTATGGTGGGAACTCTGGGAAAAACACAGCTACTCCATTGAATAGCAGGCTGTTAGTGGTTTCTTTGTAACACCTGCAGTCAGCCACTGATTCCTTCCAAACGACTCATTGTTGAATTTGCGATTTCCAACTTGTTCTTTAATCTTTATCTACAATGGCCGATGAGTCCCGATATGTTTTATCTATAATTTCTCTTCATTATTTATCTTCATATGACAAGGATTAAAAAGGATTTGCCAGGAGATTTTATTTATTTATTTTTTTATTTTTTTTTATTTCACCTTTATTTAACCAGGTAGGCAAGTTGAGAACAAGTTCTCATTTACAATTGCGACCTGGCCAAGATAAAGCAAAGCAGTTCGACACATACAACGACACAGAGTTACACATGGAGATTGTCGACTTAATGACAACTTTGAAAGTAAGATGTTGACATGATCAGTCCAAACAAAGCTACTGTAGATATAACGGGATTTGATGTCATTCTGTGGCCAATGACCTTGAGCCTTCTTGGATGGGCACTTCTAATATAACTCCATGGCAGAACTGTCACGCCTGCCCCCTCTCCCGCTTCCTGGCGCTCGAAGGCGCAAGGCTCCCCAGCCTTATGCACTCCTGCCACCATCATTACGCACACCTGCCAATCATGACAGAAAACTGAGCCAATCAGGAGCAACGCTCTGTATTTTCTGCTGGCTAGCCCCACCAACACAGAAAGTACTAAGCTAGGCTGAAACACCTGCATTTTGGAGCTGCCATACATCAAGGAAGCAAAAAAGAGACCATGTTTGTATGCAGCTTTATTAACTCAATGACATTTTTTTTTTACATTGTTTGCACACTGATATGTGACACGTATTAATGCCAAAATAACAGCAAAACTGGCAAGCCCCCCTACCTAAAAGTATGGTGCTCAAAACAGGTGGGGCTCTGTCCCATTAGAGATCTGACATTCTGTATTGGATGAAAACTAGACCATTTTTCAGCCTGATCAACTGTAGGCTACTACAGCTATGTGAGCTGTCCCATTTGGTCAGGGTAACTAATTGGTAGCATGATGTATTTATAGTCCATTTGTGTATCAGGAGAAAATATATTATTTTCAAAATTGGTCTGGCTAGTGTAAAGGTTTTCCTCCTCTTCATTTGGTGCAGCATGG
Source organism: Oncorhynchus nerka (assembly GCF_034236695.1). NCBI lineage: Eukaryota > Metazoa > Chordata > Actinopteri > Salmoniformes > Salmonidae > Oncorhynchus > Oncorhynchus nerka. The sequence goes on from NC_088418.1 coordinate 58,461,743, forward strand.
ATCGGACCAAGATGCGGCGTGGTAAGTGTCCATATTGTTTTTAATAACAAAAACACTGAACACTATGAAATACAAAAACAATACACGAATACGTGAAATGACTCAACCGAAACAGTACCGTATGGTGAAAAACACAGACACGGAAACAAACACCAACAAACAAACAGTGAAACCCAGGCTACCTAAGTATGATTCTCAATCAGAGACAACTAATGACACCTGCCTCTGATTGAGAACCATACTAGGCCGAAACATAGAAATCCCAAAATCATAGAAAAACAAACATAGACTGCCCACCCCAACTCACACCCTGACCATACTAAATAAGGACAAAACAAAGGAAATAAAGGTCAGAAAGTGACAGCTAGGCTGCCTATACGTTTTCAATCCAAAATTATAAACTGGAATTCATCAATCAACATAATAGTGATGACAGATATGAGTACATGTTTTATAAGGCCTACGGTTGTTTAGGCTTGCATGATTCAATAATGCATGAAGCAAGCTCAGTCCTGAGAGTTTGTCTATCAGTTGTTGTCTCTGTGTCTGGGTAGAGGAAATCCCCCTCCTGATCTAGTCTAAATATAATTCATATGAACAAGTATAAGGTTGCTGCAGTTTGACAGGGTTCTCCTGGTTAGGTTAACAGATAAGGAAAAACTCCAGGCCCCAGGGAGTAAAAATTGCCCCCCCACTCTGGGACCTATGGTGCCACCAGTCTGCTTGCAGTTGTCAGTTATCGTCAGGTATGTGGATGATCAGAGATTTGTTCAGGAACGTTTCTTGGGCTACTTTGATGTGTGAAGTGGGCGAGATACGCAGTCTGTGTTTAACTTCATGGAGAAACTTGTTGTTAAAACCGACTATGGCGGAACTGTAATGGAATGTATCTGCTATTTGTATTTACAGCTAAGACCCCTCCTGTTCCCTGTTTAAGAGGTGATGACCACTCCACTACCATTGTCAACTCTCTCCTGACGTTAACTGAAGCCATGTCTCATGTACCCGCTCATCCACTGGCACATTGAATGTTCCCCTCCAAGCACTGAGTTCCCCTATAAATGTTCTCTCATTACTGTATGTCGAGTCAATCACATACACAAACACATTATTACACATCAATGATTTGACTCCTTGCTTGGACTAACTCATTCTTAGCTCTTTTGTCTAACTGTGTAATGTGTTGGTTTATTGTATTTTGTCTTCCTAGTCACATCCTGTCCTGCACTGAAGTCAAGACTCTGAACATCTCAACTCATGCATCATACCCTCATTCAATCACTTTTGTGATCCCTTCCCAACACTGTGTAAGTAGCTCTCTCATTCCCATTCCCCATAATATTGTACTATAAATGTCTTTATTAAATGCTTTATGTTAAAATAAGTACTCTGACGATTTTTGAAAGACAATTTGACGTCTCCGTGCTTTCCACACTTATACTGTCGCTGAAAGAAATACATTTACATTTACATTTAAGTCATTTAGCAGACGCTCTTATCCAGAGCGACTTACAAATTGGTGCATTCACCTTATGACCTCCAGTGGAACAGTAGTGCATCTAAATCTTTTCAGGGGGAGGGGGGGTGAGAGGGATTACTTTATCCTATCCTAGGTATTCCTTAAAGAGGTGGGGTTTCAGGTGTCTCCGGAAGGTGGTGATTGACTCCGCTGTCCTGGCGTCGTGAGGGAGTTTGTTCCACCATTGGGGGCCAGAGCAGCGAACAGTTTTGACTGGGCTGAGCGGGAACTGTACTTCCTCAGTGGTAGGGAGGCGAGCAGGCCAGAGGTGGATGAACGCAGTGCCCTTGTTTGGGTGTAGGGCCTGATCAGAGCCTGGAGGTACTGAGGTGCCGTTCCCCTCACAGCTCCGTAGGCAAGCACCATGGTCTTGTAGCGGATGCGAGCTTCAACTGGAAGCCAGTGGAGGGAGCGGAGGAGCGGGGTGACGTGAGAGAACTTGGGAAGGTTGAACACCAGACGGGCTGCGGCGTTCTGGATGAGTTGTAGGGGTTTAATGGCACAGGCAGGGAGCCCAGCCAACAGCGAGTTGCAGTAATCCAGACGGGAGATGACAAGTGCCTGGATTAGGACCTGCGCCGCTTCCTGTGTGAGGCAGGGTCGTACTCTGCGGATGTTGTAGAGCATGAACCTACAGGAACGGGCCACCGCCTTGATGTTAGTTGAGAACGACAGGGTGTTGTCCAGGATCACGCCAAGGTTCTTAGCGCTCTGGGAGGAGGACACAATGGAGTTGTCAACCGTGATGGCGAGATCATGGAACGGGCAGTCCTTCCCGGGAGGAAGAGCAGCTCCGTCTTGCCGAGGTTCAGCTTGAGGTGGTGATCCGTCATCCACACGGATATGTCTGCCAGACATGCAGAGATGCGATTCGCCACCTGGTCATCAGAAGGGGAAAGGAGAAGATTAATTGTGTGTCGTCTGCATAGCAATGATAGGAGAGACCATGTGAGGTTATGACAGAGCCAAGTGACTTGGTGTATAGCGAGAATAGGAGAGGGCCTAGAACAGAGCCCTGGGGGACACCAGTGGTGAGAGCACGTGGTGTGGAGACAGTTCTCGCCACGCCACCTGGTAGGAGCGACCTGTCAGGTAGGACGCAATCCAAGCGTGGGCCGCGCCGGAGATGCCCAACTCGGAGAGGGTGGAGAGGAGGATCTGATGGTTCACAGTATCGAAGGCAGCCGATAGGTCTAGAAGGATGAGAGCAGAGGAGAGAGAGTTAGCTTTAGCAGTGCGGAGCGCCTCCGTGATACAGAGAAGAGCAGTCTCAGTTGAATGACTAGTCTTGAAACCTGACTGATTTGGATCAAGAAGGTCATTCTGAGAGAGATAGCGGGAGAGCTGGCCAAGGACGGCACGTTCAAGAGTTTTGGAGAGAAAAGAAAGAAGGGATACTGGTCTGTAGTTGTTGACATCGGAGGGATCGAGTGTAGGTTTTTTCAGAAGGGGTGCAACTCTCGCTCTCTTGAAGACGGAAGGGACGTAGCCAGCGGTCAGGGATGAGTTGATGAACGAGGTGAGGTAAGGGAGGAGGTCTCCGGAAATGGTCTGGAGAAGAGAGGAGGGGATAGGGTCAAGCGGGCAGGTTGTAGGGCGGCCGGCCGTCACAAGACGCGAGATTTCATCTGGAGAGAGGGGAGAAAGAGGTCAGAGCACAGGGTAGGGCAGTGTGAGCAGAACCAGCGGTGTCGTTTGACTTAGCAAACGAGGATCGGATGTCGTCGACCTTCTTTTCAAAATGGTTGACGAAGTCATCTGCAGAGAGGGAGGAGGGGGAGGGGAGGAGGATTCAGGAGGGAGGAGAAGGTTGCAAAGAGCTTCCTAGGGTTAGAGGCAGATGCTTGGAATTTAGAGTGGTAGAAAGTGGCTTTAGCAGCAGAGAGAGAAGAGGAAAATGTAGAGAGGAGGGAGTGAAAGGATGTCAGGTCCGCAGGGAGGCGAGTTTTCCTCCATTTCCGCTCGGCTGCCCGGAGCCCTGTTCTGTGAGCTCGCAATGAGTCGTCGAGCCACGGAGCGGGAGGGGAGGACCGAGCCGGCCTGGAGGATAGGGGACATAGAGAGTCAAAGGATGCAGAAAGGGAGGAGAGGAGGGTTGAGGAGGCAGAATCAGGAGATAGGTTGGAGAAGGTTTGAGCAGAGGGAAGAGATGATAGGATGGAAGAGGAGAGAGTAGCGGGGGAGAGAGAGAGCGAAGGTTGGGACGGCGCGATACCATCCGAGTAGGGGCAGTGTGGGAAGTGTTGGATGAGAGCGAGAGGGAAAAGGATACAAGGTAGTGGTCGGAGACTTGGAGGGGAGTTGCAACGAGGTTAGTGGAAGAACAGCATCTAGTAAAGATGAGGTCGAGCGTATTTCCTGCCTTGTGAGTAGGGGGAAGGTGAGAGGGTGAGGTCAAAAGAGGAGAGGAGTGGAAAGAAGGAGGCAGAGAGGAATGAGTCAAAGGTAGGGCGTGGGGAGGTTAAAGTCGCCCAGAACTGTGAGAGGTGAGCCGTCCTCAGGAAAGGAGCTTATCAAGGCATCAAGCTCATTGATGAACTCTCCGAGGGAACCTGGAGGGCGATAAATGATAAGGATGTTAAGCTTGAAAGGGCTGGTAACTGTGACAGCATGGAATTCAAAGGAGGCGATAGACAGATGGGTAAGGGGAGAAAGAGAGAATGACCACTTGGGAGAGATGAGGATCCCGGTGCCACCACCCCGCTGACCAGAAGCTCTCGGGGTGTGCGAGAACACGTGGGCAGACGAAGAGAGCAGTAGGAGTAGCAGTGTTGTCTGTGGTGATCCATGTTTCCGTCAGTGCCAAGAAGTCGAGGGACTGGAGGGAGACATAGGCGGAGATGAACTCTGCCTTGTTGGCCGCAGATCGGCAGTTCCAGAGGCTACCGGAGACCTGGAACTCCACGTGGGTCGTGCGCGCTGGGACCACCAGATTAGGGTGGCCGCGGCCACGCGGTGTGGAGCGTTTGTATGGTCTGTGCAGAGAGGAGAGAACAGGGATAGACAGACACATAGTTGACAGGCTACACAAGAGGCTACGCTAATGCAAAGGAGATTGGAATGACAAGTGGACTACACGTCACGAGTGTTCAGAGAGTTAAGCTTACGTAGCAAGAATCTTATTGACTAAAATGATTCAAATGATACAGTACTGCTGAAGTGGCCTAGCTGGCAGAGGCTGCGTTGTTGACTAAGTAGGCTAGTTGGCATTGGCTGCGTTGTTGACACTACACTAATCAAGTCGTTCCGTTGAGTGTAATAGTTTCTACTGTGCTGCTATTCGGGGCTAGCTGGCTAGCTAGCAGTGTTGATTACGTTACGTTGCGTTAAAGAACGACAATAGCTGGCTAACTAACCTAGGAAATCGCTCTAGACTACACAATTATCTTTGATACAAAGACGGCTATGTAGCTAGCTACGATCAAACAAATCAAGCCGTTGTACTGTAATGAAATTAAATGAAAAATGTGATACTACCTGTGGAGCGAAGCGAAATGCGACCGGATTGTTGAGTGCAGAAGTTCTGTTCGGTAGACGTTGGCTAGCTGTTGGCTAGCTAGCAGAGTCTCCTATGTTAAGGACGACATAAAACTACACACTCTAAACTACACAATTATCTTGGGTACGAAGACAGCAAAGACAACTATGTAGCTAGCTAACACTACACTAATCAAGTCGTTCAGTTGAGTGTAATAGTTGTGCTGCTAATCGGTAGACGGTGGACTAGCTAACGGTGGACGTTAGCTAGCTGGCTAGCTGCAGGGCAGTGTAGACTGCGTTAGGACGACGAAATACGATAATTACGCAATTATCTATGATACAAAGACGGCTGTGTAGCTAGCTAAGAAGAAATTGCTAAGATTAGACAAATCAAACCGTTGTACTATAATGAAATGTAATGAAATGTAATACTACCTGCGGACCGAGTGCAGATGCGACCGCTCGCTCACACCCTCTCCCTGCCCTGGCCTGTGAAAGTACTAAATAGTGCTACTGGTGTCGAGGCAGGTTCTACCTTGTTCCTTTTGAAGTAGTGAAGTTGTATAATGATGAGGAAAAAGGAACATGGGTCTGAGCTGTGAAGAACGTAGTCTATTCATGACCACGACACTGTTGACTTTCAGTAACACTTGATTTGGAAAGTCCCTGCTCTACAGACTATCAGTAACATTTCAACTAACTATCTACTAACCCTAACCCTGGCTCTAACCTTAACCCTAACCCTTACCCTAACCCTAACCCCAACCCTAACCTTAGGAAGCGGTTGCTTATCAACAGATAATTTGTTAAAAGTATGACCATCTGTAGAGCATCTACAGATGGAAAATCCGGACTATTCAAATAAAGTGTGACCGTTCTTTCGCTTTCAGGGACTGAGTCAGATCTGCATGGGACGCCAGGTGAGTGGACTCTCTAGCCATTCAAGAACATCTATGTATTAACTCCCCGGTAGAACATAAAAATGTCATCAGTTCAGGCCTCAGGGAGTGGAATTGAATTGCCCTTATCTAAACACACATGGGTTTTGTATAAAATAGCTTGGCTGAGCTATTTCCCCTTGAGCCTTATAGGCCTATCTACATTCTGAAAGAGGTAGAAATCCCTTGCCTCCTGAACACACAGAACATTTCCAGTATTGTAATGTCCCATGCCAACCTTGTAATAGTTCCCACAACATTCACTTGAGACAACAACGTTAAGGGGAGACAACAGCAAACATATACTCATTAACCATTAAACTATCTTGGGACATGATACATAATTATAAGAATTATCTGACTTCCCAGTAGAGAGATGTGTGTTCATATTCCCTGCATTCCCCGATGGCCATTCTCCCCGTCTAAGAGCAAGGGGGGTAGGTATGGGGGTGCAAACATCCCTCATTATCCACAACAGCCAATTCATTTCTCTGCACCATGTTCAGACAACAACCCAATTATCACTGTCAGCATCGGCCGCAGAGGCACGGCTCATTTCAGTGATCTTTGGCATTTCCTCATATTAACATGCATGCAGTGTGGTGGTTTCACATTTGCCTGACAAAATGTCAATACAATAGAAATATAATGAGAAGGGTGAGATAATGAGAATGTACAGAGAGGAAGTCATGGATCATTTGTTTGGGATCGGGGGAGAGAGAGAGCCGCGTATGAGTGTGGCCACGTCATATAGGCTTAGGACTATGACATTAGCAAAGTATATTTCCACAAGCCTAGACTGGTCGATCATTTCAGGTGGTAAATCAACTTCTTGGGCGAAAATATAGGCAATATGTTTCTTGTTTTTATTTATAACTTTTCTCTGTGAAGTGTGTTGAGACATTGTTAAACACACTTTAAATAAACTGAGACTTGACTTGGCTACATAGAATCATTAAGGAGAGGTATTTTTGTAATTGGTCCTTATGTTAGTCAGTCTATTAAAATTGCATAGATATAGACTTCCCTTAGGTGTCCTGGCTGAATGAGTTTTATTAGTGCAGTATGTAAATATGATCTGTTACACAACCCTGCTTTCTTGCTGTGCCTGACTAGTAAGCTGTCATCCAAAGTTGAATCAACTATGAGCATCCTTTCATATTATATTGTGAGTCTAACCCACTAATGCATACAGCTAAAGTTGCCCTCAGAGGTTGACAATCACCTGGCCTGCTGTGGTTAGCTCTGGTTGGCTGGGACTGTTGCCTCCAAACCAGCCTCCCATCCTCACTGGACAGCTGTCTGTACCATAGTGACTGAGCACTCCAGAGCCCTCCAGAGCAACCGTCCAGCCTGTGGTTGCTGGACCAGAAAGACAGGCCACCCAAATAGTTTAGGTTCCTGGATCCTTTCACAGCATTGTAAGGCTGCGTTGAGACAATGACTTATCAATGACCCAAGTCCAGATCATTTAATCCCTCTTACTGCCCGGAATGCCTCTGCTGGTCCTGCAGCTATTGTATGCAGTAATCATATGCTTATGAAGTGGTGGTGTGCCCTAGTAGGAAGTCCACTGTGTGCAGCTCACCCTGCACTAATAAAAATAACCAGAGTATGTCTACCTCTGCTAAGCTTCCCAGTAAAGCAAGAACAATAAACAAGCATCCCAGAAAAGTGTTAAAAAATAGCCCACGTTAACATATGTAGCTTAAGAAACAAGGTTCATGAAATCAAATCATTTGCTTGTAACAGATGACATTCATATTCTGACTATCTCTGAAACTCACTTAAATAATGCCTTTGATGATACAGTAGTAGCAATACAAGGTTATAACATTTACGGAAAAGACAGAAATGCCAACGGGAGCAGTGTTGCTGTCTATATTCAGAACCCCATTTCCTGTAAAGCTTAAAGAGGATCTCATGTTAAATACTGTTCACCTGCCTCACCTAAATCTAATTCTTGTGGGAAGCTGCTATAGACCACCAAGTGCTAACAGTCAGTATCTGGATAACGTGTGAAATGCTTGATAATGTATGTGATATCAATACAGAGGTATACTTTCTGGGTGATTTAAATATTGACTGTCTTTCATCAGGTTACCCACTCAAGAGAAAGCTTCAAACTGTAACTGGTTCAGGTTATCAATCAACCTACCAGGGAAGTTACAAACAGTACAGGAATGAAATTATCAACATGTATTGATTATATCTTTACTAATGCTGCAGAAATTTGTTTGAAAGCAATATCCAAATCCATTGGATGTAGTGATCACAATATAGTAGCCATATCTAGGAAAACCAAAGTTCCAAAGGCTGGGCCTAATATTGTGTATAAGAGGTCATACAATAAGTTTGGCATTGATTCCTATGTTGTTGATGTGAAGAATATTTGTTGGTCCGTGGTATGTAGAGCAACCAGACAATGCACTTGACACATTTATGAAATTGCTTATCCCAGCTACTAATAAGCATGCACACATTAAGAAAAATACTGTAAAATCTGTTAAATCTCTGTGGTTTGATGAGGAATTGAAAAATTGTATGGTTGAGAGGGATGAGGCAAAAGAGATGGTAAATAGGTCTGACTGTACAACTGATTGACAAACATTTTGCAAATTGAGAAATCATGTGACTAAACTGAATAAAAAGAAGAAGAAACTACACTATGAAACAAAGATAAATTACATAAAGAATGATAGTTAAAAGCTTTGGAACACCAAACTCCGTTCCATCATTAATTGAATCAGATGGCTCATTCATCACAAAACTCACTGATATTGCCAACTACTTCAATCATTTTTTCATTGGCAAGATTAGCAAACATAGGCATGACATGCCAGCAACAAACACTGACACTACACATCCAAGTATATCTGACCAGGTCGCAGTTGCAAATGAGAACTTGTTCTCAACTAGCCTACCTGGTTAAATAAAGGTGAAATAAAAATTATGAAAGACAAGCATTGCAATTTTGAATTCCATAAAATAAGTGTGGAAGAGGTGAAAAAAAGTATTATTGTCTATCAACAATGACAAGCCACCAGGGTCTGACAGCTTGGATGGAAAATTACTGAGGATAATATCGGACGATATTGCCACTCCTACTTGCCATATCTTCAATTTAAGCCTACTAGAAAGTGTGTGCCCTCAGCCCTGGAGGGAAACAAAATGTATTCCCCTACCTAAGAATATTAAAGCCCTCTTAACTGGCTCAAATAGCCGACCAATCAGCTTGTTACCAACCCTTCGTAAACTTTTGGAAATAATTGTGTTTGACCAGATACAATGCTATTTTACAGTGAACAAATTGACAACAGACTTTCAACATGTTTATAGGAAAGGACATTCAACAAGCATAGCACTTACACTAATGACTGATGATTGGCTGAGAGAAATTGATGATACAAAGATTGTGGGGGCTGTTTTGTTAGACTTCCGTGCGGCTTTTGACATCGATTATAGTCTGTTGCTGAAAAAATGTATGTGTAATGGCTTTACACCCCCTGCAATATTGTGGATAAAGAGGTACCCGTCTAACAGAACACAGAGGGTGTTCTTTAATGGAAGCCTCTCCAACATAATCCAGGTAGAATTAGGAATTCCCCAAGACAGCTGTCTAGGCCCCTTACTTTTTTCAATCTTTACTAACGACATGCCACTTTAACCATTTTGAGTAAAGCTAGTGTGTCTATGTATGCGGATGACTCAACACTATACACGTCAGCTACCACTGTGACTGAAATGACAGCAACACTTAACAAAGAGCTGCAGTTAGTTTCAGAATGGGTGGCAAGGATCAAGTTAGTTCTAAATATAAAAAAATTAAAAGCCTTGTATTTGGGACAAATCATTCACTAAACACTAAACCTCAACTAAATATTGTAATGAATAACATGGAAAATGAGCAAGTTCAGGAGACTAAGCTGCTTGGAGTAACCATGGATTATAAACTGTCATGGTCAAAACATATTGATACAACAGTAGCTAGGATGGGGAGAAGTTTGTCTATAATAAAGCGCTACTCTGCATTCCACAAATGGGGACTTATAAGGAAAATTGAAATTTGCTCAGAACAGGGCAGCACGGCTGGCCCTTTTATGTAAACAGAGAGCTAACATTAATAATATGCATTGTCATGACTTTGGCCTGGGGGTAGGTTTATGACAGTCATAAATACCTCTTCCCCCTTTTTCCTCTCTCTACCCTACTGATGTTACATTTGCAAACCCCTTGGTTAACATAGAGATTCTGGGAACATCAGAAGGTGGGGTGATGAACTATATTCTGGTAATCTGACCAATTGAACCTATGCGGTGGTACTTAATGAATATGATGTCAGTTCGGTTGTCATCTGAGACATTCTCATCAATGATAAGATGACATAAACTCTACAGTGGAATGTATACACATCAGAGTTATCGGATTCACATGGAATTGTTGTTCAATTTAAATGTTTGAATATGAAATTATTCGTGATGGGATGAAATGTGATTTTGGGTTTTCATAAGGTTAGGGCTCTGCTCAATCAGTGGCCCGCCCCTGTGAAGGGACATGGGCTATAAAACTTTTCAAACACGCCCTCCTCTCCCTTCCTATATAAAGCCTTGATGACAATATAACCTCCTGTTCCGAGGATGTGAGGATGACTGTCCGATGTCGGAATGGTTCAGATAATACAGAACGAAGCCAACATCGGCGTTAGCTTTGGTTGCGAATGGTATGAACTTTGAACTCTTATTCACTACAGGACTGATACCTGCTAGCCGTTGAGTTAGCAACAGCAGCTGCATACACACATGTACAGTACACATGGATTTTGTGTTACAGATATGTGGTAGTAGAGTAGAGGCCTGAGGGCACACACTTAATATGTTGTGAAATCTGTTATGAATCTATTGTCATGTTTTTAAAATGTATAACTGCCTTAATTTTGCTGGACCCTAGGGAGAGGGATCCATAATAAATATAAATACAAATACAGGCCGATGTCATGACAGTCAGCATTACTATATTTTTTTGGTACATCAGAAGTTGTTTGCTTTTTATGGAACTTCAACCTCATTCTACAGTAGGATACACACAATGGAAAAATACCCAAGAAAGAGGAAAGATTGTTTGTCTTTGGTCAGACTACAGCCTGAAAAGCTAGGACTCCTTCCATCTTAAAAGATCTTCAATCTACTTTCCCTGTCAACATGGGATTTGCCTATGAAAACACGGTATGTGGGAAAACACGGTATGTTTTGAGGCGTTATTCTCTGTGAAAGGGTTGTGGAAGAGATGACAGAGGGTTGGTGGAGGGTTGTGGAAGGGATGACAGAGGGTTAGTGGAGGGTTGTGATCACACATCAAAGATATATCCCCTTTAGATCTCACTCTGTGATGGAACACAAAACAAACGAGGCGCGGGCTGAGAGGGGAGGAGAAGAGAGGCGCGACTGCAGCTATGGAAGTGTGTACTATCTGTGCCCAACTAAAAGGACTGAACAGTGAATAAACAGAGCACACTCTGCTCCAAAACACTAATAGGCCAGAGATACATGCATAGTGTACACACAGTGTATATCTAAAGTTAGAATCAGTTCGATCTCTGACAGTATCCACAAGCTTTAGAACCTGTTTTTTGTGAGACCTTGGTTTGACTAAGTGTGGAATTGCACTCAAGTCTTTACAAAACATTACGGAAGCTAAAACCTCAGGGAGAGGTCAGAGAGGTCAGAGGGAGTTTTATGTAGTATTTATGGCATAGCATGTGGCACATGCTACATCATTGTCCCTAGCCTTTCCAATAAGACTTCCTAGGGCCAAACCTTATTCCATTGCAGACATATTGCAGCACAAGCATATAGAAATGGAACGAGGGAGAAATGCAATAGGAGAGCACCATCTAGCCTTGTTAGTGAGGAGAACCTTTACCCTAGGGCAGAAAGCTTCTCTCAGCGAAGTTGCTGTGATGGCCAAGAAAAATACTTATTAACCAAGGAATGGAATAACACACGCAGGCACACACACACACACACACACACACACACACACACACACACACACACACACACACACACACACACACACACACACACACACACACACACACACACACACACACACACACACACACACACACACACACACACACACCACACTCGTGGTAACGTACGTAACACACTGAATGTGTTATGATTTACTGCAGGAGGTCCTACATTAGAACTAACACATTTAGAGTAATCAATACATGACATATTAATAAAACACAACAATTCCTAAGTGCTTGTTAGTCAACAATTGAAGGTATGAAAAAAACATACAGAACCCACCAACTGAAATGTTACCATAAAGTCTCTGACTTTAATTTGCTGCACAGAAAGATACACAGATAGATGAGACAGTCGCACAGTATGAGCATTATATAGACAGATAATGAGACAAACAGTTCAGGGGTTGCTTTTGAAGTTGCTCCCTGGGCACTAATGAATCAGTCGTCTGAGGTCAGTTCAGTTGGTGTGTTTTTCATTACACTTTCAACAGGCGATAATGAGCCGTGAGGGCTTTGGACACTGGAGCGCTCTGATCCAACATCAGCCTTTGGAGTGATTCAAGAGGACCTGACCACATTCTCACTATATCAGAGGGCTAGCACTCAGCATCCTCTCTGTCTGTCTGTCTGTCTGTCTGTCTCCCTTTCTCTCTTTCTCTCTTTCTATTTTTGTCTCTGTCTCTCGTTCTCTTTCTCTTTTTGTCTCTCTGTCTCTCATTCAGTCTCTTTCTGTCTCTGTCACACACAAACACATACACATGCACACACAAACACACAAACACACACTCTTATTCTCTCTCTCTCTCCTGTCAGAAGACTCAGAACGCTGAGCGAGCCACCTGGACTCTTCCGCCATTACCATATAAATGAGGTGCTTCACGCTAACCTCTGTTCTCTCTGCTTCCTGCTCCTCGCGCAAACAATGGCGGTGGCCAAGAACCGGAGACAGCGATCGACAGAGAGAGAGAGAGAGAGAGAGAGAGAGTGCTACGGTATATCAATTCAATTACATTCTGGAGGGGTTTTCATGTTGATGGAAAGAGAAATTCTTTGGCTGCTCCAATTTAGCCCTCTGAGGAAACAACCATGCACCAGCTCGCTGCTAAGATAAAAGCCCTGAGGATACAACCATGCTACAGTTATTCCAACTGAGCCTGAAGGGAAATAGATAGCCTTTAATGAGTCTTGCTGAGCCATCGCCTTTGGGAGACCTACTGCTATGGTCAGATCTGTGTGTAGGGTGTCTACTAAGTTAAATCCTCATGCAACATAAATGTACAGTAGCTACAGTGGGGAGAACAAGTATTTGATACACTGCTGATTTTGCAGGTTTTCCTACTTACAAAGCATGTAGAGGTCTGTAATTTTTTATCATAGATACACTTCAACTGTGAGAGACGGAAAACAAAATCCAGAAAATCATATTGTATGATTTTCAAGTAATTAATTAGCATTTTATTGCATGACATAAGTATTTGATCAGAAAAGCAGAACTTAATATTTGGTACAGAAACCTTTGTTTGCAATTACAGAGATCATACGTTTCCTGTAGTTCTTGACCAGGTTTGCACACACTGCAACGGGGATTTTGGCCCACTCCTCCATACAGACCTTCTCCAGATCCTTCAGGTTTCGGGGCTGTCGCTGGACACTACGGACTTTCAGCTCCCTCCAAAGATTTTCTATTGGGTTCAAGTCTGGAGACTGGCTAGGCCACTCCAGGACCTTGAGATGCTTCTTACGGAGCCACTCCTTAGTTGCCCTGGCTGTGTGTTTCGGGTCGTTGTCAGGCTGGCAGACCCAGCCACGACCCATCTTCAATGCTCTTACTGAGGGAAGGAGGTTGTTGGCCAAGATCTCGCGATACATGGCCCCATCCATCCTCCCTTCAATACTTATGTAATGCAATAAAATGCTAATTAATTACTTAAAAATCATACAATGTGATTTTCTGGATTTCTGTTTTAGATTCCGTCTCTCACAGTTGAAGTGTACCTATGATAAAAAATTATAGACCTCTACATGCTTTGTAAGTTGGAAAACTTGCAAAATCGGCAGTGTATCAAATACTTGTTCTCCCCACTATATTTTTATTCCTGACAAACCCAAACTTTAGAGTATAGCTGTGTCTTTGACAATTTTATTTGAATGTTCAACTTGTCCTCAGGGCTATACACAAGGTTGTCCTAAACAACAGTTAACATTTGACTTTACTGTAATGACAATTTATATTGTATGACATTGTACGGCAATGTTTGTCACATCTCCCCCATAAACCTGCTAGACGCTTTGGAACCGTGTCTAAACTCTATAGAAATGGTCTGGCTGTACCATAGCACTTCATTAAACTCTCCACCCCATTACTTCCCTGTTCTCATTAAACTGCACAGACCAATCAATAGACCCATGTCCCCTGACTGTAGGCTCATCTCAGTCATTTTGTCTGCAACAGACTAGTGTTTGAAGGCTTTTATGTTTCAGAGGACCCTAGTCAACCTGTTTTCATTTATCTATCACAACATCAGGGAATAAAGACAATCCCAACACCAGGGTTTAGGGACCATCCCAACACCAGGAATTAGAGACAATCCCAACACCAGGGATTAGAGACTATCCCAACACCAGGGATTAGAGACAATCCCAACACCAGGGATTAGAGACAATCCCAACACCAAGGATTAGAGACTATCCCAACACCAGGGATTAGAGACAATCCCAACACCAAGGATTAGAGACAATACCAACACCAGGGTTTAGAGACTATCCCAACACCAAGGATTAGAGAATATGCCAACACCAGGGATTAGAGACTATCCCAACACCAGGGTTTAGAGACTATCACAACACCAGGGATTAGAGACTATCCCAACACCAATGATTAGAGACAATCCCAACACCAGGGTTTAGAGACCATCCCAACACCAGGGTTTAGAGACTATCCCAACACCAGGGATTAGAGACTATCCCAACACCAATGATTAGAGACAATCCCAACACCAGGGTTTAGAGACCATCCCAACACCAGGAATTAGAGACTATCCCAACACCAGGGATTAGAGACTATCCCAACACCAGGGATTAGAGACTATCCCAACACCAATGATTAGAGACTATCCCAACACCAGGGTTTAGAGACTATCCCAACACCAGGGATTAGAGACTATCCCAACACCAATGATTAGAGACAATCCCAACACCAGGGTTTAGAGACCATCCCAACACCAGGAATTAGAGACCATCCCAACATCAGGGATTAGAGACAATCCCAACATCAGGGATTAGAGACAATCCCAACATCAGGGATTAGAGACAATCCCAACATCAGGGATTAGAGACTATCCCAACACCAAGGATTAGAGAATATGCCAACACCAGGGTTTAGAGACTATCCCAACACCAGGAGTTAGGGACCATCCCAACACCAGGAATTAGAGACTAGCCCAACACCAGGGATTAGGGGCTATCCCAACACCAGTGTTTAGAGACCATCCCAACACCAGGAATTAGAGACTATCCCAACATCAGGGATTAGAGACAATCCCAACATCAGGGATTAGAGACAATCCCAACATCAGGGATTAGAGACAATCCCAACATCAGGGATTAGAGACTATCCCAACACCAAGGATTAGAGAATATGCCAACACCAGGGTTTAGAGACTATCCCAACACCAGGAGTTAGGGACCATCCCAACACCAGGAATTAGAGACTAGCCCAACACCAGGGATTAGGGGCTATCCCAACACCAGTGTTTAGGGACCATCTCAACACCAGGAATTAGAGACTATCCAAACACCAGGGATTAGAGACTATCCCAACACCAGGGTATAGAGACTATTCCAACACCAGGGGTTAGAGACTATCCCAACACCAGAGTTTGGAGATGTGACAATGTGTTCCTGTTTGGGCTATTAACTTCAGGTAGAGAAAGTCAACCTTGAAGCAAAAATTGTGGTACAGTTTATGTATATGGTGTTGGGATAGTAAATTGTGTGTGCCTATGCTGGGCCAGCCTGCCACCTAGAGGATGAACTAGGTAGGACCAGAAATCTGGATCTCTTCCAGCTCCCTATGAGGCAATATTCTCACAAAATGGGTTGACTGGGTTTGTGGGGTATGATAGCATTCCTGTTGTACTGCAAGAGTGCATGTTTGTATTCATGTAATCACTTAAACCATGTCTATTGACTCTAAAAATACTAACTTGTCACAGTATGACAGTGCTCACTTCCCTTCCTAGAATAATGCCCAAATACCAATCCTGTATTGTTAAAACAAATAATATAGATCTATTTTCTATTGGTATATTTTCACTTTCACTCTTTTTGTGTTAAGAAGTGTTGTCAATTCTTCACTGTCACAGGATTCTTACTTAAAGCCGAAACAAATTTTGTGACTAAAACTCACAGCCTATAGTGCCTAATGCTATTTCCAGCTATGCATGGTACTACTAAATGCACAGTATATCATCCCTCCAATCAAGTAGTGAGATGAAGATAACAGCCAGGCTGTTGTTCCACTCTGTTCCCCTGAGGTGTGCGGGATCATTAGATTTGAGACCTCTATTAGAGAAGCAGTAGACTCATTAGATGGAAAGGAAGACTGCCATCATATATAAATGACAAGCAATTACACATGCAGCTCACACACATATACATGCCCACACACACACACACACACACACACACACACACACACACACACACACACACACACACACACACACACACACACACACACACACACACACACACACACACACACACACACACTTGCTAACTCAGTTTCTCTTTCACACAAAAAGCACATTCCCACCTAGACACGCAAGCACCAAATAATCCCATTCTAATGTAATGTGTTCACAGGCACAGTTCTGTCAATGTAAACTATCTAAAACACATACAAACACTTTCTCACAAGCTCTCTCTCCCTCATACACACACCCACCCACTCTCTCTCCCTCATACACACACCCACCCACTCTCTCTCCCTCATACACACACCCACCCACTCTCTCTCCCTCATACACACACCCACCCACTCTCTCTCCCTCATACACACACCCACCCACTCTCTCTCCCTCATACACCCACCCACCCACTCTCTCTCCCTCATACACACACCCACCCACTCTCTCTCCCTCATACACACACCCACCCACTCTCTCTCCCTCATACACCCACCCACCCACTCTCTCTCCCTCATACACACACCCACCCACTCTCTCTCCCTCATACACACACCCACCCACCCACTCACAGAAAGCTCATTATAACTTGACAGGGGATTGGCTTGACGTCCACATCTCCAGTTGATTAATTTGCCTATTATTAAAGATCCTTTAATAAAACACTCACTCTAAAGAAAGATGACCGGCAGCTCCTCCCCCACCCCCCAACTGTGGACATAATTGTAAAACTTCAAACACTTAGAAGGGAAACTTCCTCCAGTGTGAACAGTGTGCTACAAGGATAGTTAATATTTTATTAACATTTATTCCCACACTTTTTCCAACTCTGGCCGTTTAGCCTATCCATCCAGATTTACAATGGCTTTGGCAGTTGTCAAGGCCACAGACAGTCCCTGAGCAAAGTGAGGAGTTCACTTGAGGAGATCTACTCAGCAAGCTTGAGGAAGAGGACTGTGTCGGGTTATCTGTAGTCTAGTGAGATGGACACCTTGGACCGCATTTTCTATTAGAAAGTCGTTTCACATCCAATTGTCACGCCGACGGCCATTCAACTCTCCTGAGGAAACAATTTCTTCGGCGAGAGGGTAGCCCTGTATCCATGGTTACCGGCGTGTCCCATTCAAAAGAACTGGGCAGGATCGATAACATCTTATTTAAGAGATCCCCCTCAACTCCAGGGAACCAGACACTATTATCCTACCTGCCTCCTGTCCTCTGCAAATTGCAATCCGGGAAACATGATTTAACTTTGCGAACTGCAAACCGCCAAGATTTTTTTTTAAAGATGCAGTGACAAGCTGTCAATTAGGACCTCTCTATCTCCATCTCCATCTCTCGACCCTCTTTCTGTCTTTCTATCCGTCCCTCTTCCCCTGTCTTTCTGTCTCTCTGTGTGATTCATCAGCAAGCAGTTTTCACTCTCAGAACAAATATAGAAACCTTTAATAACGGAATAGTTGACCAAAGCTCCACTCTGCTCCACAGTTGAATCCAAACAGGTGACCTATGGTATGGAGGAAGTGGTTAGGGGGTCAAAACATGGCAGACAGATTATTAATTGATAGACCAAGATTTATTTTTTAACTCCCGACTTTCTTTATGGGGTTTCCAAGAAAATACAAATTAAGTAATAGTTTGAATTCATGGAGATCAAAATGTTTTATTGTGGGAAAAGGCCTGCTGACTCAAACATGTCTATGGAGGATAAAAATACACTTTAGTAATCAGATTTAACCAGTAGCTGGATACCAGTTTTTATTGACTAAGGCCTTGACGTTAGTCAAACTTTCTAATTGTTGATTAGAATATGCAGAGATACTGTGTGGGTTATGGGCACATCAATGAGCAGAGGAATACTTTGATATTCAAATGTCCAGATGTCTTGCCAGAGGCTGTCCTTCTTGGTGTTGACAACTCACACACCCTTTTCATAGAGCCTGAAATGTATTTCACTGTACTGAGTTCTGAGGCATGTTTTGAATAAAGCCCAAAAATATCAATACCCAAGAAAAATAACTTGAAATATATCAACTGCAGCGGGGAAGCTTGTAAAGCATCAGTCAGAAGAGGACAATACCAACCATACTCATGTCTATATGTGTAAACACTGGCAGCTTTTGATCCTCAGTTCCGTCCAATAGTGCATGTTTGATTGAATACTAGCCTTAGATTTCACTTAAGTTGTTAATACTTACAGTACGACATTTACATTAAGACAGAGTTAAGAGACAGAGTTAAGAGACAGAGTTAAGAGACAGAGTTAAGAGGTCTGCTGCGGGTACCCTAAAAATGCTTGAGCTGTGGCCAAATCTAGCAGAGACTTTACCGGGGGATCAGTGTGATCCGTAGTTTTCCATCTATCTCCTGCAATTGTGTGTGTGTGTGTGTGTGTGTGTGTGTGTGTGGGAGGGGAGGGGGGGGCTCAGTTGATGAGTTTTTGGCTTCCCTGTAGGGACTTGATTAAAGTCACTGCCCTTTGAAAGGAAGGGGGTTGATTTCACTGAGATTCATTCTAAACCCAATTTTTTCATTAGATGATCAATATATCCTGACAGCAGATGGTGGTGGTAGCAGCTGCACTGGGCCTAAACGGCCAATCAGAGACCAGGCCAGCAGCAACCAGCTTCCCTTCTGCTAAACCCAATAACCACCTGGACATGGTTCCATAGGTCTGTCATAGCTCTCAGTCGAAAACTGTATTAGGCAGGTCAAAATGGAAAGATGGAGCCATTGATTTAGTAGGTTAAAGGAAAATAATAAGGAAAACCACAAGTTGCAGAGAGGAAAGACCTGGATGACTTACACAGGCTTGGGTTTGGATTGAACATGGTTTTGTTTGGTAGACCCACCACACACATAAAATCTCTAATTCTCTCTCTCTCTCTCTCTCTCTCTCTCTCTCTCTCGCTCTCGCTCTCTTTTTCTCACACACGCACGCAAACGTGAACACATACACACACACGTGCACGCAAGCGCAAGTGCAAACACATACACACACACCCATCACCTCCTCCTCTCTGAGACTCACAGGGTCCCTCCCCACTCCAACAGAAGAGGCTATAGGGATGGTGGGCTGCCAGTCCAGCTGTCTCCATCTGGCCAGCTCACTTGGCAGCATGTGACACCACACAACTCCTGCCAAACTGTGTCCCAGCAGCTGGAGGGCCACAGCAAAAACCAATCAACAAACGGAACAGCATCGGTCTCACTGTTGCTGGGCCAGCTCCTATACGCTCTGAGAAAATGTTCACTCTACAGTATACTGTAGGCCTATCCTACCAAAGCTAAAGTCCCTGTTCCATTCAATTATTTCCCTATCCACTACAGGGATGCTCCCAAGTAGCAGACATTGGCTGGGACATTATGTGCTATTTATCAGTGTTGATTACAGCACATACCTGGGCTTGGGTGTGCAGGGAAGAGCACATCTATGGTGGCTTGTTGCCTCAATAGAACCATTAGTGTGTATCATTCATTTAGATAATAATACATTGCTTGTATGCCTAGCTAGGTTATTGAATATTTCCATTGTGGCAAGTTACAACATACTATTTTTTTTTAATTGCTCGGAAGTTGCATACCCACTCACATGTGTGCCCACTGTTCATTATTCATTTGCGTATCAGACTGCTGCATGATCATTCTCCATTTGCCAAGAGACTGCATATCTAAATGTCATTGAGAACATTAATCAGCTGCTGAAATATGAGGGACCCTGTTTTCTCTCGGCTTGAGGGTGTAATAGGCAGATGTCGCCGCAGGTCAGACATTATCATCCCTATTAATTAATGTTGATGGTTGAGAGACAGCTCCCCTATTGTGTCCCCAAAAAACTGCAAATGACTTTGACCTCCGTCTGACAAGGTAAGCAGGTTGGACAAGCCTATAGCACAATGATGAGCGCTCTAACTGCAACAATTCTCGTCCTCACCTGATGAGGAATATGACGGATCGGACCAAAATGCAGCCTGGTACGTGTCCATGTTAACTTTATTCATCTGAACACAAAATAACAAAGGTGAAACAACGAAAAAACAAAACAGTCCTATCAGGTGACAAAACAGGAAACAACTACCCACAAACAAAGGTGGGAACAGACTACCTAAGTATGGTTCTCAATCAGAGACAACGATAGACAGCTGCCTCTGATTGGGTACCATACCAGGCCAAACACAGAAATACAAAACATAGAACAAGAAAATAGAATGCCCATCCCAACTCACGCCCTGACCAAACCAAAAATAGAGACATAAAAAAGGAACTACGGTCAGGATGTGACAGTACCCCCCCCAAAGGTGCGGACTCCGGCTGCAAAGCCTGAACCTGTAGGGGAGGGTCTGGGTGGGCATTTCACCACGGTGGCGACTCTGGTGAGGGACAAAGACCGCGGGCCCCGAACAGGTGGGAGACTCTGACAGCGCTGGACAGGCGGGAGACTCTGGCGGGGCCGGACAGGCGGGAGACTCTGACGGCTCCGGACAGGCGGGCGGCTTTGGCGGCTCCGGACAGGCGGGCGGCTCTGGCGGCGCCGGACAGGCGGGAAAACCAAACACAGAAATACAAAACATAGAACAAAAACCTGCCCACGCCAACTCACGCCCTGACCAAACCAAAAAAAAGGAACTAAAGTCAGGACGTGACACTAACTTTCTTAGTAAGATGGCAGGATGAGAGTAATGGTACTTTTGTTGACATTTGAAATATTAACATGAATAATATTTAATTTGTTATAATTATTTTTGAACTACTGAAGTAGAGCTGTCCAACAGTTAGGAAATTACTACTTGTCTGTTACATTTCTTATGTCTGTAATGTGGCATTTTTTGTTGTGATTTTAGTGGGCAATATTATAAGCCCTCAATTAAACTAAATTATATATTGTAATGACTAGATACAAAAATATTCATATTTGAGGTTCGCATCTTTCTCTTTATTGTGAACAAATTACTTTTTTCCTTTATCCGTAACGGAATTGACCTTTTTTGTATATTTATTTCACCCCCGTCCAATTGGTGGCTCCAATACAGCATCAGTTGTGGTAGGCCATAAAAGCGTCTGACAAAACACATTTCAGTGTATCCTCACTTATTTCCAAGTCAACCTCTGCAGTTACATGCTAGTTGTCATAGAGCTTACGATTTCCTCATCCAATAAACCACTACCGTAACTTTCTGTCTCTAAGTGGTAGTATTCATTACCAATATCTTGGGTGTCTGAGATTTGATTGAGCTGCACCACTGACACTTCCTCATATGAACTCTTGGCTTCATCAGGATGAAAATTAGAACCATGCTCTTTATCCTCAAAAGTATGTCTGAGGGTCTTTGCTGAGCAGTTGATATTCCCTCATTTAAACTCTCCAGAGGCCAGAGGTTTTGAACCTGAGCCTCATTTACATTCTCTATTTGTACCATTTTGTTTCATTTCACCTTGTTGTCACTAGCAATACAATGTATAAATGTGTCAGTCATACAGGTATGACACTCCATCGTTGTTGCAGTCGGCTTCTTAACTAATCATCTGCTAATAATTGGTATTTGGAAAATCCATTAGTGCAAAGCAAGAGTGCATGAAAGTCATGTATGGAATTATTGTATTTCACACCAGGGTAAGCAAAAACAAATTGTTGAGGTGTTTTGGTTTTCCAACTGATATTCAACACAATAACAGTGAATTAATGTATTGCTTTGGAATTAATATAGCATGCAGCATTACAAGAAAGACTGAGAAATAACCAGCAGGCTGTTTGACCCCCCTGAAAAACTGAACATATTTGGTTAGTAGAAACCGGACTGAGAATTTTCCACCCCAGTTTATTTGACACCAGTCCATATTAAATTATATTCATATGCTTTTGGGACACATTTTTGCCACATGTTTGGCGCGGGACTGACAATGACAACATAGCAGTCTAAAAGGGTAGCTATCCATGATGCTGAAATGTGTATCACTACTCAAATATCAACATAAAGCTTCCTATGACCTAGCTTTTTGTTCAAACTCACCTGTTTTGTATTCTAGGGACTCTAGTGAGTAGACTGGACCCTGGTTGTGCGGACACAATAAATCGTTTTTCCTGTACAGTGCTATATTTGTACAGTATATATTGTCCAGACAACCCACTTTAAGCTGTTTGACCAAAATAAAAGGCCAGAAACATATATTATTCAGAGCCTCATGAAATACACTATACAGGCCCTACTGAGTATTCCCCACAATACTTTTACTGAGGCTCCCAGAATAGTTTTTGCTTTATAAGCCAATATGTATTCCATATATAGTGATTCACATTGTGGACATTTATTTGAACTTGGAATATATGTTTTAAAACCCACATTTAATCCAAATGTCACTTAATTATGATTTTTAAAAAAATCATTGTTCATGTTTAGACAATTATTTTTCATATATCATTAATAATCACAGGTTATTGATGCATTTCTACTATTATGTAACGTGAGAGACTTTTATTTGGACGATTTTCGAAATCTTTTTTAGTGTTGCTGATGAGACGTTGGATCTAGCAACCTCTTTAAAAAACTGTTTTATTTAACTTAGCTGATTCGGGTATTGTTAGCTTGAATACACATATCAACCTTTTTAGTTACGTTGCAAGCGCTTTAATATATTATGTGTATACTAGGCTTGGTCGCACTATCTAACGTTAACATCGAAATCTGTAGCTAGCTTGTTTCAGGTGTCTTTTTGCTTTGCAAACTAGCTATGGATAACATTATTGATCCAGCATCAGAACAAGGTTAGTTTGCTGTTTTGTGTTGATAAAAGGATATTAGAAGGGTGAGCCGGTTAAGGATCGATTCAGACCAGGTGTTAAAATTGTACGACAAGCGACAGTTTATTTCAGAGGGAGAATATCTGGTACACGTAAATACGGCTCTTCCGTTAGTTCGTGTTGGAACAGCAGGCAGAGAGAGCGTAAACAGTCAGCACAGCCCTTATATACGTCACAGAAAGTAGGTTGACCCTAGGAAGATCGGATCTCCGGATTGGTTCAGCTGGTTGTAGTCTGTAGTCTTCCGCCATTGGCTCAGTTGTCTGTCCGTCATCGTAGGATCTTCTTCGGGCACACAGTGTTCGGTTACATAGGAGATTATGTGTGTAATGTGGGAGCTATCCTGTAGGGGACCCCACAGGCTTTACTGTGAGTTGTAGCCATGTAATTAGCAGTAAGTTAGTCACCTGCATACGAAATAGCAATTCCTTACATTTGTCATGCATTGCTTATCACATAGCAGTAGCTAAATGTAGAAAAATGATATGGCATGACTCATTTTGTTTTTACATGGATCATTGAAATATGTCCTATAGTCTACCTACACATAGCTTGTAATATTACTAACTAGCTGAGTTATGGGATTAGTCGATTTTGCATGTATTATTTGTTTATCTGTTTAATTGTTAATTTCTCTCTTCAGGTCTCCCTCTGTTCTCCTTGCGTCTCCTGGTTCCACCTCTACGCCTGATGTGGCTTTCATGTGGCAAGTGACACAACGGCGTAATGTGATGCAGTATGGGAAGCTGGAGGAGTTTGTGACTTTGTTGACAGAGATGGTTCCAGAGCTGCTGAGCTCCAGGCAGAGGACCCAACTCATCCTAGGACTGAGAGCAAGTGTGAGAGAGGTGGAAATGTTGAGGGTTGGGATGGGAAGAGTCTTAAGATGGAACAAACTATGGGCAGCTACTAGCTGCAATTACTGTACGTCTGTCCTGGTCTGATTAATCAGGCTGTAATACACAATTCATTGGTACATACAGCCTGCAAAATCATGTAAATGTTCATTACAAGCCAGAATGTTGAATAAAATTCTCTGGGGGATTGTCCTGCTATTGCGCCAAAAGTTTCCACAGGAAATCATTGTTTACCCAACCTTTTAGAGATATGGTTCAGCGCCTTGGTAAAATTAGTTTTACATTGGATATTTGTCATTCTCTCGTCAATAGCTATAGAACCAACCGTTCCAATGTCATGGGAAAATGTATAATCTGAATCAGGGGAGGATGGAGAACAATCCACACCTTTTTGTGTGAATATTTTCATTATTTCTTTCCCCTACAATTCCACACAAAATTCTCCATCCTCCCGATTCAGAATATACAATTTTCATTGTCATGGCAAGATTGGAGAGAAAAAAAATCCAATGTACAATTAACTTTACCTTAGTAGACCCTAGACAATACTTTCCTGTGGATATTTTATCTAACATTTCAAGCATCTGAAGGACAAACCACACAGACAACTGGTAGAGTAAGTAAGAACACTTACACAATTTTGCAGGCATTCATTTCAGGCTGTATGTACCAATACATTGTGTATTACAGCCTGATTAATCAGACTACCCTGGCCCTAGTCCTGCCTTTCACATATCCACCTCTGTTCCAGATGGTTTTAGAGTTGTGTTGCAGTGCGGGCAGAGCTGACCTCCTGACCATCCAGGCCCACCTGGACATAATCCACACTTTGACAGAACAATCCTTACACAAAGAAGTAGGTTAAATAGACAACATTTATGAATGAGACACTGGAGAACTTTATTTCTGAGGGATACACTCCTGTACATTTGTCAGATGTTTTGTTTGCTTGAGAGGGAGCATTTCTTCCATGTCAGGAACTTTCTCTCTAGACTTCTTTATGATCATTTTGCTTGAATATATTTCTTAAATAGGCTACTAGTTGAAAATCATCTACGTAGATTTAAAGGTTATAAGTATCCTTCGTCTGCATTCAGAATACCCTAAAGATCTTGTTAAAGTGGCACTCCAGTCTCCTTTTCACATAATTTATCACCAAATTTACTTAACAAAAGGCACATCTCAACAGGTGGTCCAGGTATAACATAGTACAAGTGTGTGTGTGTGTGTGGGGGGGGGTCAGGGCCTTTTGATTTGATGTTTTTGCTCCTCTTGTTCACACAAGCAAGGGAGGAGGTTGACCACATCAGACCAACTCAACTGCTCGAATGGCCTCCATGAAGTTTGTAGTTGTCTAAAAAACACTATTTTGCTCAAAAGGTTGTTTTTTTTTACCCTTAAATGTGTATACATTACTGTACTTATACTTGGGATATTGTTTCTCAACAGGAGAAGTTCCAAAAAAGCGGGAGTTAATTTTTAATGGAGACATTTGGCACTAGATCCATTTCATACTAAATGGTCTATTTCACAGTAGGTGTTCCCAGTCCACTATGGCCCTCGGTATGACACAGCGCTGCAGACACTGGTGTGGGAGTTCCTCTACAGACTGGAGGAGCTGCTGCCTGTACCAGACCTCACGCAGGTACTGAGGAAAACATCTCTGTTCTAAAAGATTGACGGAACATGGCGTAATGTGGCTCTACAGATGAATTTAATGGTGTATCTGGTCATTTCAAAATGTGTCTAAAACCTCAAGTGGCTGGTACAATGTATTTGAACTCTTTATTATGCTGTATTCCCATTGCCCTGCTCCTCTTAGACAACAGCATGGCTCAGTGCTGCCCCCTCTGTCCTGGAGGAATGTGGACAGACTGTCTTTGACCCTGAACAACTGAAGACAGTGCTGCAGCACCATCAGCGTCATGGAAACCTGAACAAGAGTAAGTCTCCTTCCAGATAATGGCTATGAAGTAAATCGTCCAATTGGACACCTCTTGTATTTTTTACTTGACAATATAGGTGAGTATAACTGATCTCTCCTACCCAGGTCATGTCTCTAAATACACTGCAGATACCATCCTGTCCACACTGTCCCTCCCTCCAAAAATGAGAGTTGTTATTAACTATGAGCCAGACAACTCTGACAATGGGAGGCAATACTCAGATGAATGCATAGATAATGGGGTCTGTGAAAATGAAGACCACAATGAAATCCTGGATGAAAGCACTGATAGATGTTGGGAGGATCTAGGACTGTCAACATCAGAGCAACAGGAGGGTCTGCCACCTGCAGAGACCTCAGTGTTGGTTACTCCAGTACCCTGTGATGGTAAGGAAAATAAAAAAGGTCAAACACTCATCCATTGTTTGACTAATATAGCATCTACATTCGAATTTATATACTGAACAAAAATATTAACCCAACATGCAATAATTTCAACGATTTTACTGAGTTACAGTTCATATAAGGAAATCAGTCAATTTAAATAAATAAATTAGGCCCTAATCAATGGACTTCACATGACTGGGCATGGGCGCAGCCATGCCTGGGAAGCGGTCCCATGGGAGCCAGGCCCAGCCAATCAGAATGAGTTTTTCCCCACAAACAGGATTCATTACAGACAGAAATACTCTTCAGTTTCATCAGCTGTCTGGGTAGCTGGTCTCAGACGACCCCGCAGGTGAAGAAGCCGGATGTGGAGGTTCTGGGCTGGCGTGGTTAGTTGGACATACTGGCAAATTCTCTAAAACGATGTTCGAGAGGTGGCTTATGGTAGAGACATGAACACAATACACCCCTCTCCCCTCTGGCAATAGCTCTGGTGGACATTCCTGCAGTCAACATGCCAATTTCACGCTCCCTCAACATGAGACATCTTTGGCATTATGTTGTGTGACAAAACTGCACATTTTAGAGTGGCATTTTATTTTCCTCTGCATAAGGTGCACCTGTGTAATGATCATGCTGTTTAATCAGCTTCTTGATATGCCACACCTTTCAGGTGGATGGATGATCTTGGCAAAGGAGAAATGCTCACTAACAGGGATGTAAACAAATTTGTGCACGAAATTTGAGAGAAATAAGCTTTTTGTGTACATGGAACATTTCTGGGATCTTTTATTTCAGCTCATGAAACATGGGACCAACACTTTACATGTTGTGTTTATATTTTTGTTCAGCATATATATATACAGTGGGGAGAACAAGTATTTGATACACTGCCGATTTTGCAGGTTTTCCTACTTACAAAGCATGTAGAGGTCTGTAATTTTTTTATCATAGGTACACTTCAACTGTGAGAGACGGAATCTAAAACAAAAATCCAGAAAATCACATTGTATGATTTTTAAGTAATTAATTTGCATTTTATTGCATGACATAAGTATTTGATCACCTACCAACCAGTAAGAATTCCGGCTCTCACAGACCTGTTAGTTTTTCTTTAAGAAGCCCTCCTGTTCTCCACTCATTACCTGTATTAACTGCACCTGTTTGAACTCGTTACCTGTATAAAAGACACCTGTCCACACACTCAATCAAACAGACTACAACCTCTCCACAATGGCCAAGACCAGAGAGCTGTGTAAGGACATCAGGGTTAAAATTGTAGACATGCACAAGGCTGGGATGGGCTACAGGACAATAGTCAAGCAGCTTGGTGAGAAGGCAACAACTGTTGGAGCAATTATTAGAAAATAGAAGAAGTTCACCCTCGGTCAATCACGGTCAATCACCCTCGGTCTGGGGCCCCATGCATGATCTCACCTCGTGGGGCATCAATGATCACGAGGAAGGTGAGGGATCAGCACAGAACTACACGGCAGGACCTGGTCAATGACCTGAAGAGAGCTGGGACCACAGTCTCAAAGAAAACCATTAGGAACACACTACGCCTTTATGGATTAAAATCCTGCAGCGCACGCAAGGTCCCCCTGCTCAAGCCAGCGCATGACCAGGCCCGTCTGAAGTTTGCCAATGACCATCTGGATGATCCAGAGGAGGAATGGGAGAAGGTCATGTGGTCTGATGAGACAAAAATAGAGCTTTTTGGTCTAAACTCCACTCGCCGTGTTTGGAGGAAGAAGAAGGATGAGTACAACCCCAAGAACACCATCCCAACCGTGAAGCATGGAGGTGGAACATCATTCTTTGGGGATGCTTTTCTGTAAAGGGGACAGGACGACTGCACCGTATTGAGGGGATGATGGATGGGGCCATGTATCGCGAGATCTTGGCCAACAACCTCCTTCCCTCAGTAAGAGCATTGAAGATGGGTCGTGGCTGGGTCTTCCAGCATAGCAATGACCCGAAACACACAGCCAGGGCAACTAAGGAGTGGCTCCGTAAGAAGCATCTCAAGGTCCTGGAGTGGCCTAGCCAGTCTCCAGACCTGAACCCAATAGAAAATCTTTGGAGGGAGCTGAAAGTCCGTATTTCCCAGCGACAGCCCCGAAACCTGAAGGATCTGGAGAAGGTCTGTATGGAGGAGTGGGCCAAAATCCCTGCTGCAGTGTGTGCAAACCTGGTCAAGAACTACAGGAAACGTATGATCTCTGTAATTGCAAAAAAAGGTTTCTGTACCAAATATTAAGTTTTGCTTTTCTGATGTATCAAATACTTATGTCATGCAATAAAAATGCAAATGAATTACTTAAAAATCATACAGTGTGATTTTTGGGATTTTTGTTTTAGATTCCATCTCTCACAGTTGAAGTGTACCTATGATAAAAATGACAGACCTCTACATGCTTTGTAAGTAGGAAAACCTGCAAAATCGGCAGTCTATCAAATACTTGTTCTCCCCACTGTATGCACAGTCGTGAAGAGGGCATGGCAGCGCCTCTTCTCCTTCAGGAAGCTGGAAAGATGTGGCATAGGCCCTTGGATCCTCAAAAAGTTATACAGCTGCACCATCGAAGCATCTTGACTGGCTGCATCTCCGCTTGGTATTGCAAATGCACCGCCCTTGACTGCAAAGCACTATAGAGGGTGGTCCGGACAACCCAGTACATCACTGGGGCCGAGCTCCCTGCCATCCAGGACCTCTATATCAGGCGAGGCCAGAGGAAGGCTGGAAAATTGCCAAAGACTCCAGGCCACCCAAGCCACAGACTGTTCACTCTGCTCCCGTCCGACAAATGGTACCGGAGCATCGGCTTTCGGACCAACAGGCTCCGAAACAGCTTCTACCCCCAAGCGATAAGACTGTTAATTAGCCAGACTGCTAAATAGTCCATTAAGTGTACCCAAACTATCTGCACTAACTCTGTCTTGCACTGACTCTATGTACACTCACTAGGCTATACAGTGCCTTCGGGAAGTATTCAGATCCCTTGACTTTTTCCACATTTCCACATCCACAAATAGCCTATAACGACAAAGTGAAAACAGGTTTAGACATTTTTGCAAAAGTATTAAAAATAGAAAACAAATACCTTATTTACATAAGTATTCAGACCCTTTGCTACAAGACTTTAAATTGAACTCGGGTGCATCCTATTGTAAGGGATTTCCTCCTCTTCTTCCGAAGAGGAGAGGCGAGAAGGATCGGAGGACCAATATGCAGCGTGGTAAGTGTCCATGGTTCTTTTAATAAGAAATACTACACATGAACATGACTGAAATACAAAAACAATAAACGTGGAACGAACAAAACCCAAAACAGTACCGTGTGGTGAAAAAACACAGACACAGAAACAAACACCCACAAACAAACAGTGAAACCCAGGCTACCTAAGTATGATTC
Source organism: Oncorhynchus nerka (assembly GCF_034236695.1). Classification (NCBI taxonomy): domain Eukaryota; kingdom Metazoa; phylum Chordata; class Actinopteri; order Salmoniformes; family Salmonidae; genus Oncorhynchus; species Oncorhynchus nerka. The sequence goes on from NC_088418.1 coordinate 58,491,808, forward strand.
TCAATCAGAGACAACTAATGACACCTGCCTCTGATTGAGAACCATACTAGGCCGAAACATAGACATCCCCAAATCATAGAAAAACAAACATAGACTGCCCACCCCAACTCACGCCCTGACCATACTAAATAAAGACAAAAACAAAGGAAATAAAGGTCAGAACGTGACACCTATTTCTATTAATCATTCTTGAGATATGTCTACAACTTGATTGGAGTCCACCTGTGGTAAATTCAATTGATTGGACATGATTTGGAAAGGCACACACCTGTCTATATCAGGTCCCACAGTTGGCGGTGCATGTCAGAGCAAAAAACAAGCCATGAGCTTGAAGAAATTGTCCCCTAGAGCTCCGAGAGGGGATTGTGTCAAGGCACATATCTGGTGAAGGGTACCAAATATGTCTGCAGCATTGAAAGTCCCCAAGAACACAATGGCCCCCAACATTCTTAAATGGAAACTGAAATTGTCCACTCACACAGACAGTGTGGTGAAGAAGGCGCAACAGCGCCTCTTCAACCTCAGGAGGCTGAAGAAATTTGGCTTGTCACCCAAAACCCTACCAAACTTTTACAGATGCACAACGCATCACCGGGAGCAAACTACCAGCCCTCCATGACACCTACAGCACCCAATGTCACAGGAAGCCAAAAAGATCATCAAGGACATCAACCACCCGAGCCACTGCCTGTTCACACCGCTACCATCCAGAAGGCGAGGTCAGTATAGATGCATCAAAGCTGGGACCGAGAGACTGAAAATCAGCTCATGGCCATCAGACTGCTAAACAGCAATCATTAACTCAGAGAGGCTGCTGCCTACATTGAGACCCAATCACTGGCCACTTTAATAAATGGATCACTAGTCACTTTACATTGCAATGCCACTCTAAATAATGCCACTTTAATAATGTTTACATATCTTACATTTCTCATATCACATGTATATTCCATATTTTATACCATCTCTTGCACCTTGCCTTTGTGGTTTTTCTTGTTTTTCTCACATGTACATATTCTCATTCACCCCTTTAGATTTGTGTGTATTAGGTAGTTGTTGGGGAATTGTTAGATTACTTGTTAGATATTACTGCACTGTCGGAAATGGAAGAACCAGCATTTCGCTACACTCGCATTAATATCTGCTAACCGCGTGTAAGTGACAAATACAATTTGATTTGATTTGAAGAAGTTTGAAACCACCAAGACTCTTCCCGGAGCTAGCCGCCCGGCCAGACTGCGCAATCCGGGGAGAATGGCCTTAGTTAGGGAGGTGACTAAGAACCCAATGGTCACTCTGGCAGAGCTCTAGAGTTCGTCTGTGGAGATAGGAGAACCTTCCAGAAGGACAACCATCTCTGCAGCACTCCACCAATCAGGCCTTTATGGTAGAGTGGCCAGACGGAAGCCACTCCTCAGTAAAAGGCACATGACAGCCCACTTGGAGTTTGCCAAAGGGCACCTAAAGACTCTCAGACCATGAGAATTCTCTGGTCTGATGAAACTAAGATTGAACTCTTTGGCCTGAATGGCAAGCATGACGTTTGGAGGAAAACTGGCACCATCCCAACAGTGAAGCATCATGCTGTGGGGATGGTTTTTCAGCGGCAGGGACTGGGAGACATGTCAGGATCGAAGGAAAGATGAACGGAGCAAAGGTCAGAGAGATCCTTGATGAAAACCTGCCCCAGAGCACTCAGGACCTCAGACTGGGGCGAAGGTTCACCTTCCAACAGGACAACGACTTTAAGCACACAGCCAACACAATGCAGGAGTGACTTCTGGACAAGTCTCTGAATGTCCTTGAGTGACTTGAATCTGGTTGAACATCTTTAGAGAAACCTGAAAATAGCTGTGCAGCAACGCGCCCATTCAACCCGACAGAGCTTGAGAGGATCTGCAGAGAAGAATGGGAGAAACTCCCCAAATACAGATGTGCCAAGCTTGTAGCGTCATACCCAAGAAGACTCGAGGCTGTAATCGCTGCCGAAGGTGCTTCAACAAAGTACTGAGTTAAGGGTCTGAATACTTATGTAAATGTGATATTTCCTTTATTTATTTATTTTATAAATTAGCAAAAATTTCTACAAACCTCTTTTTGCTTTGTCATTATGGGATAATGTGTGTAGATTGATGAGGGGAAAAACCAATTCAATCAATTTTTTGAATAAAGCTGTAACTTAACAAAATCTTGCAAAAGTCAAAGGGTCTGAATACTTTCCGAAGGCACTGTATATACAAACCATATACACACTCCCACATACATTCACATACATTAAAAATGCACACACACACACACACACAGACCGACACAACGCAAACACACATACATACACATTGCACACACATGCACATTCACACACACTTTTACACTCATCATTTGCTGCTGCTCTGTTATTTATTTTACTCGTGTTATTATCTATCCTGATACCTAGTCCTTGTCTTCTTATCTTGTATTGGGTTATTGAGATACACGATGACTCAACAAATCTGCCAATGCTCAAGTGGCATAGTACAGTAGGATTGTTCAAGATACAAAATTATGTGTGGACAGAAAAGATTGTAGCTTAATCTGATCCTGTCAGTTCCTAATTTCTTTACATTAGGTAATATCATTCATTGAATGAGTCAGCTATGTCTTAATATTATTGCTGCAGGTCAACAAAATGACTTCTTGCAGTCCAAAAGTTCAAATATTGTCTTTTCAAATATTGTCTTTTCATATTTTATTTTTTTCTAGAACAGAGACAAACACAAGAAAGGACAAACTTTCAACACTGGACTAAATGTATTAATTAAGCATTTCATATAATAACATCAGCTTATTACAATGATGCCATAGACGTGGAAAAGCAATTTCTCTCAGATGTTTGTGGGGAAAATTAAGTAGATCATGTCATTCTCATTCACGACAGCTCCGTCCGACATAGAGAGCAACAGTAATGGTGCCTTTTTGTAGGCACTAACTCCGCCATGGTTCGTTGGACAAAGCCTATGGGGAAATTAGTGGAGTTTTTGGAGGGTTTTTGGATAAACGCCTAAATGTTTTGTTCTATGAGATCATCTTCATCAGCTAACGTTACTTTTTGTGAATTTTGAAGTAATTATGTAATCAGAAAAAGGACTAAGCACATAAAGGCTTCATAACTCATAAAGGTCATGTTAAATGACTGATATTATCTCAAAGAACGAAACGTTCAAGATCTCCTAAGCCTGTGTTAACCTCTGACCTTATTTCTGGCATTTATTCCAAAACCCTGTTTTTCCCTATCAATTTTCCCCATGGGAATGGCTGAACGTATGAGAGGTACAGTTGAAGTCGGAAGTTTACACACACCGTAGCCAAATACATTTAAACTCGGTTTTTCACAATTCCTGACATTTAATACATGTAAAAATTCCCTGTTTTGGGTCATTTAGGATCACCGCTTTATTTTAGGAATGTGAAATGTCAGAATAATAGTAGAGAGAATTATTTATTTCAGCTTTTATTTCTTTCATCACATTCCCAGTGGGTCAAAAGTTTATATACACTCAATTAGTATTTGGTAGCATTGCCTTTAAATTCTTTAACTTGGGTCAAACGTTTCGGGTAGCCTTCTACAAGCTTCCCACAATAAGTTGGGTGAATTTTGGACCATTCCTCCTGACAGAGCTGGTGTAACTGAGTCGGGTTTGTAGGCCTCCTTGATGGCACACACTTTTTCAGTTCTGCCCACAAATTTTCTATTGTATTGAGATCAGGGCTTTGTGATGGCCACTCCAATAACTTGACTTTGTTGTCCTTAAGCCATTTTGCCACAACTTTGGAAGTATGCTTGGGATCATTGTCCACTTGGAAGACCCATTTGCGACCAAGCTTTAACTTCCTGACTGATGTCTTGAGATGTTGCTTCAATATATCCACATAGTTTTCCTGCTTCATGATGTATTCTACTTTGTGAAGTGCACCACTCCCTCCTGCAGTAAAGCACCCGCACAACATGATGCTGCCACCCCCCGTGCCTGACAGTTGGGATGGTGTTCTTCGGCTTGCAAGCCCCCCCCACACACACTTTTCATCCTAACATAATGATGGTCATTATAGCCAAACATATCTATTTTTGTTTCATCGGACCAGAGGACATTTCTCCAAAAAGTATGATCTTTGTCCCCAAGTATAGTTGCAAACCGTAGTCTGGCTTTTTTATGG